>NC_064922.1:913458630-914083630 GCF_023897955.1 Schistocerca gregaria
CCAGTCTGGGGGTCGCCGCTTTAGACTTTTTAATTTGTGTGATGTATTTTTGGCTGCCTGGTGCATGCGGAGTTTAAAGCACCCTGGATAGCCCATCATATCTAACAGTGAGCTAGATCACCATACCACACTCTCAGTTGTGTAAACATCTTATATGTACTAGGCCATCACCATAGTTCAACCGAAGATAAAGTAATCGGCGATAGAAGGTTAGTTTCCAACTGGTTCTGTTCAGTGGTGCTTTGGAATTGAAGACAACTATGCGATTGTAATAGGGAAGACTAGGGTTTAACGTCCCGTAGACATCGAGGTCATTAGAGATAAAGCACAAGCTCGGGGTGTTTCAAAGTTGGGGAAGAAAATCGGCTGTGCTCTTTCAAAGCAACCATCCTGGCATTTTCCGGGAGCGATTTATGGCTTTCATGGAAAACCCACATCTGGATGGCCGTCGTACTTCGGAATACGAGTGCAATCCGATAACCACTACACCACCTCGCTCAGCGCGATTGCAGTACTCTGCTTTTAATTGTATCTGCTGAATGTCACTTACAAGATATATACCGCTTCATACCTTCCTCAATTGGTCACAATTTTCCACTAATAGCTATTGATTTATGGAAGTTTTAGTTACAAGAAATTAATATGAGCAACGTTTCACTGAACACTTCGCTAAATTTTCCTTCGCACCACAGATCCATCTGAAAATTCAAGAGGTATCTAACAAGCAGGATGTGCGAAAGCCCCTGCTAACATGATAATTGTGCGAGTATTCCGTTAGTGCACTCTGAAGTTGAGTAATAAGTTTTGTTCATACTCACCGTTCTCTTCTAAATTTCCGTTATTTTCTTTAGTATTAAATCAGTTTGAACGACATCAGTATTCACAATGTGGGTAAGGATAACTACAGGGTGCGGCAGCGTTCATAGTAGGATATTAAAAACACACCATCAGGCAGTAACAGAAATTATTTATTACCTCTTATGTCAATCAATAGGTAAAAGTATGCCATTTACTAATGTGTAACACATTGTCCTTATCGTGGATTACTTTTTGAATATGACTCCTGTCAAATGATGCCCCCTCTCCACGACATATTCATCTAGGCTGCGTCGGAAGCTTTCCATAACTCGGTGTAACGTATTCCCTCGGACACTGCAGACGGCAGTTATGATGCGATCCTTCAACTGAGGAATGGTGGCACAGAGTGTTCAGAACACTTCTTGCTTCAGGCAGCCCCAAAGGAAAAAGTCTGCGCTTAAAAAGTCAGGTGTCAGGTGAGCGAGGCGGCCAGGAAATGTCACCAAAACCGGAAATTACTCTACCGGGAAATGTCTGTCTCAATAAATCCATGCAATCTGGCCACCATTACTCAGTTGAAGGATCGCATCAGAACTGCCGCCTGCAGTGTCCCAGGGAATACGTTATGCCGAGTTATGGAAAGCTTCCAAAGCCGCGTACATGAATGTGTTCGGCAGAGGAGGAATCATTTGACAGGAGTCATATTCAAAAACTTATCCACACAATGGACAATGACTTAAACATTAGTAAATGGCATACCTTCAACTATTAATTGACATAACAGTTAATAAATAAATTACAGTTACTGCCTGATGGTGTGTTTCTAATATCCTACTATGAATGCTGCCGCACCCTGTGTTACTCGTCTTTTCGAACATAATTTTTTAAGCAAACATGTTTCGACTAATTACTATAAGCATTTTCAGTGGTCTGCAGGAGAAAATTATAGCTGTAATAGTTGTTTACTTTCTATATTTGTTTTGTTTTGAGTCGTTTGGTTGAGATGTATGTGGTGTGTCATAGTAGCACATTTAGACTCACGCTACGCGTATGGTACGTAGACTGAAATCCTACTTATATCTCTCCTGTCTTCTGTATGGGTCCAGTGGCTCCTACATTAGCAAGTCTGGACTCAAAATCATGAAACTTCTGTACATAAAGTTTCCTTCGTAATACATTGCACTGAGCAGTACTGTTCACTTGTTCAAAGAGCGCTGTAGAGTGAAAATATTATACACAGACGGCTATTGGTTTTGTGTCCAGGAATACTGACGTAAGAGTCAACTGATCCATACAGAAGATTGCGGAGACAAAAGTAAGAGTCCAAACCACATATATTGCTTAAAACTTACGTAAGTATCAAGTTAGCCTACATGTGCTGCTACGAAACACTACATATCCAAGCCAAACGGCGGCAAATATTAAACTCATTTTTTTTCACTTTTTATTCTCTATCCTTAAAGAAAGAGCCAGCTGTTTCTATTCTGACCCAGTGTAGAGGACGTCCCAATAGGCAATCCTTGGAAGGGTATTTTCAGTTCCACCAAGTGGCTTACATTCAAGGGAAACCTTCCCAAAACGCTGGTCAGGATCGAAGAATGGGCACTACTTTTCATTTAATTCTGAAGTAGTATATCCTATACAAAAATTAAGAATACCCAGTGTATGTGTAAGTTTATTTGTTTATGTGTACACTTACTCGACATGTAGAGCGTCACTTTGGAATCCTAGGAGTATTGCGCACTTTGGCCGTTCAGGGTATTAGTTCATCCCTGAATCGTATTATTTACTGATTAGACTGAGTCAGTTTGAAGGTGGTACATCATTACTGATTTAGGCTATATGTCATGTCTGATCCGACGTCCTTTGTGCTCAAAATGGATACTTTCAATATACTTGCCGCATCCAGTTCGATATTGTTTCTGAGATTATAGTTTCATTGCCTGGTTACTATATTGCTAGCAGTGACGATTTACTCTTGCAAGTACGTTAACGTCAGTAAATAGTGTGGGAGGACGCAGTAGCAGTTTCGTATTAAATTACTGGTTTCTTTTTCTGATGAATATTATTTCCATAATAAGACGAGGTATGATGAACTTGATGGACGAAGACAAGGAAAAAGCTGTCCTCCTGGCTTTAGGGTCTGGAAAACAAGGCAATGAAATTCCTTTTGCACACGAGCGTAGTGTTACAGTGATGTGCATTGGAAATGTATAATTTAAACTATATGGGCAGAAAACATCGGTAGAAAGGACTACTCACATTTTAGAGCACGCGGAGCTCTCAACATCTCTTATATTAACCATTCCGTGTTATTCCTGAGGCACTGATTACTTAGTTGATGTGAATTTTCTTCTGCTATCGTCTCTCGCTTCGTAGACATCGGCTTGTGATTGCAATGCTGACGTGTGCTGCCGCCTAACGAGCAGTAGCAGAACCAACCCTGCAATCGAAGCCGCGGCGTACTGCTAACGGGTCTGCAGAGTTCTTCTCGCTTTTAGAAGTTTCTTTCGTTTCTTTACATTTTACTCCCTCCTCATGCAAGAATTCACGCTACTATGCTTGCTTTGACACCAAACGAAACTGTTTTCGGAATAACTGAAAAAGTTCACGGAGTAGCTTGGATTCGGTATTACTCGTAGTTGTTTCCAGTTCAGTTCGGTACCTGTGACTTGTGAAAACGTTTAACACATATTTTTGTCAGTCACAAAATTTAATGACAACCTAAAAATTTTTTATTAGCAATATGTTTGAATGTTAGACCTCGTTGTCAGGCTGCTGTGGCACAACGAAAACATTTAACGCAGGAACACGTAGATATCAATGAGTGTTAAATATTTTTGTACTATGTCTAACCTCGAAGCCTGTTGCTAAAAAGACAATTTAAGTCGTCAGTAAATTTTTTGACTGGTAGCGGTGTTTGTAAAGCCTTTTCATATTTTTGAAATATTCACTGACAATTAACAGTCAATATGGTTTTAAATTAGTGAATTGTGTCTTTCATAGATTGCGTAAATCGGTCCAGTATGAATGTAATGCTGCTTTCTCTAATACACGATGGATGATTATTTCCAGCGTCCAGATCACTCAGCTAGCGCTACGCTCTATTAGATTCAGTGTTGACTTTCTGTTAAACTCTCTGGGAATAGGATGAACTCGGCTGTCTAAATAGTTGACTTCGAGTCTGTCACCACGAGATATAGGCCATTCTGCTGTGTTAAATCCCTCTTTAGTCTGTAGTGTCTCATGAAGTGAGGGTCACAAAATATCTTCTTACAATTAATACCTGTTTTTATAATCCATTATGAGTTGATAAAGCAGTTTCTGCTTTAAGTTTAAAACGTGTAAGGTGAAATTTGTAGCCGGCCGGTGTGGCCGAGCGGTTCTAGGTGCTTCAGTCTGGAACCGCGCCACCCCTATGGTCCCAGTTTCGAGTCCTGCCTCGGGCATGAATGTGTGTGATGTCCTCAGGTTAGTTAGGTTTAAGTAGTTCTAAGTTCTAGTGGACTGATGACCACAGAAGTTAAGTCCCATAGTGCTCAGAGCCATTTTTTTTAAAATTTGTGTCTAAGCTTCTGCGCTACGTCTGAAATGTCAGATATGAACAAAATTACAGATCGAACATTTGCAATGGATGTCACTGTAGCCATTGCATAAGTACGACCTGTTGTTTTGTTGATGCACAAGTAATGGACAAAAATAGGGAAAGACAGCTGTAAATTCACGCTGGAACACAAATGTAGATGTCAGCTAAGCCTGCAGGTTGCAATGATGTATTTGACAACGAACGGCACGTGTGCAATGCCATCAATACGTTGTATCAGTCGTGTCGGAACAGTGATTCGTGTGGCTGTGGGTACGTAACGTCAGAGCTAAGTGAAATCGAACGTGGGCATATTGCTGGTGCGTGTGTGGTGCGCATTTCCATAATTAGGGGAGCCGTAGTGTTTGTTGTTCCAAGAGGAACCATATCGAAGAATTTCACCACATACAGGGAAGGCGGAGAAACGTCATCCGGTATGCGGATGAAAGTGTGCTGAGTGATCATGACAGACTATCAATGAAGAGGATTGTAACGAAAAATAAATTGACAGCATCTACAAAAGTCACTGGAGAGCAGAATGTCGCACTCGCGAACCCTGTCAGCCCGAAAACAACACGAAGGAAGCTCCGTAACTAGCGAACGGCAGAGCGAGCTGGAATTGCAAAACCACACATCAGTGATGCAAATGCCCGTACCAGGAAACGTGGTGCCGAAGCCATAAAACCTGGTCTATGGAAAAATATAAAAAAATCATTTGGTCAACTGAGTCTTGTTTCACACTGTTTCCAAATTATGGTTGCGTTTGTGTAAGTACAGGGAAATATGGCGGGGGTTCGGTGATTATTTTGACAGCCATGTCGTGATATTCCCTGGGTCCCATGGTTACTCTACAAAGTCTAATTACTGCTTGAGATTATGCGAATATTTTGACTGATCAGGTCCATCCCAGGATAAAATGTTTGTCCTTCTGTTGATGCTGTGTTTCAAGACGACAGGACTTCCTTGACGCAGCTCACATTGTCCAGAACTGGTGGTGGGAGCACCAGGATGAATTCTCACGTCTCCCCTGGCACCTCACTATTGTTGATCCTCTGTGGACTACTTTGGAGAGAAGGGCGCACTGTCCACCTCTGTCATTGTTACCTTATCTTGTCATTATTTCAGAGGAAGAATGATATCAGGTTAATACCACACAGGATCTGCATTTATAAATTCCAAGAGGACTGGAAGCTGTTTTGAAATCCAACATGTTTCTTCCAGCGTATTAAGTTCGTCCAACCCCTGTATACATCGTCTAGCTTAGTACTTGGCATTGCCCGGATATGTATTTATTAGTCTTTTATTAGTCAAACGTCTCTTCCCACCCCCGACCCCTCATTGTCTATCTCCTCCTTGTGGTATTGTCTAGAGATCGCTGTGCCAGTCGTCGGCGCACATTGATTGCTGAAATCAACATCTACTGTGCGAGAGACTGGAGAAGACACGCCCTCCCTCGAAGTACAGCAGTGCCCTCACATGGAGGTCATTATAGAGCTGAGTGTGGGAGGGCTCCATCCAGTGAGCTTACTCAGCAGAAATAGTCAACATTATCGAGTAGGGCAAGGGTTATTCGAAGTCTCAGATGGATACGTACTTTTGTAAATGTTGAACATTTTGCTTCAAGAGACAAGTTTGTTAATTAGTGCATGAAGTGATTCTTTAATAGTCAATCGCAGTTGTAAATTATCAAGCAATATTGTGCAAAGGACTGTATAAACTTAAGTAAATCTTTATACCAGTTATGTAATATAGTGAACTAATATTTCGTATGTTGTAGTTCAAATGTGCCATACCCCAGAGCAGTCAAAGAACCTACAGTTACGCCTGGACGATGTAGTTTCATCTGATCATAACATTCCTCTCCCTCTCTCTATACACTTCCTCCTCCCCCTTTCTCTGACCACCTGTTCCGCTTCTCTGTCAAATTCCTCTTTCCCCCTCTGCCCACCTCTTCTTTATCTTCTATCTCCTACTCACCTCCTCTAAGTCCATCGCCTGCTTCCACCTTGCTTTGCCAATCTCCTTCTCCCTCTCTCTCTGTCTGTCTCCCCCTATCCATCTCACTGTCCATCTCATCCATCTCCTCTATTTTCTATTTTCTGTCCGTCTCCTCATCTCCTCTCTCCTTGTCCATCTCCTAACTTTTCACTGTGCAATTCATCCTCACCCTCTCTCTGTCCATTTCCTCCTCCTTCCTCTCCTGTACATCTCTTCCTCAGCCTTTTCTCTGTCCATCACCTCCTCTTTTCTTTTCCTCTGTCCAGTTGTCCCTCCATCTATACATCTCCTCTTCACCTCCTCTTAAGTCCTTCTTTTCCTTCTCTGTGTCCATCTCCTTCTCCCCCTCTCTCTCAGCATTTCTTCTTCCTACCTCTCGCTATCCAGCACCTCCTCTTTTCTTTTTCTCTGTCCATTTGTCCCCCCCCCCCATCTATCCATCTTCTTTTCACCCCCTCTTAAGTCTGTCTACTTCTTTCCCTCTCTCTGTACATCTGCTTCTTCCCCTCTCTCTGACCATCTCTTCCTCCTTCCTCTCTCTGTTCATCCCCTCGTCTTTTCTTTCTTGTTCATTTCCTCCCCCTACCTGTCTCAGTCCATCTCTTCATTTTCCCTTCGTCTCCATTTCCCGTTCCCTCTCTTCCCATTTCCTAATGTTTCCTATCTATGTCCATCTCCTCCTTCCCCCTCTCTAACTGTCAATCTCCTCGTGCTCTCTCTCCACATTATCACCCTTACCCCAATACAAGGTTGCTGGTTCTTACTCCCACAGTATCTCTTTCCACACGGTAAGTAGTATGTGTATCGTGTTTGGCTGAAACCGTCCCAGGGGATTAGCAGTAGCTTTTTACCTATGGCCTTGCTAGCGCAAGCATTAGTCACATATATTTCATATATATTTAACGTATTCAACACATATTTGTACACATAGTTCACCTGTAACTCTAGCGAATTTCGACCTACTGTTTAGTTTTCACGCATCTCAATGTTTATGACGTCATATCTCATAAGCTATGTGTTGCAGAATGATGTAATTTGTGTGTACATAGTGGCATATGTGAATACTGTAGGTGAAGTGTACTGCGAATATATGTATAGCAAAGAAGTAATGAATTTAAAATGCATTCATGATGTGGCAATTTTTCAAGAATGTCTGTTTATGACGTCGTATCACCCGAACCATGTGTCGTACTATGACGTAATTTTGCAGGTACGTTCATTAGTATAAGGTCCTGAGTTCGAGTCTCGGTCCAGCACACTGTTTTAATCTGCCAGGAAGTTTCATATCAGCGCACACTCCGCTGCAGAGTGAAAATCTCATTCTGGAAACATCCCCCAGGGTGGGGCTTAGCCGTGTCTCCACAATATCCTTTCTTTCAGGAGACCTAGTTCTGCAAGGTTCGCAGGAGAGCTTCAGTGACTTTGGGAAGGTAGGAGACGAGGTACTGGCAGAAGTGATGCTGTGACGACGGGGCATTGAGTCGCGCTTGAGTAACTCAGATGGTAGAACACTTTCCCGCGATAGGCAAAGGTTCCGAGTTCGAGTCTCGGCCCAGCACACAGTTTTAATCTGCCAGGAAGTTTTTTAGTATATGTATATACGGTGTGCAACATGTGTCGTGAATAGAGTTTCGTATAAAGAAGTGATAAATAAAAACGTCATTCCTGATCAGCAGTTATCCTGAATGAATAGCAAATGGGGTTGTCAGTGAGTTTTGAAATTAAGATGCTGCAACTGCAGTGAAATACGTTTGGGGACAAGAAACAAAATTTTGTTTTGATAAAGACCGACCCTATCCAAAAACATATGTATTGTAGAAGCAAACACAGGCAAAAGAGCTTCAACCTGAAGATGATTATGTAAACATTGTTGCAAATCTAGTCTCGAATACTGGATGAATGAAGTCTGGGTACTCACGTGTCGTGGCCTACAATTCTTTTTCACCCCTGCCCTTAGTACCTATAAAAAATAAACCAAATCTGTGTGCTAAACACCTCTGAAAATCTTTTAGAGCAGTCACTTCATGATCCCACGCGAGTAGTAAACGGTTGTGAAAACATAATTGACCTCTTAACAACAAATAATCCTGCGCTAATAACGACCATCAGAAGGATACAGCGATTAGTCAACATAGGGCTGTCGTAGCGAGATTGAATATTGTGACCCCCATATCTTCCAAAAATAAACGGAAAATATATCTATCCAAATAAACAAATAATAAGTCACTTGACGCCCTCCTGGGAGACAACCTCCACTCCTTCCAAATTAACGATGTAAGTGTAGACTAGATGTGATTTGAGTTCAAAGAAATAGTACCGACAGCAGTTGAGAGATTTATACCACATACATTAACAAACGACAGAGCTGATCGTCCTTGGCACACAAAACGGGTCAGAACACTGTCGCAGAAACATCGAAAAAAGCATGTGAAATTTAAACGAACGCAGAATCTCCAAGATTGGCGATATTTTTCAGAAGCTCGAAATTTAGCGCGAACCTCATTGCAAGATGTTTACAATAGTTTCCTCAACGAAACTTTATCTGAAAACTTGGCAAAATATCCGAAGAGGCTCTGGTCGTATATAAAGTATGCTAGCGGCAAGAAACAGTCAATGCCTTCTCTGCACGATAGCAGTGGAAATACTATCGACAACAGTGCTGTCAAAGCAGCGTAACTAAACACAGCCTCACAAAATTTCTTCAACAAAGAAGACGAAGGAAATGTTCCAGAATTCGAATCAAGAACAGCTGCCAACACGAGTAACGTAGAAGTAAAAATCCTCGGAGTAGTGAAGCAACTTAAATCACTTAATAAAAGCAAGTCTTCTGGTCCAGACTGAATACCAATTAGGTTCCTTTCGGAGTATGCTGATGCATTAGCTTCATACTTAACAATCATATACAACCATTCGCTCGACGAAAGATCAGTACCCAAAGACTGGAAAGTTGCACAGATCAGAGCAATATTCAAGAAAAGTAGCAGGAGTAATTCATTAAATTACAGGCCCATATCATTCACGTCGATATGCAACAGGATTTTTGAACATATATTGTGTCAGAACATTATGAATTACCTCAAAGAGAACGCTCTATTGACATACAGTCAACACGGATTTCGAAAACATCGTTCTTCTGAAACACAACTCTATTGACAAGTGATTCCAAATTGATTCCGTCTTTCTAGATTTCCAGAAGGCTTTTGACATTGAACCACACAAGCGGCTTGTGATAAAATTGCGTGCTTATGGGATAGCGTCCCAGTTATGTGACTGGATCCGGTATTTCCTGTCATAGAGAGCACAGTTCTTAGTAATTGATGGAAAGTCACCGAGTAAAACAGAAGTGATTTCTGGCGTTCTCCAAGGTAGTGTTGTAAGCCCTGTGCTGTTTTGCTGTTCCTTATCTGTATTGGGAAACAATCTGAGCCTTAGGTTGTTTGCAGATGACACTGTCGTTTATCGACTAATAAAGTCATCAGAAGATCAAAACAAATTGTAAATCGATTTAGAAAAGATATCTGAATGTTGCGAAAATTGGCAGTTGGCCGTAAATAACAAAAAGTGTGAGGTCATCCACAATAGTGCTAAAACGAATTCGTTAAACTTCGGTCACACGATAAATCAGTCAAATCTAAAGGCCGTAAATTCAACTAAATACCTTGCGATTACAATTACAAACAACTTAAACTGGAAAGAACACACAGAAAATGTCGTGGGGAAGGGAAACCAAAGACTGCGTTTTTGTTGCAGGCCACTTAGATAATGGAACAGACAGAAGAGACTGCTTACACTATGCCTGTCCGTCCTCTTTTAGAGTATTGTGTGAGGTGCTGGATCCTTACCAGACAGGATTAACAGAGTACAAGTCTGAAGGGGATTAGTAACTGACGATGGAAGAGGTGTGAAGCAAAACGAAAAGCTAAATATCCATATCCGTGCTTTTACGGCACGCTCTCCCATCCGTGGAAGTCGGGCATAGAATCGCTCATAGTCAGCTGAAACTCAGACAGTGCCGTAGGGAGGGTAGGTGCCCTCATCTCCAAGTACTCCCTAAGTATTTTGGGGTGTAACAAAGACCCTTTGAAGGTAGTAGCAAAATAAATCAGTAACTTGAAGTGTGTTTGAGTGCTGCATGGGCAATTTGTAATTAGTTCCAGAGCTCGAGACGGGATTTTTCTCCCTTGTAACGTTCTTTAATAATGAAATAATCTTTGCGATTACATTGAATAAAGTCTGGACTGTGGAATAGCTGCAAAACTCGAATTATCGTGTAGCGTGTTGTAACTGCAAGTGGTGTGCTTACTCTGTGTTATTGTTAGCAAAATCTTTACACGAATCGATTTGGCGATGGAACTGGCAATACCAATAACAAAATACAGTCACTGCAAAATACATTCAGCCCTTAGCGCTGAATCATCTGGCCCTGTTCAAAATTGATACTTTGGTCCATGTGCACATAACAAATAAATTACATTATCTTACCTCTAGAGCAGCAATGGAGTAACGTGAAATATTCTGGTCTCTCAAATTAATATGAATGCTAGGAACAGGCTCAGCATTCTGCAATTCTGCGCACAATACTTGAAATTCACACGAAATTCATTGGGCTGATAAACGAGAACATTTAAGAAAACTCAACTTCTTAAGAAAATATATGACCTGGGCTGAGAGGCGGTACTGATTATCTTGAATTACTAACACTCAGTTTCTTTTAAGCAAAATTGTATTGCAAATTGAGTTTGTCTTTTTAAAAGCATCTGACAATTGAAGTTACATTACTCACAATTGATTTACAAACAATGAGATTTAAACAGTAAGTATTATCTAACTTCATTAATCCAATATAAATGCAGATCATCAAATTACACATAGCTCTGTTAACAAATCTTAAAAGCACTACAAAAATGAAATATCTAACTAACCTATTTATGTAAATCGTTTACGTTGATTATGGAGTTACTCACAATTATAAGTAATCAGCCAACTCATCTATACTAACGCACTGGCAAAAGCATTTTAATTTGTTAATTTTCTTATCTTGTTGTGGTGCCACATACAAGTGTGCCCCATGGAAAAAGTAACTGATCTCTCAGTGCTTTACCCACTAAACATTCGTGATTCGAACGCATCCAGAGGCCCTGGATGTAGCTGGCAGTCATATGCTGCACAAACTGCCAGATATTGTGCGAAGAGGTGCAGGTCAGCTGGTGCTCATGAACGTCGAGCTGACGGCAAAAAAGACAAAGAGGAGGATTGAGCAAACCAATGTTGTGCATATTTCCTGTTGACTATATGATACCAGATCGCCTGGACGTCAGTAAGGAGGAAGGACTGGTGGATAATACGCCACAGTATGGGCCATTGGACTGTTGCGTATTTGGTCTCCAGTACATTACAGGGTAGGCAGTGCAATAGGAGGGTGTAAAACTCCGGGAGGCCGCTATGTGGGTAGCTGTAGGCAACGAGGAAGGCCAAACTGTGCAACTGGTGTGGCACAATGTGGTCAACAGAGACTGATGGTAAGGTAGACGCAGGTAGGAAGTCCTCAAGCAAGCCTCGTGTTAGAGATGTGTTCATCCAGTCTTTTGTTTTCGCATGGTAATCATATACAAGGCCACATATCACACCTAGATGTTGACAAATCCAAGGCCACCACCCAGTGGGAGGAGGATAAGGGTCACATAATGGACTGTAAACATGGAACCAACGGTAAGATGATAGCCAAGGGCAACCTGAAGATTGTGCCCAGTAGACGTTGGTAGAGGGAACACTTTTGCGACATGGACCATTCACACACCACGTAACCATTAAGGAAGTCAACATATTGAAGGGTGTCTTGGCAGCGCAGGGGGTTCTACAGACGTCACTGGGGATGAAGTGTAACTGGTGACGGAAATTCGTCACAGCTGTGCGTGTGACGGTGGGGACAAAGGTAATGGCCAGGTGCCGGAAAGTCGGCACTTGTGGCACACCTGCCACTTCACCATCCTGCAGGCCTCTTCTAACGTACATCACAGGAGATTTGGCCACGTTCATGACGCTGTCTGTGGCAGCCTCATAACGCGTAATGAATTTGAGAACTTCTCGAATGTTGCAACTGGAGCGGACGAGAACTTGGAGGTCGTCAGCAAATGGCCGGTAACAAAAGGTATGCTGGCGAAAGGCGAGACTGGAGAGTTAGATCTATAGGCTTCAACTGAAGGGGCCCTAGGGAAACAGCTTATAGTAAGGTAGAGAGGGGGCATTCTTGCTGAGTTGAACTGTGGATGGGTTCTGTCCCTGACGAATGTCTGTTGACTTGGACTTGGGACCTGGCACCACTGTAAAGACGCCAGAAGACGTTTATTAAGGAAGATGGGATGCCCAAACTGGCCGTTAACAAAAACAGGAAATTGTGTTGCACTTTAGCGAAGGCGCTACCTGAATCTATAGCGACGAACGCTGTGTAGGGTCTGACACATCGCCATCATGGTAAATAAGTTGTGACATTTACCTGTGGCAGTTTGTATGTTACCCTGTCCCCCAGACATCTTTTGCTTCAGGAAAAGGATGCGAGTGAGTATCTTTCAGCGAAACGTTGCTAGTACACAGGCAAGATCTTGTAATATGCATCGAGTAGGGAGAGGAGAATGGTCAATAGTGTATGACCATCAAACCGCGGTATTTTTGGTGGACCAGGAACGATGACGCTCTCAAAATATGCAGGTGGGACTGTTTCGTCAGACGTCATCAGTTCCTGGAACATAGACTTCTACCATGGTGCCACGAGCCCCTGGAAGGCTTAGTAAAACTTAACTGGCAAACTGTCGATACCAGGTGACTTGTTGATTGAACCCTTATCGATTGTGTCACCAACTTCGTCCCATGTGACTGCCATCGTTAAAGTATCCGCCTCCATGTGGTTGAGGGCAAACATGATGCATTGCAGGACAGCATCATTCACAATGTAGTTGGCATCCTCTACCCTGTAAGTACGTTGGTAGTGTTCAACAAGCACATTAACCATGTCTTTCTGATGAGTCACACAAGGAGCATGTGAGATGACCAGAGTGTAGCTCATCAGACACTATGTCACACACGAATGGAATTTCCAATCCTGCCTGATCATGGCGCCGCGTCCGTAACATCACTCCCTGTAATTTCTGGCGAGTCAGCACACTTATTGTCTTCTTAGTTCTGTGCCTCGCCAATAGTAGCGAGGAAGGCATCTCCCGCAGGCCGCCCATGTCATAGCAAAGTGTTAGCAACAAGCTGCGTCACGTGGATGTGAAGTATTCAGTTTCCAAGGGGCCTGACCGCACCTTACAGGTTGTGGTGGCACGAGAACTGTGCAGAAGTAAGTGCAGAAGTCGGGAAAGGCCAGCGGACAGTGTTCGGCGTCCCGTACTGCAGATGGCAGGTCCTGTGAGACATATATTCTGTCAAGACAGCTTGCAGAATGGCTTCTAAGATACGTATGGCTAAAACAGTCGCCATGTTGGACTACCCACATATTATGGAGCAGGAGCTCCTGCAACACTAAACTTAGTTTCTGACATGTGGTACAGCGGGGAGTCTTGTCTTTCAAGTGCAGAAAACAGTTAAAATCAAGGGTGAAATCTATGTCAGAAGCCCAAACACATCCCACATAAAGCCGATATACATTGGTGAATTGTTGTTGTTGGTGTTGATCATTGTTATCCGATAGGCCTGGTGGCAGACCGTTGGATGTGGATGTGCCATGGTGCCTGTTGAAGGATGTAGGCATCATAGTGGATCATGATCTTTATCACCCATGGGAGGTTTTTGGGAAGAGTTTGATTAGTGACGACACAGGGTCCCATAACGGTTCCTGCTCCTCGACGTACTCTTCGTCCAGTGCAATGGAGGTGGGGACCAACGAATCATCCATTTGGTCCTCTGAAGATGTGGTACTGGTTTGTGATGTTGTATCAGTAGAGCTAAGTCCATTAGGTAGTGCAACGTACTCTCAGTGCTGTGATGGGACCAGCACACATATTGGTAAATGTCACCTTGCTCAAGTTGTCCCTTTTGGCAGTGGCGGTTTCGTGGGTGTCGTTAGGTCAACAGGGGCCTCGTCTTCAGCCTGCAATGCCTCCTTTTGGCTGGAGAGGGTTTGAAATTTCGGAGAATCTTGTTTCCTGACGCAGCCTTCACGTTCACCGACAGCAGGGAGTCGTATCTCTTTCGCAACAAGACAGTCATAGGGACATTGAGTGAGTCAGTCCCCATCTTGTTGCTGAGTGGGGTCGACTTCCGGGCAAGGCGATGGGCCATCTGAGGCGTCCCCCTCTGTAGGGGTATAATCTGGCTCAACGGTGGCGTCTGGGCGTTCGTTGCTAGGCAGCAGGAGTAGCGAGAGGAGTGATGTAGGTCACTGACAGTACCATTGTTTGCAACGTGGGTGGCCCGTCGGCAGCTGGAAGCTAACTAACACACTGTTGTAGGCATTAGGATCTAAGATGACCTTCTTTTCCCCACCCAGAACGTCATAGACGGTGACTGTTGTGCATTATTATTGCATGGCATTTGTCGATCTGTAAGTGCGATGGGACATGGCTTCAGAGATCAGTGGTGATTTGTCGGACGAAACTGAATCCATTTCTCTGCAGAATGAACTGTGCCACATGATCAGGGAGATGCAACTACTCCTGTGCTGGAAGTTCAGACGGCAATTGAAAAATGCGTATTATATGTATTTCTAAGACAGTGAGGTTACTGGTCATTGCTCAGACATTGACGGTGGAATGACAGAAGGAGATTCCCTGTTTGGTCTCATGTGGGATGTGTTCACATGCCATGTTGTTAACGTCTTTAGCATAGACTGTGCTGTTCACGATTGATGAATATATGCCTATGATACTGGTCACTGGGATCTTAGCTTCATCCCTCAGAAAACACTCCACCTCAAGAACCTTGGGATGGTCATAGTCGTTGCAAAAATCAAATCGGAATGTAGATTTACGGTAATGGTCCACCATCTGTTGTCAGCTTAGAACATATTTTTTTGTGGTGATGCCAAATTTGCTAATCGCAAATGAGATGAAACAAGTTGTTTCTTTCAAATGAAAAACAGCTTCAGCCAGGAAAATAAATTGTATCAAGAATGGCGTATTTTGGAGCGCTGGCTATCGAAAATCCATTGGTGCCCAAAACATAACGATACTAGTAACTTTCTCATGGTGTGTCACTGCCAAATAACATAGTCCTATGGAACATGGACCATACATAGGACGAAGTGCTACAGTGTAGTACAGGAGGTAACTGAAAGAAATACACAATGAGAGGAACAGAAATGACTTATTCAAAAACAATAATTACTCTGAAGTCTTCTGGAGATCACAAAAGGTTGGAAGTGGTTTTTTAATAGGATGTTTGATCACCACAGACCTAAATACATGCTCTGCGACTTGCTTCTATGCCGGTCAGAAGGTTGGTAAGGAGTTCCTGTGGCAGTGCATTCCATTCCTACACCAGCACAGTTGACAACTGTTGGACGGCCATTGGTGCATGCGGATGTGATGCAATATGCTCCCCAATGCATTCCAGATATGCTAAATGGGATTTATGTCAGGGGAATGGCCAAGCCAATCTATTCGCCAAATATCCTCTCATTCCAAGAGCTCCTCCAGCTGAGCATTTTGATGTATTCGTGCACTGTCATCCATGATAATGAAGTTAGGGCCGAATGCACATCCATAAAGATGCACATCAGGAAGTCGTATAGTGTCACAATAATCATTCATTCATTTCATTTCCGTGTCCAGTCAGAATTTCCAGAAGCTGGCGACTCCGATGGCCTTGTTGTTTCCATCGATCAGGTCCTGTGTTGTGCAGGGCTGTTCAAGTTGAAGACAAATTAGCAGGTGGCCCACGTCTTGTGTTGCTCCCCACTCAAAGAATGTATCTTTTTCAGCTGCAATAATGTCCCATTTTCGCATGTTGGTCTTGCAAAGAGGAGCACCCTCCCTAAGACGATTGAGTGGTCTGCAAATAGGGCACGTCAAGCCATTTCCTGGAGCTAGCTGGTCCTTTACAGGGATATCAGTTGGTAGCTTGCTCTTCCGCCTGGTGATGCAGTTAGACCCTGGTGTTCCCTCTATTGGTTTAGTCCTGGCGATGAAGCTCTTTCTCGACTTCAGTCTATGGACTACAGCCTGATGATCATGCAGTGGATGCTGGGGATCGTAAGTTTGCTTAGCCCTCCCTATATCAGCAGCAACAGCCCTTCTAATAGTGGGGGGAGCTATTCCAACAAACACGTAGATTTTATCGATTGAAGTTGGCTTCATACAGCCTGACAAGATTCGGACGGTCTCATTGATTGCAATATCAACCTGTCTGGCGTGAATGGATGCAGTCCACACAGGTGAAGCATACTCTGCAGCGGACACACACAAAGCAAGAGCAGAAAATCCCTGGAAAGGAGGACTTGCTTCCCAGGCGGTGGATGTCACCTTCCTCAAGACGTTATTCTGTGAACTAACTTTCAGCCAGGTGTTATGGCAATGTTTCTTGAAGGACAGAGTTCGGTCAAGGGAACGCCCAGATATACTGGTGTTGAACAGTGCTCCAGTCGTTTGCCTTGCAATGTAACGTCCAGTTCCTGTCAAATATCCTCTAGTTCCAAGTGCTTCCCCATGTACGCTGTTTGATGCTGTCGTGCATTGTCATCCCTAGAAATGAAGCCAGAGCTGAAAGCATCCCTGAAAACATGCAGATGAGGTAGGAGAACAGTGCTGACCAGTGAGCATAGCGTTATCAAAGATTTGGGGCCAATATACCCAGGCAACATAATGCTTGCCCACACCATAACATCTGGACCACCAGAATGGTCGTGGTCAACAACGTTCCTGGGTGCATTACAAACCTTCATATGGTGACAGGTAGAACAAATAATGCATCCAGAAACATTCTAGAACATGATAATTTTGGTGTTAGATGTAGGGGGCATAATGTTGCATGAGTGTACCGACCTCCCATTTTTTTAACACAGTACACCTACTGGTCAACGTTGTTATGGCGCTATTCTCCTCCCTCATCTGCATGTTTTCAGGGATGGGTCCAGCCCTGACTTCATTCTTAGGGATGACAATGGATGACAGCATCATACAGGTTAGGTGGAGGAACGCTTGCAACTAGAGGATATTTGATGAGTAGACTGGCCTGCCCATATACTTAAATCCCATAGAGCATGTATAGGATGCAGTGGGGAGGTGTATTACAGCATATCCACATGCACCAACAACCATCCAACAAGTGTCAACTGTGCTGGTGGAGGAGTGGAACGTCCTACCGCAAGAACTCCTTACTGACCTTGTGATGAGCATGGTAGGGTGTTGCAGAGCATACACTACAGTTTATAGTGATCACACACCCTATTAAGAACTATGTCCCACCTTTTGTGGTGTCCAGGGGACCATCATAAATCGCAATGACGTCAGTGTAATTATTTTCATTGAACAAAAGTGTCGTTTCTCTTCGCTTCATTGCGTATTTCATTCAGTTAATTTCTGCACTGTGCTATAGTATCTCTTTCCCATGCATGGTCCAAGTTGCAGAACGCTACTTGGCAATGGCACATCTTGCGAAAGGTTGTTTCGTTCTTCAGTGTTGCACACCAGTCCGTCTCACTGCCGATGAGGGTCCGTTTTCTAGTCGAGGATTCTGCAGTTCGCGACTTGATATGGAGAGAATAGGGCAGGTCCACATTTCAGGCCAAATTTTATTGATCACATATACTTGCTGTACGAAGGTTCTAATATTCCTATTCATTTAATATGCTACTCGTTGAATGCAGATATAACGTTCTGAATCATTGTCCCGGTTTGATATTCATCCAGTAGTACTTGGATAGAAGTGTAGCACAACACACAGTAGTGTATCATGACGTTAGATAGTGCCCCAAATGTGTTTATTTACTTCACTAATTGCTGATACTGAGTTTCTAATTTTATTTAACTGTACAGTTACTTACTAATTTCTACTTCTTTATGATCATACAATGACTAAATATTGTCTGTTTTAAGCTTGTTTCATCTTGTTCAAGTTTTCACAGATATGCGCTTCAACAACTTCCTGAATATTAAAAATTCAGTTATTTAAACATGTCAAATTCAGTGCCTATCTGGCTCCAAGACTTTAGAAAACAACACCTATTTTATTTGAGTTACAGCATATTTCAGGTGAGGTTAAAAGTGGTGGCCGAAGTTCAGAGTACTCTCTTGCCAAGATTATTATTTTATGTCCTGGTCAGTAAGGTGTGAGCCCTTCCTTCGGTTATCAAAATAATGTTCGTGAACCAGAGTTTGTTTTACAAATTTGTTTAAAACACTTGTCTTCTTTCTTTTTACCTAAATCTTCGTTCTTTGCTTTTCTTTTCTCCACCTCATAAATCTGTATCTGTCTAAATAACGTTTTTAAGGGTCCAGACAGCCTTGAAGATATACAGTTTCGCCAGGCTACCCCTATTGTAAGGGTCTCTGGATGGTTCTGGCTTTCTCCGGCCCCCAGCCACGGCGACCACTTCTTCAAACAGGGTTTTCAGAGAGAAGCACATTTATAGCCCATATTGCGCCCCTGAGTTGAAATATCCCACGGGAGCTCATTCGTATTGCTCGTGGAAAGAAAGGAGTCCAGAGTGTGAAAAGAAAGAACAGCAACTAAAGTGAATCGCAGCCATTGTAATAACTCATATTTGTATACATACTCAAATGCACTACTCATTTTATGACCTTACTAGTCTATTTGAAATAAATTAATGATAATTATGTTATGTGTTGGTTCTCCAAAAACAGCCATGTAACATCACATCTCTGTTGTTTTTTCAAAACTGATGCTGATGTATGTGTTGTGATTCGTTTTAGAACAAATACATCAAACCAGTTTTTTTTAAAAATTGGATTATGTGTGCTAATTTTCCTTTTCTTTGCTTTGTTCAGTGGGATTTCTGTATCCATAGTACAGTTTATGGAATGGGTTAGGGTGTGTTCACACCAAGGTCACAACATTATTTAAATATTCACTAACACTAAAGTAAATCCTCCATCATCCACACACTTAGCTGGATTCATGATCACGTTTCATCAGTATTAAATATAAATAAACGACTACCAGCTCTTAATTTCTCATTCACTCTTATTAAATAACCTATACAAAAATCTGAAAGTGGCATTGAAGCTGACCCTCAACTGTGGATGTCTTCCTAAACCAAAAATATTCATGCACAAAATAACACACAGGTTACATAGCCAGCATTTGGGTTTATTAAAACATAACTGAAATTATTTCAGTCTTTTGGATTTGACTTATAATCATCTGAGATGAAATTTATAAAATCGACCTTAAGACATATACTTCAAACACTTATGTTACTGTACAAAGAGCTGCAAGCTCATCTGTAAATACTGATGGGCCTATATCACACTTAAATTGTAAACACATGACCCTGCACTTGAACACAATTAAACAAACGCACAGAAACACATGATAAAATTATCCAAGCTTTTAAATGTAATACAAATTGCAACTCAAGGTTATTCGATCAGTTCATCATCTTTCTCTAGAGATTTTGTTATTGCTTACAGGCCAGTCTCTGAAAATACATCGTTTACGTAGGTACTTATTTATACAAAAATACAAAAATCAAAGTATCGTCCCTGAAAATACATAATATAAAAATACAAAAAGTACTGTTTGATGTTGGGCAGACACTGTGTAATACGTTTTGTCTTTCTTACGAGGTCTGATATGAAATATGACATGAAGTGCGACGGTTTCAAGTTCACACAGTCTTACGATTGCGTTTGCAGAAGTGTAGACTGAGCCACGAGTCTGCAGAAGAAGAAGTTTGTTTGTGGTATCAGCCATTCACCTATGTTCTGGTTACAAGGTCTAGCAAACGTCATTGTTTAATGTCGCTAGGTGCGTGTTGCACCAGATATAGGTCAATTATCTCTCTTTCCAGAAAAATATTGTTATATTCTTCATGATTACAGCTCATTTATGGTCTATTATTTCATCTGTAATAGCTATTAGATGTGACTGCGTAGGGATGCTTCAGTCAGTTGTCGCACACACAAACATGTGAAACGACTCACAAGTGCCTGTTCAAAAGATGCAACTGTGCTATTATACCAGGATCATTGACAGTGTCCATAACTTTTAAAGTTCAATGGTTGTGGTACATGGTCTTGAACGTTATAATGAAGCGGCGACTTGTGTGGACAGCACAGTAATAAAGCCTATAGCAGTCAGTACTGACTTCGCACAAACACTTCCAGAACGACTTTAGACCGGCTTGGTTCTTGTAGCTGCAGTTAAACGGCTCCTGGATTACTCGTCATCTCTCGGTGTTGGACAGTCCAGAACGGTTGTCAGACTGGTGCTCTGTCGTTGTGACGGTTGCAGGTCGCTGATGGCTGATCGATGTCGGCCTTGGGCATTCGTGTTGTCTCCAGTTGTGCGACATGTCCCTGGTGCTGAGGGCTGCAAAGTTGTCAAGCTGCTCCATCGAGAGCAAAAGTGGGCTCTGCCAGGAAGATTAATGGCTGGGGTCCCCAGGAGACCTGGTCGCTTTGAATTTCTGGTTAAAAATCAATGGAATTTCAGGAAAATCTTTCATGATACACTATTATCATGACAGACGAAATAAGATAAGTAAACAATTTAAAATGCTCCTTTGTCCTATTCAGTCTGTAAAAACTAAATAAGCTACTAACCATGAGGGCTCGGTACTTAAGTCTACATTGGAGTTTTGTGTTTTTTGTGTGGTATGTCATTTTGTGTACTGGTTAGTATTCATGCAGTTAATTCCTTATCATCTACTAACTCCTGAGGTTTTTTGTTAATACTGAATGGGCCGTCTCCAGTTACAGTCCTCATGCAAAGCTAGGCTATTTGATGGCACCTCACAACACAAACTATTTCCTATGCAACATACATGGCGTTACTTATCTTTCATAATAAATTTACTTATCATAGTTTCCTTCGGTGCACTATGTATGTATCGTATTAATAACAACTCAGTGTTTAGGTTCCCTGGAAACCATAAAATCTCTTAATATATGACAGATAAGGCCATTGCTTGATTACATATGAGTAAGTATTACTCCATACCTCAAGATGAGCATGTTACTTTTTACTTCTGATTCAGTTCAAAAATTTCTTATTAATTACTGGCTTCCTTCCATGACTTTATTATCAAAATTTTCCTAAAATGTACTTCCTACAGGTGTGGACTGTATTACCTGTGAACAGCATAACCAGGGCACAAAGAAATTTTGTACTCTCAGTACTCTATATAAGTGTACTTTTCTGTAATTTAGAACAACTATATTTTGACAGTAAAAATTTGCGATAACTCAGAAAGACCTCATGTTTGGTAAATTTATGTAATAAACAGTCTCTTTTCGCATAGCAGAATGAATTATACCAAGCTGCAATTAAGACTTTTATCCATTGTGGATGTGGAACACTGCGACTGTGGTGTGAAAAGGTTTTCAGAAATTACTGCAACCAGTCGCCTTTTATGTAGATGTATTTTATTTAACCATGACCGGTTTCGAGCTGCCTAGCAACTCATCATCAGATGGTATATACATTTAGTGCTTTTTTGTACCCATTGTGTGGGTGGTTGAGTATCTGTGGCTAGACAGAAACGAGAAAAAATAATCGCTACATGTGGTACAGTAACACGAAATATTTACAGCATAATTTATGTTTAACGTATAAGAGCAAATAATCACTACATGTGGTACAGTTACACGAAATATTTACAGTTTAATTTACGTTTTGAGGTGTTACTTACAGATAAATCTTTCTGCAGGTATATATATCTCTTTTAGGACGTATTTTTGAAACCATTGTGTCTTGTTTTTCAAGTCTTTTAGGACGTATTTTTGAAACCATTGTGTCTTGTTTTTCAAGAAAAACAAGACACAATGGTTTCAAAAATACGTCCTAAAAGAGATATATATACCTGCAGAAAGATTTATCTGTAAGTAACACCTCAAAACGTAAATTAAACTGTAAATATTTCGTGTAACTGTACCACATGTAGTGATTATTTGCTCTTATACGTTAAACATAAATTATGCTGTAAATATTTCGTGTTACTGTACCACATGTAGCGATTATTTTTTCTCGTTTCTGTCTAGCCACAGATACTCAACCACCCACACAATGGGTACAAAAAAGCACTAAATGTATATACCATCTGATGATGAGTTGCTAGGCAGCTCGAAACCGGTCATGGTTAAATAAAATACATCTACATAAAAGGCGACTGGTTGCAGTAATTTCTGAAAAGCTGCAATTAGTTTTCCTGTCTGCTCACAGCACAGAGTGAGCCCACTTCTAGCCTCTTCCTTTAATATTTAAATGTGTCGCTATCTCGTGCCCAGGAACACAATTCAAAATTCTTTTACTTAGTGCGGCCTCTTTCTGCAGTTCGCGTATGTGTAAGAATTATGGAGATCCCTCACATACGTCATACAATATTTTCTCTCTTCAGTCACCAGTGGAACAAGTACATATCTCACTATACGCGCAAATACCAAGGTCCACACGTATGAGCCAAATCATTGATCACCCGTTGACAAAATCATATACACTTACACAAACCCCACGATTTTATACAGAATCAGATCGTTAAAGGACACACACACACACACACATTCAACTTACCAATTAAACATACACACTTGTTTTACCCTCTCACTTATAATTCTAGTTTACAATATAACCCTACCCACCTAACAGTAAAATGTCTTTCTACTAATGCAGATGCGTGTTTCAGGTGCCCTTCCCCCATTCAGTAATGCATCCAGAGCGACTCCTCCTTGTCTGTTCTGCAGTTGTGCCCAACAACTTTCACTAGCTCATTAAACTTGACTACATCACAAATGCCTCGTCCAGCCTAGGTTATCTATTTCTGTACTCTTTGCGGCAGCTTGGTCAAGCAAATCTGTATGATGTCCCTTGCCGAACAGGGTTCATTTCAACTATTATTTTTCGTCGTTATATCCTTGAAGCATGACGCAGCGCTACTAAATTCGGATTTCAAGTACCTCGGAAGCGTCAGAATTTTCCTCTTCTCGTGCTCTTGTTGCTTCTGTGACCATTACTACTCCAAAACTCCACATCGAAAATGTAGATATGTGTTGCACGTCTCTGATCAAATTCGCATGGTTGTAGCTCAGACCCCTCGCAGATGTGAGGTTACAAAACATACTTTTTGAGCTGGTGACCCTGACAATGGCTGATCCACAGCTTTGCGTGGAGGTCTCTTCTCTGATCCGAAAGGCACGTGACACTCTGTACGCCAATGTACTCCCTCTGCATCGATTCTTCCTTCATAATCTATTCCTGCGGATCTGAAGTACGACAAATGCTATCAATGCTACTCTTCTTCTCATGTGCAGCTCCTGCTCCTTGCCTCTCTCATTCCTCGAATAGTCCTTGAATCTTCTTCTTCAATCTTTCCAAATCTCCATTAATTGCATTCTTCACTATCAGCACTGATTTGTCTTCACTGTGTAATTCAGTGGTTGTGCTGCAGTGTTCACACACAGTCGTCTCCAATGTGGCTTCCTTTCTTTTCAACTGTTCGTGTAATTTCGCAACACTACTTCTTGGGCCTGCTGACATCTCTCAGTGCTCTTCGTTCCTCGTTCAGTAATATTTTCTTCGTATTCCCTCTCACTTTGTTTCAACATTACGTAGGTTTTCGTGACTTACTCCACAACTTAACGCAGATGAGCAGAAAAAACAAACCTGTAATGTTCGGATACAGCATTAGTAGTGTACTGCTGCAACAAGTCCCGTCGGTTAAATATCTGGGTGTAACGTTGCAAAGCGATATGAAATGGAACGAGCATGTGAGGACTATGGTACGGAAGGCGAATGGTCGACTTCAGTTTGTTGGGAGCATTTTAGGAAAGTGTTGTTCAGGTATCACCTGAAGATGACGGCAAGGAACGCTGTCGAAATATCATGGTTTGAAAACGAGTGCACACGGCCGGAGACCCGAGAAAAGTACAACAGTTAATTCGCCGGAAAAACCTAAGATCACGCATCAAATGTTGTTCATCTCTAAGGAGACTGCATCTAGGGCTCTAGTGCGACCTATTGTTGAATACTGCTCTAGTGTTTGGGATCTGTACCAGATCGGATTGAAGAAGGACACTGATGCAATTCAGGCGCGGTCTGCTGAATTTGTTACCAGTAGTTTCGAACAACACGTAGGTGCTACGAAGATACAACGGGTACTCAAATGGGAACCCGTGGAGGGAAGGTGACGTTCTTTTCGAGGACTTCACTGAGAACATTTAAAGAACCGACATCTGATGGTGACTGCCGAATGATTCTACTGCCACCAGCATACATTGCGCCCAAGGACAACGAAGATAAGAGAAATTAGGGCTCAAACGGAGGCACACACGCAGTCGTTTTTCCCTCGTTCTACTTGCAAGGAGAACAGGAACGAAACGACTAGTAATGGTACACGGTACCTTCAGCCACGCACTGTACGGCCGCTTGCGGAGTGTCTATATGGGTGTAGGAGAATATACAATAGATTGCGCTGCAAGTTTGGCGCTTTGGTTTTCCCAAGCTACACTCTGTTTCTCTTGTGTGGCACTCCCTTCAATTCATTAAACATTTCTTTTGTTTAGTTGATGTGTTTCTCGTTTTTTTTTTCACTCGTTTTCGACCATATATCTTGATTTTTCGTCGAATTTCTGAGATTGGCTTCATGCTTTTCCCTACACTCTTCACTAACATGTCTTGTACGATAGTTTCGGTCCCGAAATTCGTTCGTAAAATTGTATTCTCTTGAACTTCTGGAAGAATCTCGACAATCCCTGTGTGCTGTGATTCGTGTTCCGTTCATGCTCGAAATCTTTTTAGCACATTCTCCTTCTTATTCTCAGTTTGCCCACATTTGTCCGTGTTGCTGAACACCTGATCATGACTCTGTCTGTTTGCTTTTCATTTTCCTTAGTTGCACAAGTCCTATCCTTGAATACTAAATAACGTTTCTCTCACAGACATCGATATTGTGCTCCATCTTCTTCTGTTGCTTGCAGTTCGGCCGCTTTACCTCTCTGTTTGTTTCTCCAACTACTGTACATACAAAAATTCTCCCCGAATTCAAATGTTGCATTAGACATGCTCTCTCTGACATAATGAATGAATGAACAACAACGCCACTAACCGAAGGTACCAACATCGCACACAGTGTCCAGAGTCTCGAATCGCGGGAAGAGCGCATCTAACGAAATACACTCATGCTCATAAATTAAGGATAATGCTGATACATGGTGAAACAACGCTCTGGTAGGCGGTTTGCAGGTTTAAATCACCTCGGGGTATGACTATGCGGTGCATTTGATCTGCGGTCGTCGCACGGTGGCGCTGGCAGCAGTCCACATACGCAGAGGTGTGTTGGTGCATGTCACAGTAAGCTGCAGCGAGTAAGTGTGCAGACATTTCCAGACGTGCTAATGATGCTGTGTGTTGAAAATGTCTTAGAAATACACATTGATGATGTTATGAGGGGTAGAATACTAGGGCGACTGGAGGCTGGTCAAACACAGCAGGTCGCAGCACGGGCCCTCCGTGTGCCACAAAGAGTGTTCTCAAGTTTATGGCAACGATTCCAGCAGACAGGAAACGGGATCTCCACAGTATGCAACACTACAAGAAGACCGATATCTCACCATCAGTGCCCGTAGACAGCCACGGAGTACTGCGGGTAGCCACTGGAACAGTTTATAGACGACTGAACAGACATGGTTTATTCTCCTGGAGACCTGCACGGTGCATTCCACTGACCCCTGGTCACAGGAGAGCCTGTAAAGCCTGGTGTTAAGAACACAGTAAACGGTCATTGGAATAGTGGTCCCAGGTTATGTTCACGGACGAGTCCAAGTACAGTGTGAACAGTGATTCTCGCCGGGTTTACATCTGGCGTGAACCAAGAACCAGATACCAACCCATTAATGTCCTTGAAAGGAACCTGTGTGGAGGTCGTGATCTGATGGTCTGGTGTGGGATTATGATTGGCGCACCTACCCCCTGCATGTCTTTGACAGAGGAAGTGTAACAGGTCAGGTGTATCGGGACGTCATTTTGCACCAGTATGTCCGCCTTTTCCGGGGGTCCAGTGGGTACCAACTTCCTCCTGATGGATCATAACGCACGGGCCCACAGAGCTGCCATCGTGGAGGAGTACCTTGAAACAGAAGCTATCAGGCGAATGGAGTGGCCCGCCTGTTCTTCAGACCTAAACTCCATCGAGCACGTCTGGGATGCTCTCGGTCGACGTACCGCTCCACGTCTTCAAACCCCTACGACCCTTCAGGAGCTCCAACAGGCACTGGTGCAAGAATGGGAGGCTAATCCCCCAGAAGCTGCTCGACCACCTGATCCAGAGTATGCCAACCCATTGTGCAGCCTGTGTACGTTTACATGGTGATCATATCCCATATTGATGTCGGGGTACACGCGCAGGAAACAGTGGCGTTTTGTAGCACATGTGTTCCGGCACGGTTTTCTCAACTTATCACCAATACCGTGGACTTACAGATTTGTGTCGTGTGTGTTCCCTATGTGCCTATGTTATTAGCGCCAGTTTTGTGTAGTGCCACGTTGTGTGGCACCACATTCTGCAATTATCCTTAATTTATGAGCATGAGTGTATATTTACCTATTAAGTCATACCTGAGGATTAAAATCACTATAAAGACTCTTACCCACTGATCTATCCATTTCTGAGTTTTACCTTAATCATCATCTTTAATCAATAATTGATCGTGGTCTACTGCCTCCTTAGACATCTCTCAACCCGCTAGTTGTTCCTCCTTCTGCATAACCAAGCGAAACTCACATTCCTGTGCCGAATGCCCAAATTCCTGCTTGCTTGATTACACGGCAATCTGTAACCAGTCAGATGACACTAAGAGCACTTAGTAGGACACAGACTATCTCCTTCTTGCAAGTTCACTTTGAACTGGCTAAAATCCGGTAAAGCATTCTCCTGTACCAACCTCACCCGAAGAACTGGATTTTGTGGAATATTCCAGTCACTAATGCAAGCACAAATCTCTGAAAACTAACCACCAAAAAAATTTCTATATCTGTTATCTAATTTCCTGCACACAATAGAACACACTATATCGTTACAAAAACAACACAAAAATGGCACCCAAAAGTTTTTAATGGTGAAACAGGACAACGATGAACTTAAATCAGCAACCTTTACTGTAAAGTGCACACAAATTACTATTGTCCAAGCATCTTATCACAAATTTATTAGCCGCGCGGTCTCAGGCGCCTTGTCACGGCCCATGCGTCTCCGCCCGACGGAGGTTCGAGTCCTCCATCGGGCATGGGCGTGTATGTTGCCCATAGCGTAAGTTAGAGTAAGTGGTGTATAGGCTTAAGGACCGAAGACCTCTGCAGTTTGGTCGCAAAAGCTCTTACCACAAATTTCGAATTTCTAATTTATCCGGCTGACTTCAGTTGTGCTGTGCATAATTTTATGGTCTAAAGTGCAAGAAAAGAAAACGGTTAAAATGTGTGAAATTGTAGGTGATTGTGCCTCGAGAGTTCACAGTGAATGGAAAATCCTCAAAAAGGGGTCGCAAAAATCTTAATTTCGTGACCTATAAGGCGGCTGCGTGTATTAGAAAACTGCCAGGGCTCGGAAAAATCCAGGATCAGGGTCGACAAAATCTTACGTGAGACTACAATTGGGTGCTCAGCATCCTCCTATGATGCTAGTAAGACCTGTAATCGGCAACCTAATCAGGAAACTGGTCGCCCGTCTCTCTTGAAATCAGGTGAAATTAATTCATGAAAAAGTCGCACGACGTAAACTGCTGAAACTTCGAGTGACGAGACTGTGGTCCTGACAAACATGAGAACATGGGCTCATAGCTGACGGATATGCTAAAGAAGTGTTTCACCTAACCACCGTATGAAACTGATGGGCATACTCAAATTTATTACAAAAATGTAAGGGATCGTTGATAAAACATGGGTTGAAATTACAGTCAGCGTGAAATGCACAGTGATTCAGTGAGATTCAGTACATTGCTGGTTATACCAACGATGTTATGAGCTAGTTTTCTGGTGACTGCAACAGGTGGTAAACATGCTTTGGCCAACTTAACAAATTCTCGTTACTATTTGATCACACCTCGTATTTCGAAAAATGTTATAAAATTTGTTTCTAATTTTTTTGATTGTGTTGATCGCAATAATGATTACTAGTTTTGGTTACTGGACAACCATCTTCAGATCACTCTTGCTACAGGTTCTGTGTCTATTTACACTTCAGGCTACGACAACAACGTCTGCAAGTGTATCTAGGTACTTGCTCACTAATGAACCATGTCTTCAATACACTGTTGGAATACAAGGAGATTATGAGTCATTCTTCTGATGGTTTCAAACGGTAACAAACATGCTTTGACCAACTTTTAACTGTTATATTTTTAAGTTGGCTGGCTTTATACACCCAATTTTCAAAACTTTTTTACCTGGCTGGTACACAAGTTCCTGGAGTATGTTTGCATTTTTGGGTGTTTTGAATATTTAGTTTATTGCTGACAATCTAAAAGGTAATACGTATTTTCGAGTGGTTGGCGAATTTTTACTTTCGAAAAACATGCCGGCCGAAGTGGCCGTGCGGTTCTAGGCGCTGCAGTCCGGAACCGCGAGACCGCTACGGTCGCAGGTTCGAATCCTGCCTCGGGCATGGATGTGTGTGATGTCCTTAGGTTAGTTAGGTTTAAGTAGTTCTACGTTCTAGGGGACTGATGACCTCAGAAGTTGAGTGCTCAGGGCCATTTGAACCATTTTTTTGAAAAACATGGATCAAAGACTTTGCATTAAATTTGGTTTGAAAAATCGAATAAAGTGCATTCGCAAAGTTTACTGTGAGCTTTGGCGAATCTACTGTGGGTAAGATAATATTTTCCGAGTGATATAAACGTTACAAAGTTGGTTGAGAAGACGTTGAAGACGACCACCGCCTAGACACCATTGCCCATCAGTTACGGACGACAATGAGAAAGAAGTGAAGAAAATGGTTCTGAAAAATCGACGAATCACCATCAGAGAGGTTTTTGGTTGTCTCGGGCATGAAAAGTGTAGTAGCAAAGTTTGTTCAAAATTACTGAATTTCGATCAAAAACGTCACTGCGATGACATCGCTCAGGAGATGCCGAATGAAATCGACAGCGATCCAGAACTTCTAAGCAAGGTTATAACAGGTACGAAACGAGTATACGGGTAGGACGTCGAAACTAAGGCCCAACCGTCCCAATGGAAACTGCCTCAAGATTCCGCAAAAAAAAAGAAAAAAAATCATTTGTGAAGGTTCTTCTTACTGTCTTCTCGATAACA
Organism: Schistocerca gregaria; assembly: GCF_023897955.1. Lineage (NCBI taxonomy): Eukaryota > Metazoa > Arthropoda > Insecta > Orthoptera > Acrididae > Schistocerca > Schistocerca gregaria. The sequence goes on from NC_064922.1 coordinate 913,488,425, forward strand.
GTGGGATTGTACGTCGTGAGCTCCTACCTTATGGTTGTACGATGAATAAGGAATATTATCTGGAAGTTATGCGCTAATAGTGGCAAAATCATTAGTGGAAATTGCATCACGATAATACTCCTGTTCACACCTCAATGCTTGTTCGTTATTTTTTGGCAAAAAACAGAACTTTTATGTTGCCTCACCCATCGTATTCGCCCGTTATGGCCCCCTGCGACTTCTATCTATTCCAGAGACTGAAGAGAATCAAGAAAGGATGTCGTTTTGTCACCATTGATGAGATAAAAACAATCGCTGGAGGAACTGAACACCATAGCGGAAAGTGAATTCCATAAGTGCTTCTAAAATTAGAAACAGCGCTGGCACAAGTGTATTATATCTATAGTGTATTTGAAGGGAACTAAGTTAATGTTGATGAATAAATAAAGATACTTTTAGAAAAAAATTCAAGTTACTTTTTGATCACACCTCGTACGTCGGATCACTTGTTTCTGTCACCTGATGATGTCAGGTCTTACTAAAATTAGACTAAGTACAACATACATAAAGGCATTTAAGCAGTTATTCTCCTGCGCTCCATATACGGGGTGTTCAAGAAATCTCTCCGCAGTGCCGTATGATTGTTAGTCGCGCATGCCGTATGCCGCAGTGACTATACCGAAATGAAACTCACTGCAGTATCGTTGTGCGTTTATTGTTAGATTGAAAAATGTGGAATCCACAATCCGACGTCTAGAAATTGCAATCCAAACTCCTATTTTTACTGAATGAAGTGGTTCCTCATGAATACACAGTGGATTTGCAGTGCTCCACTTATAAGAATTTTGCGAGTTCATGTACCCGGATAAATGAAACCACGCCTCATCAGTGAAAAACGTTTCATAAAGAAAATCCCTTCCATTTTGTTGAACGAAATTTTTGAACCATTGACAATAATACAGTGTCTTGCCATGATCAGTATTTTTCAGTTCTTGCACGACTGTCACTTTGTATGGGAAAAGTTCTAATTTTTTCCTTACAGCTGTGTGGGCCGTTCCGACACTAACGTCGATTTCCAGGGCGAGTTTTCTTACTGACTTCTTCGGACTCGTGGACATTTTATCGGAAATATCGACTACTTTATCCTCAGACAAAACGATAGGACGAACACTTCTCGGAGCATCTGTCACTGAACCCGTACTTCGAAATTTGTTTATAAAATCTCGCACAGTATCGCGATGTGGGAGTGTTGTCTCCGGGAAAACTGAATTAAATGTTTGACGAACTGAAACTGTGTATTTACCGCCAGATTTGAACACTTGTTCGACTAAAAACACACGCTCTTAAATTGTCAGCATTTTAGCGGCAGACAAAAACGAAACAAACGAACAAAGGAACTAAACTTAAAAGTTCACGTCAACACGTAGTTAACAATCATACGGCACTGCGGAGACACTTTTTGAGCACCCCGGAAAGATACTTTAACACATAGTACCACGTGAAACCTCCCCTTTAAAAAATCAATGAATTACTGTGCTGATAAACCTCTTACGTTATTTGATTTTCAAACAGGTGAGCAGAACTGAACGTACTCAGATATTTCTCTCTTTACTTATTCTGATCAACACTAAACTGACACACAATATTTTTAGCGCAACGCAATCTGAGTTTCAATAATCCCTACAAAAGAATGGCCCTGACTAACAATAACCTTTACCTTTCATGAATAACTAACCTCACAAAAATCTTCGTTTCTCCAACTACTGCAATACAGCGAGCGCCAATACTGCCAGGTAAATAAAAGATTCTAACTACTGAAGGTACAAACTACTGATAGGCATAGTTAGCAAAAGAAAGATTTTGATGAAGAACAAACAATGTATTTACCTTAATAGTGTTCAAAAGTCATAACATATGTATCAGTTCATGACATCCAGTCTTACAAATTTACTCTCTCTGATGGACACACGTCCAGATCATCGGCTCTCAAAACTCCGCCATCAAACTACCCACATCCACCCCTGCTGGCGCTCACCTACCCTACAATAGCGAATATTCCAACAATGCCAACCAGCCACAGACTGCGCACAGTACAGCCAGTGATCTTCATATAGAGCGCTACGTGGCGTTACCAACATAAAAACCTAAACAGCCTACTTACACATGCTAAGTAACCTCTGTCTTACACTTAGCGGTAGTTTATACTGTGTGCTGATGTAGATGTAGATTGAGATAATTATTAGATAGTGATTTGCTTGAGGCAACTACTGTTAAACATGTATAGCTCATGGATAATAAATAAGCTCCAGTAATCGTCGAGTGAAAGTGACTATTACAATAGAAATTTAACCGTATGTCCTCATTAACGGCACACTATTGATTTATAAAACGCATCGAGATGAGTCACGACGCTGTCTGTACTGTGGTTAGGAACACTGGGTTAAATTGACAGGGCCGGTCGGTGTGGCCGAGCGGTTCTAGGCGCTTCAGTCTGGAACTGCGCGACCGCTACGGTCGCAGGTTCGAATCCTGCCTCGGGCATGGATGTGTGTGATGTCCTTAGGTTAGTTAGGTTTAAGTAGTTCTCAGTTCTAGGGGACTGATGACCTCAGATTTTAAGTCCCATTGCGCTCAGAACCATTTGAACCATTTTTTTTTAAGTTGACAGGATAGAGACCAGAGCTGATGCTAACGAAATCTGTAGCCCTCGACGCACAAAGAGACCGCCGTCTTCATTAGCAGCGTGTCTTCCGTCGAAGGCTTCCACTTGCTGTGAACCTTGCGCAGTGTTACAGCGTCTGCCACCGTCACTGTTGTTGACAAAAGAGGACGAGTCCGATAGATGCAGTGCGGCCTGTCAGCTGCCCTAGTTTACGGCGTAACCGTAGCAGTAAAAGCGAGTGCGGCCGGGTGTCCGTTACGGCGTGTGGGAAGCGAACCCGGTTCTGCGCGGAACAGGCTCCCGCAAGGACGACAGCGCCGGCCCAGAGGAACCTGCCAACGTGCTGCCGCGGCACCGCGGTTCGTCCCCGGCGAGGGTGCGGCCGCTGCGGCATGCGTCTCGAGTCTTGCTGGAGCCAGATGCCGAAATTATTCGTCCCAAAAAGTTCATACTACTGCACTGCGAATCTGACTAGGATGTGACGTGGCTCATGGTAAAAAGGTTTCACACAATATGAGAAAAAAGTACGTAAGCAATGGAGTTTATGGGTTAGCCCAATAAGAATACGGCTTAGTGTCAGTGAAAACGTACTCCACACACAAAAAAGACGCACCACGAAATAAGTATGCAAATTACTCACAAATTGATATTCGTACACGCACCGACGTAAAATGCAAAATTGTAATCGTTAGTTGCCGATGGATGGACGAGTGACGCTGCTGCGCAATTTCAAATGGCTCTGACCACTATGGGACTTAACATCTGAGGTCATCAGCCCCTAGAACTTAGAACTACATTAAACCTAAGTAACCTAAGGACATCACTCACATCCATGCCCGAGGCATGGGCAATTTCACCGCGCAATTGGCAAGGACAGTAAACTGGGGATATGTCGATACCAGGGAAAAAGACGTTTGCGAATATCTACATCTACATCTACATTTATACTCCGCAAGCCACCCAACGGTGTGTGGCGGAGGGCACTTTACGTGCCACTGTCATTACCTCCCTTTCCTGTTCCAGTCGCGTATGGTTCGCGGAGAGAACGACTGCCGGAAAGCCTCCGCGCGTGCTCGAATCTCTCTTATTTTACATTCTTGATCTCCTCGGGAGGTATAAGTAAAAGTAAGCAATATATTCGATACCTCATCCAGAAACGCACCCTCTTGAAACCTGGACAGCAAGCTACACAGCGATTCAGAGCGCGTCTCTTGCAGAGTCTGCCACGTGAGTTTCGTAAACATCTCCGTAACGTTATCACGCTTACCAAATAACCCTGTGACGAAACGCGCTGCTCTTCTTTGGATCTTCTCTATCTCCTCCGTCAACCAGATCTGGTACGCATCCCACATTGATGAGTAATACTCAAGTATAGGTCGAACGAGTGTTTTTTAAGCCACCTCGTGTGTTGATAGACTACATTTTCAAAGGGTACTCCCCAATGAATCTCGACCTGGTACCCGCCTTACCAACAATTAATTGTATATGATCATTCCACTTCAAATCGTTCCATACACATACTCCCAGGTATTTTACAGAAGTAACTGCTACCAGTGTTTGTTCTGCTATCATATAATCATACAATAAAGGATCCTTCTCTCTATGTATTCGCAATACATTACATTTGTCTATGTTACGAGTCAGTTGCCACTCCCTGCACCAAGTGCCTATCCGCTGCAGATCTTCCTGCATGTCGCTACAATTTTCTAATGCTGCAACTTCTCTGTATACTACAGCATCATCCGCCAAAAGGCACACTCCGTGTACCCAATTGGACAATAACTACGCCTCGCCGACGGCCACGTGAACAATATATGCGTGTGTCAGCATTTGAAAGAGGACGTGTAGTTTCGCTCAAAGAAGCCAGTTGGAATAATCGGCTAATCGCTCGACATTACAATAGGAGCGATGCCACTGTTCCATGATGTTGGCAGGAACAGTTGAACCATGGTCGAAGGCAGCGTCATAAAGGAAGAGAGACGACAGAACGCGAGGACCGAGAAATCGCCAGGATCTCAGAACCCTGGATCTCATTATCATCGATCTGACGTGCAACTGGTGCATCAGAGATCACGAGGAGCATTCATAGGCGGCTCAGAGAAAGGGAACTAATCTTGCGCGGACTACCATTGACCTCTGTATAATAACAAGCCCGTTTGCAGTGATGACACATTCCGCCTGGTATCTCATTGAACTGTCTTCAGTGATCGCCCTACCTCGATTTGAGCCCCGATGTCCATCAAAGGTGTGCGTGGAAACGCCCCAGACAGCGGGTGGGACACAAACCTAACCATCCTTCACCACAGAAGACGAAGTAAATATTCCTGGATTCCAATCAAGAACAACTGAAAAGATGAGAAACATAGAAGTAGATAACCACGGAGTAACTTAGCAGCTTAAATCAGTTAATAAAGGCAAGGCCTCCGGTCCATATTGTATACCAGTCAGGTTCCTCTCAGAGGATGCTGATAAAATAGCTCCACATTTAGCAATTACATACGAGTACAACCACTCGCTCACAGAAAGATCCGTACCTAAAGACTGGAAAGCTGACCAAGTCACACCAACACCCAAAAAGGGAAGTATGAGTAATCCGGTGAATTACAGGCCTACGTCACTAACGTCGATTGGCGGTAGGGTTTTTTGTAACATATACTGTATTCTAACATTATGAAGTACCTAGAAGAAAACGATTTATTGACACATAGTCAGCACAGTTTCAGAAAATATCGTTCTTGTCAAACACAGCTAGCTCTTTATACTCATGAAGTAATAAGTACTATCGGCAGGGGATGTCAAATTGATTCCATATTTTTAGATTTCCAGAAGGCTTTCGACACCGTTCCTTACAAATGTCTTCTAACCAAACTACGTGCCTACGGAGTATCGCCTCAGTTGTGCGACTGGATTCGTGGTTTCCTGTCAGAAATGTGACAGTTCGTAGTAATAGACAGAAAGTCATCGAGCAAAACAGAAGTAATGTCCGGCATTCCCTAGGAAGTGGTATATGCCCTCTATTGTTCCTGATCTGTATTAACGGCATAAGAGACAATCTGAGTAGCCCTCTTAGACTGTTGATGCTGTCATTTTTCGTTTTCCAAAGTCATCATATGACAAAAAAGAATTGAAAAATTATTTAGGTAAGATATATGTATGGTGCGAAAAGTGGAAATTGGCCCTGAATAAAGAAAAGTATGACGTTATGCGCATGAGTTCTAAAAGAAATCCGCTACATTTCGATTACGCATAACTCCCACAAATCTGAAGGCTGTAAATTCAGCTAAATACTTAGGGATTACAATTACAAATAACCTACATTGGAACGATCACATAGATAATATTGTGGGTAGAGCAAACCAAAGACTGCGATTCACTGGCAGAACACTTACAAGGTGCAACAGGTCTACTAAAGAGACTGCATACACCACGCTTGACCGCCCTATTCTGGAGTGCGCTGTGTCATCCGCATCAGGTGGGACTGACGGATGACATCGAAAAAGTACAAAGAAGGGCAGCTCGTTTTGTATTATCGCGAAATAGGGGAGATAGCGTCACATACATGATACGTGAATTGGAGTGGTAATCATTAAAACAAAGGCACTTTACGTTGCTCCGGGATCTTCTCGGGAAATTTCAATCACCAGTTGTCTCCTCCGATTGCGAAAACATTCTGTTGGCACCCACCTACATAGGGAGAAATGATCATCACGATAAAATAAGAGAAATCAGGGCTCGCACAGAAAAATTTAAGAGCTCGTTTTTCCTGCATGCCGTTCTAGAGTGGACAGCTTGAGGGTGGTTCATTGAACCTTCTGCCAGGCACTGTATTGTCAATAGCAGAATAATAACGTAGATGTAGATGTAGATGTCGCCTGTCACACGGCCCGACAGCCAGGAATGAAGATCTGGGGTGCCATTTCATTTCGTAGCAGGACCTCTTTCGTTGTCATCCATGACATCCTTGTAGCACAGCAGTACGCTGGTGATATTCCACGCCTATATTTGTTGCCCTTCATGAAGAGTCATCCTGAGCTTACATTTCAGCAAGATAATGCACGCCCGCACGCGGAGAGCGTTTCTGCTCCTTGTCTTCGTGCTTGCCAGATCCTACCTTCTCCAGCAAAGGTTGCTGGATCTCTGACTAATTGAGAACGTTTGGAGCGTTATGGGCAGGATCTTCCAACCATTTCGAACCTTCACGAACGCATCAGTTGGACAGAAATTGGCACGATATCCCTGAAGAGGACATCCAACAACACTCTCAATCAATTCCAAGTTGAATAACTGTCTTCATAAGGGCCAGAGATGGATGAACACGTCATTGACTCAATTTGTGAAGCATTTCTCTTGAATAAACCATACAATTACTCTGAAATCGGTATCATTTGTTTGTCTTCACTTCCGTCCCATTTGGCTAATTCCTTCGTAGTGCGTCGATGTTTTTTTCTTAGAGAATAAATTAAAAGTAGCATACGGTAGATAGAAAAGTAGCATACGGTTCTGGATAGAATACGTATCAATAATGCATATAACAGCTCATTTATATCGTCTAAAGAAACGAAACGAGTGGAAGAATCTGCCAAAAGAAGCTCTTGAAAACGAAGACTGGAAAGTGAACGAATTTCGAACCCTGGGTAGTAAATTACTAAAAAATTCTCGAGACATTAACGCCATAAAAGGCAGATCAGTCCAGATGATATATGATTTTTTCACAGAAGTAATTAATGGTTAGAAACATTGGCTTAAATTTAAGAAACAAGTTTCCTAAAGTTTTTCGTCGAAGTAGTTGGTTTCACCGATTACAGTTTTCTTTTTTTTTCTTTCTTTTTTTTTCAGCATGGCACGGTACCATATCCAGAAAATTTTCATATTAACTATTTGACAGTTTCTTGCAGGAGTTGCTACTCAGGTGTCTATATCTCCTTAGCCTCTCGTGTTCCAACATTCCAATTCTGAACAAGTTTTTCATTAGACATTCCTATGTTATGAAGCAAATGAGGGAACTGGAAAGACAGTCTCATACGATTACCATTCTGGATTTGTGTTCTCCAAATATCAGTTCGCCGGTAGCTGGTGGAAAGGACGGCCTTCTACGACAGCTACAGTTGTTCTGTTGGAACGGGAAACTAATCAAGTAACAGAAAAAGAACTTGCGTAACTCGCAGTGATGGATAGTCAACAAGAATTAGAGTGCTACTCTAAAATCAATGAGGTAACAGAGTTGCCAACTGACTCTAAAGTTTAAATCAGCCGGCGGCTGTATCATGACAGAGATACATCAAGAGTCGGCGTACTTAGGAAAAAAAGGGGAATTAGCTTTGACCTTGTCACGCTAATCGTAACGGCATTCGCGTCAAGTTATTTATGTATTAATTCCACAGTTGTTACAAGCTTCATCAAGTGCTCCGTCACACCATTTACCTAACACCTTGTTGTACCAAAGAAAGATGTGTTTCGCATTTAGGACACCTACGGAACGTGTAGGAAAAATTTTGTTTACGCATCTATTAGTAAATTCAAAGACATCGCAACTGGAGCAACGGCCTTGCCGCAGTGGTAACACCGGGTTCCCACCAGGTCACCGGAGTTAAGCGCTGTCGAGCTTGGCTAGCATTTAGATGGATAACCGTTCGGTTCTGCCGAGCGCTGTTGGCAAGTGTGGTGCACTCAGCCCCTGTGAGGCCAATTGGGTAGTCACTTGAATGAGAAGTAGCGGCTACAGCCTCGAAAACTGGCAGCGGTCGGGAGGGCGATGTGCCGACCACATGCCTCTCCATATCCGCATCCAGTGACCCTTATCGGCTGATGTTGACCCGGCCGTCGGTCGGTACCCTTGAGCCGTCCGAGGCCTGTTCGACGGAGTTGATCTTCATTACTGCTGCTTGTATACAGATTGTCCCGGAAATATCGCGACAAACTTCGAGAGATTGTAGAGGGTATCTTGAGGAACATTCGAGGACAGGAACGCAGGTCCGGAAACGTCATCTAATGACGTTCCGGAGTGTTGAAGTTAGAGGTTCCAGCGCCTGCCACTAGGTGACCCTTTCAACAGCAAACGTGACTTTGTGCGCTGACGGACCGTGTTGCAATGTTGTTTTTTTTACATTGGTCGGGACTGACTTCCATGATCGCCGGTGGAGAAACTGGAGCTAGACCTCATCTCCTACGAATGCGATGCTCTGTTGCCTCGGTGAATGACAGTTTCGGACCCAGGTTTCCATCTGTTTTCTCCTGTAAACCGAAAAAACGTTGGGGATATTAGATGGTTCCAGGAAAAAAAATTGCGGATGGGAACCCGTTTCCTAAATCGTCATCCACCTAGGCAACAGTGCACCACAGTCATAGGAGACAAAGTTCCTAAGCAGCAGCTAGCTCCATCTTCCGCACTAGCAATGGTGGTAATCAGTCGCGACCACTGAATAACAAACAACATTGCTTGACGTTCCGTTAGTGTCCATAGTAGTACAAAGTCAAGTTTGCCGCCGAAGCGGTAGCCTAGGGACAGGCGCCGGTGCCTCTAACTTTGACACTATGTACCGGGTGATCAAAAAGTCAGTATAAATTTGAAAACTTAATAAACCACGGAACAATGTAGATAGAGAGGTAAAAATTGACACATATCCTTGAAATGACATGGGGTTTTATTAGAACCACCCCATAATGATATACGAGTGAAGATCTCTTGCACGCGTCGTTTGGTGATGATCGTGTGCTCAGCCGCCACTTTCGTCATGCTTGGCCTCCCAGGTCCCCAGACCTCAGTCCGTGCGATTATTGGCTTCGGGGTTACCTGAAGTCACAAGTGTATCGTGATCGACCGACATCTCTAGGAATGCTGAAAGACAACATCCGACGCCAATGCCTCACCATAACTCCGGACATCCTTCACAGTGTTGTTCACTGCATTATTCCTCGACTACAGCTATTGTTGAGGAATGATGGTGGACATATTGAGCATTTCCTGTAAAGAACATCAACTTTGCTTTGTCTTACTTTGTTATGCTAATTGTTACTATTGTGATGAGATGAAGCTCCACCTGTCGGACATTTTTGAACTTTTGTATTTTTTTTTTTTTGTTCTAATAAAACGCGATGTCATTCCAAGCATGTGTGTCAATTTGTACCTCTCTATCTACATTATTCCGTGATTTATTCAGTTTTCAAATTTATACTGACTTTTTCATCACCCAGTAGATCGTTGGATGGTGTTTCCATGCATGAGTTCCTATCCTCGATTTGTTCATCAAGAGACCATCTACAATACCTAGAAGTTTGTCACAACATATCTGGGACACTCCGTATTCAGTTTAGGTTGCCCTCAATCCCTCAACTTTTTCCGTAGGAGTTGCCTTAGTGTCTCTTACCCTGGAAAGATTTTAAAATTCTGCCAGATGTGCCCTATCTAAAGATATCTGATTACGTGATACACTTCAAAGGAAATGGGAAACTCAGTTGTGAAGACTTTATTAAATTGCGGCATGATGGTTTATTTGATGTCACACAGCACTGATATGTGCGTTATAAAACGCTTCTGTTGCAATATGATGACGCTATTTCGTTATGTTTTAAGTAAATCTAAAGGAATCACTCATTAGTGAAGAGAATAAAGAACATCAACTGTGATGTTATGTATCAAACTTTCTTTCGACCAAACATGTCTCCCATCTAATGTTAAGAGTTAAAGTAACATTATGTAAATAAATAGAGCGAACAAGTAACATCTTTGTTCTTTTAGTGGTTAAATCTATTTGGGAAACACGCTCGAAGTATTAAGCAAATGTAGTGTTAATTGGATCTCTCCGTCCTTCACGAAACATACTGCCGTGCTTCACAATTACCAGATCAGAGATACCGCTCTGTGAGTAAAAGAGAAAGCAATATCTCCTTAGGTCGACATTATTACTTTTAAGGCGATGGTACGAAACTAAAGCTGAAATTCGAAACAACGATTTTCCTGAGACTTCCTGGTTAATTAAAACTGTAAGCCGTATCGGGATTCGAACCGAGGACCCCTGGTACTTTTGAGCATGTTATTTACCGACGGAGCTACCAAAGCACTAGCGACAACAAGCTCTCATATCCTTATCTCCACCAATAACTCCACCCCTACTTTCCAAACTTCACAATAATATACGATCTGGGAACTTGTCTTATAGGATATAGAAATATAACTTAGATCTTGGGATGGGTACAAAAAAACAAATGGAGACCAAAAGGAAATGAGAAAAAAAAAGATTTATGTTCGTAACTCTTCGTGGCGCAATCATCCTCTTTGTTTCAACGACTATAGACTAGAATTCTCAGAATTTCACATCAACCCTTCTGTCTCCCATGCTACTGTTCCTCGTAAATACTCTTGCGAATCTGTTTCTGTGCTGCGCTGAAGGCTTGCAATAGGCTAGTGTTATCGAAGGACAGCTCGAACGAAAGATTCGCAATCTTGCTAGATCCAGATGAAATGTACTTTGCAAGTATCGCATTGTGAACTGACCTCTGCCGTCTGCACTAGCCAGGAATGTCGAGGCGTGGCTCGTCCTAGATCCTGTTCATGTTGTGCTAAGAGGCTTTTTATGCTCCCTGTTGGTGTTATGTTAATATCTCTATCTACTGGTTAAGTGCCAATATCATATGACACGATAAGGTCCGTTAATACCTTCACACCTCGGCTCCACGTAATCTAAATTCACCTCCTTCAGTTCTTAAGTTATTTAAGGTGTACCTAATTCTTTATTTAATATGATAATCTTTCAGAAACAGATTTCGCTATGGGATTAGAAAATTTTGGATACTTACAGCGAGAAGACACTCATGTGAACAAGTTGAACAATGCAGAATCATGTTTCGAGACCGAGAATGTTACAACGAAAGATGCAAATTTAATATCTATGAAATGAGAGTAGCCGGCCGCGGTGGTCTCGCGGTTCTAGGCGCGCAGTCCGGAACCGTGCGACTGCTACGGTCGCAGGTTCGAATCCTGCCTCGGGCATGGATGTGTGTGATGTCCTTAGGTTAGGTAGGTTTAAGTAGTTCTAAGTTCTAGGGGACTAATGACCACAGCAGTTGAGTCCCATAGTGCTCAGAGCCATTTGAACCATTTTTTTTGAAATGAGAGTAAATAAGTACACATATAAACAAAAAGTTCATTAAAGTATATAGCACGTAATATTTTGCAACTCTTATAAATAACCACTACTACGTGTTTATTTATCGTTCTGATATATTTTATTAAATCCCAAAAACTACACATTCGTAACCGACATTGTTTTATTGCCACAGGTTATTTGATGAATTTATTTCGAGGCATGGAAAGTGAATAATGTTTTGTAGTTGGTTGTACTGTAATTTCTCTTACATGTCACTGATAAAAATTCACACAAACGAAAAAAGGAATTACATTAAAATACAACATATAGGCAAGGTGCATGCGCTTCCATTTATGTTGAAGGGTTATCGACATCAAGTCAGTTATGTTTTGTTTTTGAATGGCGATAGTCAAGTCAGTCCAGCAGCACGAACAAGCTTTTGGTTACTCTGTCGACGAGTTATATGATGCAACCATGGCCATCTTTTATGACTGACTACGATTATATCAACAAGGGTACGTTATTCCCCTTAGTTTTGTTTCGGACTTAATAATGTTTCATTTTCTACTGTTTACTGTATATTGTCTGGTTCATTCCTGCCGGTGTAGAACCATTCTCTGTTTTGGTGCAGCTGCATAAAAGCTTTTTCTTTTTTCTCTGAACGTGCCTTTCACGGAAATGCAAATGTGATTTTTCACGCGACAACCAGTTTGGTCAACATGTGTCTCGTACGACTATGGAATCTTTTGTGTTCATTTTCAAATGACAGTTACGTAAGATATTGGTTACGTACTTGATGTGTTGATATTTTTACCATGAACGATAGGTTTGCAGCTTTGTAATGATGATTCAGTCATTCTAAATTTTTTAGAGTTATTTCGCATGGATATTTTTTGATAAGGTATTTTTTTGTTTTGTGTATTTCTACCGGTGTACATCCTGGCAAGGTTTTGTTGTGATCGTGGCACCAAATTTATAATTCATATAGCTCTCTAGGCAAATGAATATAAGTGCATAAAATTACTACTGGTACATCCAGTTTGTGTCCAACCAGCATTTAATATGTATTTGGTTATATTAAAAGCATAAAAAAATTATCCGTGTGACACTGGAAAGTGGACTGTAATGTTCGTTCGTTTTCATACATGTTCGTTTTTTACCTACGATATTTTATAGTACCATTTTTACCAGAGTAGTGGGTTTTACCTTTGTATTTATTGCTTTTTTCAAAATTTTTATCTTGTATGTTATGTTTTAAAGAGTTTTTTCATAGGTGATTGTATTTTGCTTCTTTACAGATCTGAACACGCTTGTTACTTACAACGGAAACCTAGTCATCGTACTTTAATTGTCATATGTTAATGCGATCTAGGCTTTGAAAGGTTATTGTAATTTTCGTGATTTCAACAAGTTATATAAACATAGGATTCCGCCTTTCTGATAATGTCAGGCATTGCTAACATCGGTATCACTTTACACGCACAACACCCGAGTACAAATTCTGCCGCTGTACAGCGATGTTGATTAGCGCTGCCATCTGACGGCGAGTCTGCGAAGTTCTTAGGCCATTACTAGCCACGCAAACAAGAGCGCTGCGTCGCCGGCCGAGAGGCAGTGCAGTAATTGGAATGGTAACGGAAAGCCAACCACATCTGTGTCAGCTACGGTATGTGTTTATTGTGCAGGCAGATACCTGAACTCGTTCATAACAATATGCACTACTGCATCACGTCTGCTACACCTCCAAAGCAATGTTATTTGTCTATTTCTGATAATGTTGGCTCAAAAAATGGCTCTGAGCACTATGGGACTCAACTACTGTGGTCATCAGTCCCCTAGAACTGAGAACTACTTAAACCTGACTAACCTAAGGACATCACACACATCTATGCCCGAGGCAGGATTCGAACCTGCGACCGTAGCAGTCGCACGGTTCCGGATTGCGCGCCTAGAACCGCGAGACCACCGCGGCCGGCAGATAATGTTGAAAAGTACAAGTAATATACAGAGCACCCATCAAGATGAAGGGAATGAAAGTACAGTAACAGGAAAAAACTTCTGTCTCTTCAGTATCACTGTTTAAAAATGAACATTTTACAAAGAAAAGAGTTAATCAAACTTTCACGATTCTGTCATTTGACCCGGAACCATGTTTTCTGTAAGTCCGTTATGCATTACCAAGTTCATTCAGTCTAAAAATTATGGGATAATTTACGCTCTTTTCTAACGCACTCTACTTTCTATGTACCGGCTTCTAGAAATATTATGAAAAGTAAAAAATAACTACCATAGTCTCTGACACATGTCGTTAAAAGAATAGTTCAAATGATCTGTGGAACATATAACTAATTAACTAACAAATACTCTTCGCATTATAATAGTATTATATCTTCATACATACTTAACAAAACTTTGAGAAGTACATGGCAGAGGGTACATCCTATTGTATGTAATCAGGGTTTCTTTCCGTGACATTTACGTACGGACCGCGTAAAGAAAGATAACTTAAACGTCTCTCTGCGTGCATACGGGATCAATACGTAATGGGTTGTAGTATATTTCCAGAGTCCTTAATTAAAGCTGTTTCTTGAGATTTTGTAAGTAGGGTTTGCGCCTATCTTCAAGCGTCTATCAGTTCAAATTCTTCGACATCTCCGTCACACTCTCCCATGGGTCGAACGAACCTGTGACCATTTGTGCTGGTCTAGTTTGTGTACGTTCAATATACCCTGGCTGGACCTATTTGCTAAGCGTCCCATGCACTTAAGCAATATTCTAGGATGGATCGGACGAATGTTTTGCAAGTAAACTATTTTGTAGTCTGAATTTCTTTAGCACTCTACCAATGAACGGAAGTCTGATATCTTCTCTACCTATGATGTTGATCGTTCCAAATTATTACATCCGGATGTTTCTTGAGTTGTTCGATTTCAATTGTGACTCGTTGATACTGTAGTTACGGGACATCATATTTTTTCATTTTTTAAAGTGAAATTTTTACACTTGTTATTATTTAAAGTAAGGTGTCAGTCTTTGCACCACTCTGAAATCTAATGAAGATCTAAAGGAACATTTTTGTTGCTTTTTTCAGACGTTACTTCCATATGGATAACTGCATCGTCTGCGAAAAGTATGAGGTTACTATTAGTATTGTCTGCAAGGTCATCATACACGACGTAAACAGCAAGGGTCCCAACGCAGTTGTCTGGGATGCACCTGAAGTTTCTTCTACCTCTGTCCACGACTCCGCGTGCAACCTATCAAGAAATCCTCAATTCAGTTACAAATTTGGCTTCATGCCTACAATAAGCATAAGTGTGATACTCAATCAACCCGGCCGTTGTGGCCGAGCGATTCTAGGCGCTTCAGTCTGGAACCGCGCGGCCGATACGGTCGCAGGTTCGAATCCTGACTCTCGCATGGATGTGTGTGATGTCCTTAGGTTAGTTAGGTTTAAGTAGTTCTAAGTTCTAGGGGACTGATGACCGCAGATGTTAAGACCCATAGTGCTCAGAGCCATTTGAACCATACTCAGTCAAATGCTTTTGAAAGTCAAAAAATACTGCACATATCTGACTGCCTTGATTCATGACTTTCAGTATGTCATGTAAGAAAAACGAGGGATTTCTCAAGATTGATGTTTTGCGAATCCATGCTAGCTGGAAATGAGGAAGTCTCTTTGTTCGAGATGTACGTTTGATGTAAAAGTTCTCATAGTCTACTACAAATGAATATCAAGGACCTGACCTGTAATTTTGCGGATCACTTCTGCCACTTTTCTTGTAGAAGAAGTAATCTGGAAAATTACGGGTCGTTATCGTTTTCTTTTGTGCGGTCTGGTTGACAGGTGTGAGCCGCGCGACCATTAGTGCTACCATTTCGGTTGCTATTTCGACTGGTAAACTTCTATTTTTCAGTTTTTGATTCAGCAAAAATGAAGGCAAAGCACTGAAGAGAACTAATTTCCTAACCAATGTTGCACGGGAACTTACAAAGTCCCACGTAGAAGGGAGATGTCAAGCACCACAGGTTTCTACGAAGATCAGGAGGCGTGGACTTTCATTGATTGATCTGATTGTGAGACTGTAAACAGGGCACAAGCGGAAAGAAATGGAAAGAGAGGAACATGTTACGAGTGTAGTAGATCGCGGGACAAATCAACCAGGAAGTGGTGCGTTATATGCGAAAAATGGACCTGCTCTGATCATTTAAAGGAAGTTTGCGACTATTATTTGAACGGAGCAGACTGAACTAGTACATGTGTCGGAAAATAATTTTGGAAATACTGGTTTAATTCTTGTGTTACCGAGGTTCATATACAGCTATTTAAAGCATGGTTTACGCACTACACTTGTTATTCATTATGATTCGTTTTTACTGCAATATAAGTTCGCTTTTATTTGCTTTAATTACAGTATGTTATGTGTGGATATTATAAAAATATAGCCCATTCAAGTGTGGAGTAATTAATTGAATCCTGTATGATTATGCTCAAGTGTGCGTCTCGTTGTTGAAGAGATTGAAAACAATAGCGGGTGACAAAAATTCACGCGACTACTGCAGGCTTAAAAATGAACCGGATGACGTGAAATATTAATCGTGGATTTCTGATACATCCTTTCATATACATTTACATGTGTTCAAAAGTGTGTTTAGCATTCCGAATATTTGTAGCGGCTACCCTATAATTTGGACAGCAGCTGCTACATTTTTGGCATGTTGAGCCCGGTGTAGGCGGCTTATCTTTGAGGACTACGTGACGTTATTTTCAATGTCGAACACAAGAGAGCGTGTTGGCCATGTTTCTCTGGCCAACGGAAACATCTGGCCATGGGTTGCCAAGAGGCTAGCAGACCACCACTCGTCAGTCGTTACGGTTGATGAACGCTGGCGTGGGATTAAAGCAGCATGGGATGACGTACTCAAGCTAAGTAATACCCGGTACCCATCCGGGTCTGCGCAACTGTTGCTGCCACAGAGGGCAGTTTTGTGTATCGAATTTTGTGTGCTACAGCCCAAAATCACCTCCTAATATACAGTCTCTCCCCCCCCCCCCCCCCCCCCCCCCCACATACACACTGGACTCGCATTCGGGAGGACGACGGTTCAATCCCGCGTCCGGCCATCCTGATTTAGGTTTTCCGTGATTTCCCTAAATCGCTCCAGGCAAATGCCGGGATGGTTCCTTTCAAAGGGCACGGCCGACTTCCTTCCCCGTCCTTCCCTAATCCGAAGAGACCGATGACCTCGCTGTCTGGTCTCCTTCCCCAAACCAACCAACCCCCCCCCCCTCCCCCCCGCCCCACACACACTAATTGTTTACCGTCTAGTAAGGTCATCCGAAGACCAGTATCAGCTGCAAAGCGATTTAGAAAAGATTGCTGTATGGTGTGTCAGGTGGCAGTTGACGCTAAATAACGAAAAGTGTGAGATGATCCACATGAGTTCCAAAAGAACTCCGTTGGAATTCGATTACTCGATAAATAGTACTATTCTCAAGGCTGTCAATTCAACTAAGTACCTGGGTGTTAAAATTACGAACAACTTCAGTTGGAAGGATCACATAGATAATATTGTCGGGAAGGCGAGCCAAAGGTTGCGTTTCATTGGCAGGACACTTAGAAGATGCAACAAGTCCACTAAAGAGACAGCTTACACTACACTCGTTCGTCCTCTGTTAGAATATTGCTGCGCTGTGTGGGATCCTTACCAGGTGGGATTGACGGAGGACATCGAGAGGGTGCAAAGAAGGGCAGCTCGTTTTGTATTATCGCGTTATAGGGGAGAGAGTGTGGCAGATATGATACGCGAGTTGGGATGGAAGTCATTACAGCATAGACGTTTTTCGTCGCGGCGAGACCTTTTTACGAAATTTCAGTCACCAACTTTCTCTTCCGAATGCGAAAATATTTTGTTGAGCCCAACCTACATAGGTAGGAATGATCATCAAAATAAAATAAGATAAATCAGAGCTCGAACAGAAAGGTTTAGGTGTTCGTTTTTCCCGCTCGCTGTTCGGGAGTGGAATAGTAGAGAGATAGTATGATTGTGGTTCGATGAACCCTCTGCCAAGCACTTAAATGTGAATTGCAGAGTAGTCATGTAGATGTAGATGTAGATGTAGATGTATGAAACATAGGCCAAATTTACCTCCCGCCTTATAACAAGTCTAAATATTACCAGAATTATGTTCCCACAGACTGTTATCTTACTTAAATTCGTATGCTGACCTTTAATTGAACAGAACCTAATTTGAACTGAACTGCGCGCGTAGTGGCCGCGCGGCTACAGGCACCATGTCACGGATTGCACGGCCCCTCCCGCCGTAGGTTCGAGTCCCCCCTCGGGTATCGGTGTGTGTGTTGTTTAGAATAAGTTAGCTTAAGTGGTGTGTACGTCTAGCGACCGAAGACCTCAGCAGTTTTGTCCCTTAGGAATTCAAACACATTTGAACTAAACTGTAACTGGTCTGAATGCAACTTGTCTTTATAATACATGCGCAAACTGAAGTGAAACAGTTATCAGCCCGTAATCAAAATTTCCCCTTACCTCTCGTCTTGACAAGATTGTTGCAGACTTCTCCAAACCACAACAGCAAGCAAGCAGCCGCTAAGCTAGATTTCTATGTTTGAATAAAATTTCCAAACAGCATTCAGATTGTTCCTTACCACGTAGTGCAGTGTGGTTATACGGAATGAAAAAACATTTAAACAGTCGGATGGGAGAGTAACTATTCCTATGAAATGTTATTCCAAGACAACGATTTTAGAGTGAAGTATGTATTCAAAAAGACAGAGGAAAACTTCTCGTGATCGTCACACATAACATTGGTCTGAACAATGCTACTCTTAACAAAGAGAACCGGACGGCCTGGATGGCCGAGCGGTTCTAGGCGCTACAGTCTGGAACCGCGAGACCGCTACGGTCGCAGGTTCGAATCCTGCCTCGGGCATGGATGTGTTTGATGTCCTTAGGTTAGTTAGGTTTAAGTAGTTCTAAGTTCTATGGACTGATGACCTCAGAAGTTAAGTCCCATTGTGCTCACAGCCGTTTGAACCATTTGAACAAAGAAAACAATTATTTAAGAAGTGTAGATGCCAGAAAAACGTGTGGTTCCTGAACAGGGGCAGCAGCCTTTTCAGTAGTTGCAGGGGCAACAGTCTGGATGATTGACTGATCTGCCTTGTAACAATAACCAAAACGGCCTTGCTGTGCTGGTACTGCGAACGGCTGAAAGCAAGGGGAAACTACAGCCGTAATTTTTCCCGAGGGCATGCAGCTTTACTGTGTGATTAAATGATGATGGCGTCCTCTTGGGTAAAATATTCCGGAGGTAAAATAGTCCCCCATTCGGATCTCCGGGCGGGGACTACTCAAGAGGATGTCGTTATCAGGAGAAAGAAAACTGGCGTTCTACGGATCGGAGCGTGGATGTCAGATCCCTTAATCAGGCAGGTAGGTTAGAAAATTGAAAAAGGGAAATGGATAGGTTAAAGTTAGATACAGTGGGAATTAGTAAAGTTCGGTGGCAGGAGGAACAAGACTTCTGGTCAGGTGACTACACGGTTATAAACACAAAATCAAACAGGGGTAATGCAGGAGTAGGTTTAATAATGAAGAGGAAAATAGGAATGCGGGTAAGCTACTACAAACAACATAGTGAACGCATTATAGTGGCCAAGATAGATACGAAGCCCACACCTACTACAGTAGTACAAGTTTATATGCCAACTAGCTCTGCAGATGACGAAGAAATTGAAGAAATGTATGATCAAATAAAAGAAATTATTCAGATAGTGAAGGGTGACGAAAATTTAATAGTCATGTGTGACTGGAATTCGGTAGTAGGAAAAGGGAGAGAAGGAAACGTAGTAGGTGAATATGGACTGGGGCAAAGAAATGAAAGAGGAAGCCGCCTAGTAGAATTTTGCACAGAGCACAACTTAATCATAGCTAACACTTGGTTCAAGAATGATAAAAGAAGGCTGTATACATGGAAGAAGACTGGAGATACTGACAGGTTTCAGATAGATTATATAATGGTACGACAGAGATTTAGGAACCAGGTTTTAAATTGTAAGACATTTCCAGGGGTAGATGTGGACTCTGACCACAATCTGTTGGTTATGACCTGTAGATTAAAACTGAAGAAACTGCAAAAAGGTGGGAATTTAAGGAGATGGGACCTGGATAAAGAACCAGAGGTTGTACGGAGTTTCAAGGAGAGCATAAGGGAGCAATTGACAGGAGTGGGGGAAAGAAATACAATAGAAGAAGAATGGGTAGCTTTGAGGGATGAAGTAGTGAAGGCAGCAGAGGATCAAGTAGGTAAAAAGACGAGGGCTAGTAGAAATCCTTGGGTAACAGAAGAAATATTGAATTTAATTGATGAAAGGGGAAAATATAAAAATGCAGTAAATGAAGCAGGCAAAAATGAATACAAACGTCTCAAAAATGAGATCGACAGGAAGTGCAAAATGGCTAAGCAGAGATGGCTAGAGGACAAATGTAAGGATGTAGAGGCTTATCTCACTAGGGGTAAGATAGATACTGCCTACAGGAAAATTAAACAGACCTTTGGAGAAAAGAGGACCACTTGTAGGAATATTAAGAGCTCAGATGGAAACCCAGTTCTAAGCAAAGAAGGGAAAGCAGAAAGGTGGAAGGAGTATATAGAGGGTCTATGGAAATGGAAGAGGATATAGATGAAGATGAAATGGGAGATACAATACTGCGGGAAGAGTTTGACAGAGCACTGAAAGACCTGATTCGAAACTAGGCCCCGGGAGTAGACAACATTCCATTGGAACTACTGACTGCCTTGGGAGAGCCAGTCCTGACAAAACTCTACCATCTGTTGAGCAAGATGTTTGAAACAGGCGAAATACTCTCAGACTTCAAGAAGAATATAATAATTCCAATCCCAAAGAAAGCAGGTGTTGACAGATGTGAAAATTACCGAACTATCAGTTTAATAAGTCACAGCTGCAAAATACTAACGCGAATTCTTTACAGACGAATGGAAAAACTAGTAGAAGCCGACCTCGGGGAAGATCAGTTTGGATTCCGTAGAAATGTTGGAACACGTGAGGCAATACTGACCCTACGACTTATCTTAGAAGCTAGATTAATGAATTGCAAACCTGCGTTTCTAGCATTTGTAGACTTAGAGAAAGCTTTTGACAATGTTGACTGGAATACTCTCTTTCAAATTCTGAAGGTGGCAGGGGCAAAATACAGGGAGCGAAAGGCTATTTACAATTTGTACAGAAACCAGATGGCAGTTATAAGAGTCGAGTGACATGAAAGGGAAGTAGTGGTTGGGAAGGGAGTGAGACAGGGCTGTAGTCTCTCCCCGATGTTATTCAATCTGTATATTGAGCAAGCAGTGAAGGAAACAAAAGAAAAATTCGCAGTAGGTATTAAAGTCCATGGAGAAGAAATAAAAACTTTGAGGTTCGCCGATGACATCGTAATTCTGCCAGAGACAGCAAAGGACTTGGAAGAGCAGTTGAAAGGAATGGATAGTGTCTTGAAAGGAGGATATAAGATGACCATCAACAAAAGCAAAACGAGGATAATGGAATGTAGTCGAATTAAGTCGGGTGATGCTGAGGGAATTAGATTAGGAAATGAGACACTTAAAGTAGTAAAGGAGTTTTGCTATTTGGGGAGCAAAATAACTGATGATGGTCGAAGCAGAGAGGATATAAAATGTAGGCTGGCAATGGCAAGGAAAGCGTTTCTGAAGAAGAGAAGTTTCTTAACATCGAGTATAGATTTAAGTGTCAGGAAGTCATTTCTGAAAGTATTTGTATGGAGTGTAGCCATGTATGTAAGTGAATCATGGACGATAAATAGTTTGGACAAGAAGAGAATAGAAGCTTTCGAAATGTGGTGCTACAGAAGAATGCTGAAGATTAGATGGGTAGATCACATAACTAATGAGGAAGTATTGAATAGGATTGGGGAGAAGAGAAGTTTGTGGCACAACTTGACCAGAAGAAGGGATCGGTTGGCAGGACATGTTCTGAGGCATTAAGGGATCACCAATTTCGTATTGGAGGGCAGCGTGGAGGGTAAAAATGTAGAGGGAGACCAAGAGATGACTACACTTAGCAGATTTAGAAGGATGTAGGTTGCAGTAGGTACTGGGAGATGAAGAAGCTTGCACAAGATAGGGTAGCATGGAGAGCTGCATCAAACCAGTCTCAGGACTGAAGACCACAACAACAACAACACCGTTTTCTTGTAGAAGCATGTGACCTGCGCTGTCTTCCAGCTACTGGGCACAGTATTGGGTATGTACGGTACATTTTCGTTAAAAGAGGTGCTAATTCAGCATCAGAGTCGGTATACAATTTGGTACGAATTTCATAGAGCCCTAGAGCTCTGTTGAGTTTTAGTGATCTCGCCCGTTTGTCGATGCCACTACTGATCAAAAGCGTTTTCACACCATAATGTAATGTGAGACTGACCATTGGATGTCACCAGAGAGGATCAGCCAGTATCAAAAAGAGTCGGGGAGTATTATGTCAGCAGCAGAGAGGCATTAACAGCAGCATCTGTTGGTGAGGAGAATTCAGTAACTTCGAAAGTGGACCAGTCATCGGATGTCACCTTAGTAGCAGGTGCATCACGGACGTTTCAACACCTCTAAAGCTGCCCAGGTCGACAGCTGGAAATTTGATTGTGAAATGGAAATGTGAAAGAACCACCACAGATAAACAAATACCAGTCAGACCTGAGGTATGGGCAGACAGCGACTGTCCAGCATTACGAAAGATGGTTGTAAAAATCGCGTGAAGTCATCGGAAAGAAAGACTCGTGAGTTCCAAAGTGCCACCAGCAGTGCAGCGAACACAATGACTGTGCGTAGCGAATTACAAGAATGTGGTACAATTCCCGAACAGCTCCTCATAAGACATACATTTCAGTAGTTAACGATTGGCATTGGAAGTGCAGAAAGAGCGACCCCACTGGACAGTCTATGACTGGAAACGAGTAGTTTAGAGTTATGGATCACGTTATTCCCTGTGTCAGTCAGTCGGAAGAACTTGGGTTTGGTGAATGAGTGGAGAATTTTTTGTGTATAATGTCAAATACGGGGGAGGTGGTTTACGGAATGGAGGTGTTTCTCGTGATTGGGGTGTGAAGAAAATGCCAAATGTGGAAGGATATGAACACATTTTAGAGCTCTGTGGACTGTGTACAAGCGAGGAACAGCTCTGAGACGGTAATTATATCAACATGAGAACGTCCCCAGCTACAAAGCAGAATCTTTGAGGCTATGGTTTCTGGAAATCGACTGGCCTGCCCAAACCCTCAACCTGAGCCCAAACGGACACATTTGGGATGAGTTAGAACGTCGCCTTCGCTTCAGTGTAAAGGGTGTAACGTCACTACCTTCGAAACTTCCTGGCAGATAAAAACTGTGTGCCGGACCGAGACTCAAACTCGAGACCTTTCCCTTTCGCGAGCAAGTGCTCTACCATCTGAGCTACCCAAGCACGGCTCACGACCCGTTCTCACAGCTTTACTTCTGCCAGTATCTCGTCTATTACCTTCCAAACTTTACAGCAGCTCTCCTGCGAACCTTGCAGAACTAGCACTCCTGAAAGAAAGGATATTGCAGAGACATGGCTTAGCTGTGAGGACGGGGTGTGAGTCGTGCTTGGGTAGCTCAGATGGTAGAGCACTTGCCCGCGAAAGGCAAAGTCCCGAGTTCGAGTCTCGGTCTGGCACACAGTTTTAATCTGCTAGGAAGTTTCATATCAGCGCACACTCCGCTGCGTAGTGAAAATTTCATTCGGGATCACTACCTTCCCCGGTTTCGGCTTTACAACGCCTATCGACAGCATGGGTTCTTGATTTAATTATCGTTTCATTAGGTAGAATGGGTTTACATTCTCATTGAAAGTATCGCCAACATGGACCAACGCAAGGATTTTCCGAATTACCAAAAAAGTCAATAGTTTAGGCGAAATTTTTGCACCTTACCCAAAGAGACACCAAAATGAAAATAAGTTTTTCTAATTGAATGAAATGTGCTGTGTTGAATGGTGTTTATGAATGTAATGTTGTAGATGTCCATTTTGAGATACATGACTTTGAACTCGGGTATATTTTTATACATTCATGTTTTTTAGCAGATTTACAGGACGGCAGCACAGTAATTAAACACACAAGCCAGGCCAAAATTTGTGATATACTAAACACCAAGACAAGCAGTAGTTAGGCAAAAGACCAGGTCCATGGCGCACTTTCTTCACTAGTTATGCCTCGTTAAACTATGGGGCAAATTTCTAGCGACATGATTTGTTGCCCACTTTGAACTGTGATTATGCCAAATGCATTGATTTCTGAACTCTGCTTGCAAAATTTGTGTGTAGAGCACACAATGTTGTACCACTATACCCAGAAGCAAGAGTCTATCTCTCTTACATTAGGAATAGTGGATCGCCAAACCCGACAATTTATTCACGACTTTTCGGTCTCTGTAAAAGTGGTCTTCACGAAAATGGCTCTAGCACCTCAACCAAATTATAGTTGAGCCTGAAATTTTGCGTAAGTTCATGTAGGGCCTTCAGGTACATCCTGTACAAATTTCATCAGAATTGAAGATGGTCGCGCTGGGAGCCCTAGGACGCTTCACGTGGAATGACCCAATTGTATATTTGTTGAAGGGGCGTTCCATATTGATTTACATTTTTTTCTCATCAGTCATTGTGCGCCATATGACTTATCATCACAGTGGCAAGTATGCAGTATTTTGATCTAACCGTATATGAATTATTATCACAGTTGCAAGTAAGCAGTACTTCGATCTAACCGTAAGACAACCACTAGAAGTGTAATCCGTGCACAGTACAGCCCATTTTACCAACTTCTGTCATTACGTAAGCGGACAACACCGTATGTCGTCATCAAGATCAGCGCCGGACAAAGTGGTTTCTTTTGTAGAAGGGTGTAAACACTACGGATATTTACAGGCGATTGGTTGCAGTGAGTGGAGATTGTGCACCGTCACGAAGTGCTCTTTCAACACGACAACGCTCGCCTCCATACGAGTCGAACGGTGCATATAGTCCACACACTGCCACTCATAGCCTGGGAATATCCGCTGTGTTCCCACCGTCCTTCCACAGAATCAGGTTCTTGATGATCACACTCCATGTTGTCCACCCACGTAATCACAGCAGTTGGGGAAAATGGGCTTACTGTGCAGGTATTACACTTCTAGTGATCCTCACTTACGGCTAGACCAAAGTACTGCATATTTGCAGTACTGCATATTTGCTGTAGTGATAACTCAAATAGTACCTATGACTGTTAGCAAAAAATAACGTGTAAATGAAAAACGTTCCCATGGCTAGGGGAACTGTAGACGACGACTGGAAAAAAAGATCTGTTAAAATGGCCTGAAGTGCTGTTAGCAAACTAAACAGAATTTCGAAAATCAAGCTTCCGATGGGTCAAAAGCAAAGCTGACAATCTCTGTGTATAACAGATTTCTGGTTTTGTGTGATGGTAGCGGGACACGCTCTTTTAATGCGAAAACCTTACAGAATCTGACGATTGCACAGGAAGATTGGAGAGATTCACGTTGGGAATGTGTGGAAGAGACAGGAAAAAATAACGTCAGGTAAAGACGGGAATGGAAGGAGTAATGACGGTCCTAACGAAAATGAGGTGGAGATGTACCGGACTTATAGCCAGGAGAATGGGTGGTAGATTGACCGAAGAACTTCGCTGGATTCCAAAAGATAGAAAAATACAGAGCAGATGACCTGATACAAGGTGAGTTGAGTACGTTAGGAAAGAAGCAGGAGACTATTATCCAACAGTAGGTATTTATTTATTTGTCAGGCTACATGTGACAGCTAGAGTAAAAGCTACTTGATCATGGACCGAGTCGGTACATAGTTTACGGAATCTGATCACAAAATTTATAAACAAAGAATAGGTAAAACACGGAAAAACTGGGAATGTAGAATAAATATCCCATTACAGAGAAACGTTCTCAACTACTGCACAGAACAGACGGAGTAGGAGGGTGATGACGTCTCAGTATATTACTTGTTTGATGCTGCTCTCCTTTTCTTTGCAAACTCTTTGACGATGTGGTGTACATAAAGGATCAGCCAGACCTACGTCGACAAAAATTGCTCATTTTGATATAAGGGACCTGCCATCCCCGTTGGATCGATAAAGCGTAATTGCTTCAATTTGTTTCTTTGCCCTATTTATCTTTGTATCTGTAGTGAACTGAAAATATCTACATAGCAGGGGAACTGTCGATGGTATACGCTGTCTGACTTGCTTGGAAACAAACAATTTCCATTGACTCACGTTGCTTGAGGCCGACAACAGTAATACCTAACTTACTCTTCGCCCTGAAGCTTGCATTCAGAACTTCTCGGTTATGTTTGGGGTTTGTTTCCTCTGCAGTGTTAGTTGGTCGTTAACAGTGATACACGACGGTACGGAGAGGTTTGATGATCGAAAGCTGACCACCACACGTCTCTTGTATGCGTTCAAAGAGTGTAGTGGGAGCTCGGCACTATAATGCTATGCTGAGATGTTCGCACAGAGAGGGCGACATCATCACAGTACTGAGAGCTGTTGTACGTTTTAGTCATTATTACGATCCTTTTCACTGTTGTGGCTATACTTTCACTGAAATCAAGATAATGGGGTAAAAACTGTGTAAGTAGGCTGTTTAGGTTTTTTTATTGGTAATGCCGCCGCCACGTAGCGCTCTGTACGAAAATCACTGGCTGTGCCGTGTGCAGTCTGTGGCTGGTTTGCATTGTTGTCTGCCATTGTAGTGTTGGGCAGCGGCAGATTAGAACTGTGTGCCGGACCGAGACTCGAACTCGGGACCTTTGCCTTTCGCGGGGAAGTGCTCTACCAACTTTTTTTTAAAATCTGATTTTGTTCGCTTTTGTTCGGTGCAGCTGCTCGGGGCGGAAGTCGTAAGACATCCGTTTCAGTTCGTTGTTGGTGGATTAACTCAGTTTTTTTTTTATTACGGAGGGCAGCTAACCCTCTGACCGAACACGCTGAGCTACCGTGCCGGCACCAACTGAGCTACCCAAGCACGACTCACGCCCCGTCCTCAGAGCTGTACTTCTGCCACAACCTTGTCTCCTACCTTCCAAACTTTACAGAAGCTCTACTGCGAACCTTGCAGAACTAACACTCCTGAAAGAAAGGATACTGCGGAGACATGGCTTAGCCACAGCCTGGGGGAAGTTTCCAGAATGAGGTTAACACTCTGCAGCGGAGTGTGCGCTGATATGAAACTTCCTGGCAGATTAAAACTGTGTGCCGGACTGAGACTCGAAATTGGGTCTTCCGGTCACAGTGTCCATGATTTCAAATTGTGGTGCCATCTGAAAGCTACTGACTTTCTTCAGTAAAACGTTTGCACAAGTGCTAAACCGAAGAGGAACTTAACAACAGAGGTATGAGATATGCCCTTGTGGATGCTTCACGCAGCCGTACAACATGTTATTTTGCAGCCTCAGGGTTTCTATGAACTGCAATTGGTGGCATTTTCAGAATGCTTTGTAGCAGTGAAAAGATGCCAAATCTGGATAAACTAAAGTAGTACTATAGAGTAATGCACGAAAAGCGTTTGAATGGAAATGTTTATTCATTAAAATACGTCTTCTCTATGTGTTCTTTGTATGATGATTGATGTTTGTCCGTTCCTCTGTTTCCTACAAAGGAACATCTGAATTACGCCTGTATTCCTGAGCTTGTCCATGTCTATGGCCAATGTGTGCCTGGGGTAACTAGTTCCAGAGTATTTTCGTTCAGGTTTTCGAGTCTATGTTTATCAGTACCTCTAATTTCCACCTGCTATTAAGAAACAGTTACACAAACATTCTAAGAGTATTTGTCAAACCGACTTTATTAGCCACGTCAATAGAGTTAAATTTTAACAAAAAATTGAATCCCGTTTAGTTTCGCCAAAGGTTTCCTTATGTGTTACTGCCCCTCGACTTGGTCTTTTCATCACACATTCAGCTCGACAAGTTCTCTTTGTAAGGGGCCTCACACTCGCATTACGTTACTTGTCTTTAAACAGTTTCTACTCTCCCGACGATTATGATGGAAAGAAGTTCAGGATCTGGGTTCTTCCGTTGATAACATTTTCTGATGTTGTTCCATTTCTATTTCAGTTGGGTTCACGTATTTTTTAAATCTGCTTAGTTTATTTCATTGTTTTTAAATAGTCTACAGCACGTTCCAAAATACGTGTTTCTTCGATGTTGGACCCAGTTATCATTTACGGCGAAAGTTCGATGAACTGAACTGAGAGCTCTATAATTCGCTTTGTACTGGAAGTTAACCGTGAAACCAAATCAGTCGATCAGAATTCTACCTTCATCCAGTTTTCGAAGTGAATGAGATCATTGTTTTAATTTAACTGACTATGATATATAAATAAATATGTAATATGTAAAGGGGAAAAGTTGTTATCAAAAATATCGACAAGTTCTGGAGCGATTTACTTCAAATTTTAAACGGAACTCCACTAAAGATTCAAATTTTAAACGATACTCCACTAAACATTCAGACGTACATACAACACATATTTCTGGACAAGTATCTGCAGGTTTTGTGTTAAAAAAGAGGACATGGAATGGGGAGGAGGTGGTGGACAGAGAGAGGGCGAATGAGGAGAAAGAGGCGGACAAAGAGAGGGGAGGTGATATGGACAGAGACATGGGCGAGAAGGAGATTAGGGCGTACATCCAATTTTCTTTTTCATTTAACCGGAGTGACTCGCAGCAACACGTGGCCAGGTACACCTAGCTCAAATATACCCTATTTGATAGAAAGTATCCGGACACCGGGCTGAAAATCACTTACAAATTCGTCACTTACAAATACGTGGCGCCCTCGACCGGTAATGCTGGGATTGAAAGTGGTGTTGGCCCAACCTTAGCCTTGATGACAACTTCCCATCTCGCAGGCATATGTTTACTCACGTGCTGGAAGGTTCTTGGGGAATGACAGAGTGCTACACTGAGGAGAGGTATCGATGTCGGTCTGTGAGGCCTGGTACGAAGTCGGCGTTCTAAAGCATCCCAAAGGTGTTCTACAGTGTTCATGTCGGAACTCCGTGCAGGCCAGTTCATTAGAGGGATGTTATTGTCGTGTAACCACTTTGCCACAGGCCGTGCGTTACGAACAGGTGCTTGATCGTGTTGAAAGCTGCAATCGCCATCCCCGGATTGCTCTTCAACAGTAGGAAGCAAGAAGGTGCTTAAAACATCAATGTAGGCATGTGATGTGATAGCCGACCGGAGTGGCCGAGCGGTTCTAGACGCTTCAGTCTGGAACCGCTCGACCGCTACGGTCGCAGGTTCGAATCCTGCCTCGGGCATGGTTGTGTGTTATGTCCTTAGGTTAGTTAGGTTTAAGTAACTCTAAGTTCTAGGGGACTGATGACGTCAGATGTTAAGTCCCGTGGTGCTCAGAGCCATTTTTTGATCCAAGTGTTTACATTTGCGCCAGACTTAGTCCAGTGAAACTGTCAGAAAAAAAGCCTGTACCTAGCAAAAGGTGGGGTAGGAGATTTTATTTTTTTAACTCGTTCATATTGTTGGAAAGGTTAGAAAACCAAATTTTGCCAACAAAATTTCTCTTGGAAAAACTTTCTGCAGTCAAAAAACTTCGAAAATTTCGGACTTTTTCAGTTTTTTCAAAATATCTCAGTTTCATTTGCTTCTATCACTTTGACGTCTATTTTCTTTTTTAAAGAGCACAATATTCTCTACAAATTTGATTTTTACCATTTTTTTCTGCTCCTAATATCTAAGGTGCTACAGCGCGTCAAAAATATCAATGTTTCAAATTTCGAGCAAAGTGGCAGATTACCTAATTTTTGAACACTGTTATTTTAGTTTCTATTTGTGTGGTATAAACATATTACTCATCATGTTATTCATTGGAATTTACCATCTCACTCTGCTGCAGGGCCAGGACAAACAGCATCATATTCAGTAACGACGAACACATTCACGTCGGATTGCATGAAGTTTACTTGTGTTACAATATGTAATACGATTGCATGCAGGTGCCATTCATTTTCTACAGTTGATTGACGTTGATGATCAGTTATAAGAAAAAGTATGTAGGAGTTGTTCTTTAGTGGACAAAAGCGTATTTATTCTTTGGCGGGCGGAAGGCGATTATCTCTAGTGATTGTTCACAGCGCATTGACAGCTATTAGCACACAACAATAAGGGTCCTACAGTTTGGAGTCGCTTCCATTCAGTACATGTTGTGGTGCTGAAAATGAGTATGTCTGACTTGAATTTGTGTTTCATTTGCGAATAAACTGTGGTGAGTGGTGGATGCAATGTGAAAAAGAAAGGACTGAGCACACTTATCGATTGTAGTGCTAAGCGCAGGGAGTCTGCTCACACCCGTTTTTTGAAAACGCTCAGTGAAGTGATGGTGCATGAAGCATGTTACAAGAAGTACATTAATGAGAGAATGATAGCAGCCAGCCTGCGACATCCTCAGGAATCAACAGGCGTGCTACGTCGGTCGCAGGAAAAAGGTCAGATCAAGTTCAAAGAGAAATGCTTCTTATGTGCAAAAGGGAACTCTGATGACTTTTTAACCAAGCAGTTAAGACTGCCATACGCCAAACGAAATTTTGATGGAGGGTACCTTATCCGCAAAGTGACTTGGACTCGAAATGTTTGCTTCAAGTCAATAGCCCTAAGCTATGTTTCTTACCTGCAACGTCAATTTGGATCTCAATTTGCTATTGTATTTGATGGGTATCCATGTGAGGGAGACAAATGTAGCACAAAGAGTGCTGAGAGGATTCGTAGGTCCAAAAAACATTCTTCTGTTGACGTTGTGGTTGAATCAGAGACAGTGAACCAAGTCCCTCAGGACAAGTTCTTGTACAAAGAACGAAACAAGATGCGTTTGATTACATTTCTTAAACAGGAATTTCTGGAGTGTAGCGTTGAAGTGCACCAGGCACAAGAAGATGCTGACGTCATTTCAAGAACCAAAGATTTTGGAAGTGTTGTCATTGTTGTGCACATGACCGGTTTGGGGCAAGGCATTGAAAACTTATTTTTCTTAAAGCCAGAAGGAGGAAATGGAGAAGACAAGTGGTTTTCCACTGTATCTTACAAGTTTGACAGTGAATATATTATTTTCACTCAAGCCTTTAGCAGATCTTACACAACATCCGCTTTTCTTGGTCAAGGAAAAATTAAGTGCTGCAATATTTTTGCGAAAAATGAACACCTAACCTCAGCGCTTTGCACGTTCAATAAAGCACATGCTACCCGTGAAGAAATAATAACTGCAGGAGAACAGGTTACTATCGTATTGTATAGTGGAGGTGTCAGCAGTTCCCACACACTAGATCATTTGCGGTACCAGCTATTCGCCAAGTCTGCCACAAAAAGCAAACTGATTCTTGCACGGTTGCCACCTACACTAGATGCTGCACAACATCATTAGTTGCGGACTTACCAACAAGACCAAAGTTGGATGGGAAACTGGAAACCTCCTGAAAAATGGGGCTGGAATCACAGTGACCACGGTCCAATACCCGTTACAATGAGCCAAGACCCAGCACCTGAAGCACGTCTTCACATTGTTTCGTGCTCATGCAAGCTGAACTGTGGCGGAGCGTGATGCTGCAGAAAAGCGGGTTTGAAATGTTCATCAATTTGCAAGAAATGTATTGGGGTCAACTGTGAAAACGTGTCAAAATTTTTATATGAAGACAGTGAAGAAGATGTTATGGAGGATGTTGAGGAAACCGCTGACGAAATCAACGAACTTGCTGAGGCTGACTCGCTGTTTAAAGAAGAGGTCAATCTGGGGTCAACTCTAGGTAGAGACGCTGAATCCGTAACCTCAAGGTATTTCTGGTGACAGTGAGGAACCTGGCCCATCAAAACGTTGGAAGTGATGCTCATATCTGTCTCAAGTGCGCTTAAGTGCAATGTTACAAGTATTACACACCCAGAACTGTCAACATTTTTAGTAACTGACAATGCATTTAATTGTAATAAAGCTACTTATTTTTAATGTCTTTGTCTGGCTTTTATACACAAGAATAATTACCTACCTAATTAGGTTGCCTATTGCAGCTAATAAGAGTTCAGTTTCGTGAGACAATGTGTTTTGTGTGTGTGTGTGTGTGTGTGTGTGTGTGTGTGTGTGTGTGCGTCTCTTAATGATGTATTTTTATTAGTTTTACAAATACCAGGGCTGAGGTGGCCCATAGTGAACTTCTGGTAGTGATGTAAGAATCACAATAGTTGGCTGCCCAGCAATCCTCATGTTGCATACGGAGAAATAGAATAACTGAAAGTGAGGTGGTAAATTCCAACATATAACATGATGTGTAATGTATTTATACTACACAAAGAGAAAATGAAAAAATAGTGTTCAAAAATAAGGTATCTTGCCACTATGCTCAAAATTTGAAAAATTTGTATTTTTTCAGGCGCTGTAGCGCCTTTGATATTGGGAGTAGAAAAAAATGGCAAGAATCAAATTTGTAGAAAATTTTGTGCTCTTTAAAAAAGAAAGTAGGTGTTAAAGCGATAGGAGCAAGTGAAACGGAGATATTTTCAAAAAACTGAAAAAAGAACGAAATTTTCCAAGTTTTTTGACTGCAGAAAGTTTTCCCAAGCGAAATTTTGTTGGCAAAACTCGGTTTTCTAATATTTCCACCCATATGAACGAGTTGAAAAAATAAACTCTTCTACCCCACCTATTGCAAGGTGTTTCTACAATTTCACTGGACGAACTAGGGATATTGCTGTTATTATTAACATTGATTTAAAAATGGTTAGGAAGTTATTACGACGAGGTACAATGATCCTAATTTTGTTTACAGAGTTAATCGAGTAATCAGTCGTTTCCTTTACAAAGCGAACTGAGTTAAAGATATTCTACTTTTGTCTCTATTAATTGAGTACAGTGTGCAGCATTTTTTTAATTACTTGCTGTGTGTAATTCCTTATTCCTTGTTTTGTCATTTAGTATTCTCTCGAACTTAGCGACGCCCGGAGCATTGGAGCAACATAAACAGAAATTCAGATGCATATTCTAAGGCCCCTTGCACTGTCTCTAAAAGTGGTGACTCACCCGAGCCGAACTATAGAAACATGATCTTAGAGCATGGGTAGCATCCTTATTGAAATACCTTTTTGTTTTACGAAAGGGAGCTGCCACAACCTGCTCTCCAAATGCCTTCAGAAAACTTCCTAACACTTGCACTTACATGTTAGCAAATTCTTCTTTTTCAGAAATACTTTTCAGGCTCTTGCCAAGTCTGCATTTTATATACATCATCAGTTATTTTCGAGCCGTCGTGGCTCATGTCGACAGGCCGCATATGTAATCTCTGTGACTGAACGCTTGCTCCGTCTCCCACTCAGAGGGTGCGAGCGGATGTTTCAGTTTTGCTGCACGCGAGCGATACCGGATGGTGGCAATTTGCGTTTCGGCAGGGGACAGCAAGCTTCTCAACCATCGACGGAAGGTGCCGGAAGCCAGTGGGCGACTGGGGGCACAACGGCAATAGACCACTGAATTGCAACCCGCTTTCGGAAGTCTAACGGGGCGTCTCTTGTCTTCAGGTACCGTGTTCCTACCGTGGGGCGAGGCCTTCACCGGCGTTCTCCGCGGAGCTTCGTCGTAATATTCTGTAGTTGCCTCAGAACACTTGAATTTGGTGAGCACATTTTGGAACGTTCGTAATGTGGTATTTGTGCGCCCTCGGATTATCTGCTACATCTACATCTAAATCTACATGGATACTCTGCAAATCACATTTAAGTGCCTGGCAGAGGGTTCATCGAACCACCTTCACAATTCTCTATTATTCCAATCTTGTATAGCGCGCGGAGAGAATGAACACCTATATCTTTCCGTACGAGCTCTGATTCCCTTATTTTATCTTGGTGATCGTTCCTCCCTATATAGGTTGGCGTCAACAAAATATTTTCGCATTCGGAGGAGAAAGTTGGTGATTGTAATTTCGTGAGAAGATTCCATCGCAACGAAAAACGCATATGTTTTAATGATTTCCAGCCCAAATCCTGCAGCATTTCTGTGTCACTCTCTCCCATATTTCGCGATAATAAAAAACGTGATGCCTTTCTTAGCACTTTTTCGATTTACTCCTTCAGTCCTACCTGGTAAGGATCCCACACCGCGCAGCAGTATTCTAAAAGAGGACCGACAAGCGTACTGTAGGCAGTCTTCTTAGTAGGTCTGTTACATTTTCTAAGTGTCCTGCCAATAAAACGCAGCCTTTGGTTAGCCTTCCCCACAAAATTTTCTATGTGTTCCTTCCAATTTATGTTGTTCGTAATTGTAATACCTAGGTATTTAGTTGAATTTACGGCTTTTAGATTAGACTGATTCATCGTGCAACCGAAGTTGAACTAGTTCCTTTTAGCACTCATGTGGATGACCTCACACTTTTCGTTATTTAGGGTCAACTACAACTTTTCGCACCACTCAGATATTTTTATAAATCGTTTTGCAGTTTGTTTTGATCTTTTGATGACTGTATTAGTCGATAAACGACAGCGTCATCTGCAAACAACCGAAGACGGCAGCTCAGATTGTCGGCCAAATCGTTTATATAGATAAGGAACAACAAATGGCCCATAACACTACCTTGGGGAAAGTGTGAAATCACTTCCGTTTTACTCGATGATTTTCCGTCGATTACTACGAACTGTGACCTATCTGGCACAGCCGGTCGGTGTGGCCGAGCAGTTCTAGGCGCTTCAGTCTGGAACAGAGCGACCATTACGGTCGCAGGTTCGAATCCTGCCTCGGGCATGGATGTGTGTGATGTCCTTAGGTTAGTTAGGTTTAAGTAGTTCTAAGTTCTAGGGGACTGATGACCTCAGAAGTGAAGTCCCATAGTGCTCAGAGACATTTGGACCATTTGAACCTCTTTGGCACTAAATCGCAAATCCAGAAACTTAACTGAGACGATATTCCATAAGCACGCAATTTCACTACGAACCGCTTGTGTGGTACAGTGTCAAAAAGCCTTCCGGAAATCCAGGAACACGGAATCGATCTAAAATTCCTTGTCAATAGCACTTAGCACTTCATATGAATAAAGAGCTAGATGTGTTTAGTTGTGTTTCACAGGAACGATGTTTCCTAATCCCATGTTGGCTGTGTGTCAATAGACCGTTTCCTTTGAGATAATTCATAATGTTCGAACACAGTATATGTTCTAAAATCCTGCTGCATATCGACGTTAACGATATGGGTCTGTAATTTTGTCGATTACAACTAATAACTTTCTTGAATATTGGTGTGACCTGTGCAACTTTCCAGTCTTTGGGCGCGGATCTTTCGTCGAGCGAACGGTTGTGTATGATTATTAAGTATGGAGCTAATGCATCAGCATACTCGGAAAGGAGCCTAATTGGTATACAGTTTGGACGAGAAGACTTGCTTTTATTAAGTGATTTGAGTTGCTTCACTACTTCGAGGGTATTTACTTCTACGTTACTCACGTTGGCAGCTGTTCTCGATTCGTATTCTGAAATATATATTCGTCTTCTTTTGTGAAGTCGTTTCGGAAGGCTGTGTTTAGTAACTCTGCTTTGGTAGAACTGTCTGCGATAGTATCTCCATTGCTATCGTGCAGAGAAAGCATTGATTGTTTCTTGCCGCTAACGTACTTCACATACGACCAGAATCTCTTTGGATTTTCTGCCAGGTTTCGAGACAAGGTTTCGCTGTGGAAACTATTATACGCATCTCACATTGAACTCCGCGCTAAATTTCGAGCTTCTGTGAAGGACCGCCAATCTTGGGGATTTTGCGTCTGTTTAAATTTGGCATGTTTGTTTTGTTGTTTCTGCAACAGTGTTCAAACCCGTTTTGTGTACCAAGGAGGATCAGCTCCGTCGTTTGTTAATTTATTTGGTATAAATCTCTCGATTGCTGTCGATACTATTTCTTTGAATTTAAGCCACATTGGATCTACACTTTACATTAATAATTTGGAATGAGTGGAGATTGTCTATCAGGAAGGCGTAAAGTGAATTTTTATCTTTTTTGAATAGGTATATTTTTTGCTTATTTTTCTAGGGTTTGGGGATTACAATATTCAATCTCGCTACAAAAACCCTTTGTTCACTAACCCCTATATCGGTTATGATGCTCGTTATTAACTGAGAATTATTTGTTGCTAACAGGTCAAGTGTGTTTTCACAACTGTTTACTATTCGGTAGAACAACGGGAACAGCTACCTTTGCTCCCTGCTAGAATAGCTACCGTTGGTTTGTTGTTCACCATCGGATGTGAATCGTGTGATTTCGTGCTTAAATTGATGGTTGCCACGGCAAGTCAACGTAAATCAGCTGCGTCATACGGAATTATGTCCGCCACAGCCCGGTTTCAGGTGGTTATTGCTTGGCGGATTTGAGAGGCACTGGTTTAAACTGAGAGCCACTTGAAACTTAGCTATTAAATATATTTCTATTAATGGATGTAAATGTATGTGTCCGTTCTGGTGACATAGCAGGTTGGTCTTACTATGGATGCAGCTGGTAATTAACATTGAGTCTGTAATTCTCCTTGTTTTCATTATTGCCTTTTTTTTACGTCTTCGTCTCCTTGTTATAGAAGTGGTGTGTACTGTGCTACATTTCTCAGCCTCCCGTTACGTGGTGTCTGATGCCTGGAACTATTGGACGGATCTGAGTCCTGTTCCATTTCTTTCATCATCATTCAACTCAACCATTCAACCGCACTTTTGCTGACTTTTCGACTGCATTAAGCAACTTAATATTTAAACATTAATATTTATGGTTAATAAATGCTACTTGTTTCAGGCGTAGTCCTTCCAATTCCTCACAGCTGAGCTTATGTTACACGCTTCAGTTCTACTGCCGCCGGCCGGAGTGGCCGAGCGGTTCTAGGAGCTACAGTCTGGAACCGCGCGACGACTACGGTCGCAGGTTCGAATCCTGCCTCGTGCATGGATGTGTGTGATGTCCTTAGGTTAGTTAGGTGCAAGTAGTTCATCTACATCTACATCTACATCTACATCTACAGCTACATCCATACTCCGCAAGCCACCTGACGGTGTGTGGCGGAGGGTACCCTGAGTACCTCTATCGGTTCTCCCTTCTATTCCAGTCTCGTATTGTTCGTGGAAAGAAGGATTGTCGGTATGCTTCTGTGTGGGCTCTAATCTCTCTGATTTTATCCTCATGGTCTCTTCGCGAGATATACGTAGGAGGGAGCAATATACTGCTTGACTCTTCGGTGATTCGGTGAAGGTATGTTCTCGAAACTTTAACAAAAGCCCGTACCGAGCTACTGAGCGTCTCTCCTGCAGAGTCTTCCACTGGAGTTTATCTATCATCTCCGTAACGCATTCGCGATTACTAAGTTCTACTGCCGAAATATCAAAACTTATTTAATACCATAGTGTTCCGTTTCGTAATCTAATTCGCTCAGCAACGCCTGATTTGATTCCATTACATTCCATTATCCTCATTTTACTTTTGTTATTATTTCGAGAAACTATTGAGGTGGGGATCAAAATTAATGGGCAGAAGATAGACATGCTACGTTATGCATGTGATATTGCTATAGTCACGGAGACAAAAGAAGATCTAGAGGAAGTCCTCAGAACAATGGAAAAAATTCTATGCAATCAGTATGGAATGAGAATAAACAAGAAAAGCACTTAAGTGGTGGTATGCAGTACAGGAGCGGAATATGAACCTTTGAGAATGAGAATTGGAAGAGAGGAGCTGGAAATGATAGAGGAATTTACTTACCTGGAAAGCAAAATCACAAGAGATGGTAGAAGCCGGAAAGAAATTGCGACCAGAATACAAAAGGCCAAAATTGCATTTAATCGAAGAAGCAACTTATTCACCAGCAACAACATAAGTCTGAAAATAAGGAAACGTACCATGAAAGGTTTCGTTTGGAGTGTGACCCTATACGGATGTGAAACTTGGATAATTGGAAGAGAAGAGAGAAGACGGCTAGAGGCCCTGAAGATGTGGTGCTATAGAAGAATGATGAAGATCAGCTGGAGAGTCAAAGTAACAAATGAAGAGGTGGTTAGAAGAGTACAGGAAACCAGATCTCTGTGAAGGCACATCCAAACAAGAAGAGACAAACTTGTAGGGCACATCCTACGACACAACAACATCATTGGAACAATAGCAGAAGGATCTATTGAGGGAAGGAATCAGCGGGGGCGACCAAGTATATCATACATGCAACAGATCATGAGTGGCGTTGAAATGATGTGGAAATGAAGTGGAAGGCAGACAGAAGAGAGGAATGGCGGTCTGCTGCAAACCAACCTTAGGGTTGAACACGAAAAGAAGAACCTCTTTTCAAGAGACTGTCGATTCCGTTCAATCGCTCTTCAAAGACATCTGCTGTCTCTGAAAGAATTACAGTGTGTGCCGATAGCCTGCAGATTTTAAATCTTCTACTGGGGATTGTCGGAACGAGCAGAATCCATTGGCGTGGAGAGAGACGACTGGGTGCCTGCAGCGGCGCGCATGCAGAGGGCAGCCGTGGCTCGTGATGAAGAAAATGCTGTTTGGAAACCGGTAGGCGATGCCTTTGAACAGTGGGGCTTGAAACTGTCGCTGTGACAAATTTTACGCGGGAGAGTACAAAAGTGTGCGTTAAGGACTGTGGTGGTTGTTTAAAGAATACGGGGAGGTCGTGGGTTCAGCAACAGCGAATTATAAGTCACTGTATTGTGACGGCACCCTGATTTTTATTAGGAGTGAACTGTGATGGAATTGCTTTCCGAATGATGGATGTTAACCGAAATTATAGCCATGCTATGAGTAGTGAAATGTCTAATTGTTTCGGTCTGCTATGAGACCTGTAATTTGGAGTATAATTCGTCGTCCCGTCTGGAATATCCATGCGGCCCCATGAGAAATTTGGGTTCAAAAACGGTTCAAATGGCTCTGAGCACTAAAGGACTTTACATCTGAGGTCATTAGTCTCCTAGAACTTAGAACTACTTAAACCTAACTAACCTAAGTACATCACACACACCTCCGTGCCCGAGACAGGATGCGAACCTGCGACCACAGCGGTCGCGCAGTTCCAGACGGTAGCGCCTAGAACCGCTCGGCCACTCCGGCCGGCAGAAATTTAGGCACCGTGTCTCTACTGTGGTATCTTTGAAGTGAAGTGTTAGTATGTCATTTGAGTTTAGCTAATGCATGCATCCCTTGAACGATCTGTAACATGAACCTGTTGTCAAATGGCGTCGAGCGGCTTTGATCGAGTGGTTTATTTGTAAAACAAAGAAAAATCCTTGGAGCGGTTTTAGCAGTGGTGTTGTATGTCCGATTTAGCGTATTATTATTAGCTTAAGTTGTTTTACTTGATGCAGCGTTAATGTGTAAGTCAAATCAGCAGTGTGCATTGTAGGTTGCTTCCTGTGACGCCTAATGTGATTATTATGAGATATTAATTAGAGTTCTTTCACACGCCAGGCTAGCCGAGCGCACTAACGCGCTGTTTCCTGGACTCGGGAAGGCGCGCCGGCCCCGGATCAAACCGCCCGGCGGATTAACGACGACGGCTGGTGTGCCGGCCAGCCTCGATGTGGTTTTTAGGCCGTTTTCCACATCCTACTAGGTGAATACCGGGCTGGTCCCCATGTCCCGCCTCAATTATACGACTCGCAGCCATTTGAAACACATTCACACTATTTCACCATTTACGCTCGTCCGGGGGTGGCGAGGGTAGGTGTGGTATGGGGTGGCGGCAGGAAGGTCATCCGGCCAACCCCTAAAACCCTGCCAACCCTGCGCAGAATGCGAGATAAAGACGGTAGTAAAAGAAGAAGACGAAAGAAGGTTAATGCAGGTGCTATTTAATGTGATCTACCTTGTCATGTTAATAGATGGTCCAAGATAGAGACGCTCCAGAGTGTGCTTTGTATCTGTTCAAAATGATTACTGTTGAGTCACGTTTGAGGTGTAGAGCCAGTTCGAGATTCATACTAGTTCTAAGAGATTTTACAACCTTAAGGTATAGTAAATTTACATTTCAATAAAAACTTTTAAATTCTTTAAAAAAGACACACGTAAAAATTAGATATAAAGTTGTTGTTGTTGTGGTGGTCTTCAGTCCTGAGACTGGTTTGATGCAGCTCTCCATGCTACCCTATCTTGTGCAAGCTGCTTCATCTCCCAGTACTTACTGCAACCTACGTCCTACTGAATCTGCTTAGTGTATTCATCTCTTGGTCTCCCTCTACAACTTTTACCCTGCACGCTGCCCTCCAATGCTAAACTTGTGATCCCTTGATGCCTCAGAACATGCCCTACCAACCGGTCCCTTGTTCTTGTCAAGTTGTGCCACAAACTCCTCTTCTCCCCAGTTCTATTCAATACCTCCTCATTAGTTATGTGATCTACCCATCTAATCTTCAGCATTCTTCTGTAGCACCAAATTTCGAAAGCTTCTATTCTCTTCTTGTCCAAACTATTTATCGTCCATGTTTCACTTGCATACATGGCTACACTGCATACAAATACTTTGAGAAACGACTTCCTGACACTTAAATCTATACTCTATTGTAACAAATTTCTCTTCTTCAGAAACGCTTCCATGCCATTGCCAGTCTACATTTTATATCCTCTCTACTTCGACTATCATCGGTTATTTTGCTCCCCAAATAGCAAAACTCCTTTGTGTTGTAATTTGGTGATGCTATTGTGTTTTTGGGCAAAATAAATGATGGGTTTAGCAAAGAATTCTTAATGCATTATTCAATGTCATAAATACTAATAAAGACACTGGGATATTCTAGTAAAATGAATGCCGGCCGCTGCGGCCGAGCGATTCTAGTCGCTTCAGTCCGAACCACGCGGCTGCCACGGTCGCAGTTTCGAACTCTGCCTCGGGCATTGAAGTGTGTGATCTCCTACTACATCTACATTTATACTCCGTAAGCCACCCAACGTTGTGTGACGGAGGGCACTTTACGTGCCACTGTCATTACCTCCCTTTTCTATTCCAGTCGCGTATGGTTCGCGGGAAGAACGACTGTCTCAAAGACTCCGTGCGCGCTCGAATCTCTAATTTTACATTCGTGATCTCCTCGGGAGGTACAAGTAGGGGGAAGCAATATATTCGATACCTTATCCAGAAACGCACCCTCTCGAAACCTGGCGAGCAAGCTACACCGCGATGCAGAGCGCCTCTCTTTCAGAGACTGCCACATCTGCTACATCTCCGTAACGCTATCACGGTTACCAAATAACCCTGTGACGAAACGCGCCGCTCTTCTTTGGATCTTCTCGATCTCCTCTGTCAATCCGACCTGGTACGGATCCCACACTGATGAGCAATAATCAAGTATAGGTCGAACGAGTGTTTCCTTTGTTGATGGACTACATTTTCTAAGGACCCTCCCAATGAATCTCAACCTGGCACCCGCCTTACCAACGATTAATTTTATATGATCATTCCAGTTCAAATCGTTCCGTACGCATACTCCCAGATATTTTACAGAAGTAACTGCTACCAGTGTTTGTTCTGCGATCATATAATCATACAATAAAGGATACTTCTTACTACGTGTTCGCAATACATTACATTTGTCTATGTTAAGGGTCAGTTGCCACTCCCTGCACCAATTGCCTGTCCGCTGCAGATCTTCCTGCATTTCGCTGCAATTTTCTGATGCTGCAACTTCTCTGTATACGAGAGCATCATCCGTGAAAAGCCGCATGGAACTTCCGACACCATCTACTAGGTCATTTATATATATTGTGAAAAGCAATGGTCCCATAACACTCCCCTGTAGCTCGCCAGAGGTTACTTTAACGTCCGTAGACGTCTCTTCATTGAGAACAACATGCTGTGTTCTGTTTGCTAAAAACTCTTCAATCCAACCACACAGCTGGTCTGATATTCCGTAGGCTCTTAC
The DNA here is from genome assembly GCF_023897955.1 of Schistocerca gregaria. Taxonomy (NCBI): domain Eukaryota; kingdom Metazoa; phylum Arthropoda; class Insecta; order Orthoptera; family Acrididae; genus Schistocerca; species Schistocerca gregaria. Next base: position 913,530,148 of record NC_064922.1, read on the forward strand.
TTTATCAGGCGACAGTGCGGAACTGTATCGAACGCCTTCCGGAAGTCAAGGAAAATAGCATCTACCTGGGAGCCTGTATCTAATATTTTCTGAGCCTCATGAAGAAATAAAGCGAGTTGGGTCTCACACGATCGCTGTTTCCGGAATCCATGTTGATTCCTACAGAGGAGATTCTGGGTTTCCAAGAACGACATGATACTCGAGCAAATAACATGTTCTAAAATTCTACATCAGATCGACGTCAGAGATATATGTCTATAGTTTCGCGCATCTGCTAGACGACCTTTCTTGAAGACTGGGACCACCTGTGCTCTTTTCCAATCATTTGGAACCTTCCGTTCCTCTAGAGAGTAGGTTTACGTAGTTGTAAGTCTAGGGGACTGATGACCTCAGATGTTAAGTTCCATAGTGCTTAGAACCATTTGAACCATTTGTAAAATGTATGTGTAATGTAAGCGCAACTTGTGTGTGAACTGACCCAACCCAATAAGTAATTCTTGCCAGTTGTTGCTAAAATGGCTGTGAGCGCTATGGGACTTAGCATCTGAGGTCATCAGTCCCCTAGAACGTAGAAGTACTTAAACCTAACTAACCTAAGGACGTCACACAACACGCAGTCATCACGAATCAGAGAAAATCCGTGACCCCGTCGGGAATCGAACCCAGGAAGCCGGGCGTGGGAAGCGAGAACGCTACCGCACGAGCACGAGCTGCGGACATTGGCGGTTGTGTTGATACTTTGTTTTGAGGATGGGTTAGTTTCATGCTGGCGCATCAAGTGGTACTGGCAAACCTCAAACTTTTTGTGAATAAAGAAGAAATATTGTGGGATCTGTTTATTTCCTATACAGTATACATACTTGTAGTCATAAATACGAGTCTACGCCATAGTCGTCATTGAGATACACTTGCAAGTATACGGTGTGAAGATACGGTGCAACATAAGCGAACGCACTGCTGAAGGAAGAGGAGAAGTGTGAAAGCTGTAGGTTTTCGTAATGACTAACTCGCAGACTGTGAGCCCGCAGCGAAGTTTGCGCCTTCAGCCGAAGAGTGCCGCCGCCTTGGCTTGCAGGTGGGCGACGGCGTCGGCGGCGCGGGCGGCGGCCACTTCCGGAGTGTCCAGTGGCACTCCCGAGGGCCCGATCACGAGGTTGGCGTAGCTGGTAGCAGAGGGTGGGCGTGCGGGGGCGGCGGCGCGACCTGTGGCAGCGGAGGCGGGCGGTGCGGGGGCGGTTCGGGCGGCCTGCTGGCCGTCCCGCGCCTCGGGGGCGGCGGCCGGCGCGGGCGCGGGGGTGGCGGCGGCGGCGAGGGCGGCGGAGCGCGCGGCGGCGTCCGCCACGAAGGCGGCGTGGGCGGCGCGCGCCCGCATCACCTCGGGCGTGTCCTCGACGGGCCGCGCGGTGGCGGTCGGCAGGTTGGTGGCGGCGACGCGGAAGCCGTTCACCGGGTCGGAGACGTACTGCGCCGTCTGCAGCACGCCGTTGGCGTCCACGTAGGAGTAGCCGCCGGACACGGAGCCGTCGAAGGCCCGCGCCTCGGACTTGGCCGACGGCCCGCCCTGGTAGCCGTAGCTGTACTGGCCCAGCTCGTCCTGCGCGTGGAACTGTGACGTCAGCGCGACGGGCGCGCCGGCGGGGAAGACGACGCCGGCGGGCGCCGGGGCGGCGTAGGACAAGGCGGGCAGCCCGACCAGGCTGCAGGGCGCGCCGTCGCAGCGGAAGGCGTCCAGCGGCGCCGCGCCGCCAGCCAGGAAGCCGGGGGAGGCGACGCAGGCCGCCGTCACGGCGCTCAGCAGGACCTGCCGGGCGTACGTTTGCGTTCACATCGCGGACACTGCGCAGCAATATAGTTTTCGTCTCCTTCCTGGACCAGCGTTACTGCGTCGCTAATTGTATAATTGATGACTAACTGAAACCCTCAGCTGCCGACAGGTGTTGTTGATACACCTCGATGTGGACAGCTGTAAATGTGTGCCCCGACCGGGACTCGAACCCGAGATCTCCTGCTTACATGGCAGACGCTCTATCCATCTGAGCCACCGAGGACACAGTTGATTAGCGCGACTGCAGGGATTTATCCCTTGCACGCTTCTCGTGAGACTCACATTCCCAACTGTCCACAATTCTACATATGTAATGTACCTTATAGACATTTGCCCATTCACTCATTTCTCGCGCACGCTTTGGCGATTCCTGTAAGATTTAGGGCAACCTGTGGCATTCGCATGAATGGGCAAATGTCTGTAAGGTACATTATATAGGTAGAATTATGGACAGTTGGGAGTGTGAATCTCACGCGAAGCGTGCAAGGGTTAAGTCCCTGCAGTCGCGCTATTCATCTGTGTCCTCGGTGGCCCAGATGGATAGAGCGTCTGCCATGTAACCAGGAGATACCGGGTTCGAGTCCCGATCGGGGCGCTACGGTCGCAGGTTCGAATCCTGCCTCGGGCATGGATGTGTGTGCTGTCCTTAGGTTAGTTAGGTTTAAGTAGTTCTAAGTTCTAGGGGACTGATGACCACAGCATTTGAGTCCCATAGTGCTCAGAGCCATTTTTGAACCCGATCGGGGCACACATTTTCAGCTGTCCACATCGAGGTATGCCAACAACATCTGTCGGCAGCTGAGGGTTTCAGTTAGTCATCATTTATTCCAGGGAAAAGCTGCACGGTCATCTACAGTATCTGTTCTTTCGCGAACAGTTACTGTCTTCATATATATAATTGTATAATTCCCGTAGATAGGTCACGGTGTATTACACAGGGCAAGTGCATCAGAGTACATGTGGAATGCACAACATTCATATCAAGGCTACGCGATACTTGAGAGCTCTAACGAACGCGTCAGTCAGTATGCAAAGAGCGAAATCTGAAAGCGTACAAGGTAGAGAAGCTTTCTAGAGCAACCATTCGTTAGGAAGTGCCTGATTTTACCGCAATCTTGGAAAGCTGTCGCACACAAACTACACTACTGACCATTAAAATTCCTACACCACGAAGATGACATCAGAGACAGGTGCGCCTGCGATGGTGTACTCAACGACGAAGCTGGGTGCACGAATGGCAAAACGTCATTTTTTCGGATGAATCCAGGTTCTTCAACTTTTCTAGTCCTTTCATCCTCAGTTGCGTGTAACATTACGGTATATTGATAATTTTTACCTATGGACCGCCTGACAGCAACTAAATAAAACACAATTTTAGTGCCATATGCGTTTCGCCTTTTTTTTCTGCAAGGCATCATCAGTAGCCTGGAATATGTACATATGTTAGCTATTTTATTTACATTTTTGTCACTGTGCGCATAGGTTATAAACAGTTCTGGTGGTTGGTATTTCCTACTAAGTAGTAGTGTTTTGAACTGTACTTACAGGTTGCGTGGACAATTTCTTACATATTACGCTCCTGTTGTGTTTTTGGCGTTGTTCGTCTTCTTAGGAACGCCAATTTGCGGTTTTTTCCCCACATTCCACAGCACTATGAACTAAACGCTTGTTTCACTGCAATGTTTTGGTTTCTGTTGCCGACTGTCAAAAGTTTTTGCCAAAGGTCGAATGTTATTGCCAAACTTTCGAGCGTAATTATTGAAGTATCTGTGATCTGTTCGTGTATGCATTTGTGTGTGCGTTGTGTGTGTGTGTGTGTGTGTGTGTGTGTGTGTGTGTGTGTGTGTGGTGTGTGTCCAGATGGTGTGGGGAAGAGTTTTTTGGTTTTATGTTATCATTTCCTTTATTAACTGTAGTAGGGAGCCTGTGCTGGTGTGCGTTTGTTCATTTATCATGTGTTTGTTTTCTGCTATGGCTTTCTGGATGTTGAAGTTTTCTTGCGTTTGTATAGGATGTTTGTCATGGTTGCTCATTATTTTCATTTCTTGTTCCATGTTTGTAGGATGATGGTTATGGTGTTTTAAATGCTCTGCAAATGTGGAATGGTTTGTTTCAGACGGTCCATAAGTAAAAATTATCGGTATACCTTAATCCAGGTTCTGTTTACAGCATCATGATCGTCGGATCCGTGTTTGGCGACATCGCTGAGAACAGACATTGGAAGCGCGTATTAACATCGCCATACTGGCCTATCAGCGGGCGTGTTGGTATGGGGTGCCGTTGGTTACATGTGTCGGTCTCCTCTTGTTCGCATTGACGGCACTTTGAACAGTGGACGTTGCATTTCAGATGTGCTACGACCCGTGGCTCTGCCCTTCATTCGATCCCTGCGAACCCCTACATTTCAGCAGGATAATGCACGACCGCATGTTGCAGGTCCTGTACGGGCCTTTGTGGATACAGAAAATATTCGACTGCTGCTCTGGCCAGCACATTCTCCAGATCTCTCACCAACTGAAAACGTCTGGTCAATGGTGGCCGTGCAACTGGCTCGTCACAATACGCCAGTCACTACTCTTAATGAACTGTGGTATCGTGTTGAGGTGCATGGACTGCTGTACCTGTACACGCCATCCAAGCTCTGTTTGACTCGATGCCCAGGCGTATCAAGGCCGTTATTACGGCCAGAGGCGGTTGTTCTGGGTACTGATTTCTCTGGATATATGCACCCCAATTGCGTGAAAATGTAATCAGATGTCAGTTCTAGTATAATATATTTCTCCAATGAACTCCCGTTTATCATCTGCATTTCTTCTTGGTGTAGCAATTTTAATGGCCAGTAGTGTATACTCTATGAAATCAGAAAGAGAAAGCTCAGAAATATTTAACGGAGCGCGGAAGGTTGATCGAAAACAGAGGTTAAGCATCAAAGAAGGGGGACTGTTCGTAGCAATCGAGGGTGCTGCTGTCCTAGTGACGCTCTCTGGAGGCTTGTTCTCGCGACGTGAAGCGAGCGGTGGCCAGAGAGTAATCTTATCTTTCGTGACAGCGAGCAAGTGCAGTGTGGAACTCGCCAGCAGTAAGGGCCGCCTCTAGCGGTTGTGTGAGAATTTTTCTAGTTGTGTCGCGGAGGAGTGCAGGCACGTATGTGAAAGTTGTGATAGGTTTTCGATAGCCCCGTTATGGAGACCGGAGTCCACTTCCATCTGTGCAGCGTTCTTTTAGGAGCAGAATCTGTTTGTGTATTTTCGTCAGTGTTTTGCGTGTTTGGTTATGAACGAGGGAAACTCCCCATCGCACCCTCTCCCCCTCTCCCCTCAGAATTAGTAGTAAAATGATCCAGCGGATAGCCCGTCAAAAATTGAAGACAGATCAAACAGGAAAACAGGACGAAGGTGTGCTGAACTGTGAAAAAAAGAGGGAAAATATAAACAGTGAATAGTCCAAGCTCCAGATGTTGTGAGTGGGCTGTTTAGGTTTTTGTGTTGGTAACACCACGTACCGCTCTGTATGGAAATCACTGACTGTGCTGTATGCAGTCTGTGGCTGGTTGGCATTGTTAAAATATTCGCTATTGTAGTGTTGGGCAGTTGGATGTGAACAGCGCGTAGCGTTGCGCAGTTGGAGGTGAGCCGCCAGCACTGGTGGATGTGGGGAGAGAGATGACAGAATTTTGAGAGCGGGCGATCAAAATCTTACCTTTGCTAACTATTCCTAGCAGTATTGGCGCTCGTTGTATTGCAGTAGTTTGAGTAACGAAGATTTTTGTGAGGTAAGTGATTCATGCATGGTGTAGGTAGTCCATAGGGGTTAAGTCGGGCGATCGTGGCGGCCACGCGGTTGGACCACCACGGCCTATCCATCTTTCACCATACCGTCTGTTAAGATGTCTTCGGACAGCCAGTGAAAAGTGAGGTGGTGCTCCATCATGCTGAGACCACATTTCCTGACGGACATTCAATGGCACAGCTTCCAAGAACGGGTCCATTACGTGTCTTAGGAATGCGGGCCCCGTAAACTTGGATGGAAGGAGTCATGGTCCAATCACATGACGTCCAGAATACCTGCCCACACGTTAATTCCAAACCTGTCTCGAAATCCCTGCACATGCGTGGCATCAGGGTTTTCGTCCGCCCAGACATGGCTATTTCGAGCATTCAGAACACAATCCCTTGGGAACCTACATTCATCTGTGAAGAGAACTCGACGTGGAAACAGGGGCGCGTCGATGCAACGGTGCAGGAACCATGTGCAGAAGGCGACGCGTCGTGGAAAGTCTGCTGGATTCATAGCGTCTACCTTTTGTAAGTGGTACGGGTGTAATTGTTGCTCATGCAGGACATCCAAGACGGTACTGTGACTAACAGACATTGCACGCGCAATTGTTCGCGAAATCGTTGGCGAGCTATCTTCAATGCGACGCAGTACACCTTCTTCAAATTCGGGAGTGCAACGTCGCCGTGGAGCACCACAGTCCTGCCTCCTCACGGTGAAGGTACCCGTTTCTCGTAGCCGTTCTGTAACTTGGGCAAACAGTTTGTGCGATGGAGTGTGACGGCGTGGGAAACGTTCGTGAGACAGCCGACTAGCAGCTCTTCGTTACCTCATACACAAGGAGTATGTCTGTGTATTCCACAAACTTGTGCTGCACTGTTTCCTTTATCAGTGATGCATGGGTATTGAAATGAAATGATCGTATGGCATTGTTGGCCGGGAGGCCCCATGCGGGGAAGTTCGGCCGCCGTACTGCAAGTCCTTGAACGCCACTTCGGCGACTTTTAGTCAATGATGATGAAATGATGATGAAAGAAACACAACACCCAGTCATCACGAAGCAGAGAAAATCCCTGACTCCGCCGGGAATCGAACCAGGGGCCCCGTGCGTTGGAAGCTCGGAAGCTACCTGTGACCACGAGCTGCGGACTGCATAGGTATTGACTCGGTCTCACAGCAAAGCGGACAATAAGTGACATCTGAGGATCGTTTGACGTAGTACCCGTCATCGTGTCTACCCTGTTGCATACCAGGACAGAGAACAATGAGACGTTTCTCTGGCCCTAAGCAGACGTTGACGAGGTACACATCTGAATTGAAACTGTTGTAGAACGGAAACGATAGGTTCCCGGACATGTGTTCCTATTCAAAACGTTGTGTACTCACTACCCTCTACATGTCCTAGAAGTTAATACCGGGAATTTCCGACCACCCTGTATTGAGGGCATTGCACAGGTGCCGTCCGTGGCCAAATACAACAGCGCATCCCGCAGGTTGGCTAATATCTGCATTTATGTCCAAGAAAGCATTTCTTGCCGTGTTTCTTCATTTTCTCCGAGCCGTCTCCATACTCGGCAAGCCACCACACGATGGATCTGCTCCTGGTAGTCATTCCCTCTCCTGTTACACTTGCAAATCGAGAGAAAGGGAAATAACAGTCTATATGATTCCGTACGACACCTAATTTCTCTTATCTGTCTTCGCGTTTCTTACGCCAGATATTTCTTGGTGGCAGTAAGTTTGTTTTCCATTGTGTGGCAAATACACTCCTGGAAATGGAAAAAAGAACACATTGACACCGGTGTGTCAGACCCGCCATACTTGCTCCGTACACTGCGAGAGGGCTGTACAAGCAATGATCACAAGCACGGCACAGCGGATACACCAGGAACCGCGGTGTTGGCCGTCGAATGGCGCTAGCTGCGCAGCATTTCTGCACCGCCGCCGTCAGTGTCAGCCAGTTTGCCGTGGCATACGGAGCTCCATCGCAGTCTTTAACACTGGTAGCATGCCGCGACAGCGTGGACGTGAACCGTATGTGCAGTTGACGGACTTTGAGCGAGGGCGTATAGTGGGCATGCGGGAGGCCTGGTGGACGTACCGCCGAATTGCTCAACACGTGGGGCGTGAGGTCTCCACAGTACATCGATGTTGTCGCCAGTGGTCGGCGGAAGCTGCACGTGCTCGTCGACCTGGGACCGGGCCGCAGCGACGCACGGATGCACGCCAAGACCGTAGGATCCTACGCAGTGCCGTAGGAGACCGCACCGCCACTTCCCAGCAAATTAGGGATACTGTTGCTCCTGGGGTATCGGCGAGGACCATTCGCAACCGTCTCCATGAAGCTGGGCTACGGTCCTGCACAGCGTTAGGCCGTCTTCCGCTCACGCCCCAACATCGTGCAGCCCGCCTCCAGTGGTGTCGCGACAGGCGTGAATGGAGGGACGAATGGAGACGTGTCGTCTTCAGCGATGAGAGTCGCTTCTGCCTCGGTGCCAATGATGGTCGTATGCGTGTTTGGCGCCGTGCAGGTGAGCACCACAATCAGGACTGCATACGACCAAGGCACACAGGGCCAACACCCGGTATCATGGTGTGGGGAGCGATCTCCTACACTGGCCGTACACCTCTGGTGATCGTCGAGGGGACACTGAATAGTGCACGGTACATCCAAACCGTCATTGAACCCATCGTTCTACCATTCCTAGACCGGCAAGGGAACTTGGTGTTCCAACAGGACAATGCACGTCCGCATGTATCCCGTGCCACCCAACGTGCTCTAGAAGGTGTAAGTCAACTACCCTGGCCAGCAAGATCTCCGGATCTGTCCCCCATTGAGCATGTTTGGGACTGGATGAAGCGTCGTCTCACGCGGTCTGCACGTCCAGCACGAACGCTGGTCCAACTGAGGCGCCAGGTGGAAATGGCATGGCAAGCCGTTCCACAGGACTACATCCAGCATCTCTACGATCGTCTCCATGGGAGAATAGCAGCCTGCATTGCTGCGAAAGGTGGATATACACTGTACTAGTGCCGACATTGTGCATGCTCTGTTGCCTGTGTCTATGTGCCTGTGGTTCTGTCAGTGTGATCATGTGATGTATCTGACCCCAGGAATGTGTCAATAAAGTTTCCCCCTCCTGGGACAATGAATTCACGGTGTTCTTATTTCAATTTCCAGGAGTGTATACGAGAGGTACACGCTCCTAGAATTCTCTCATTTGAAGTGAAGTCGACCATTCCCCTTCGTTAAGACCGGCTCCACATGCTCGCTACAACTTACGTCGCTTTGCGACGTTACAAAGAGGAGGAGATTAGTGTTTAACGTCCCGTCGAAAACGACCTCGTTAGAAACGGAGCACAAGCCCGGCTTAGGGAAGGACGGGGAAGAAAATCGACCGTGCCTTTCCAAATGAATCATTCCGGCATTTGCCTGAAGCGATTTAGGGAAATCATGGAGAACCGAAATGGGGACGGCCGGACGTGGGTTTGAACCGTCGTCCTCCTGAATGCGAGTTCATCGTGCTGACCACTGCGCCAGCTCGCTCGCTGGACGTTACGCCTAGACATTTAAAAGGTATGACTGCGCTAGGCAACACACCACTAACACTGTGGTCGACCTTGACAGGATTGTTTCCTTACATGTCTTCATTAATTTATATTTTTCTATATGTAGAGCAAGCAGCTGTTCATCACACCAAATAGCATTTCTATCACAGTCATCTTGTAATCTCCCACAGACGTTTAAAAACGACGTTGTCCCTTTATACTATAGCGTCATCAACAGACAGTAGCAGATTGCTGCTCACCCTATCCGTCAGATCATTTATGTATAGAGAGAATAAGAGTGGTTCTGTCACACTTCCCTGCAGCACTCCTGACGATACCTTTGTCTAAGAACACTCACCGTGCAGGACATCGTACTGGGTTCCTTTACTTACGAAGTCTTCGACCCACTTAACGTATTTGAAAAGCTTCTCCGTATGCTCGGACCTTCGTTAATAGTCTGCAGTGCGGCTCTGTGTAGCCTGTCTTCTGTCCTTTATCCATGGTTCGCGGAATATCGTACGAGAAAAGGGGAAGCTAGGTTGCACATCGGCGATGCTTTCTACATCCTTGTTGATTTGCGAATAGAACTATTTCTGTCTGATGCAAATTTATTATATTCGACATCATAATATGTTCAAGAATGCTGCGGCAGACTGATGTAAAGGATACTGGGCTATAATTTTGCGGGTTCCTTCTCTTATGCATTTTACGTACGGGAGTCACCTGTGCTTTCTTCCAATGGTATGGGACTTCCCGCTACGGGAAACGTTCGCGACAAATGCAGGCTAAGGATCGTACAGTGCCGAGGAGTACTTTCCGTAAAACCTAACTGGGATTCGCCTTATTTGTTTTCGGCTCCTTCAACAGTCTTCCACGGTCAGGGGCGCCTGTTTCTATGTACAACTACTTCTATGTACTCTATGAGAGAGTTTGTGCGGCGTCAAACAATGGTATGCCTGTACGATCCTTCCGCGTAAAAGATTTTCTAAAGGCGAAGTTTAAAATTCGGGTTTCCTTTTGCTGTCTTCAATTGACGCCCCACTCTGCTCTGCGAGTGAGTTAACAGAAGAATTCGTCCCACTTAGTTACACTGCCGTTTGTGAAAAGTGCAACACCGAGAAGGAATTATCCGAATAGCGCCACACTTGGTGGAATTGGTGACGGGTGTGCAGGCCATACGTGATACGTTTTCAGTGAGATGGGGTACACGTAGGTCGAACAGAGCCCTCTGAGGTCGGCCCGACAGGGTCAGTGTTGCGCCTAGTGTAGTTCGTGCAGAGCTGTCACACAAGGTGGAAATAATACAGTGAGTGCCAGTATGCCTCGTCGGCGTCAAAGGGAATGGTATCGGCATGTGAACCAGTTCGAACAGGGCAGAATGATCAGTCTCCGAGAACCGGGGTTGTCATACCGTGACATTTCGGATCGCACAGGGCATAGTGCTACTACAGTATGTGGAAGCAGTGGATAGAGGAAGGTCATACGCGGCGACGATCGGGAACTGGACCACGGAACATGACCACATAACGGTATGACCGGCATCTTGTCCGCATGGCCATTACAGACCGTACAGCGTCATCCACAGTGTTGGCTCGTCGCTGGAGCACTGCAGCAGGTGTGAACTCGTCTGCATCGGCGGTTCGTCGCCGTCTGCTGCTGGTTGTACTGGTTGTACGCATGCCATTACGTTGGATTCCATTATCCAGAAACCACAAACTCCTCCGACTGCAATAGCTACGTGAACACCGTCACTGGGGTGCTGAGTGGCAACATGTAGTCTTTTTGGACGAGTCTCACTTCAACGTGTCAACAAGAGATGGCCGCATACGTGTCCGGCGGTACTGTGGTGAGCGCAACCTGGAGGGCTGCATTGTGGAGCGGCATAGCGAACAAACACCAGGTTTGATGGTTTGAGGCGCCATTGGTTACAACAACCGATATCACCTCGTACGAGCCTGGCCGTCACAGTCAGTAGATCTCGATATTATTGAGCCCTAGTGGACTACTTTGAGGAGAAGAGTGTTTAATCGCTACCCACCTCCTTTAGCGTTGCCTGAACTTGCCAGTATTTTGCAGCAAGAATGGTATCAGATTACCTTGAAAATTATACAGGGCCTGTATTCATCCATTCCGAGATGACTGCAAGCTGGTTTGAAAGCCAACGGTTTTCGTACACCGTATTCAGTACGGTACTGTGTTTTACTTTTTGGTGTTTCCACATTTTTGACCCACCCCAGTATGTTGATGAAGGCCAGCTGTTGTAACCGAGCGGTTCTAGGCGCTTAAGTCCGGAACCAAGCTGCTGCTAAGGTCGCAGGTTCGAATCCTGCCTCGGGCATGGATGTGTGTGATGTCCTTGGGTTAGTTAGGTTTAAGTAGTTCTAAGTCTAGGGGAATGATGACCTCAGATGTTAAGTCCCATAGTGCTTAGAGCCATTTGAACCATTTGAATTTTGTTGATGAAGCAACTCCATTGTCAGACGCTGCATGAGGGATTTTGTGAATTACTATTGAACTTTCAAGAGAATATCGTGCAACGTCTTACAAACTCGCACAAACATCTCGCGAAATGGTTATGGCGAAATAACCAGAGAACTTAGAGCTCATACGGATATATACCGACAATCATTCTGCCCGCGCGCCGTTGTTCCCTTCTTACTGAAATCAGCAAGACTTACCGAGATACATCCTCCCCACGACGTTGGAACATATCTCACTTTCTGTTCGTCCACGTGTGTGGTTCCAACATGACAGAACCCCATCCCATCGTGAACATATTACTTATGAACACATGCGTCAGATGGTCTCTGAAAGGTAGATGGGAAATTGTGGCCCTGACCTGAGCGCACTTCATTCCTGCTGGCTTGATCTTGCTTGCGACCTTCTGTACGAGACATCTGTTACGACTCAAGAAGAATTCCAGCGAATGATTTTCTCTGCTGCCTGTGGGATTACCGAACGACACTGGGATTACACGAACGAGTACAGCAGGACTGTAGACGATGTCGTGTCCGCGTGGAGACTGCGGGCGTCATTTTGAACAACTGTCGTGAGTGTGTCAGCTTGTGCAAGCACTGCAGATAAAATAATTTATTGCAAAAATGTGTCCATTTGGAGTTTTATCATTGTCTGCAGACCAATGCTACATTTGAAATTTTCACACTTTCGCTTTTCGTTAAGGACTTCCCCGTCCATGGGTCCCAATGGATTGATCCATTTATGCTTTCTATCGTCCCTGAGAGTATGCACCGTCAGTGACGCACCCCATATATTATAAAACTGGTATGAAATCGTAAATAACCGTTCTGAAATCATATTGATACCAAGGACGCCTGTACATGATAAATAAAAACTATCCTCATAAAAGGCTAAGAAAAACTCTTCTTCATTTGGGAACTCACGAGAGCAAGTATTTTCGTCATCCAGCTTGCTGCGATGGAAGCCGTTGCGAGGTGCTGTTGCGAGATTCCTTTTTGTCCACGACGTACAATGCTCAATACAATTAGAGGCACATTACTTTGAGCTGACTATTAACACTAGACTGAGCGATAATTTAGGTCTGTGTGTGTTAGCAAATTATACCTTTATCTTTCAAAAACTATGCAAACAGCAAAACATCTTACATCCTTGTTCATTTACATAAAAAGAATTGAAATATTCGATAGATGTCAAAAACAAAGCTGAAACAGTAATTCGTCCCGTAATTCCGGGTGCTTTTGATTGAAATTTCGGAACTTTAATAACGTGTACGCCCTCCGTGAGTGTTTATCACCGTGTGACACCTACGTGGCACGTTCCGTATAAGTCCACAGATGTTACCCGGTCGTACCCTGTGATACCGGACATTGAGAGTTCTGGGAGTGTCTGTGGTGGAACAGGGCAACCAGAAACATGTTTGTCGAGCATGACTCACACATGCTTGGTGGGATTTACTTCGGAACTCACAGCTGGCATTTCCATTACTTTAAAGTGCAGGTTTCGCAAGATGCCCCTTCTGACACACGCCACATGGGCCCTGACATTATACTGCATGAGAAGGAATTCAGGGCCACTACGGTATGGAACAGCCACCACATGGTCCGTTCGTTCTAGGTACTGCCTGGCGGTAAGGCGACCACGGACAACAATATCCATACGGTTTTAAATGAACATACCACCATTTGACTGTATTGTCATTTAATTACGACCCACGTTTCGGCCTTTTATGCCATTTTCAAGTGATTCTGTTTATGTCACTTGAAAATGGTACCAATGCCGAAACCTGAGAGGTAATTAAATGAACAACAATACAGCCAAATGACAGTGTGTTCATTTAAAAATTATTGTATGACTGTTGCTCAGCAACATCAAAAACTGTTTAATATCCGTATGGTTGCCAACACTAATGCCTCTCACACCGTAAAACAACCTAGGCGAATCTATTTCTTGAGCAACATTTGCCACGTATCGCTCACCATGGCGTCTCCACACAGGAACACAACCATCATCTTGGTTCAGAGGAAATCTGGACAAGTTTGTGAGTACGACGTTTCGCCAGTGACGAAGTTGTCAGTAGACATGGGAACGGCAGAACTGAAGGCGAGCTGCAGTATGTTATCAAGGAGGGTACTCAAAGAAGAGGTCTAGGTGTTAAGGTTCTCTCTCGTTACCTGTTCGTTACTCTGATCGGATACAGAGGCTCAAGTGGCCTTTCTGAGATCGTCTTGCAGTGCTCTGGCAGTACCGTCCTTTACGGACGATAGGACGCACGTTTCCCTTCGAAAAACTGCCTTCAAAATTCAGGTGGGTCTCGAAAATATAAATCCTCCTGTGTTTGATTTAAAATCCCCGTCAGTCTTAGAAATGTCCATATATTCGATGTCGCAAGAAACAAATCTCTATCTGGCAACACTGGATTCAACCGACAGCAGCTGTACACCAATACGACGAACATGAGTAGCGGGGATTCACAAGCTTGTTAACACTATCTCACAATCCCAGAACAATGTCTAGCCTATAATGCATCACTGGATCCTAGTGAACTTTGAAGTAATTTGTATTATAGGAAACAGCGCAATATTTTTGTTAGTAGCTAGTTTCGTAACGGGAAAAAAATAAAAGGTATTCATATGATGCAGGCCATAAATTGAAAGTAATAGCATATGCAGAAGAACAGGAAAACAGATAAACTCAGCAGTATACTTGTATTAGCCCTCCACCAACAGAAAAAACCATTCGCGATTGGCGGACTAGTAAAGAAGAAATTAAAAAATTGAGGAGGATTAAGGGTGCAAACAGAAGACTGAACCCAAAATGCCCAAAACTAGAATATGACTTATTGAAATGGATTCAAGAACACCGTCAAAATGACATTGGAAATAACACATGACTGATTCAAATACACACGCAAAAATGATTCAAATACACGCTCATAAGCAAGCGCTACAATAGAACTTATCAGACTTTAAGGGGTGAGTTGGTTGGTTCTACAGGTTTATGAAGCTTCATGGATTGACATGCGAACCAAAACCAAAATATCTCAGGAAATGCCACAAGAAGATGAATAGAAAATATTATAATAGTTAAGGCTCACCGGCCATTTGACCATCTTCTTCTGTGCGGATGCCCAAAAAGTGCCCGAACTACTACGGGAATCGGCAAAAAGCCGCGAGTAATGAGTATAATAGGCAGGGACACTACGAATGTAGTGTGTGGACATCAAGTTGGCAATGTGGGTCTCACGGGAGGCGTGCCAGAGATAAGTCCCTGCTGTCGCACTATCCTCTGTATCCTCGGTGGCTGAGATGGACAACGAACACTACCGAACAAAATGCAAAGGAAAAAAAAAAGGATAGAGCGTCTGCCATGTAAGCAGGAGATCCCGGGTTCGAGTCTCGGTCGGAGCACACATTTTCAACTGTCCCCGTGATTTATAATCAACGCGTGTATCCATTTCATTGTAATTTCAGAAAATATTATCTTTCCGTCCATTTATTGTTCAACATAAAAAGAAAACCCGTGTTGAGCTAAGCGAAATAGCGAATATGCGCGAGAAACCTCTGACATTTGATGTGTCGAATAACAGAACTGTTGCCATGACAGGTGCTAAAATTGTAAGTATAAAAACAAGCGCACATGAAAAAAGGCTCTGCGTTGTCCTTTCATGTTGTGTTGACGGTACTAACTTAATGCAATGATCATTAGCAAGCGCAAAACAATGCCAAAACCTTCTGAAATACTGCCAGGTGTTCTAGTTAACAGACATGAAAAGGGTTGGATAGACGAGGCTGTTATGAAATTACGGTTTACCAGAGTGTGGGAGAGAAGTAAAGGTAGTTTACTGAAGGAGAGTTCTCTTCTTGTGCTATATCAGTTTAGAAGCCATTTGACAAATTCTGTGGATGAGAAACTGGGACAGGGAAATAATGAGCTTGTTGTTATTTCGGGTTGACTGACTTCACAAGTGCAACCTTTTCATAGCTCGATAAATAAACCATTTAAAGTGTATATGAGAAAGGAATGGAACAAACGGATGATGGATGAAATCCAACAACAATTCACGATGAAGGGAGCTTTAAAACGGCTTATAATCAAACAAGTGTGTCAGTGGACGAAACAGTAGTAGTTGTCTCGAGTGAAAGAAGACATTATTGTTAAATCTTTCAAGAAGTGCGGTCTAAGTAGCGCTCCAGATGTTAGCGAATTTCTATCTTTTATTTGAAGAGGGCAGCAACCCGACGAAAAGGAAGAAGACGAAGAAGAAAGTTCAGATGACGATTTTCAGGGATCTTGAAGGTCGGGTCTGTTTTATAAACTAACAATTTTTTTAGTCATTCTTATAATGAAATGGTAAAATGTTATTTAAAAAACTGATTAAAAGTTGACGTGAGTCTTATAGTCCGTAGCGCCTTATAGCCCGTAAAATACGGATCCGTGCGTCACCGCAACGCACAAGTGACCAGATATTGTCTTAACGTGTGTTTGTAATGCGTCGGTGACTATGTCCTTCTCGTCTTTTGTGCTGACATAACTCCCTGTAGCGTTCCACAAACTACGAATGACAGATGGAGGGATATTGGTATCTGCTGCAACGCGGCGGTAAGGTCATCCTTCTTGAATGAGAGTGCCCTTGCATCTTTCACTCCACTGAGATGTCGCACTGCGTGTGCCCGGTTGATTGCAACGTCCACAAATGGCAACTGTCGTCTGTGCACATCACTAGAGAGCACTGGAGCACCGGTTCCCAACTTCTTCTGAGGGGTCACCTGATGCTGTAATGTATAACGCAGCCTATAGTGGGCGCATTACTTTAGTTGTTGCAAACATTGAAATCGAAGATCTCAGGCCATGTTGTAAGACACAGTTACTGCACGCATCAAAATAGATTTACCATACCGGATGCTGATAACGTGTTTTTCTTAATACTTTTGAGCAGTGTGTTAGTGCCCTACTGAGGGCTCATCCATCAACAGTCTAACGTTTGAAGATGACTAGCATGTGCTTGGCCGAAATACTGCAGCTCCTGAGAACATCGGTTACAAGAAGGCGGTACTGAATATGTGTGTTTTGGGAGAGTAATCGCACACTGTGAGTGTAGCTTTACCTGAGCTTCATCAGCAAGCCGAGAAAACAGCGGGAGTTCACTGTGTAAATAAGCTCGCTGAGCAAAATACTGGCGACCCCGTTATAAGAGCAAGCTGGTCGCTTTGGAGCACTGTAGATTGTGTAGAACTAGTACCAGGTGAACACGTGACTCTCCGCGATTGATTAAAGTCATGTCAGTGAAGTGGTGTGTATGCAACAGTTGGTTATACAAGGTGATTCAGCTGAACCTAACGCTGTCGTTTTATGCACCTCTCCATGCTACAGCTAGCCATCATAATCCACGCGCGAGATTTTCGTATTCTCTCGCTTGTTACGTGCAAACTATTGCTCCTACACAAAAATGGACTGGATTTCTTGTACTCCTCCAACCCATACTCATCCTTCACTAGCCTGGATTTCTAGTATGTTGTTGGTGGCTTTCACTGCTGCCACTGAACTAAAAAATTTCCGACTACGCGAACTATTCCTGATATTCGATCTTTTTCGGTATCTATTGATTGGGCTAATATGCCTACTTCGTTAACATTAGTAATTTAAACGTGCCCGCAAGGGTAATAAACCACAAACGACTTTTCTAAACGTCATGCTAAAACTAATTGCATTGACAGTTCAATCGAAACTGAAGCCTTACAAGCAGAGCAGTTTCGTAGCCAGAAGGTTTGACGAATACAGCGATGTGGTTCTTTATTTTATTCGCACAACTGTTAGGTAAATTTTACACAATCGTCAATTTTACTATTTTTAAGTGCCCGATTAGGCCGGTGGCGTAATTAGGTCAGCTAATGAAGACCAAAAAACGTCGAATGTGAGGAATAACTCATGCTGTCACAGATATTTGTACAGTGACAGTAGAAAGTGCCATGAATAACATGCTAGAAATCCTGACCGGTGAGGGCTGAGTGTGGAAGTAGGGGTGCATTTGAAGGTCACTTTTGTACGCTACTCTCTAATAATCCGAAAACTACGGCCTCTAGCGAATACGTATTCCGGTACAAAATTTAACTACATTAAATGTCCTACATAAAGGTCGTATTTATTTTTTTCCGTAGGACAAATGGTTTCCGCGCAGCGAGCGAGAGAATATGAAGATCTCGCATGTCGTTTGTGAAGGCCAGCTATTAGACTGCGGGTTGCAGAAAACGACAGGGGTAGGAGCAAGTGAGTCAGCCTGAATGTAATCAGTGCAGTAAGATGGGCCGACGTGCAGACGTGACAGAATGACTGAAAGAAACTTTCGTGCCAGTGACCACACTGTGAATGAAGTTGCCTGAGTTGTTGGTTTATCAACACGGACTGTATAACGAACTGTAAGAAACGAAGTACCACTGACGCCATGTAACACAGAGAAAGAACAGTGGTCGCAATAAAATTTTGACTAAGAGAAACCATGAGCGTCAGTCCTTGTCAATGTCAGTCGGCTTCAAAACCGACACGAATTTCTGCTGTCAATAAATGTAGGTCTATCTCAACCGGTTTCCGAGCGAACATTGCAAAGAGAACTGCTCTCGGAATATTAAGCATATTTACGACGCACAACGCCTTTGTTTTGAGTTACGTGAGTTTATTGCTCATTTCTGTGACGCTCTCGAACTGACTGAACAACTATTTGAGGAACTGCGTAGCTATTCTTTGAATTTTAATTTTTCTGTTAAAGCAGTGTTGTAAATGTAACATATCAATTGCACAGAAGCAAGCGGTCACGTTTGTGGATAAATTATTCTTCCATTAACTCTTCACTGTAAAATTTTGGTTTCAACCCTGTAACTAATGAGCGCTCCACTTTAAAATACTACAGATGGATTCCATTAAAGTTCCGCACTTACAACAGATTCCAATGATTCATAACCGAGTGTGCACTCATACTTTTAAGCTTGTTTTAAGCAATATAAATCGTGTTTCATGTTGATAGGTTGGGCTGTCTTTCACGGAAACAACATTGATAATCTGTTTGGTTCCTGTGCATCACAACAATTACCTGAAGAAGCGAACAGACCAGGTAACAGCTAAGCTTTCTCCAAAGAGCCCCAGAGAACTGATGGTATCTGCGAGGTAAAGTAAATGCAATATGTTGTTGAAGTTACCTTAACATGTTTCTAGGCGTGTGGAAGATGTGGGGACAGGAAATGATCACAAGTAAAGCACTTGTCCGGAGACGAGACACAACAATACCCATGAAAACATTATTTTCCGGTGTGTCACGCTTGGTTGAGACAGAGTAAATATAATGTGAAACGCCACTTTCGTCCGCACGTCGGAGCTTCCGTGGAGTAGCACTAAATCACATTCGCGGCCATGGCCAGGCTCTATGCACTTCTGGCTATAAGCGGCGCTCAAAACAAACTATGTGATGTGCTGCTTCGCAGATATAGCCGGAAACGTTCTTTGGCGGACTCAGACAGATTCCCTGCACTGCTGCACGCGTAACGTTTAGCTAACAAGAAGGATCGCAGCCTCGCTTTGACCAGCGAGCCAACGTACAACTCCTCACCACTCCAATGTCAATAATCGACGACATGTAGTAAGCCAGTCTTCCGATTAGTTTGATGCTGCCCGCCTGGAAAATCTCTCTCACGCTAACCTCTTTGTCTCAGAGTAGCACCTACACCTTACGTTCTCAATTATTTATTGGATATATTGCAATCTCTGAATCTCTGTCTTTCTCTAGTACCATATCGTTCTGTCACTTCTTGTCAGGGTTCCCCATATGTTCCTTTCCTCACCGATTCTCTGGAAAGCTCCTCATTCCTTACCTTACCAGTCCACCTAGTTTTCAAGCTTCTTCTGTTCCGCCATACCTCAAACACTTTGATTCTCTTCTTTTCCGACTATTCCGCAGTCCTTGATTCAGAAGCATGCACCCCTGTGCTCCAAATGTCCATTCTCAGAAATTTCTTCCTTATAAGGCCAATGTTTGATACCTGCGGATATCATTTGGTCAGGAATTCCTTGTTTGCTTGTGGTAGTTTGTTTTTGCCTTCACTTCGTGGTCCCCAAGTTTGATGTTAATTCTCAGTTAGGCCGGTTCTCATTATTTTCGCCTTTTTCTCGCTGTCTCTCAGTCCACATTCGGCACTGATGAGACCGTTCATTCCATTCAACAGATCCTGTGATTATTCATCACGTCCATTGATGATAGCAGTGTCATCAACGATTGTTATCATTGATATCCTTTCACTTTGAGTTTTAATCCCACTCTTTAGCCTTTCTTTTAATTCCGTAACTGCTTCTTCGATGTATCGATTGAACACTAGGGGTGGAAGACTCCATCCTGTCTTATACCATTTCTTATCCGAGTAAAACAGAGTAGGGGTTGATAATAAATGTCATACAAATAAATAATAATAATAATAATAATAATAATAATAATAATGATTATAAATCATCCAACATTCCACATAAAACCATCACTTTATGTTTGTTTTCCTTCTTCTTTCGTTTCTAGAAATACTTACCCCCAAGCTATGCATAGCACAATACTAACACCTCTTGCTCTTTCAGAGCTCAACATCTCACTCATTATGGAGGGATGCTCACTCAGTTTTTCAGGATAGCAAATGGGAAGTTGCGATACAGAAAATGGTCCCGAGATCGCCAGTGTGTGTGTGTGTGTGTGTGTGTGTGTGTGTGTGTGTGTGTGTGTGTGTGTGTGCGTGTAATGAGTGAAGTGTTATGAAACAATGTGTGTATAGTGTGTGCAGTGACTGATAGTGAGATATGGGTGAACAGTGTGGCATTACACTATTTAATAAGTTATTTGTAAGAAAAGTGATGTATACCAGGAGTAAATCTAATGATTGTCTCTAACTAGAATTCTGTAAATATATGTGTATACGAATTAGCTTATTTTAAATTGATCTAAACTTGTAAGTACTTTGACATGTCCTATATCGGTGTAAAAAGAGATCTACGGATGAATAAAGCTACAACTATTACTATTACTACTACTACTTGTCTCTTGATCTTACATTCTTCTTCTTCTTCCCTCTTGGTTCTTGTACATATTGTTTATTACCACTCTTTCCTTGTAAATACCATCTCTTTTCCGGAGAATTTCGAACATCTTGCATCGTTTCCCATTGTCGAACGCTTTTTATAGGTCTACAAGTCTATGAACGTGTCTCCATTCTACGTAAGTTTTGCTTCCGTTACCGAGCTTAATATCAAAAATGTGTCTCTGTGACCTTACCTTTCCGAAACCCAATTTGATCTTCATCCAATAGCTCCCGAAATTTATTTTCTTTTTTTACATTTGTAACAACTAAATAATGCTGTGGTAATGACCGTGTTGAAGCAGACATAAAGCAAATTAGCTTCTCATGCTGATGGTCCGCATACTGTCCACTATAAAAACACAAGTTAACAATGAGCATTATTATGACATTACTTACCTGATTACAGATGTGATAATTATCAGAGATTCAACTAATTAGTTCGACACACAGAAAAGCACCTTGGTTTACATGAAGCACAGAATTGGTAAACTATCTTAAGTCCACCTCGCTTAACTCTGAAAACTTGTGCTGAAATAGAATCAGTAATTAAAAAGGCCGACAAATGTTACTGTGGTCTTATGTCAGTTTTCAGAACAAAATATCATTTTAGTAAATCGAAACTGCACACACAGGTACAGCATTTGCCGTAATTAATATTGTATACGCTTAACGTTAAAACTAGGCGCCACTAGCAGCAAAAAACTCACAATAAACACAGGTCCGCAAACGAACCGTTTGACAGATAACTGTGACTTTGTGGTTACCAGCCACCACTGACTTGATTCTGCATAAATATCATCCCAGTTAATAAAAGGTGAAAAAGCTGTAGAAAATCAAGAAAAGCTATTGTAAATGTCGTGTGACTAGGGCCTCCCGTCGGGTACACCGTTCGTCGTGTGCAAGTCTAACGATTTGACGCCACTTCGGCGATTTGTGCGTCCATGGGGATGAAATGATGATGATTAGGACAACACTACACCCAGTCCCTGAACGCAGAAAATCTCCAACCCAGAAGCGGATCGAATCCGGGCCCTTAGGACTGACAGTCTGTCGCGCTGAGCACTTCTTTTTTGATATTAAAAATAGCTCTAAGCATTATGGGACTTAAGATCTGAGGTCATCAGTCCACTAGAACTTAGAAATACTTAAAACTAACTAACCTAAGGACATCACACACATCCATGCCCGAGGCAAGGTTCGAACCTCCGACCGCAGCAGCAGAGCGGTTCCGATCGGAAGCGGCTAGAACCGCTCGCCCACAGCGGCCGGCACCACTCAGCTACGGGTGGCGGACAAGAAAAGCTATTAAGAGATACTGTGGCAGAGGTGCAGGTGTTTTGAACAAACACAACAGTTACTTCACTGTACTCGTAGTTAAAGGAAGCGTTTAGAACGTAACCATCGCACAAATGCTTCAAATGGCTCTGAGCACTATGGGAATTAACTTCTGAGGTCATCAGTCCCCTAGACTTAGAACTACTTAAACCTAACTAACTTAAGGACATCACACATACCCATGCGCGAGGCAAAATTCGAACCTGCGACCGTAGCGGTCGCGCGGTTCCAGACTGTAGCGCCTACAACCGCTCGGCCACTCCGGCTGGCTCACCATCGCACCTGCCTGCCCGCCTGTAACCGTCGCCGCAATGAGTTTCGAACCCTTTCAAACACGACTGGATCGTTTCTACATTCTTCACAAGCACTGACAAGTCTCTACTTCAATTCTGTAACTGTTTCAACCAGAGTGGGGTACATTGAGCCTTTAAGGTGGCCCAAAACACAGAAATGCTTGGGGTTCATAGCAGGAGATCTTGGACGCCACGGTACTGGTCTTCCTGGCGCAATCCATCTTTCACGACATCGGCGCGTTTGATGTGGTCTCGTCGTAGCAACAAACGTGTCGCTGCTCCATCAAGCATGCATAAAGGGCGCTCAAAAAGTTTCTGTTCGAGGGCGTTGCTGCAGCGTATATGTAACGTATTGCGACTCAGATGTGGGTATATGAACACCGAAATTTGGGAAAGAGATGAGCGTGTGTGTGGAATCTTAACTGCTAAGGTCATCAGTCCCTAAGCTTACACACTACTTAACCTAAATTATCCTAAGGACAAACACACACACCCATGCCCGAGGGAGGACTCGAACCTGCGCCGGGACCAGTCGCACAGTCTATGACTGCAGCGCCTGAGACCGTTCGGCTAATCCCGCGCGGCTTTAGTGTGACATTCGTGTCTTTCAGACATGCATGCTCTAAATGTGGAAACGTGAAATGAAGCAGTGTTATGAACAAAAGCGCCCAAAGAATACAAACATGCTGTTACTGGTCCGTCTTGGTTATTGATTTCAAGGGACCTGGTGTCTCCATCACTGGGGAACGGTACTGTGCAGTGATGGAGAAATTGCGGCATTCACTTCAGGCGAAACGTTCGGGAAAACTGCGACAAGGGATGCTACTGCTGCTTCATAGTAACGCATCTACCCATATCGTAAAAGTCGTAACTTCGAAGTTCAACCAACTCAAGAGGAAGACAATCGAGTACTCGCCCTACAGTTGTGATCTCTCCCCATGCGATTTTCACGCCCTCGATCTCTTAAAAAAGCGCTTGAAGGGTCGATGATTCCAGTCGGACGATGATGTACATCACTCAGTTGCGGAATTTTTCACACAGCAGAACACGCTGTTTTACCAAACGAGTATCTTGAACCTGGTGCGTCGATGGGATAATTGCTTCAAAGCTCATGGCGATTTTGCTGTCTGGCGTGCCGATTTTAGACCGTGCGGGCCTTCGAACGAAAACTTTTCGATCGCCCGTTACGCCACATCGTCTGTTCTAAGGGACCACATCGTCTGTTCTAAGCGAACATTCTCAAGCAATGCTGCAAGATGATGTTCCAGAAACCGAAGGTAATTCCGTCCACTGCGTTTGTCTGATAACATGTACGGCGCAATAAGACGATCACCCAGTATTCCGAACCACACACTCAATGAGAAACTTCGCTGATCTGAAGACTAATGCAGAGAATGTGGGCTGGAGCCTAGATGACTTCAAACGTGAGAAGCGTGATAATTAAACACGCTCGCACGAACAAACCCTGCTTCATCTCTAACTAAAATATTACGCTACTGCCCATTACAATTGCTACACTACGAAGATGACGTGCTACAGACGTGAAATTTAACCGACAGAAACAAGATGCTATGATATGCAAATGATTAGCTTTTCAGAGCATTCACACAAGCTTGGCGCCGATGGCGACACCTACAACGTGCAGACATGAGGAAAGTTTCCAACCGATTTCTCATACACAAACAGCAGTTGACCGGCGTTACCTGGTGAAACGTTGTTGTGATGCCTCGTGTAAGGAGGAGAAATGCGTACCATCACGTTTCCAACTTTGATAAAGGTCGGATTGTAGCCTACCGCGACTGCGGTTTATCGTATCGCGACATTACTGCTCGCGTTGGTCGAGATCCAATGACTGTCAGCAGAATGTGGAATCGGTGGGTTAAGAAGGGTAATACGGAACGCCTTGCTGGATCCCAACGGCCTCTTCTCACTAGCATTCGGGATGACAGGCATCTTATCCGCATGGCTGTAACGGATCGTGGTGCCACGTCTCGATCTCTAAGTCAACAGATGGCGACGTTTGCAAGACAACTACCATCTGCACGAACAATTCGACGGCGTTTGCAGCAGCATGGACTATCAGCTCGGAGACCCTGGCTGCGGTTACCCTTGACGCTGCATCACAGACAGGAGCGCCTACGATGGTGTACTCTGCGACGAACCTGGTTGCACGAATGGCAAAACGTCATTTTTTCGGATGAATCCAGGATCTGTTTACAGCATCATGATGGTCGATCCGTATTTGGCGACATCGCGGTGAACGCAAATTGGAAGCGTGTATTAGTGATCGCCATACTGGCGTATCACCCGTCGTGATGGTATGGGGTGCGTCTCGGTCACCTCTTGTTCGCATTGACGTTACATTTCAGATGTGTTACGACACGTGGCTCTACCCTTCATTCGATCCCAGTGTAACCCTACATCTCAACAGGATAATGCACGACCGCATGTTGCAGGTCCTGTACGGGCCTTTCTGGATACAGAAAATGTTCTACTGCTGCCATGGCCAGCATATTCTCCAGATCTCTCACCAACTGAAAACGTCTGGTCAATGGTGGCCGAGCAACTGGCTCGTTACAATACGCCAGTCACTACTGTTGATGAACTGTGGTATCGTGTTGAAGCTGCATGGGCAGCTGTACCTGTACACGCCATCCAAGCTCTGTCTGACTCAACCCCCAGTCGTATCAAGGCCGTTATTACTGCCAGAGGTGGTTGTTCTGGGTACTGATTTATCAGGATCTACGCACCCAAATTGCGAGAAAATGTAATTACATGTCAGTCCTAGTGTAATATATTTGTCCAATCAATACCCGTTTATCATCTGCATTTCATCTTGGTGTACCAATTTTAATGGCCAGTAGTGTATTATCAATGTAGGGTTACCTATAGATTGTTGTTGCATCCACTGGCAAGTGCCAAATTCGCCTCACTAAGAGTAATCATTGGTGGTGCAGGTACTCTGCACTGCGGTGGATTATTCTCCAAACACCACTGTGGATCATTCCAGGAATTTGTGCGGCACATCTCTTTGCCGAGATTCTTGGAGAGTGTTCGACTGTTTCCAGCACCGCATCTTAAAGTACAGGTGCAAATCGTGCAGACCCACCCGCTCCCGAGGAATGTGGAAAGCTCCTAGTTTATCGGATGCGTTGATACATCCTTGTACAAGTTGAGCTCTCCGGGTGTCTTCCAGCACGCTCGTGCATTGCCGTTGGTACTACCGTACATGGAACGCATATCCGGATACACCTTTTTACTGTAATGTTGCATGGTACCGCCAACACTCGTACAACACAACTGATGCTCCCACAACACAACTGACATAAGAGGCTCTCTGACTATTAACTACCGAACCACACGATATTATTACACTTGGCCTTTATCGGAAACACGCGGTGACGGCACAGTAAACAAGTACAGTGCAGATCCAGGAAAACGTATCGCAGTGTCAGTACTTTCAGGCCAGTTGCTCACATAATGTCAGACCAGATTAAGCGCTGTCTCACGAAATGAGGACCAAATTACCCTCCCTCCCAGGTGCAACAATATTGTTGTTGGCTAATACTGTATTGTCGTACAGCTCCACTTCTCGGATATGTAACCGAGCGAGGTGGCGCAGTGGTTAGCACACTGTGCAGGACGGCGGCTCAATCCCGCGTCCGGCCATCCTGATTTAGGTTTTCCGTGATTTCCCTAAATCGTTCTATGCAAATGCTGGGATGATTCCTTTGAAAGGGCACGGTCGATCTCCTTTTCCGTCCTTCCCTAATCCGTGAGACCGATGACCTCGCTGTTTGGTCTCTTCCCCCAAACAACCCAACCCCAACCGAAAATGTAAACAAAGACCACACCACAGACCGGCATGCGACCTTTACAGAATCACGTCAATAGTGGTTGGTGACGTACCAATAACCTCACGAATCTATATTTACTGAGTTTTTTTGCTTCTAGTATAATGTACTTCTAACCGTATGCCTTTGCGTCATTAATTATGCTACACCTTGTATAATACATGTACTAGTTTTAACATACAGATCAGAAAAGCGTGGATTCACAAAAGAGAAGATGGTAGACTAGTGGTATTTTAATGCAAAATAGTTAGAGAAATGTTTCTATTCCCCAGAGACAACACTAATTATGACAGGAGAATCTTACATACCTAATCTATAACGTTTAAAAAAAGAACCAGATGTAGTGGTCAGAATAAAAGGCGGTATTGTGTACCTTTTATCGCTTCATCTTACGTAATTTAGCACCGATGATCACTCATGCTGTAAGATAACATCTGTTTACACCAGTTTCGTTCGAGAAATTTTAAGTAGTAGTGATTTATACACTATACCTAGTGTAGCTTTCGTAATTACGAAGGACACTACAAATATATGACAAGTTCTTCCGCTTTTAATTCTAAAAGGTGATGTGAAGAAGACTTCATGAAGTTAGGGTCTTCAGTAAAAAAATACAGAAATCCCGAAAGAAATTATTTATCGAGCAAAATGGAAATCGTTAAGACGCTTTGTAGAAAACTTCAAATAATCATTTTCTGTATGAAGTAAGTATCTAGTCCTGTGATAGTAATATTTAGTGGTATCTATTGTTCAAGAACTTCCAGAATGAGATTTTCACTCTGCAGCGGAGTGTGCGCTGATATGAAACTTCCTGGCAAATTAAAACTGTGTGCCGGACCGAGAAACGAAATCGGGACCTTTGCCTTTCGCGGGCAAGTGCTCTACCAACTGAGCTATCCAACCATGACTCACGCCCCATCCTCACAGCTTTACTTCTACCAGTACCTCGTCTCCTACATTCAAAACTGGTAGAGTACTTGCGCGCGAAAGGCAAAGGTCCCGAGTTCGAGTCTCGTTCCGGCACACAGTTTTAATTTGCCAGGAAGTTTCGTTCCAGAACTTGTCAGAGTGGCAGTGTACAATAACTACGTTGCAAACAGAACAAAATACTGCATTCGTTGTTCACAAACAGCAAACGTAGTATCAGAATTTCTTTAAAATCGTTTCTCGTCTATTGTTTATCACATTTAAACTCATACATAACTACTGGAATGTTATGGCATAGCAAATCGCCAAACCACGTTACGGACTCTCTTAGTGAATCAATGAGCATAATTACAAGATGTATTACGTACTTCTGCTGCTTTTTCCACTTTTGGAGATTGATTTAATGGTAAAGTAAGAACGAGATTTTTTTGAATTTTTTCAGTGGAACAATCAGGTGATTAGAACAGCAATTATTCATAGAAAACTTTCTGTATGGAGATTAGAGATTTAGAAAGTTTAATTGTTATTAACTTTAACGAAGAAAATCCCAGCAAGAAAAAAAAAACTGAAATCACTGCAGTCTCTTTGATCCGTAAGAAATGAAACAATTTTTTCTGGTAGGTTCTGTATTTTCCAGAATGTCGAATTGTCTGACTAATATTAGAGTTTGTTGGACACATAAATTGCTTAGATGCAGACTTTAATTTACGATTTTAAGATGTACAGTTAAACGGGGATGGCGCTTCCATTAATCTGTTTTCAGATGCAGTATATTAGAAGTGCTGCTCTGGTGTCATTTTTGACACCCACCTCTTATTATAGACGGCAGACTGCGTTTCATTTTGCGATGTTACCTAATGGTGCATCCCACATGCAGTCTGGTAAAAACGTGGCGGCCATTAGCGGACTAGCCAGTACCTGTCTGCATTTGATCTACACCGGAGATGCGGTCCGTCGTTAATCAATCGGATGTCCCAACTAGTGCACATGGACAAGCTGTAAAATATCAGTTGGTAAAATTGTGATTTTTAATTCCATCGAAATGCAGTAACGTATGGCTGTGAGTTATACTATGCTACTTACTCGAGAGATCACTCCCCACCCCACCCCCCTCCAAACTGCCTGCGAAATGTAGCTATTTTGGAATAATAAGTTTTCGTAATCAAAAAATTCCCACGTTTGTGTGAAGTTTCAGTAGTTGCAAAACTTTTCCCTTTCTTCGTCGACTTTTGGATCACCCGGTAGTTTTGCAGAGCTCTTTCTGCTATGGCCTGTGTCAGAGTGGACCTGCGGCGGACCATCCTCGCCCCATCCTCCGTCTGTCGTCACGTAACAATGGCGAAAGATGCATAGACGTATAGGTACGAAAATCACTAAAATACTTCGGACCAACACACTATCACTTCAGCTGCTTGGAGATGACAATATTTTTTGGAAGTCTAACACTTCTAGCTTTGGGAGCCACAAGACCGTAGCCCTCTATCAGAAATAAACACTCGACACTGAAGGTTGCTAGAGCAGTTCGTATTTTCGTCATTCTATTGAAGCCATAGTCACTCCGACCTCGTACAAAACTATTGTGCAACTTTTTCAACGTGGACTGTGGCTTGGAACTCGTTTGGATTGTGTGTTATTGTGTAAAACGATTCTGATTTTCGTTCATCGGTTCTGATTTTTACTCACGTTACTTGCAACTGTAACGTTCTCTCTCTAGGGCGTTTCCGTACAACAAGTAAGCGTTCATCTTTCCACAATCTACGTGTTTCGCGACAGTGACCTATTCAGTTAGATTACAACAGCGTGCCCGGTTGGCCGTGCGGTCTAGCGCACAGCTCTCCAGCACGAATCCGCCCGGCGGATTTGTGTCGAGGTCCGGTGAGCCGGCCAGTCTGTGGATGGTTTTTAGATGGTTTTCCATCTACCTCGGGCAAATGCGGGCTGGTTCCCCTTATTCCGCCGCAGCTACACTCGGCGATTGCTGCGCAAAACAAGTTTTCCACGTACGCCTACCCACGCAAACATAGGGGTTACACTCGTCTAGTGTGAGACGTTCCCTGGGAAGGGGGGGGGGGGGGGGGGGGGGTAAACCGGGGGCCGAACCGCACAATAATCGTGGGTTCGGTGTGGGGCGGCGGAAGGGTGAAGTGGACTGCGGTAGTCGTCGTGGCATTGCAGACCATTGCGGCTGCGGCGGGGACGGATCCTCTCCGTCGTTTCTAGGTCCCCGGTTAACATAACATATCATAACATAGATTACAACACTTCGGAATTCTTCTGTAGTCTCTACCAGTTGATGGAATTTCCTCGCCTTCTGGAACTCCTGTAGCACCTTCGCCCGCTCTCCACATTTCGTAGAAGTTAGTTCTAACATCTATCTCTACCCCCGAATTTGGGTATTCTGGCCCACTACCATGATTATATCAACACACCCCACATCCTTTGCACTGCCAATCCTTTCCCAGCATAATTTTAACCTCCGCCTTCCAGATCATGTGATAATCTCTGAAATCTATCCGTCCTATCAACTGTAACTTACCTGATCTTAACTGTTCCACATCAACGCTCCAACATATTCCCTTTCTTCCAGACTGAAACTCTACTTGTTTCCTAGTGCCGACCTTTCATCTATCAATTTATTCCTCCAAATACATCTCACATTCTGTTATACACAATACCTCCCAGATAACTTCATTTAAATTCCTTACTTACAGTTGCTAGTAGCCTTCGCCATCAGTACTACACAGAACAATAGAATTCACATTATCGGCATCATAACACTACTCCATCGCCGTTCCATTGCTTGACACCAAGCGAACCACCCAGAAGAGATGGTCGAGTGTACTCTTACACACTGACGGCAGGTATGTGAATGATTCGTTGAGATTGTCTGAGACAGGCAGAATGGCCACCAAAGTGCATTATTGTCGTTCGTATTTGGGGTCATTAGCAAGCCTAGTACGGTGTATAAGGGCGTGAACAGCGTCAGATGTTGAGTGTTGAGTGATCACAGCGAAGCGCATGGAAATTCGCCGTACTCGTGTAAGACAGCGCTACCACCTTCTGACACAGTTTAAAAGGTGCCTCATTGTGGGTCTCCATTTGGGTGCCTGGAATCATGCAATATCCAGATTTACGCGGAATTCGGAAGCAACAATGTCCCTTAAAGGAAAGTGAGAAAACCCATACTCCTCGGCAAGAGCCCGGTCTACAATCTCTGACAACAACAATGGATGATCGCCGTATTGTACATCAAGCACATCGTAATCCTTTCACTTCCGTGTCTGCCATCCGAGAGCAACTTATGGACTCCCTGCAAAGTTTTGTGTCATCCGCAAGCCATTGGTCGAAGACTAGCGGCTTCCTCACTAAGGAATTACCGTCCCATGCGTAGTCTGCCATTATCCCCGGGCACGGACGGCTGCGTTTGGTGTGGTGTCGTGACCGAGAGGCATATACTGTTGGTGAAAGGCGTCGCATTATGTTTATCGATGAATCACGGACCACGGATGATAATCGTCGCTGAGTGCGGCGGCTATGTTTTGGAGAGGCACAGCAGTGTTATTCTTGACGTCATGGTGTGGGGAGCCGTCGGGTATGGCTTCAGTTCACGGCTGGTAGCGGCTGAGGGAACTCTCACGGCACAGCGGTATGCCACGGACACCCTATGGCGTCATGTGTTACCTCTTATACGACAGTACCGTTATGTCATTTTTCAACAGGGCAATACTCACGTATCTCTATGAACTGTCTGCAAGACGTTCAGGTACTCCCGTGGCCAGCAAGATCCCCAAACTGTCCCCTGGTTGACTATCTCGGATGTTTGTCCCACTGTCAGAATTCACACATTTGTGGACCAGTTCGCATCAGGAAAGGAATTAGAGCATGGATCCAGCTAAAAGAGGGTGTAAGGTCATACCGACAAGTGGGCCCACACTCCCAAGTTCTTTGTAAATATGACATGGTATTGTAGTCATCGAAATAACATACCCTCTCAGTCCATAAGGTTTCATGTCGTTTCTCTTCCCCTTTCTTGAGGCAGTGTATATTCTATCAAAACTTATTCATATGTTACAGTTAAAGGACCTAATTCCTTATAGGGTAAAGAAAATACAGTAACGAAGATGTATTCGAAATCTTACAACCCATGAAAATTATCCAGCCAATCAACATCGGTATGACAAATAACGCTTTTTCCCATGGTGAATGTACTAAGCAGAGTTAAGACTGTAGGGACACAACTAATTTTTGGCAACCAGAAGTGTGTACAGTGAATTAATAAAAAGAAAAAAAGGCGCCCTGAGAACCACATAGATACGAGATTCACTTGAAGAATGTGGATGACAATACGGGAAAAGTAAAAATTTGATACTCTGCGCTCAGGCCGTAAAGATCATCAAGAGATGGCGACCGGCCTCTGTGTCATCCTCTGCCATGTGGCATCATGCGGATGCGATATCGGTGGGCATGGGGTCAGCACAGCGCTCTCCCGGCCATTGTCGATCTTTAAGCTTTGGAGCGCTACTTATGAATCGGACAGGCAGCTCCTCAGTTGGCAATACGAGGCTGAGTCCACCACCGACCAGTCCTCCCACCAAGGAAAAATCCTCGGCAGTATCGGGAATCGAACCCGGACCCTCCGCACTGCAGCCATCTACTTTGACCACCCAGCTACGGAGGCGGATACAATATGGATAAACAACTCATTTTTCACTCTCCTACAAGAACGACTTAGATGAAATATCAAAATGGTCAGTACAGTTCAAAAGTTGTATAAAGTGTTAGTGGACACTATAAAAAATAAACTAAAATGTGGAAATTAAACGTAGATTTCGAAGCTAGCACCATAACGGCAAGATACAGCGAAACGCAAATAAACTCTCAAATCAAATGGACATGGCATCCAAGTACAAAACCGAATACATTTATCCGTTTATTGGGAAAATATGTTTAAATTGCGAACTCAGACCCCATCTGAAATACGAGCAGAATAAAAAAAAATGGCTCTGAGCACTATGGGACTTAACATCTGTGGTCATCAGTCCCCTAGAACTTAGAAATACTTAAACCTAACTAACCTGAGGACATCACACACATCCATGACCGAGGCAGGATTCGAACCTGCGGCCGTAGCAGTCGCGCGGTTCCGGACTGAGCGCCTAGAACCGCTAGACCACCGCGGCCGGCGCAGAATTTCGTGATTGATATTTCAAGCCAACAGAGATAAGTAATACTTTTATTTTGTCTCTAAAGCAAGGGTCAGTGTTTAGCTCCAAGTTTTGTATGCAGTATTAAATTTCCATCCGTCGGATATATGCTCATAAGCGAAAAGATCATGACCACTTGTTCACTAGAATGTTGTTCCACCAATGCAACGCAGAACAGCAGCAAGTCTGCGTGAGGTGAATTCGAGAAGTTCTTGGAATGTTTTCGGAGGTATGCAGCACCATGTACCTAAGCACAGGTCACGATTTTCTCGTAAGTTACAGGCCGGCGGTTTATGAGTGCAGAGCTCCCGTCAGGTATCGTCCCAGATGTGTTCCACTGGGCTAAATTGAAGCGAATGTGATAGCTATTACATCAACGGGGGTTCAGCATCATGATACTCAAGCCTCTGTAGCACAATCTCGCCTTGTAACTCTGATAGTTAACCCTAGAAGACTTCAGGTGTGCAGGGAAGCAGGTGGTCTGCAATAATGTTCACGCAGTCAGTAGTTGTCGTGATGCCTTCGATTACTACCACAGGTCCCATGCACGCCTAAGATATCTAGTCTCCGTTTCTCTATCCAGATTTATGTTTTGAGAATAATTCCAAAATCATTTATATCCAGTGAGAGAATGACAGCTTTCAATAGGCAACGACTGATTATTTGCCCATTGCTCTGAACCATCTGAGTATATGCTTCATTCGATTCGAAACGTTGCCCTTCAGAATACGAGTCAGATTGAAGCTTAGTACATCAGCGGTGATTCTGTGTTGCGATGAGTAGTGTGTTTAGAGCTCGTGCAGAGAGTGCACTGTCTGTGTTGTTGAGGAATTCTACGGGAACGAAAGAGAGATGGCGAAATTATTTGTCGATTCGTTGTTTACTTCTCTCGGGCAGCAGAAGAGTGGCCCATACACCGTCATATGCCTTCATGGGACTAACGTGTGCACAAAAGCGTGTAATCAGAATAATTGCTGGAGCTCATCCAAGATCATCCTGCAGACACTTATTTAAAGAGGTAGAGATCTTCACTGTAGCCTCACAATATATATATTCACTTATAAAGTTTGTTATTAACAATCGGAACGAATTAAAAAGTAATAGCAGTGTACATGGCTACAACAGTAGGAGAAAGGATGATCTTCACTACTCAAGATTAAATCTAACTTTGGCTCAGAAGGGGGTAAATTATGCTGCCACAAAAGTCTTTGGTCACTTACCTAATAGCATCGAAAGTATGACAGATGGCCATATAGCATTTAAAAGGAAATTAAAAGAATTTCTTAATGGAAACTCCTTCTACTCATGAATTTTTAGATATAGTAAGTGGGTAATTTCCCCTACCCCCACAAAAAAAATTAAAAATGTTATGTGTCATGTAATATTTTGTGGAATTTAATATCCGCATCATTACGAAGTGTCGTATTCATGATCTATGGAACAAGTACTAATCAAATCTAATCAATATTTTACCCAGAACGTAATCCAGTTATGATTGTCTGGATCATTGCTACGGCTCATTATTCTGTCCGTCTGACTCTGCACCTAGCGCTACCGCACTACGTGAGGTGACGCAGGGGTGAAGAGAGAGGAGTGCAATAGTTGCTTCGGCTGCGGAGGCAGACAGCTAAGTTAAAGATCATATTAAAGCATCAGGCGCGCCAGCTGCAGACGGTGTGCTACAGGAAGCAGCGAGCGAAACCATGGTGTGCAACGTAGACGGCATGTCGCAGCAAAGAACGTGCAGAAACTCACCAGGATCTTCATACTGTGTGTCGCAGCGGACGTCGGTGCAGCCGTTGTGGCGATCTCGGGTGTGGGCTGCAGTGGGGTGGTGGCGGACCACTTATATACCCGTACGGTGGCCAGGGGCACTGGGACTGGGACGCCACCCAAGACCTGAAGGCCTCACAGCAGGCACGGAGGGCGATTTCCAGATCTCAGCTTACACTCCGGTACGGAGTCAGCACGTACTGCACACACACATACGGACGGCCTCCGCCGACACCAGTTGCAGCTGTGTCACGTTACATCGTCACTTCACACGGCAGCCAGACCGCTGAGACCACTGTCACAGTAGGACTGATTAGAAATCTTCTATTTACTTCAGGCAAGGCTTTTTTGCTACAAAAAGAGGAGGAAGATATTTAAAGGTGGAGCGCAACGTCAGTTCGACAAAGATGATGTGGCGTTCGCTGTGTTATTCTGTGGTTTGGTATTTAACTAATTTGTAAATGAAAGTGATAATTTTATTAGATTGAGCAATTACTAAATAATATTTCTCCCAGCTAAGGATTTGGTCAAGTTGCTAAAGAACTCCAAGTTAATGTCGTGTTAAATTGTTCTCTGTATGTTGTGTAAGTGCCACTAAATCACAGTTCATACAACAGATTCTATACAACTATTGATTATTATGGAAGCAGTTATCTTCAGCAAAATGATCATTAAAACCACCGAATATCAGCCACGCACAACACTGACGTATGTTCCCTGAAACTATATTCTTTGCAATTCGTGCCTAATTAATTTCGGCTCCATACATCAGCTAGAAAAGTTTGTTATAAGGATCGTGCTATGAGCATCAATCTGATTAGAATTATTTTCATTAAAATGACTTCGGAACCACCGGTGCACATTTACTTTTACACATTTGTATTATCTTCGGCATTTATGTCTGCAGTGTTGAGTAACTTGAATTTGCCGCTGAGATAATTGTTAAGATGGCGGCAGACAATTGATAGAGACTTTCTATTGTTAGAGCAAATACGATGAGTATTTGAAATTCTTATTAAACTTTACTGTCGTGTTGTGCACTATTTAGACTTCATCAAGCAAACATTTAATTTTTTTCTAACGAAAACACGGACTAAAACGCGATAGAAATTGCTATCGTCAATGGATGCGCTCCTTGCAGCAGAAAGAAATAATTAACACAGATAATGCTTACTGAGAGAGGAATTAAACTTACAAATAATTACACTCATATTTACAGTAATAATGAACTCTATTCTCAAGTAATAATTAACAAATAGTCCGCCCCCGGTAGCTGAGTAGTCAGCGCGATAGACTGTCAATCCAAAGGGATCGGGTTCCATTCCCGGCTGGGTCGGAGATTTTCTCTCCTCAGGGACTGGGTGTTGTGTTGTCCTAATCATCATTTCATCCCCACCGACGCGCAAGTCGCCGAAGTGGCGTCAATTAGAAAGACTTGCACCCGGCGAACGGTCTACCCGACGGGAGGCCCTCGTCACACGACATTTCATTTCATTAACAAATAATTACAATTTCTTAACAGACCTCAGTTTGGTATGCGTCCGCAACCTACAAAAGCAAACCAACAAAAGGTAAAAACAAAGGAAGACAAACGCAGATCATAAAAGGAATTTACAATTCTCATTGTCTTTGTATGATACACATCGATATGTCCAATTACATCATAAAACAATATATAAATAATTATATTTATCGTCTTTTCCACTGTTTTTTTCATATGTTGAATAGATAATGTTTATAATTGTTAGAGCATAATTTTCTCTCGTCGCATTGTAGATAAAATTTATCTCGTGGATGTTACAATGAGATTGGGAATTTTCCGATGTGTTGTTGAGGAAACCACTGTGGAATTCCTTTAAAGTTGACACGAAACAGCAGTGCCTGTGTTATTAGGGTGCACGATGCTATTCGGTTTCTTCGGTCATGCATGCATGTGAGACCGAAGGAACATTACATCGTAATTCTTAATAATACAGGCGCCAATATCAGTCCCTCGACTCTCAATAAATATGTCCTTTTCGGACGGGAATATTCGTGACTTACAAGTGCAGGTTGTGCACATGAACGACGACATATGGAAGTTTGGATCTTATTCGTTCTTGGATGGCCATAGCAGTTAAGGCAACCGCTCGCATAAAGTGGAATTTCCGACTTTGAGTCCCGGTCCGGTACAAATTCTCATCGTCTTCATTCCAATATAAGACAGAATTTGGTTGATATTTGCAACTGAATAAATTTCCTGTATCCCGTAAAGTCATTCAGAGAAATTACAGAAACATAAATCATTTTGGGCAACAATGTGTGAACATCGCTCTGTCGGTATCGTAATCAGTGTGCGAAATATTATATCGAACTGTTTAGTACATAATTCTGCCATTCTTGACAAGACTACTGAAATCTACAACAATCGAGGACTTTGGACACTATTATTTCTAAAATTGTTATTCGTTTCAGGCAAAGAAAGATTGAAAAGATACAATTTGTGTCATAAAAATACAAGCAGAACATTTGCTGGTATTAAACACAAAATGTCTCTATCCCGTCTTGTACGGGGCCCGCTTTGATCAAAATTCGGCAGTTTTTATTTTATTATTTGACTTTGTGATCGAATGCGCTTCCTGAAGCCACTTTCGTCAATGTAACCTTAGGGAAATAAGTCGTGAGCGCTATATGTCTGTGAATCGCGTGAACTTTGTTCAGTGTGTTATCGTATGTTGATTATTCTTGAATCGTACTGTGTGAGGCGTAGCGTGGGGACGATCCCAGCATTTACCAAAACGAGCGTGAGGAACCGCCTAAAAACAGCACTCAGACTGGCCGGTGTACCAGCTCACGGTCAATAATCCGTCACACGGATTCTATCCTGGGGGGTTTGCCTCGCCTCTATGTCTTACAAGGTAGAGCTCCTCACGCTACGCCATGCAAGCAGGTATTAACAACGAAATACAAAACAATATATTACACAAAACTAAATTTTATAATGATAAGAGAACAGTTATTTAAAACAATGACTCTAAAAAGTATGTTAGTCTATCTGCACTAGTACAATGAGGAACACAAATTTTGACAGAAAACTATATAGATGCAGAAGTATACAACGTGATACACAGGGAATGCTTGTAAAATTCTTAAGTTGCTTTTACTGAGAGGAATTAAATGTATACCAAATTTGTCAACGATCCTGTTCAAGGAACTAAGAGGTAATCTAACAGAAAAATAATTCGTAATCTTTAAAACATGGCCAAGTGTAAGAGTATTGAATGATTACCTTTGTCAACTTCTTTTAAATTATGTACAAATTCATCTTCAGTGAGACAGGAATCGCAGTTTGGACAGGGTATTATTTTTGACAAATGTCTCACTTTCTTAGCGGGTACTCATATGACATGCTTTTAGTCTGTTGATAGGAGCAATTTCTTTTCTCGCCATCTCCAAGTTGAAAAACCAAGTGTAGCTTTGTTATATGTAGCAGTGTCGCCCGATACCATGTGTCATTGATGTTAAGAGTCCTTTTTCACAAACACTGTCCATCCCGTGTTTGATATGTAGGCGAGTGTGCTAAGGTGATTGCTGCACATTTGGATTATTTCGGTAGCAGCAGGTGCTGCACCTTTTTCGCCTGTTGGTCTGTAAGTTGTAATATGGAAATGACCCAGTATCCAGTGTAGATCAATCGGTTGGTGTATCTCCGTTGTACGTGTTAGTATATCGTGTGCCATTACTACATCCTGTACCAAGGGACTGGACATTGCTTATCTCCTGTTTCTTCTGCACTTCAACTACTGAGCATTTTCTTGTAGCGAGCCCATCTTTTCGTCAACCTTCCTTCTGGTTTCTTCAGGTTTATCTATTAAAAAGGAATAACTTACCACTTATTTTGTTAATAAATTCAATCAATTTTGTTCTATTTTTGTGAATTTTATTTCATAATCTACAGTCGTCAGAAATGTTCCTCATTGTCATCATTTGTAATTTTAATCTGTGACATACTTACACCACTCTGAGATATTTTAATATTGCTGCCCGAAATCTGCTACTCTTGAATTACTTACGACCCAGGTCCTACTTTGATACAGTAACTCTGCGACCTTAGAAAATTTCAATCATATGTTGTGTTTCAGGTTTACTGCCTAAGTATATCTGCGAAATTAACTAGTTTCTTCTTTATATCTTTATCTTATTAGTATGTTCTCTTGCAGTCCAGGTAATTAAAACTTTTAATTTGTGACTTTTAATTTGTTCTACCATTCCATGATTTATAACGACTTTTAATCTTATGTATTCTTTCCCTTTAAGACCATTTTTTGCTTTTTCTTTCAATACCTTACGATCACACTCTTTACTTGTCTTGTCCAATAAGCAAATTTCTGTTTGTAAATATTCCTCTTTTTCTGCCAAAAGCAAGGTATCGTCTTAATATAATAGACAGGGAAATATAATAAGGCTGTCTGTTTTTGATTCAGCACTCTGTCTATCGTAACTGAGCTTGCACTCTCGTATTACACCTCCAAGATACATTCTAAAAATGTCTATTACGCACTACATCTTTTCCTGACCCGTTTGTTTGTCAATATAAGTTATGTAAGTTTATTTTTCAAGTGTAGTAACATTATGGAATCTCTGAACATGTTTTTCAGACATCGCAGCGCTTCCCATAATCCACCAGCTATACGCCGGAAATGACACAAAACCACCTTGTGTCGATCTTCGGGTCATAGTCGTACTCGACGTCATTGAGAAGTGGAATGAACATCCACCCTACAAAGACCATACAATTCAAAACCTAACGGTGGGTGGTCGATACTCAGCCACCGAACGGGACAACGGTGATGGAGGAGGAAGGCAAGGCGAATAATGTGAAGCGTCCCGTCGCCAAAGAGATCATTAGAGACGGAGCACAAGCTAGGATTAGGGAAGGAAATCGGCTTTGGTCTTTGAAAGGAACCAATCCGGAATTTGCCTGAGGCGATTTAGGGAAATCACGGAAAACCTGTGGATGGCCGGACGCGGGTTTGAACCGTCGTCCTCCCGAATGCGGCTTCATTGTGCTAACCACTGCGTCACCTCGCCCGGTAACGAAGATAAAGAACTGCCTATGTCATTAAAGACGGTCTGAAGGACTTGTAGAAGTGACACCGACTGTTGCGATCTCAAAGTCAAATTTAACCAAAAAAATCACAAAATCTAATTTGTATGTCTACATCTACATGATTACTGTGCAACTGACATTTAAGTGCTTGGCAAAGGGTTTGCAGAACCACTTTCAGATAATTTCTCGATCGTTACATTCTTGTGTAGCACTTAGGGAAAAATGATTTGTGATTTCGCTTATTTCATTAAGATGGCCACTTCTTCCTACATAGATGGGGGGCTAAAAAATTATTTTTGAATTCGAAGGGAACATTTGGTGACTGAAATTTCGTGAAAATATCTCGTCGCAATGAAACCTGTGTTTTACTGGTTGTGTGTGTTCTGTAATGCTTAATTCTTTCATATCCAGATTGCCCACTGCTTTCGAGACAGTTTGCTCTATTTCGTTCTCTTCGTGTCCTACATTATTGCAATTAATTATTTTCTTTCTTACATATTTTAAACCTACTTCTACATAGATACTCCTCAAATCACAGTACGGTGCGTGTTGGAGGGTACCCTGTAACACTACTGGTCACTTCCTTTCCTGTTCTACTCGCAAATAGTGCGAGGGAAAAGCGACTGTCTACATGCGTCCGTTTGAGCCCTAATAGTTCGTATCTTACCTTCGTGGTACTTACGCACAATGCATGTTGGCGGCAATAGAATCGTTCGGCAGTCAGCTTCAAGTGCCAGTTTTCTAAATTATGTCACCAGTGTTCCTCGAAATGAACGTCGCCTTCCCTCCAGGGATTTCCATTTGAGTTCGCGAAGCATCTCCATATCACGTATTGTTCGAACCTACCGGTAACAAATCTAGAAGCCCGCCTCTGAATTGCTTCAATGTCCTCCTTCAATTTGATATGGTACGGATGCTAAACACTCGAGCAGTATTCAAGAATAGGTCGCACCAGCAACCTATAAGCAGTCTCGTTTACAGATGAACCACACTTTTTTAAAATTCTCCCAAGAAACCGAAAACAATCAAGCGCTTTATGTCTTTCTGACTTGTTAAGCATTTTCATTGTTTAAACCCAGTTTTGCCTCTTGTGAATACAATATTCAATTAGGCGTACGCTTCTAAATGATGCTGGTGGGGTTTTAGTGCACTTCTTTATTATTACTAAATCAGATTAAGTTCTCTTTTGTCTACGACTGCACTGACTGACCTAAACAAGTTGATAACATACTTCAGGTAAGATTCTAACCTCTTTCACTAGTTAGTTTTAAATTTTAAAGCATATTTTCGTTTTATCATTTTCCTCCGTCTTTCTAACTAAAAGCTTCCTGCAACCATTGCTGCAGTTTTGTCAGTATACAAGAAACTGGTTGTTTTGCTTAACCTCACTCCGTTTTTTTGTTCATGATTTTTGAGGCCCATAAAATACGAATTATATTAGTATATAAGCAGCAGTATGAGATGACGTATTAATTGCGTGGAGAATTCAAACATACCGATATCAACCTGAGGTACTAATGGAAGAAGTATAGGCTGGAACGACTGAAATTTAATTTTTTTTTTTTGGGGGGGGGGGGGGTATATGGGGATTGGTAGGCACCTTTGGGACATAAGGAATGGTCTACCCACAAGTGAGAGAAAAGCCCGAAACAAGGTATTTCAACTTGCTAGCAGTTTGATATCAAGGCACTTCATTCAAATACAGTAGCTATTCAAAATTCTCCGAACACTCCTATGTAACATTGAACATTAGGTCTCACAAGAGGCGGATCCGCCAGTAATAAAGGAGGCAGGGAGTAATGTGTTGTCAACAGAGCTGAGTGACTTCGATGTGGACTACTCACTGGATGTCACCTAAAGGTTCGTTTACATGGACCACAAAAACTTCGTATTGCCGACAATATATCTCGACAACATTGTCCTGCAACATTGCGGCCACACATACTACAACGTTACTGGCCACTACTGCCTGCCAATTTTTGCGGCAAAACATTTCCGGGCCAGAAGTGTTTAGAAGAGGCCATACTATTGCAACAAAATGGACGAACGCGATCTAGCGGAAGTGAGCGTGGCTCTCCTGCTTTCACATTACACAAATAATGAAGTTACAAAGAAAAAGGTGAGTCGGGCTTAGTGGAGGCGCTACTTTTTAAGAAAATGTTTTCAGAAAATTTAACTAGTGTCTGATGCTCAATACAAACCTGTTCCAGAATCTTATAGGGATCTCGAAACAAAGTTTCCAATATCTCTGTCCGAGAATTGCTAAAACCGATGCAGATTTGGGACAAGGTATTTTATTTTTTATTTACTTATTTATTCCAAAATTTTATACGAGTTACAACCCAACTGGTGATCGCCCTTCTGTTTTTATTTATTTATTTATTTTTTTTGCTACTGGTGATTCGTACGGAAGTTTAAGTATCTCTTTAAAGTTTATTTTTGTTCACTCGCACTCATCGCTGTTTTTACTGGCAATTTCTGCATCAGGTACATCTCGAGATTAATATGAAAGTCATGGTATCAAGTGCAAACCATGTAGATGAAGAGCGATATGCACTTACACACTTCCTATGGAATACTTATGGCTCAAATGGCTCTGAGCACTATGGGACTTAACATCTAAGGTCATCAGTCCACTAGAACTTAGAACTACTTAAGCCTAGCTAACCTAAGGACATCACACACATCTATGCCCGACGCAGGATTCGAACCTGCGACCGTAGCGGTCGCGTGGTCGCAGACTGAAGCGCCTAGAACCGCTCAGCCACTCCGGCCGGCGGAATACTTACGCATTTGGCGTACGTTAGAAGGCTTCGGAATTATTGTATGTTTCATCAAGTGTGATTCTGAGCTCATCGGTAACAGCTGACAAACTACTTTTTTTTCAGATTAGAATCTTTCTTTTCCTTAATTTCGACGTCATATATCTCTGGTCATAAGCGAATCGCAGTTATAAATTAAATAAGTCTCTCGTTGTCCATTTTATTGCTGTACACAACAAAGTCACAACAGCAAACAACTACGAAACACATGCCTATATGTTTGCGGGCGAACATTCGGAAAAAACCAAATCGATATTGCTTTCGCTCAGACCTTGGCTCAGGCACGTGACTGCAGCGCTGTTAGAGAAGTAGGAAACAATGGTAGAGCGAGAGGGAAGCACTTACAAACGAGGATAGAGATAGCTATTGCACCGCAATACGAAATATTCTCCAACCTTGGTGGACAACACCGTCAAACCCTTGGTAATACACCGGAAACTACCTGCAACAACCTGCAAGATCAGCAATCTTTTCCAGGCATTCTGCAAAATTGTCTTCTTTTGTGCTCATACTACAGAAATGTTGATGGTAATGTTTATGTGGCCAAATACTGTGGTAAAATACGACCCATCTAAACACACCTTAAGGGGAAGCATACCGTGGTTCAGGTCGAAAAAAATCGATTTTCGGTTTTCATCACATTTCGATAGATTATGGTTTTATTTAAGTACTCTGAAAAGGATTTTGCTGAAAAAAATTTTTTTTCGTGCATTTAAAGAGCATTTTCCTACCACGTGTGTTTATGTGCCACTCCCACTTTTCTGTCA
This sequence comes from Schistocerca gregaria, assembly GCF_023897955.1. Lineage (NCBI taxonomy): Eukaryota > Metazoa > Arthropoda > Insecta > Orthoptera > Acrididae > Schistocerca > Schistocerca gregaria. The sequence continues at coordinate 913,572,933 of NC_064922.1, forward strand.
CCCACTTTTCTGCATATATTTTAGATCTTTATATCCCGTTAGGGACTTTTTTTACCTCCGAGTGTGTTGGCTATCCTTGGAATGCAACGGTCGGTATTCTTTTGTTTCCGCTGTTTGTAAGCAACACGCTTTCAAACACGTGGTTAGTTTTGTTCAAGTGTGATTGCGAGTAGCTGTTACACTTACGTTTGCAGTGCTTCTTTACGTGTGTTTTGTTATACGAGTATTTATTGAAGATGACGAAACGTAAAGGCATTTTCAAGAAACAACAATTTAGAGGAAACAAGTTTAGAAAGCTTTCTGTACAAGAGGTGGTGCAAATAAAATAGGGCTCAGGCAACTGGAGAATCTTAATCTCACCTGCATTCTCTTCCTGCTGCTGTTATTACAGCAATTCAACCTATTGCCAGAGACTTGGCTTATCCTGACCTTCTAAGGAAATGTCTGCATGGGCAGACACTGAACCCAAATTAATGTTTCAACAGCATAATTTGGAGCCGCCTTCCTAAAACTGTATTTGTAGGCATGCATACAATGAGTCTAGGAGTTCATGATGCTGTTATTACATTCAATCGTAGTAATATTGGAAAGCTGGGAATTCATCCTGGTGAAAATATGATCACTGGGCTGCAAGATTGCAATGAGGATAGCCGATGCAGACAGGTCTGCATCTAATATCGCCAAGAAAACAAGACAAACATTCAGGAAGGTGAAAAATAAGCTGGAAGACCTGCTAGAGACCAAAGAAAAATGGTTCAAATGGCTCTGAGCACTATGGGACTTAACTTCTGAGGTCATCAGTCCCAACTAACCTAAGGACATCTCACACATCCATGCCCGAAGCAGGATTCGAACCTGCGACCGTAGTGGCGGTCGCGTGGTTCCAGACTATAGCGCCTATAACCGCTCGGCCACTCCGGCCGGCGAGGCCAAAGAATTGCCATCATATGCAGCAGCACAGTTTTAATTAACTGTAACAAATTTCAAAAGTTTTTCTTTGAAGTCAATTTCCCGCAAAACTAAAATTTTCAGTATATATGCCCCATTATTTCAGAAGCTATCATAGATAAATGAATAAAATTTTCAGAGTCTCTGCATATCATAAAAAGGAACCTCTGGTACTACATTCATTAATAGTACCCCATTAGGAAGTGCACAAAAAAATTCTGCAGAAAAAACTTAATACTTTTTGTTAATAAATTAAAAAAAAAGTACTTCTTAAAACTATAAGATGGATAAAGTAGATTTTAAGCTCCTGCATCAAATAGTTTTTTTCATAAATGGGCCAAACACTTGCCTAAACTAACATGGGTTAGATAGGCAGGGTGCGGTCCCCTTAATAAATACATCAGGGACGTTATTTCAGGCCATCCATAGCTGCGAAGTTCCACTGCTGGTGTCGTGATTGTCAAGTGGAGACGCTTGAGAACAACAACAGCTAAACCAAGACCAGAGGGACCTCATGTACTGACGGTCAAGGACACTCAAAGGTTCTCGTAAAAAATTGTATGAAAGCAATGCAACTTATCACCCGTGAGTTGCAATGTGCTGTCACCTCCTCAGCTAACACAGTGATTATGCATAGGAAGGTAAGTGACTGGGCTGCAATGGCTTGTTTTTGATGGTTAGGTTATGGTTCCCACATTGCACACAAGAACACGCCAAATGCAAGTGGATATGTAAGCATTTTACAGCAATGTGTACAAAACCGTCACATTTACGTGGAGCTATGCAAAGGCGTCATGATCTTTAGTATTCTACAATCAGAAAGACAGTGCAATGGCAAATAAGTACATATACTGGGTGATCAAAAAGTCAGTATAAATTTGAAAACTTAATAAACCACGGAATAATGTAGATAGAGAGGTAAAAATTGACACACATGCTTGGCATAACACGGGGTTTCATTAGAAACAAAAAAAAAAAAAAACAGAAAACAAATATTGTTAGACGCGTGAAAGATCTCTTGCGCGCGTCGTTTGGTGTGTCGTGTGTATCGTGATCTACCGACATCTCTAGGGATGCTGAAAGACAACATCCGACGGCAATGTCTCACCATAACTCCGGACATGCTTTACAGTGCTGTTCAGAACATTATTCTTCTACTACAGCTATTGTTGAGGAATGATGGTGGACATATTGAGCATTTCCTGTAAAGAACATCATCTTTGCTTTGTCTTACTTTGTTATGCTAATTACTGCTATTCTGATCAGATGAAGCGTCATCTGTCGGACATTTTTTGAACGTTTGTCTCCTTTTGGTTCTAATAAAACCCCATGTCATTCCAAGCATGTTTGTCAATTTGTAGCTCTCTATCTACATTATTTCGTGATTTATTCAGTTTTCAAATTTATACTGACGTTTTGATCACCCGGTATGTTACTGTGAAACTTCCTGGTATATTAAAACTTTATGTCACTTCCTGACAAAGCAGCGCACACTCCGCTGCACAGGAAAAATTTCATTTTGGAAATGTTATGTTCGCTTACGAGAGATCTTTTTATTCTGAGCCATGTTTATACCAATCTCATAGATCGGATTAAGATTTAGTACTACATTTATTTTCAAATGAGGTTCACTCATCCCACACTCTTACGGTACAACCCATAACCGAAATCTGTATTCAATTTCCCTAATTCACACCCGTGGATGCGCCACTGTCACTAATCAAAGACGTGTCCCACTGGTCCATTGGTTCGCAGACAGAACACATCTCTCCTGTAATATATCCTAGAATTCTCGCAACTAATTATAAAATATTTGTTTTTCTTTTCTGCGACAGAGCTGCATTATTGTGGTGGGAAAGCCAAATCCAAACTTTTTTTCAGGTTTCTTCATATAATAAGCATTGAATTTGCATGAAGAATTCCTAATTGATAGTTCGACCTCAAGGCAATAACACTTGGTGCCCTACGCCGTTAAAATCGAGGAACACAGTGCGCATAGCCTTGTCGAGCGATCCAGAATGTTTCCACTGGGATGACAGGGCCTTAGTTTGGACGTCACAAGCGATAACCGATATCTCATCACCTGTGGCGACACGTATCGATATTAATGCATCGTTATTGACTTTGTCTAGCCACTCCTGAGCGACGTGCATTAATCGCCGGTTTTGTTTGAAAGTTAACACGTTTCATATCGAAAACAACTGGAAAAACTTCAAGGCACCACTAGATACCAACATCATCAGCGCGATCTTAGTGTTTCAACGATCGTTCATAGTAATTTGTATCACGTTTTTCGCGATTTCGTCGGTTAATGATGTGCTATGGCTCCCCATTTTCGACGTCTTTATGGTCTTCTTTTAAAAGCTTAATAACACTTTTAAAGCCTTGTTTTATCCATAGCATAGTCATCAACAGCAATATTTAACAATTCTAAAACTCTGCTGCATTTTACTCCGTCGCTATAGCAAAACGTAACGGATATTCTCTAACACAGTTTTACACAAAATAAATAATGACTGATACTGCGAAAACACATGCAACCTTCTTGGCAGCTGATAAAATATTAAATATACAATATGGATAACACTGTACATATACTTTTCAGACATGTTTACCAACATAAAAAAGAACAATTCGAATTCGTCTAATACAACATGCGAAATTCAAAATTTCCGTCACTTTTGAACACGCTACGTATACAACGACTTCCTCTTTGTACTCTGACGCCTGACCAAAATCTCTTGGACATTGATGAATCACGATGTGAGACATACAATCATGACACTCATACGCATTTTTGTTATACTCCGCGATAGCAGCGCTCCAAGTAGCCAGCGAGCTACACGAATAAGATATCGGACGATTGCGAATAGTATAGTGACTTGTAACATAGCTTTTGAAATTGAGAGTGTATGTACTCTATAAAAATCTGCTAAAAATTTACACTGCATTTGTCTGTCTTTACTTACTTACGGCTTCTGGAAGGTATGAAACTGTGTTACAAAACAGTTCACTCATTGTTTTCTTTATTGAGGAAAGTCGTTTTCTTTCAAAAACAGAAGGATGTCAAGTAAACAGCAGAAGACGTGATCTTTTACAGAAAGACATCACGTATCAACCCAACAGCGTGAAATTTTGTTCACTGCATTCCTAGTCAAATCATTGCTTGTGGAACAGAAGAAACTTGTGTGGAATGCATTACCTACATTATTTAACGTACCAAAAATAACACCATAACTGTAACAGAGGCGAAAATCACAATAATAAAACATCAAACGCAAGAAAACTGTCTTCCAACAAAGTGAAACAATTTCCACAATTATTGCTACTTTTGAGCCGCAAAACGGAAAGAATCTTTATCAAAAGCAGTATCATTTACAAAAATATTTCTGCATTGGAAAGTTGAGTGACGAGCAAGAACGTATGAATCATTAGACTCCATACAAAATTATCTTGGGTATTAATTAACCGCTTCAGACGTGTTTAGTCCTTTATTTTTAGATCACTGCCGGTCTCATGGCACTGAGAGCTACATCTTCAGGCGAACAGCTGCATAGCAATAAAAAAAGAAGGAAAAACAACTTTGAGTCATCCACTGTCATGATAATTAGCCAGCCTCTGTAGCGTAGCGGTAGCGTTTCCGCTTACCACGCACGGGACCCAGATTCGATTCCCGACTGGGGAATTGTTCTGTGTGTGTCCTTCATCATCATTGAGCCGCAAGTCGCCGAAGTGGCGTCCCGTAAAACGAACTTGCAATACGGCGGCCAAACTCCCCCACACCAGCCAACAATGCCATGCGATTATTTTCATTTTTTTTTCTCTGAAATTATTTTAAGATTTAAAAAAATCTTTCAAAAACTTTTACTTAAGGATAATATTATACTTGTACTCATATAACTAAAGTATTAGAGTTAAAAAGCTCGGCACTTGCCACCCAAAATTGGTTCTACTTCAAAATAAAACACCACTAAATGACGGTATGCCATTTAATAAAACAGCCGGATGCTTGGTTTCAAATACAGTACTGTAGATGGGGCCTAAACAAATCGCGCCATACGGATCTACTGGTAAGGAGGAAATGAATTTCATTGTATCCGAAGAATGTGATTTATTGTATCAATCTACTTCAACAGTAACAGTAATTCATAGAACTGTACAGTTATTTCAGACACTTACCGAAAACATTTTAAACAATTTCGGTGGAATAGTGTACATATTTACTTAGTCCTGTTTGCTATAATAAAGCCTGGATGAAGGATGCATCCTGTATTTGTGCGGAGGTATTGTGATGTTTTGTCAGAATTTATTGTGCTGCACAGTGAATTGGATTGCTGGCGATCGTTTTACGCCGTTCATATTCGTAAAATTTATACGCTTACAAAGTATCAGAGCTCTGTCTTCATCTCATTTACGAGCACTTAAGTCAATGTGAGAGCTTATTAACAGATAACACATGTATTATCCTCTATTATGTTATAAATAAATATTCTAATCCTATCCTACGGCCCATGACAATCATAGCGCTATTTAGTAAGCTGTATGATGTCGACAGATGAGAAGACTTTACGATATAAAGCTTATAAGTTGTATCCTTGGTATGCACTATCTTTGCTATGTGCACAGCCAGTTGTCTTTAGTAAATGTGTTTTCGCGCCAACTGACTTAGCTCCACGTGTTGTCAGTTCACCTGAACTTGTATGTGTCAAAGATTATTAGAACGATGGTAACATCGACAGTTTAGTATATTTTTAACAACGTATTACGATGTAATAAGTGTCGTACTCATCGGATCTTTTGGGACATTCACAGTCAAAAGGCTGCATTTTGACGCATGTACTCATGTCAGATAGTTTTATACTCTGACAGAATGAAAGTAATGTACATTTATCTCCAGTTTTTATAATTGAGCTACTTTCTTAATGAAATGTTTGCTTAATTATGTGTATACACCCGGTGCTTCACTTTTGCATTTTTGTGTTTAGGTAACTTTCACAGTGTTACTTGAAAATGGCCATAAGGCCGAAATTGCAGTAGCAACAATAAATATTTTATACAGTCAACGGTCACTATGATGTCTTTCAAGAAATTTTATGTGACTGTGAATCCCAACCATGAGAAGTTAATCAAATTAAGACCTAACTTGGAGCTGTCTTGATAAAACAAGAAGCAAAATAGAGGAATATTGTAAGTAACCAGGACAAAATGCGTCAAGCAAATAGCTATCGACGCAGAAGTAGAACCTAAGAAGAACACTTATCTCTTCTCCGGTCTATACGCAATCGCGGAGCATGGGATGCGACGGCGTGCACTTACTGACGGCGTAAATGTAAAGCACGAACATTGTACAAATATTACTACATCCTTAAGTAAAAGTTTGTTAAATTAAAAAAGAATATTAACATAATTTTAGAAAATTACCGTATCAATCGATACCTCAGAATTGTTATTCTTTTTGATTTATTGTTGCCGCACGGGGCAGCCTCGCGGTATCATGCTCCGTGCGGCTCCCTCCGTCGGAGGTTCGAGTCCTCTCTCGAGCATGGGTGTGTGTGTTGTCCTAGCGTAAGTTAGTTTGTTACACTAAACAATGTGTAAGCTTAGGGACCGATTACCTAAGCAGTTTAGTCCTTTAAGATCTTACGACAAATTTCCAAATTGATTTATTGTTATGTTAATGTTCACCTCGAGATGTGGCTCTATGGGTCATGAAACCGGTAGTTTCCTAAAAATAAAGGACTAAATACAGCTGAAGCTGTTTATTAATACGCAAGGTGATTATTCACATCTGTGGTTGCCGTATATACAACGTTATCTGCCACACAAAATTGTTGCAAGTTAAGGCAATTGTCAATCATAATAAGAAAAGACAACAATAGAAGTACGTGCTTCCCACACTTGAAACAGTTGTTTGTATTCCTCCAGCTTTCAACGGAGTAAGCTGCAATTATGCACACATTGGAAAGTATTTCGTCGTGAATAAGTTGTAGCTATGTCTTTGAATCAGTGAAATTTGGTTATTTTTCATTTATTTTACAATAATCGATTTCTCTTGATGATTTATTCAAGTCTGGAACATGAAAATGTAATAACTGTTTCGTTAATTAAGTTAAAAAAATCAATTGGAGAGTTGGTGTAATGTCCACTTTTTTTGATATTACGTTTACCAGCGATAACTGATCTTTATATCTGTACGCATCGTTTGTTATAACAAGGGGTCACATCCCGTCAACAGAAGTACTCGTTAGACAGTTACTGAGTTAGAAAAGGGTCAATGCCCAGATAAACAATCATAAGGAGGAGGTGTTCGAAGAGAGGACGAAACTATACGAGCATAAACCATTTTATAACAGCATCTGCCGGTTGACAGCGAAGGATGGATAAGTTAAAGATGAAGCATGCTCACCATTTTCTGCTTTGCTGTATTTTGATTGTGGTTGTATTTTGGATGAATTATGAATGAATCTGTTTGCTCATAACACCCTCTTTTACTGCTGTAATGAAATCAATAATATATACTCGCATAACACCCTCCTTCCGCTGCAAAAAGAATGGTAGTTGCCTCACCAACATCATCAGGTTCGGAAAAGGGGTCTTCTCAATTACTTTCAAACTGGGTTACTCGATGGCTTCATTACGTTGAAATGGTGTATTTTATTTCACTCTGGTGCTAACTGCTACATAGCACCTCCACAACACCATGCTTAAACTGTTTGGGTAAAGAAACAATTTTTGTGTCTCCTGAAAGACTTACTTTCTGGGAAATAACCCCTTTTCAGAGTCACCGATTCAGTTGAAACCAAAGCTTAATCTTACGGCTGGCTTTCCCGCTGGTAGGGGCGCTAGTGTCGTTCTGTCTATTGGACGGTAACAACTTTTACAGCAGTGAGTGTCGCTATTGTATATATTAGGTTTTGGTTGAATTTAACGGCAAGACAATGGCTCTACCGAGAAAAGGCGCGCTCGCCTACAGAAGTTTCAGGCAACCAGCGATGAGTGAGGGGTGCGACTTACTACGTCATACCAATATCGGCTGAAGTACTTTTACAACCGTGTCCATGTGTGCGTGACTTAATCTGCAAATTTCTGCATCACGGCTCGCTGTAGGACGCTGTCCAAAAGCGTATCCGTTTGTAACAGCCGTAGATTGTCTCCGGTTCGCTGTTCGCAGACTACATAAATACCGATCGCGGTGACTGGGAATGGGCGACCTAGTGGCCACCTGTTACTCTCGCTGGCTACGTGAATGGACGTACGTAACGTGCGTTCGGACGACTTTCGCCTGCAAACCTGCCTTGGACGCCGTATCGTTAGCAGCTGACTCCTTTCTACAGAGCGAGTCGGCTGCGTGGGTTATATCACGAGCACCATTAAGACTGCGCTGTTGTAGGCCAAGTTCAATGCTGTGAGCGATCCTTTCACCACGGGTCGCTGACCGGCGCCGGGAAGGAAACGCCGCTGCGCGCCGCCCACCGCCGGGTTCGCCGACCGCTGGAGCAGCTGAGCGGGCAGCAGAACTAGCAGGCGCAGCGCGTCGCTGCCAGCTGCCAGTGTTTACCTGCTGCGGCGCGCTTTAAGCTCGTCTAGCAGAGTTCGCGAGGGATTACCCGCCACCATCCTGCCCTCTGTAGCCCTCTCACAGCTCTGCGAATCGAACTTGCGTCAACGCGGCAAGACTGAGACTTTACTGCCCTGATCCGCATCGTTCGGTGGGCCATGATTTGACACCACCCGGTCAAATGCATCTCGACACTTATTACTGGACATTAGTACACTAAACCACATGAGAAATCTCCGAATATCGTGTCGAATCTTCTTTTGGCTGGTGTAGTGTAGCAACTTGGTGTGGTTTGGGCGCTAATGACCGTAGAAGTTTTGTACCCTAAAACCATAAAAAAAAACTTGATGTGGTATGGTCTCAACAAGTAATTCCCACAATATCTAACTTTAACCTATCCATTTCCCTTTTTAAAGTTTCTAACCTACCTGCCCGATTAAGGGATCTGACATTCCACTCTCCGATCCGTAGAATGCCAGTTTTCTTCAAGAAGAACATAATAACTCCAATCCGAAAGAAAGCAGGTGTTGACAGATGTGAAAATTACCGAACTATCAGTTTAATAAGTCACAGCTGCAAAATACTAACGCGAATTCTTTACAGACGAATGGTAAAACTAGTAGAATCCGACCTCGGGGAAGATCAGTTTGGATTCCGTAGAAATGCTGGAACACGTGAGGCAATACTGACCCCACGACTTATCTTAGAAGCTAGATTAAGGAAGGGCACATCTACGTTTCTAGCACTTGTAGACTTAGAGAAAGCTTTTGACAATGTTGACTGGAATACTCTCTTTCAAATTCTGAAGGTGGCAGGGGTGAAACACAGGGAGCAAAAGGCTATTTACAATTTGTACAGAAACCAGATGGCAGTTATAAGAGTCGAGGAACATGAAAGGGAAGCAGTGGTTGGGAAAGGAGTGAGACAGGGTTGTAGCCTCTCACCAATGTTATTCAATCTGTATATTGAGCAAGCAGTTAAGGAAACAAAAGAAAAATTCGGAGTAGGTATTAAAATCTATGGAGAAGAAATAAAAACTTTGAGGTTCGCCGATGACATTGTAATTCTGTCAGAGACAGCAAAGGATTTGGAAGAGCAGTTGAACGGAATGGATAGTGTCTTGAAAGGAGGATATAAGATGAACATCAACAAAAGCAAAACGAGGATAATGGAATGCAGTCGAATTAAGTCGGGTGATGTTGAGGGTGTTAGATTAGGAAATGAGACACTTAAAGTAGTAAAGGAGTTTTGCTATTTGGGGAGCAAAATAACTGATGATGGTCGAAGTAGAGAGGATATAAAATGTAGACCTGCAATGGCAAGGAAAACGTTTCTGAAGAAGAGAAATTTGTTAACATCGAGTATAGATTTAAGTGTCAGGAAGACATTTCTGAAAGTATTTGTATGGAGTGTAGCTATGTATGGAAGTGAAATATGGACGATAAATAGTTTGGACTAGAAGAGAATAGAAGCTTTCGAAATGTGGTGCTACAGAAGAATGCTGAAGATTAGATGGGTAGATCACATAACTAATGAGGAAGTATTGAATAGGATTGGGGAGAAGAGAAGTTTGTGGCGCAACTTGACCAGAAGAAGGGATCGGTTGGTAGGACATGTTCTGAGGCATCAAGGGATCACCAATTTAGTATTGGAGGGCAGTGTGGAGGGTAAAAATCGTAGAGGGAGACCAAGAGATGAATACAGTACGCAGATTCAGAAGGATGTAGGTTGCAGTGGGTACTGGGTGATGAAAAGACTTGCACAGGATAGAATAGCATGGAGAGCTGCATCAAACCAGTCTCAGGACTGAAGACCACAACAACAACACAACGAGAGCTGGAGGATCAACCAGGCGTGGACTGGTTCATGCAAGATGGGGCCCAATCACGTCGCACCGAACAGTTGATTTTGTTTTTATGAATGCTTCGAGAGTAGAGTGATTCACTACGTTGGATTATTCCAAATTTACTGGCGTACGTATGGTGTAGCCCTCATATTCAAGCTATCTGTGTCCTTGCGACTGCCTTCTGGCGAGCACGATGTAAGACAATGTCTTTGTTGGACAGGTAGATCTGGGTGACAATTGAATCAGTTTCCGTTGAGACACTACAAGAAGTGAAAGCAAAGTTCATTGTTTTTCTGGGCTATCTCTCTGCTATAAACATTTTAAAAAGATATACTTATATGGACAATGTATCTGTTCTTTCATGGCATGTCAGAAAGAACAGACACAACATCCATATAAGTATATAGTTCTGGCAATACCGGCCACGACCTTCTTCTTCTGTGCGGATGCACGCATATTCCCCAAACTCTTACGGGACTTGGTACGAATGTCTTCCACGAGTAATGAGTGTGTTGGGGTGGGACACTACGAATGTAGTGTGTGGACATGAAAGGTGATAATGTGGGTCTCGCGGGGTGCGTGCGCGATATAGTCCCTGCAGTTGCACTATCCTCTGTGCCCTCGGTGGCTCGCACGGATAGAGCGTCTGCCATGTAAGCTGGAGATCCCGGGTTGGTGTTCCGCTCGGGGCACACATTTTCACCTGTCCCCGTTGATATATATATATCAACGCTCGTCGGCAACTGACGGTATTAATATAATTCTAATTTCATTTTAAAAAGATTGGTACGTGATTACAAAGACTGCTTGCAGAGAACGAGTTTACTTGTATACGCTGATACGAGCTGTACAGAGTGAAGCGCCATTTGTTAGCAGCTTATGTAGATATACATTCAAAACTTCTGTATATAATTCTTGTAGCTTTCACAATAAAGTATATTTTGTTAGATTCTTCTAGTGATATTTGTCTTCGTGATATTGGCCCTGCTGCTTGGCCTCAGTCATACAGGTGCGTGTCGGCGTGTGCGGTCTCACGCGGCGCTCACTCGGCAGTTACTGCTTGCGCGTGGGTTGCTAGGTGGAGAGTGTGCAGGCACGAAGCGTTTCCTTTTAATCACCGCTCATCCTCGCTCTGCGTCGTAGTAGGGAAACATGCCTGTTGGGTCGCGTATGGCGAGTAGCAGTCCCTGCAAAAGTGAGTGAGGGAATAGGCGTCAGACTGAAGCCGAGCAAAGTGGAAAACAAACGATGAGAAGAAGTAGGTTCGCCATGCAGATCCGGTGCTCCAGTACCCCTATAAGGGAACACTTATTGCAACTATTCCACAGACCTGGACTGTGCGGTGTCCTTGTCTACCGTATTTGCTGTCTGTATTATTGGCAACATGTTCTAGAGAATTAGCATTGCTGCTCTAAATTTTCTACGCTTAGAAGTAGTTTGTTTTCAAAAGAACCCACCAAGTTACAAGATTCCTGGGAGTATCACCATGACTACCCTCAAGAAACCACCTTAGAACACTGACTTCCTCATTTTTAGGCAAACCCATATACAACCTCCATTATTTTTGGGCCATAATTAAAGTTTCGTCGAACATTACTTTCATAGAACACTCCATCACCTTCAGAAACTCTGTCTATAAGCTTCTCGTGATCTGTACCTGATGTTGGTCTTAGGGGTCTTAGGGCAGGGAAGGGACGTACATCTCACATAATAAATACAACTTTTTACAAAGCTAAATGTTATTTGAAAATAATACGGTTTGCTCACGTTTTTGGTTCAAAGAACCCAGAAATGAATCTTAAATGTATTGATTGGCTTTAATTTTTGAGACGAATCTAGTGATATTTATTGTAGTTATCTTACAACAAAACATAAATGCTGGTTTTAAGATAATAGAAAACACGTAAGTTCTCTGGTGCCGTGTGGCATTACCACAGCATTTTACTCTCCTGTTATAACCATATAACGTGACGGCATTCCGATTCACTTTGTACCTCTGGTTAGTCAGTGAAATATCCTTATGAAAGCGGTCATTATGTTCTTCGCTCACATAATCACAGTTTAGCAAGAAGATATCGAGGTGTGATAGCAAAAAATGCATTTATACTGACATTTCATGTTGTAACTGTTCATACAAGCGCATCTGATCATCTACAAGTTCTTTGAAATTTTATGATTTCACGTTTCCCAAGAAAACTATTCGACACATTCTTTAAAGAATGTCAAGCTGATTTCTCCTTGTACTTTATCATTGATTCAAACGGTGTCTAAAACGTTGTCTGTTCTGTGGATAGATGAACGCACCAGCTTTGACTATTTCGAATCCGAGCTTTCGGAGTAAATGTGAGAAAGAACACTGATTCACATTTGAATCTATTACAAAATTCTCCACGAGACCGAATTTTATATGCAATACCGGAAAGTAAACTTTGTTTGACTCTGTTAGTGGTTAATTTTTTTCTTGGAGCTAATATTTGTCTCTTAGGATGAATTTTTTTACAAATGGTGTTTGTCCCTGGCACGCAAATCCCATTCGCACAAGAAGCAGCTGTACTTTGTGTAGCTGGATTGCACTCGTATTAATGTGACAATAACTCTAAAAAAATGGTTCAAATGGATCTGAGCACTATGGGACTTAACTATTGTGGTCATCAGTCCCCTAGAACTTAGAACTACTTAAACCTAAATAACCTAAGGACATCACACACATCCATGTCCGAGGCAGGATTCGAACCTGCGACCGTAGCAGTTGCGCGGTTCCGGACTGCGCGCCTAGAACCGCTAGACCACCGCGGCCGGCGACAGTGACTCTAAAACCCCAAAAACATTGCACTAGCATCTCGCACAGTCGGACAGATTGTCTTTCATATTTGGGAATGTTTGTTTTGTGTGCATTTTTCATGACAACCATTTTACCCTAAGAATTGTTTAAGACTGTGCAGTTCTGTCGACGCAACGGTACTTAAAGCACGCAGAGCATGTACCGATCTTCGTATTGATACCACACTACGAGATTTGTGACATGCTATGGCAGTGCTACCAATTAATTATAGGCGTGCCTGATATTAGCAAGGCTATCGTCCAATCTGATCCTCTTTGATTTTGTTCACAGTTACAAGATTTGAAAGTCAATGCCCGAACATCAGTTTTATAAAACAGTGCGACTCTATGCTTTCTTTAAAAAAGTATTGTAATAGGTTTTTAATCGTAAAGTCGCTAGTTGGAAAATCGCTAGTGGAATTTTTTTGTTTTATTTAAAATAGAAATGTTACCTAACAAGTATTTAATCCAATATTTTAATAAAAACTATATCTGTTTAATTTCACAATAAATTACAATTAGGTGCACCGTTGCGAAACATTCGACAGAAAATAAAATACTTTTTTTATATCTAGTGATCGAGCAATATTATTCACGCAAATATTTTTCATCATTTAACAAAAAGTCATTTCACATGACTTCAGGAACTTATTTCCGTATGACCGGTACATAAAAATAAAAATGTGATCTATTTACTAAAAAATTATGATTCACTATTTTTAATTAACATTAGCATTTGTTAACAAATGGGGAATTTAAGTAAAAGTAAAAAATGTTGCTGTTGCTGCTAGCGAGATCCTAACCAACAACTTATCAATTAAAATTCTATTACACTAAGCACATTCCTTTATTTATGTTTTATTGTAGTGAAATAAAACGATTCGCGAATTTTGATGCACAGCTTACAAGTTGTCAATATACGCCTCAAATTACTTATGTTTAGATAAGACTTAATAATAATTATAATGAAAAGGCAGCCATCAGGTACCGACGAATACGTTAGTAAGCCATATTTGGTACTTAACAGCACTCTTGTAATCATTGCAGGTGATTTTTTCGAGTGTTTTTAGAACTTTGTTGTCTCTCTCTACTTTAGGCTCAAATGGTTCAAATGGCTCTGAGTACTATGGGACATAACATCTAAGGACATCACACAACACCCAGTCATCACGAGGCAGAGAAAATCCCTGACCCCGCCGGGAATCGAACCCGGGATCTACTTTAGGAAATAGATGTCTGGCAACTGACCTCTGAATCTAAAAGGAGAGAGCAGTGCGTGAGGCCGCCTTGTTAGTGAAAAAAACCTAACAATAGATGATGCCTTCTATTAGAAAAGTAGAGACAGGTTGTGAATTACAGCGGCACTTTCGTATCCAGTGACACTACGTCAACGTAGGATAGGCACTTTCGTTACCATTACAGTTTGTGTGTTCATTTCCACAAAATTTTGTGTGTTGGACACTGTATGCATATGGAAGGTAGATACGAAAGAAACTATATTACAGGAACAGTCTTAACAGCCCTTACAGCAGGTTACGATATTTACTTTTTTGGGATGTGTTTCTTTCTGAATTCCGTATGTGTAAATCGGGCAGTCAACATACTAACAATGTAGAGCTCAATTCTTACCAAACACAAGGTCAGTTGGTTATGGGGCAAAGGGGATATCAATCGGGAATTTTTGGGAGGGTATTTCCGGTCCCGGCATTTGCCTTACAGCCAAGGGAAATTTAACGAAAACGGTCAAAACATGGAGGTTCTGGCTATCAAATTTTTGTGGCAGTTCGCTACACATAAAAATATGAAGGCATAGTGCGTGTTTGAATAGACCCGCCAGGATAGCCGAGCGCGCAAACGCGACCGCTTCCGGGAGACGGGGAGACGAGCCAACCCAGGATCGAATCTGCCTCGCGGATTAACGACGAGGGTGGTGAGCCGGCCAGCCTGGATGAGGTTTATAGGCGGTTTTCCACATCCACTTGGGTAGGGACTGGGCTGGTACCCAAGTTCTCGGTCAGAGACAAACTACGTAAAAACGTAGAAAACGTTACCACGTATAAACACGAGACCTAGAATATGTGGGTGGCCCGCTACCAGGGAATCTTTCCGGTATATTTTTGAATTCGATAGGATCTCAGTTTTTTGTTGGCACTATAGAGACAGCGGAGAAAATAAAGTTCTATGCAAGGTACGTGGATGATATTCTCTTGGTAATCGACGGGGCCCACAAGAGATAGATCAGATGCTTCTACTGTTTAACGATCTCCACGAGAGAACTATTTTTACTCTTGATAACGAGTCACCGAGTAGGACGTTGAACTACTTAGATCTTACTTTATCTATAGTAGATAATCACATAGAATATGACACCTTCAGGAAGCGTACGTTTTCTGACAATGTCATTACCCACTGATTCTGCACACCCGCTAGTGCATGAAATGGCAGTTTTTCATTCTAGTGTACAGAGAGTGTTTTTCCTTCCCCTATCCGCAGAAGCCTTGGAACACGAACTGGTAACCCTTGAAACAATAGCCCGAAATAACGGTTACGAGCCTGGAATGGTGAGACGGCTCTATAACAAGAAAGTAAATAATAGTAGAACTACAACAAGTTCCACGTTAGGAACCATGCCGGAAGTTAGTCCATCTGCCGTAAAACCTTTCATATTGACAGATAAAGTTTCATATAGGGCGTCTTGTAAAGAACCAGGGGTTCAAGACAATTTTTTCTACTAATAATAGCCTGCAGAAGAACTTGATTCATACTTTCAAAAAGCCTAAAGATAAATTGTCACTATCCGCAGTTTACAAGATTACATGTGACAATTGCCCCAAATTTTACATCGGCCAAACAGAAAGAGCCTTACTAACAATATACAAGGAACATATCCCTATTAAAGTTGGAGATGGCACACGTATTTCGACATTCGCTGAACACTTAGTGCAAACGGCTCACGCACCCAACCCCCCAGATAATACTCAGCTCTTGCACTGCGAAGTGAAGGGTGCGACGTTGGATATTTTGGAATAAACCCAAATTCTTAAACACCTACTAAATGACAAAAATACCGTTCTTAAAGACCAGCTGCAACTGCGAAACAAAAACTTTTTTTGAAGGTTTTCAACGGTTATTTCATCCGCCATAGTTTTAGGGAGTAATCGTTATACCCTTGCCAACATGTTTTTAGCGCTCCCGTTTGCTTAATAGCTGGGACTATCTGGTACTTCAAACCCGTAGTTATCCTCATGCGGTCAAGTTCGACGATTAGCCCGAATATGCTAGAACAGTAAGCACATCGCTCCCTTCACTTTTGACGTCCTACAAATTATTACAAATGTTAAGAGAGTCGATATATCTTTGTTCCTTACAGGATAAACTATGCGTCAATGTCGTTAGCCACATCTGGTTATTCATAAAATTATAAGTTTAGGAGTACGTGTTGGTACCAGTGTTAACAAGTACGCATGACTCACTATCGCGCTTCCGCTCTCGAGGCTATAGCCAGTTCCAGTACAACACCCGTTGCCGCCGTACTGCGGTCGCCAAGTGGGGCCGAGGCTGTTTCCCAGATAAGTTATTGCAATATGACGATGTATTACTATATCATAGTTTTTAGTTTTTAACGTTGTCCATTATGGACAAATCGCAGTTCCTTTTATTCTGAAGAAGGTTGGGTTATCCCAACTGAAACCTAGGTAAATCTAGGTAAACATTGCAACCGAGACTATTGTTAAGTTAAAATTAAGATTAGAAAATATATGTTAGCGGGATAAGAACCGTTACCTTCTCCACGGCCATCTTGCTATGCACTAACGCTGACCACTTTGTTCCGTTTTGTTCGGTATTGTTCGTTTCGTTTGGTCTGGGTGGACGTCACATGACATCAGTTCAAGTTGATCGTTCATTCCTTTACTCAGTTATTTTATTACAGAGGACAGTCGGCCCTCTGACCGAACACGCCCAGCTACCGCGCCGGCTGATAATGCCAAACCCACAGAGGAACGGGAATAGGCAAATCAAAAGAAGTGAGCGTTTGAGTTAAAGATTTTGTGTGTCATATAGAAAGTTGATGACCTGTTCGATATTCGCAGTGTATCTAATAAGAACTTGCACTGCTGTGAACCAACGTATTTTATAAGAAAAAAATCTGTAACATCACAAGGTATTATTTCTGCGACTGTACTATTAGAACTCTTCTTTCGGATTCCAATGCCAGAGAAACGGATGGAGGAAACAGAAAAATAGCTTGGCGCAATAAATTCTGTTAGCACCAGCTTTCTTTATCATCTACAAATCTGACCAACCTTTGGTTCACAGGTCCATTTATGCTGACGATCGTGTTACCACTGCGCAAGGCAAGAAATCTGACATAGTGGATGAGAAGTTCTAGACACACTCTGCACGTACTATGTAAGGAGCCGACTTAAACTGAACCCGCTGAAAACGCATGAGTTTTTCAGCTGATGAGCAGGGAATCAGCGAAGATTATAAATACATCTTGGAAGGAAAAACAGTGGAACACTGTGCTGCTCCAAACCACCTATGGGCTATGTTGTTGGTCGGCACCTTGTCGTTTACGGTGAACGTAGCTGACGGAGGTAATGTTGCGCGCATGTTCACATGAACAACTTAGGGAACAAAATAAGGAACTGCGAGGACTTGCCCACTCGCATTGTAACCACTCTACAGCTACGTACGCGTGACCCATACAGTGCATAACCTAACGTAACCAGAGCAGCGGATGTACCTTTCAACGGGACATGCCACGTCATTATGGGTTGTCTACCACCTACCCTTCTAGAAAAGCTGTATTTACTCTCTAGAATTTCTCATCCTGGCATTCCACCACAAGTAGCATTCACAGAAGAGCAATATCATATGCTCATATGTTCTCTTTAGTTACCAACAAACAAGTTCATGGTGAAAGTCAACACAGACGTTCCTTACGCCAACTGAGACACGAAGCATCGAAAATAGAAATCCAAACGTGGCTTCGTAGAGTCCCGCACCTCTAGTGATGGAAGACTCCCTCATGGTCAGACAGATGACCGAACGAACATAAAAAGCAAGACTAGACTCCAGAGATGGTATCTCAGTTTGAAGAGACGTCAGACAACTACTTCCAGTGTCACCTTGTCTCACTCTCGTAATAATAAATTCAGTTGGGAGCGACATAATAACGAACTGCTAAAGCGCCTAAACAAGTCTGTGTTTGCAATGCGAATGATGTCAGACGTGGGAGATACAAATATAAAAAAAACTGACATATTTTGCTTATTTTCACTCCATTATGTCATATGGTATCATGTCTTGGGGTAACTCCACAAACCGAGAAAAAGTACAGAAGCGTATAATAAGAGTAATGTATAGTGTAAATCCAAAAACATCGTGTCGAAACCTATTCAAAGAATTGGTCATAATAACCACAGCCTCTCAGTATATTTATTCCTTAATGAAGTTTGTTGTAAATAATACATCTCTTTTTCCAACTAACTGCTTAGTACACAGTATCAATACTAGCAATAAGAACAATACACATAAAGATTTAAAATCACTTGCTCTTGCCCAGGAATGAGTCCAGTATTCAGCAACACATATTTTCAATAAGTTACTAGCAACCATTAAGAGTTTAGTTTCAGACAAGGGACAATTCAAAAATAATTTAAAAAAAATTCTCGTGGCCTACTCCTTCTATTCCATCCATGAATTTCTCAACAAGTGCAGTAGACCATTTTAGTGAGAATTTATTATACTTTAATTTTTGGCAATACTTGGTTGTAACAGACAAGTAACTACCTACTGTGTGAATGATGGATGTAAGCAGATGTAAGTCTTAAGTCTGTATATAGTGGAAGTTTAATTTTAAATCTTGTACGTAATTAGACTGTTCTTAACTGAGGAACATCAAAATGGATAATTTACTTTAATTTTTGGCAATACTTGGTTGTAACAGCCAAGTAACTACCTACTGTGTGAATGATGGATGTAAGCAGATGTAAGTGTTAAGTCTGTATATGATGGAAGTTTAATTTTAAATCTTGTACATAATTAGACTGTTCTTAACTGAGGAACATTAAAATGGATAATTTACTTTAATTTTCGACAATACTTGGTTGTAATAGCCAAGTAACTAGCTACTGTATGAATAATGGATTTAATGAAAGCAGATGTAAGTATTAAACCTGTAAATATTAGAAGTTGAATTTTAATTCATATACAGAATTTTACTGTTTATTGACTTAGGATCATTAAAATTAATGAAATTCAAATTTTTCTAATTAAATTTTTGTAATGTGTTTATCTGACATGTTCCACACCCAGGAGGATCCCCTCTTTTGTGGGTCTATGGAATGAATGATTAATCTAATCAAATCAACATGGTGGACTTAGCAATTT
This sequence comes from Schistocerca gregaria, assembly GCF_023897955.1. NCBI lineage: Eukaryota > Metazoa > Arthropoda > Insecta > Orthoptera > Acrididae > Schistocerca > Schistocerca gregaria. Next base: position 913,592,501 of record NC_064922.1, read on the forward strand.
CCAAGTGATGACCACTTTATTCATGTATTTCCTCGTCTTCCGTCCCATCTATAGGATTTGAAATCCCACATTTTGTGTGTGTGTGAATTTTGTTTTTTCATAAGTTCTTTGAATTAATAAAGCAACAATAATACTTAATGTTTTTATATATGACGGCATTTATTTGTTCTGAAGTTCGGATTTTATTGCTTATTTGCTCATTCAGCTATGTGTTATAAGCAGGTTTTGCTTAATGAATGTTTTTGTTCAGTAATTTGTTCTAATTATCAAGTGATTTAGGAATTATCAACTGATTTATTTGTTAATAATAACTATTTCTAGAACCCCGAACTTTCTCGAAGGAGATATTCATCCCATCCCAATACATGTAGCCACTATTATGACAGTTAACAATCACCTCTCTTCGTTGGCACAAATGTATAACAGCTCTTTCCAAAGCCGCCTGTCTTCACAATTGCAATTTCTTTCTTTCTTATCAACTGTTGTGTTATCTGATTGGTATGAAACTTTGGCATGCTTACAATCTGTTCCGAATCAAGCTGACTGTCTTCCAACATTGAATATCGTAATCATGATATTGCAGGGACTTTAATAGCAGCTCAGTCTGATGGTTGTATGCGTAAGTATTACATTACTTATACTGAACGTGAAGCACCAGACATGCATTTTGACGTAATTAACTTCTTATTAATCAGCAAGTGTTCCTGTAGCATGCTGAACAATCTTTGTAGAAACAAGAATTACATTTGCTCTTTGCGCTTCAGTCTTCAATTCATTCTACAGAATAAGGTACTTTACTGACTTTCCTCTCCAGGCCTTCTGTCGTGGCTTTCTCAGTTGAGTAACTTCTTTCTGTATCTAGTGTGGAATTGTTTTTCGGTCGCAGGAAGACCAGAATTACATTCAGCAGCACGGTTTCCATTCCCTTTTTCTAACTGCATCGGTTTTAGTTTGTACTGAGTACTGCTCGAAAATTCCACATATGACATTTTTTGGCTAATGTGACAAAATGTAACAAAATAAACAATAACCATTCTGAGACAACGAGTACACTGTTTTTGTTGTTGTCTTCAGTCCTGAGACTGGTCTGATGCAGCTCTCCATGCTACTCTGTCCTGTGCAAACTGCTTCATTTCCCAGTACGTAATGCAGCCTACATGCTTCTGAATCAGGTTAGTGTATTTATCTCTAGGTCTCCCTCTACGATTTTTACACTCCACGCTTCCCTCCAATACTAAATTGGTGATTCCTTGATGCCTCAGAGTATGTCCTACCAACCGATCCCTTCTTGTGGTCAAGTTACGCTACAAATTCCTGTTCTACCAAATTCTATTCAATACCTCCACATTAGTTATGTTATCTACTCATTTAATCTTCAGCATTCTTCTGTAGTATCACATTTCTAAAGCTTCTATTCTCTTCTTGTCCAAACTATTTATCGTCCACGTTTCACTTCCATACATGGCTACACTCCATACAAATACTTTCAGGAACGACTTCCTGACACTTAAACCTATACTCGAAGTTAACAAATTTCTCTTCTTCAGAAACGCTTTCTTTGACATTGCCAGTCTACATTTTGAATCCTCTCTACTTCGACCATCACCAGTTATTTTGCTCCCCAAATAGCAATACTCTTTTACTACTTTAAGTGTCTCATTTCCTAATCTGATTCCCTCAGGACCATCCGACTTAATTCGACTACATTCCATTATCCTCGTTTTGCTTTTGTTGATGTTCATCTTATGTCCTCCTTTCAAGTCACTGTCTATTCCGTTCAACTGCTCTTCCAAGTCCTTTGCTGTCTCTGACGGTTTTTTAGGTTAGATGGCCTTGGGCAAGTACAGAAAGGGCAACAGCCTCAACGGGTGCGGGGCAAAGTCAGGACATGCGGGGACCAAGCAGCAATCGGTATTGTAATTGTAAACTTCAAGCGCTGATAGAAAGCACCGAAGCTGAAATCGTTATAGGTACAGAAAGCTTGCTGAAGCCAGAGATAAATTCTACCGAAATTTTTACAAAGGCACAGACGGTGTTTAGAAAGGATAGATTGCAGGCAACCGGTGGTGGAGTGTTCGTCGCTGTTAGTAGTAGTTTATCCTGTAGTGAAGTAGAAGTGGATAGTTCTTGTGAATTATTATGGGTGGAGGTTACACTCAACAACCGAGCTAGGTTAGTAATTGGCTTCTTTTACCGACCTCCCGACTCAGCAGCATTAGTGGCAGAACAACTGAGAGAAAATTTGGAATACATTTCACATAAATTTTCTCAGCATGTTATAGTCTTAGGTGGCGATTAAACAGAGAACCGACTCGTGGAGATAACATCTTGGACCTACTGATAACAAACAGACCCGAACTTTTCGACTCTATATGTGCAGAACAGGGAATCAGTGATCATAAGGCCGTCGCAGCATCCCTGAATATGGAAGTTAACAGGAATATAAAAAAAGGGAGGAAGGTTTATCTGTTTAAAAAGAGTAATAGAAGGCAGATTTCAGACTACCTAACAGATCAAAACGAAAATTTCTGTTCCGTCACTGACAATGTTGAGTGTTTATGGAAAACGTTCAAGGCAATCGTAAAATGCGTTTTAGACAGGTACGTGTCGAGTAAAACTGTGAGGGATGGGAAAAATCCACCGTGATACAACAACAAAGTTAGGAAACTACTGCGAAAGCAAAGAGAGCTTCACTACAAGTTTAAACGCAGCCAAAACCTCTCAGACAAACAGAAGCTAAACGATGTCTCAGTTAGCGTAAGGAGGAATATGCGTGAAGCGTTCAGTGAATTCGAGAGTAAAATTCTATGTACCGACTTGACAGAAAATCCTAGGAAGTTCTGGTCTTACGTTAAATCAGTAAGTGGCTCGAAACAGCATATCCAGACACTCCGGGATGATGATGGCATTGAAACAGAGGATGACACGCGTAAAGCTGAAATACTAAACACCTTTTTCCAAAGCTGTTTCCCAGAGGAAGACCGCACTGCAGTTACGTCTCTAAATCCTCGCACAAACGAAAAACTTGCTGAAATCGAAATAAGTGTCCAGGGAATAGAAAAGCAACTGAAATCACTCAACAGAGGAAAGTCCACTGGACCTGACGGGATGCCAATTCGATTCTACACAGAGTACGCGAAAGAACGTGCCCCCCTTCTAACAGCCGTGTATCGCAAGTCTCTAGAGGACCGGATGGTTCCAAATGATTGGAAAAGAGCACAGGAAGTCCCAGTCTTCAAGAAGGGTCGTCGAGCAGATGCGCAAAACTATAGACCTATATCTCTGACGTCGATCTGTCGTAGAATTTTAGAACTTTTTTTTTGCTCGAGTATCATGTCGTTTTTGGAAACCCAGAATCTACTCTGTAGGAATCAACATAGATTCCGGAAAGAGCGATCATGTGAGACCTAACTCGCTTTATTTGCTCATGAGACCCAGAAAACATTAGATACAGGCTTCCAGGTAGATGCTATTTTTCTTGACTTCCGGAAGGCGTTCGATACAGTTCCGCACTGTCGCCTGATAAACAAAGTAAGAGCCTACGGAATATCAGACCAGCTGTGTGGCTGGATTGAAGAGTTTTTAGCAAACACAACACAGCATGTTGTTATCAATGCAGAGACGTCTACAGACGTTAAAGTAACCTCTGGCGTGCCTCATGTGAGTGTTATGGGACCATTGCTTTTCACAATATATATAAATGACCTAGTAGATAGTGTCGGAAGTCCATGCGGCTTTTCGCGGATGATGCTGTAGTATACAGAGAAGTTGCAACATTAGAAAATTGTAGCGAAATGCAGGAAGATCTGCAGCGGATAAGCACTTGGTGCAAGGAGTGACAACTGACCCTTAACATAGACAAATGTAATGTATTGCGAATATATAGAAAGAAGGATCCTTTATTGTATGATTATATGATAGCGGAACAAACACTGGTAGCAGTTACTTCTGTAAAATATCTGGGAGTATGCGTGCGGAACGATTTGAAGTGGAATCACCATATAAAATTAATTGTTGATAAGCGGGTACCAGGTTGAGATTCATTGGGAGAGTCCTTAGAAAATGTAGTCCATCAACAAAGGAGGTGGCTTAAAAAACACTCGTTCGACCTATACTTGAGTATTGCTCATCAGTGTGGGATCCGTACCAGATCGGGTTAACGGAGGAGATAGAGAAGATCCAAAGAAGAGCGGCGCGTTTCGTCACAGGGTTATTTGGTAACCGTGATAGCGTTAGGTTTCGAGAGGGTGCGTTTCTGGATGAGGTATCGAATATATTGCTTCCCCCTACTTATACCTCCCGAGGAGATCACGAATGTAAAATTAGAGAGATTCGAGCGCGTACGGAGGCTGTCAGACAGTCGTTCTTCCTGCGAACCATACGCGACTGGAACAGGAAAGGGAGGTAATGACAGTGCCCTCCGCGACACACCGTTGGATGGATTGCGGATTATAAATGTAGATGTAGATGTAGAATTACAATGTCATCGGCGAACCTCAAAGTTTTCATTTCTTCTCCATGGATTTTAATACCTACTCCGAATTTTTCTTTTGTGTCCTGCACTGCTTGCTCAATGTAGAGATTGAATAACGTCGGGGAGAGGCTACAACTCTGTCTCACTCCCTTCCCAACCACTACTTTCCTTTCACGTTCCTCGACTCTTATAACTGCCATCTGGTTTCTGTACAAATTGTAAATAGACTTTCGCTCCCTGTGTTGTACCCCTGCCATCTTCAGAATTTGTAATAGAGTATTCCAGTCAACATTGTCAAAAGCTTTCTCTAAGTCTACAAATGCTAGAAACGTAGGTTTGCGTTTCCTTAATCTATTTTGTAAGATAAGTCGTGGGGTCAGTATTGCCTCACATGTTCCAACTTTTCTACGGAATCCAAACTGATCTTTCCCGAGGTCGGCTTCTACCAGTTTTTCCATTCTTGATAATAATACAAGTGGTTCTCTTTTGTCCAAAGGTGTCTTTAATTTTCCTGTAAGCAGTATCTTTCTTACCCCTAGTGAGAACTTTACATTTGTCCTCTAGCCATCCCTGCTTCATTTACTGCATATTTATATTTTCTCCTTTCATTAATTAAATTGAATATTTCTTGTTACACATGGATTTCTACAAGCCCTCATCTTTTTACCTACTTGTCCTCTGCTGACTTTGTAAGTAGGCTGTTTACGTTTTCTTATTGGTAACACCACGTAGCGCTCTGTATAATAAATCACTGGCTGTGCTGTGTGCAGTCTGTGGCTGGTTTGCATTGTTGTCTGCCATTGTAATGTTGGGCAGCGGCAGCTGGATGCTAACAGCGCGTAGCGTTGCGCAGTTGGAGGTGAGCCGCCAGCAGTGATGGACGTGGGGAGAGAGATTGCGGAGTTTTGAAATTTGTAAGAATTGGTGTCACGAGCTGATATATATATATATATATATATATATATATATATATATATATATATATATATATATATATATATATATATATAATGACTATTAAGGTAAATACATTGTTTGTTCTGTATTAAAATCTTTCATTTGCTAACTATGCCTATCAGTAGTTAGTGCCTTCAGTAGTTAGAATCTTTTATTTAGCTGGCAGTAGTGGCGCTCGCTGTATTGCAGTAGCTTGAGTAACGAAGATTTTTGTGAGGTAAGTGATTTGTGAAACGTATAGGTTAATGTTAGTCAGGGCCATTCTTTCGTAGGGATTTTTGGAAGTCAGATTGCGTTGAGCTAAAAATATTGTGTGTCAGTTTAAGCACGCTCATGTATAATTTTTCTAAGGGTACGTTTCATATGTCTACCCTTAGCCAAGGATACCTCACTGGAATCTTCTGATTTTTTCTTGTAAATTGTGTAGTTAGTGTAGCCTTTGTTTATTGCTAGCGCGTAATCATAGAGAGAATTTCCTTTATAGTTGCAGTCTTTCATTGTTGTGCAGTAAAACAGTTGTGGCATGCATGTAGATTTGCACCAAGTATTTTGCAGCTTCGCTTGCAATTAACTAGATATTATTTTCAGTGCTATGTTAATGTGTTCTCTTATTTTTGCTCTTCAAATTGTGCTTTTATGTGTTATCGTGTGAAACATTGTGACAATAATGGCGTGTGAAAAACGTAACACTAGGCTCCAAAGTAAACTGAGAAATAATAGTGACGACGAGCGTCGCTTATCAGCACCACTGTGTAGTGAATTAACAGACATTCGAAGTAGTAATTTGGTAACTGTGCATAGGGAAATGGAGCAGGCGGCAAATAATGGTGTAGACAATGAAACAAGTAGTGAACAGGGAACAATTATCGATCGATCAGTCGGCAACAGCTCGCCTCAGGATTCCGAAATGACAGAACACAATGTTGCAAATACCGTAGACTTAGGTTATGGGTCCTCACCGTTTTCTCAAATGAGTCAAGACACATTTTCTGCCTGTCAAAATGTAAATGTTGCCGGTGAAAATGCACTGCCAAAAAGCATAGAAAAACAGATTCCAGACGCTAATACATTATTATTGCAATTAATGCAACAAATGGAACAAAATCAGAAACAAATGGGCAAAAGCTTCACAAGTTAGACACAATGGAACAAAATCTTCAAAAGTTAGACACAATGGAACAAAATCAGAGACAAACACAGCAAACGTTAGACGCAATGGAGCAAAATCAGAGACAAACACAGCAAAAGTTAGACGCAATGGAGCAAAATCTTTTAAACTTGGACTCAGTGGAACATACGCTTGAACAAACACGTGAAGATTTAACTACTGAATTGCATAAAATCGAATCGAAATGTCAAAAAGTCTGTAATGACGTAAAAACACAAATTTGTGAGCATTTTCAACCTATTTTTTCGCGGCATGAAAATGCATTACAGAATCACGAAGCAGCCATAAAAGAACTGCAAACTATTGTTCATGAAAATCATGAGACCTTGCAAGCTAAAATTGACTCAGTTGCATGTACCGATTCGGTTACACAACTTTCAAAAACTCAAGCGAACTTAAAGGACACAGTAGATACTCTGAAAATTGGTTCATAAAGACACATGGAGGACATTAGTTCATTATCAGAGAAAGTAGTTGTACTTTCGGATCAGCTAAATAATTTATCTACGAAGGTAGATGATAATCTGAATGACACAAAACCGGTAGTCTTTAATGACACAAAAGAGTTTGAACAAATTAGGAAATTCAAACAAAATCAGAATCAAATTAATACCCAACACCAAAGAGAAATCCGGGAAGTACAAGATCAGCTGACACAGGTAATACTAGAATTACGTATTTCAGAGGACACTCGCACTCCAATGCGGGAAGAGGGACATAAAAATACTGAACTGCCACAAAATAATAACACAGGGCACTTTGGAGATTATGAAAGAAATTGGCAAAGTACACCGAATTTTGAGATGGAACCGCCGAAACGACGTAACAATGACCGACATGCGACCCGCCGACACGATGATTTTGACTATAAGCTGTTCATTACTACACGTAAATTCAAAACATTTAAGAATTCTGGCAACGACATTCATCCACAAGCATGGATTCATCAGTTCTCTCATTGTTCCCCCCCCCCCCCCCAACTGGTCATTAGAGCACAGATTAGAATTTATGTGTGGCTATTTAGAGAATGAACCAGCTGTAAGAATGCGATCGGTCATTCACGATTGCCACAGTGAAGGAGAATTTTACCATGCCTTCCTCTCAGCATATTGGTCTCAAGCCACACAAGACCGAGTAAAACATGGCATCATAATGATGAAAAATTTCGAACAATCTGAATTTTCAAGCCTTGTGAAATATTTTGAAGACATGTTACATAAGAATCAGTATCTTTCAAACCCATACAGCCCGTCAGAACTCATCCGCATTTGGTTAATCAAATTGCCTGAACATTTACGGCATATTATTTTGGCAGGCCGTTGCAAAGACGACATTAAAGCTTTTCAGGGACTCTTACAAGAATTAGAAATTGACACTGACAATCGCGGAACGCGAAAACAGGAACGCAACAATTACAGGTCACATCCGTCGCAATTCCGCGATGAAAGAAACAACTGGACACGACAAGGCTATTCTCACAACACAAATCGTGACCAAAACAGACACCACCCGTATGACAACCGTTGGCAGAGTAGTAATAATTACAGGGAAACATCACCTCTCCGCAGTAGTGACTATCACAGAGACAATCAGAGAAACAGACAATATGGGAACCAAAATAATTATTATCAAGGGAGACAGAATAACTTAAGACGCAACGGTCTAGCGCGCAGTTACGATTCAGAGAGAAATTCTCCACCACGTGACCGACAAGAAAGAAACTATGGAATCTACAGACATGACGACAGACGATATGATCGTAACGACAGACCTGAATTGCAGCAGACCTGGCGGGATTCAAACAGAGCAGGGCCCTCTCGACAAGGTGAATTTGTAGAAGTTAGGTCTCCAAATCCCAATAACGACGCGCGCCAACAAAGACACAATAGGCAATGACTCATAGCGCTGGCAGCCACAAAACGTACTTATGAAACTGACGACGCAGCTGCCGTAGCTAGTAATTACGTTAAAATGGAAGACATTAGGGACATCTTACTCCTGGAACACGACGTAGAACATAACAACATTGCATATACTGTGATTCACATTACTGTAAATGACGTAAAATTTACGGCAGTGCTTGACTCAGGCAGTCCCATTTCAGTAATTAGTGAAACAGCTTTTAGCAAATGCAACAAATCGAACGATTGCCCCACACTTCCGTTACGCAAGATTAAATTACAAGGTGCAGTCATTGGAAAAAGTGTAGATGTACGCCAACAAACCAACTTAGAATTCTTTTGTCAAAGCCACAACTTCTCTATGAACTTTCTTATTGTTCCATTATTGTCGACGGAAGTTATACTGGGAGTAGACTTTTTGAATGAATACAAAGCAATCTTAAACTTTCACGATGCTGAAATAAGTTTAGAGAAAGAAGGTAAGTCAATAGCTTTGAAATTTGATGATTTGCTCTCAAACCATGACGAGGAAATTAATCGGCTTTACCCTCTGTTAGATAACAGTTCGGAATTTTCTACGGAACTAGACACTAACAATCACTCTGCAAGTACTGAAAGGGATGATATCGACGGCGTATTTGAAACTAATGAGTTAATTCAGAATAAAATTCAAACAACTGAGAATTGTAATGACACTGATAGGCAGGACCTTTTTGAGATTTTACAAGCACATTCCACAGTTTTTACTCACAAAACAGGAACAATCAAGGGATTTCAGTACCAATTTCGTGTTCGTGAGCATACTAAATTTTGTGTTAGACCATACGTAATTCCGGCACATTATAGGGACTGTGTTAGAACAGAAATACAATCTATGATTGACGAGGGCATTATTGAGCCTGCAGTAAGCTCATACAACAATCCATTACATGTTGTTGAGAAGAAAAATGGATCGATCAGGCTTGTCTTAGATTCGAGACAAATCAATACTATCATTATTCCTGAAACAGACAGGGTGCAAACGTTGGAAGAACCTCTTCAAAATTTTAATGGTGTAAAAGTGTTGTCTTCCATTGATCTCAGATCCAGCTTTTATCAGATCGAACTTCATCCAGAATGTAGAAAATACACAGCTTTCCTTTGTTTGGGCGTTTGTTATCAGTTTCGGAAACTTCCTTTTGGCTTGAACATTTCTTCGGCAGCATTCATTCGCGGGCTAAATTCCATATTACCTGAGTTCCTAAAACGTCACATCACCTTATATGTGGACGATATTCTGATAGCAGAAGCCTCATGGGAACAACATAATCGCATCCTCAACAGCGTGTTACATATTTTTGCAGAATCTGGAATTACAGTTAACTTGGAAAAGTCTGAATTCGGTAGGACAAAGGTGAAGTTTTTGGGACATATTATTTCTTCTGAAGGCATTCAGCCGGATCCTGAAAAGTTAGAAGCAATCAGAGCCATTCCAGTTCCATCCACAAAAAAACAAGTCCGCAGTTTTCTAGGCCTCGTAAATTTTTAACGTCGTTTTCTGAATATGCAAATTCTAGTTACACCAAAACTTTATTCTCTCACTGGAAAAAATACTACTTGGAACTGGGACGAACAAGCACAGTTGCAATTCAATTCTTTGAAAGAATCGTTACTTAACGCGCCAATACTAGGTCATCCAGATCTGTCACAAGATTTCTGCCTTAGCACGGATTCTTCTAAAGTCGGTCTGGGTGCCCATTTATTTCAAGAAGCCACAGAAAATGACACTACCGTTCAGATAACCATTGCTTTTGCTAGCCGAGTGCTAACAAAATCTGAAAAAAATTATTCCGTTACTGAATTAGAAGCTTTAGCTATCGTTCGGGCATTTAACAAATTCCGTTTCTTTCTTTATGGTAAGCACGTAAAAGTATACAGTGATCATCGTGCATTACAATTTCTTATGTCTTCAAAATTAAATCATGACAGGTTAAAACGTTGGGCATTGTTTCTGCAAGAATTCCACTTCACAATAGTCTACATTCCCGGCAAGGAGAACATTGTTGCGGACGCACTGTCACGCGCACCGGCTGGACTTGAGAAAAGTAACACAGAAAGCAACCTCGAGAAAAGTTTGAGTATTCTTTACATTCAGAAAGTCGCCTTCGAAAACTTCATCACCACATCTTTAAAGGACATTGCTCATGAACAAGATAAAGATCCGATTTGGAAAGACATCAAAAGTAAATGGCATGAAAAGACACACACACAGATTCGGCATTATTATCTGGTTAGAAACAACATACTGTTCAAACGATGCACTGTTGATGACAAGCTATGGGTACTTTGCATTCCAGACGATTTTGTTAATAAGGTCATTTGGTACATTCATTTCAGTTATGCACATTTTGGTCCACGGAAATGTTATCATATTCTTCGAACGACTTGTTATTTTAACAATATGGAAAAGAGAATTCGAAGAGTCTTGTCTATTTGTAAACTTTGTCAAAAGGCGAAACCATCTACTGTCTCTCATCGTACTCCATTGTTTCCTATCATTCCTTCTAAATTAAAAGAATTTGCTGCTGTTGATCTCTTGGGACCGCTTGTCAGAACATCTAATGGATTTTCGTACGCTCTAGTCGCTGTTGAACTTACTTCAAAATTTGTTTCTTTCACTCCGTTACGTAAAGCCACTGGACGGTCTGTATCCATCGCCTTTGTTAAAAGTTTCTTATGTGAAGTTGGATACGTTAATAAAGTCACTTCAGATAACGGACCGCAATTCAGATCTGCTGTTTCGTCACGCATGCTTCGTAACCATAAAATCAAATCTGTTTTTATTTCATTGTACTCACCACATTGTAACCCGTCTGAACGGATTATGAAAGAAATCAGTAAGCTTTGCAGACTTTATTGTCACAGAAAGCATCAGCATTGGGACAGATATTTACACTTATTTCAAAACGTGCTGAATGAAATGCCTCATGACTCCTCTGCTTTACCACCTGTTCTTGTACTGAAGAATAAAGAACCACTGAACAGAATCAGAGAGCTTGTACCTTTTCCGAATACGCGTAAACTTCGACACAAAGACATTATTGACTTGGCTATTAAAAATATAAATTCTGCTGCAGACAAAAGGAGAACATTACATGGTATAGCAAATGCAAAGAAATTATAAATTGGTCAGAAAGTTCTCATTAAAGCTCATTCATTGTCACATAAGAAGAAACACTTGAGTCACAAATTCTTTCTAGTTTACAATGGACCTTACAGAATCCGACGTATACCACATGATAATTGCGTTGAAGTTGAAACTCTGCGTACTAGGAAGAGTAAAGGTTTACACCACATTTCACATGTAAAACCGTTTATTGAAAGATAATCTGCTTTTTAACTTTGTCTTTGCCATAAAACATTTCACTTCACATTTCTAGTATGCTTTGTCACACTGAGAAACTGTTAACATGCAACAATGTTTTGAAGTTAACTATCCAGTCTAGAACCTAGGGAACATTTTTAAACAGAAATTACGAATGCATTGTTATAGTGAACAGACGACACATTGTTGTTATTTGTACATTCTTACTTGTTAGTTGCACGATTATGTAACGACTATAAGGCTTACATACTTAGAACATATACTGTTAATGAGATTTTAATGCAACATTTTGGTTTAGTTGAAAAGACATTCTTTATTTGAAGTACTTTCTGTGATATTAAAGATGACTTAGCATTTGGTTTCTTTGATAGCTACATGATTATATCACGACGCTACTAATGTGTGACACAATTTACATTGTGCTTTTGCGTTGTATCTGTTTTATATCTGCACAGTTTTTCTGAATTCTTCTGGAAAGGAAAACATGTTTTAGTTGTAACTTTGTGGTATAGCTACAATGAGACAGCCTTTTCTGTAGCACAACAATACGTTACAGTACAGTACTTACTTCACCACAGCAATAAGCGTAGTACCTACGATATCTATATGCGAAGCATTTCACTTTTGTTTATCATAAGGTCAGTACATTGACTTCTGCAGAATGTAGCTTTCGGAGGACGATAACTACGACACTTCCACAAAGATTATCTTACAACAAGACTCACAGTTTAGTGCTACAGTACGTGTATTTAAGTGACTAATTTTGTACTTAAAACATTTATTTTTAAAGATATTTGAAGTTCAATGATACAAAGGTTTTCCGTGATACATTTCATTCCATTGCTGTAATCCTTAACACCTGAGAATATAATTACATTAATCCTCAGGGAGGTACACGCTTACTTTGTGTACCATGTGTATGGCAAGCACAAGGAACCCTAGCTAATATAGTATTTGCTTATACAATTTTACACATTGGCACCATATTTCTCTAACACATAAATTACACAGCTATCTGATCATTTAATTGAGAGAGACAAACATTTTTTTTACTATGTCAGTGACAGATGTTTACGCAATTACACAGCTGGATAACTTCACACTTATGAAATTGTATTTTGTCTGTACTTTATGAAACGTTCATATTGTTTCGGAACCATTGTGATACTATGAGAGTTTTGAATGATGTATTTGGTATGGGATAATGATAATTTAAAGTACGTTTGAGGCAGATGTCACTTTTGACATGAGCAGAGAATTTTTTTTAGGTTTTGAAATTATTGGACGGAGCTACGGCGATTTAGAGATTTGGCTGAGGTGTTATGATGTTATTTTTACGACGATGATGTGTATTATGCTGCTGAGGTATGTTTAAGATCAATAAGCTGATGCTATATGTGTTATTTGATTATGCTATGCATATGTTATGATGAAATTTTGAAGTGTCGACGAATAAGGTAAAGAATAATGAGTAGTGGTTAGGGACTCTGGTTTGTGAAAAAGGTTGTTTGAAACCAAGAATCGTACTTTAAGAGCTATGAAATGTATGTAAATGCGTGAATGTATTACAATGCTAACGAAAATTTTTTGGACACTGTTATATCAATAGAATTTTGTTTCTACAGATTTGAAACGCAAATTCTCGATCCCTGAAATTTTTATATGAGACTGCCACTGTAGCGGAAACTGCAGTCGTAAATATTTCGGTAAGAAAGTTAAGTGACCACCTGCACGTAATGCGTCGTGGGCACCCAGCTGGGCGACAGCCACCTGGAAACAAGCCATTAGTGTGTGCCTTTCAGAGGCACAGGTGGAGAAAAAAAATAAAGAGGCCATTATCCTCGCTATTCACATTTCTTTGTAGAAAGCATCGCAAAAACGACACGCTCACTACTTGGAAAGATACTTTCTTACATCTGCACACCTGATAATGACAAGCGTCTTTCTACGAGAGTTGAGAGAATTTGTACTAACTTATGAAATGTCACATGACTATTGAATGATATTTTTATGCTTTGCCTTTCATAGTTGCTTGTTTCATTTGATATCTGTTTTCCAGCTGTGTTACAGCATTGGTTTTATAAAATAAAATTAAATGCATTTGCTAATGTGAAAACTTTCTGTCAACAGGTATGTTAAATAATAATTTTATGATCCATATTCTTCAAAAAAGGAGCACTTGGAAAGGAAAGAACAATAAGAAGGGACTAGTAACAGTAACTACATATATAATTTTCTTTTCCAGTTCTTGGTTATTTTTTTAGAATTAGTTTTTGTAGTGTGCCACTTTAATTTCATAGACATTAAGATGTGAATATACATTTCTCTTATCTGCATTGTTGTCTTTAGTGTACTATTTTTTCTGCTTGTGGGTTTGTCATGTTTAGGTATAAGTTATTACATTTATTGTTGCTTGCTTTGGTTACTTGCACTTTTTTGTCATTGCTGTTTGAATTAATTGTTTTGTGCTGCTGCATTGCCTCGTCCCTTAGTTTAGCATCTGAGCTCAGTAGGTTTAAGTTAGCTTAAGAGGGGGTAGATTATATAAGAAACTAACTATGATGAATTGGAAGAAAAGCATTGAGAAGCTATAAGAAAATGGTTTGGCCAAAAAAGTAGTGTACAGTGGAGAAAAACTATTTTTGAAAGAGGATGTGAACAAAATACAGAAAGCATGCTTGGATAGGATATTTTTGGTGGAAACAAATGTTGAGGTATGACGAAAGATCTACAGAATGAAGTTTTGGGTTGGACTGAAGTACCAAATGTGACACTGAAAACAAACCCTGTCCTTTCCTTCTGTTATCCCACTATGTGTTTGGGTTCCCTCGTGTATTTATGTTCTACCGGTCTTTATATGTTTATCTGATAAGACTTATGTTGCAGAATTTTTCTAATACCAAGCTACATTCACTATGATGAGGAATACTGTTATCCTCAAATATAATTTGCATTAATAACATGTTATTTACTTTGTAAAGATGTTTACACATTATTTATTCTGTTTTGTTCTTATGCTCATGTGTGAAGTTGATGTTTCAAAAGTTATTCTGATCTTTTATGTATGTACTTATAATTTTTGTAACACTGATGTATTTGCTATTTCGATTCTTTTGCAAAGCCTGTACTACTGCAAATGTTATCTGTATTGTTATGTTCTTTAAAGATGTATTTTGTACCTTTGTTATTGTATTCTTATGTTGTTGTTGTTGTTGTCTTCAGTCCTGGGACTGGTTTGATGCAGCTCTCCATGCTACTCTATCCTGTGGAAGCGGCTTCATCTCCCAGTACCTTCTGCAACCTACATCCTTCTGAATCTGCTTAGTGTACTCATCTCTCGGTCTCCCTCTACGATTTTTACCCTCCACGCTGCCCTCCAATGCTAAATTTGTGATCCCTTGATGCCTCAAAACATGTCCTAGCAACCGGTCCCTTCTTTTTGTCAAGTTGTGCCACATACTCCTCTTCTCCCCAATACTATTCAATACATCCTCATTAGTTATGTGATCTACCCATCTAATCTTCAGCATTCTTCTGTAGCACCACATTTCGAAAGCTTCTATTCTCTTCTTGTCCAAACTATTTATCATCCATGTTTCACTTCCATACATGGCTACATTCCATACAAACACTTTCAGAAACGACTTCCTGCCACTTAAATCTATACTCGATGTTAACAAATTTCTCTTCTTCAGAAACGCTTTCCTTGCCATTGCCAGTCTACATTTTATATCCTCTCTACTTCGACCATCATCAGTTATTTTACTTCCCAAATAGCAAAACTCCTTTACTACTTTAAGTGTCTCATTTCCTAATCTAATTCCCTCAGCATCACCCGATTTAATTTGACTACATTCCATTAACCTCGTTTTGCTTTTGTTAATGTTCATCTTATATCCTTCTTTCAAGACACTGTCCATTCCGTTCATCTGCTCTTCCAAGTCCTTTGCCGTCTCTGACAGAATTACAATGTCATCGGCGAACCTCAAAGTTTTTACTTCGTCTCCATGAATTTTAATACCTACTCCAAATTTTTCTTTTGTTTCCTTTACTGCTTGCTCAATATACAGATTGAATAACATCGGGGAGAGGCTACAACTCTGTCTCACTCCTTTCCCAACCACTGCTTCTCTTTCATGCCCCTCGACTCTTATTACTGCCATCTGGTTTCTGTACAAATTATAAATAGCCTTTCGCTCCCTGTATTTTACCCCTGCCACCTTTAGAATTTGAAAAAGAGTATTCCAGTCAACATTGTCAAAAGCTTTCTCTAAGTCTACAAATGCTAGAAACGTAGGTTTGCCTTTTCTTAATCTTTCTTCTAAGATAAGTCGTAAGGTCAGTATTGCCTCACGTGTTCCAACATTTCGACGGAATCCAAACTGATCCTCCCCGAGGTCTGCATCTACCAGTTTTTCCATTCGTCTGTAAAGAATTCGCGTTAGTATTTTGCAGCCGTGGCTTATTAAACTGATAGTTCGGTAATTTTCACATCTGTCAGCACC
Organism: Schistocerca gregaria; assembly: GCF_023897955.1. Taxonomy (NCBI): domain Eukaryota; kingdom Metazoa; phylum Arthropoda; class Insecta; order Orthoptera; family Acrididae; genus Schistocerca; species Schistocerca gregaria. The sequence goes on from NC_064922.1 coordinate 913,608,870, forward strand.
TGCTTTCTTTGGGATTGGAATTATTATATTCTTCTTGAAGTCTGAGGGTATTTCGCCTGTCTCATACATCTTGCTCACCAGCTGGTAGAGTTTTGTCATGACTGGCTCTCCCAAGGCCGTCAGTAGTTCTAATGGAATGTTGTCTACTCCGGGGGCCTTGTTTCGACTCAGGTCTTTCAGTGCTCTGTCAAACTCTTCATGCAGTATCGTATCTCCCATTTCGTCTTCATCTACATCCTCTTCTATTTCCATAATATTGTCCTCAAGTACATCGCCCTTGTATAAACCTTCTATATACTCCTTCCACCTTTCTGCCTTCCCTTCTTTGCTTAGAACTGGGCTGCCATCTGAGCTCTTGATATTCATACACGTGGTTCTCTTCTCTCCAAAGGTCTCTTTAATTTTCCTGTAGGCAGTATCTATCTTACCCCTAGTGAGATAAGCTTCTACATCCTTACATTTGTCCTCTAGCCATCCCTGTTTAGCCATTTTGCACTTCCTGTCGATCTTATTTTTGAGACGTTTGTATTCCTTTTTGCCTGCTTCATTTACTGCATTTTTATATTTTCTCCTTTCATCAATTAAATTCAATACTTCTTCTGTTACCCAAGGATTTCTAGCAGCCCTCGTCTTTTTACCTACTTTATCCTCTGCTGCCTTCACTACTACATCCCTCAGAGCTACCCATTCTTCTTCTACTGTATTTCTTTCCCCTACTCCTGTCAATTGTTCCCTTATGCTCTCTCTGAAACTCTGTACAACCTCTGGTTCTTTCAGTTTATCCAGGTCCCATCTCCTTAAGTACATCGCCCTTGTATAAACCTTCTATATACTCCTTCCACCTTTCTGCCTTCCCTTCTTTGCTTAGAACTGGGCTGCCATCTGAGCTCTTGATATTCATACACGTGGTTCTCTTCTCTCCAAAGGTCTCTTTAATTTTCCTGTAGGCAGTATCTATCTTACCCCTAGTGAGATAAGCTTCTACATCCTTACATTTGTCCTCTAGCCATCCCTGTTTAGCCATTTTGCACTTCCTGTCGATCTTATTTTTGAGACGTTTGTATTCCTTTTTGCCTGCTTCATTTACTGCATTTTTATATTTTCTCCTTTCATCAATTAAATTCAATACTTCTTCTGTTACCCAAGGATTTCTAGCAGCCCTCGTCTTTGTACCTACTTTATCCTCTGCTGCCTTCACTACTACATCCCTCAGAGCTACCCATTCTTCTTCTACTGTATTTCTTTCCCCTACTCCTGTCAATTGTTCCCTTATGCTCTCTCTGAAACTCTGTACAACCTCTGGTTCTTTCAGTTTATCCAGGTCCCATCTCCTTAATTTCCCACATTTTTGCAGTTTCTTCAGTTTTAATCTACAGGTCATAACCAATAGATTGTGGTCAGAGTCCACATCTGCCCCTGGAAATGTCTTACAACTTAAAACCTGGTTCCTAAATCTCTGTCTTACCATTATATAATCTATCTGATACCTTTTAGTATCTCCAGGGTTCTTCCACGTATACAACCTTCTTTCATGATTCTTAAACCAAGTGTTAGCTATGATTAAGTTGTGCTCTGTGCAAAATTCTACTAGGCGGCTTCCTCTTTCATTTCTTAGCCCCAATCCATATTCACCTACTATGTTTCCTTCTCTCCCTTTTCCTACACTCGAATTCCAGTCACCCATTACTATTAAATTTTCGTCTCCCTTCACTATCTGAATAATTTCTTTTATTTCATCGTACATTTCTTCAATTTCTTCATCATCTGCAGAGCTAGTTGGCATATAAACTTGTACTACTGTAGTAGGCGTGGGCTTCGTATCTATCTTGGCCACAATAATGCGTTCACTATGCTGTTTGTAGTAGCTTACCCGCATTCCTATTTTCCTATTCATTATTAAACCTACTCCTGCATTACCCCTATTTGATTTTGTGTTTATAACCCTGTAGTCACCTGACCAGAAGTCTTGTTCCTCCTGCCACTGAACTTCACTAATTCCCACTATATCTAACTTTAACCTATCCATTTCCCTTTTTAAATTTTCTAACCTACCTGCCCGATTAAGGGATCTGACATTCCACGCTCCGATCCGTAGAACGCCAGTTTTCTTTCTCCTGATAACGACATCCTCCTGAGTAGTCCCCGCCCGGAGATCCGAATGGGGGACTATTTTACCTCCGGAATATTTTACCCAAGAGGATGCCATCATCATTTAATCATACAGTAAAGCTGCATGTCCTCGGGAAAAATTACGGCTGTAGTTTCCCCTTGCTTTCAGCCGTTCGCAGTACCAGCACAGCAAGGCCGTTTTGGTTAATGTTGCAAGGCCAGATCAGTCAATCATCCAGACTGTTGCCCCTGCAACTACTCAAAAGGCTGCTGCCCCTCTTCAGGAACCACACGTTTGTCTGGCCTCTCAACAGATACCCCTCCGTTGTGGTTGCACCTACGGTACGGCCATCTGTATCGCTGAGGCACGCAAGCCTCCCCACCAACAGCAAGGTCCATGGTTCATGGGGGAAGATTCTTATGTTATAAAATTGTAATTGACACCAGTTCATCAAATTAAGTAACTTGTAAATAACATTTCACTGCACACGTTTCTGTTGGTCATAGTATATGGACAATATGTGAGAAGTAGGGACTGATAGTGTTTGCACGTGTGTTAATAATTCAGTAAGGGACTGGATAACAGCATTGCTGGTTCTAAGGACATTTCAAAAACCTTTTTTGTGAGTGCACAAGTGGTGGTTATGGACTTGCTATATTATCCGCAAGACTCTTCAATGGTGACTGTGCGCCTGCACAGTCAAACAGATGGCTGCTGGCCATCTCTACAAGGACTACAGTGGGTCTACACCTTTGATGACCCACCAATACCATTATTTCTACAAGGTCTACAGTGGGTCTCCATCTAAGGTGGCCCACCAATACTGTAATCTCTACCAGGACTACAGTGGGTCTACTCTGTGATGACCTACCTACCAATATTCTTCAAAACTTCGACTGACTCTGCTGTGGGTTTGCTCTGTTGTGGCCCATTACCTGTCTGCATGTCAAGAGTCAGCACTGTCTTTCCGTTGAAAGGACAACACTACTTCTTCAAGACTGCATGGAAATCCACTACTTCTGTGTGCATTTTCTTTTACTACTCAGACTTTGAGAAAAACACTGCAATTTTACTTTGATGAATGATGAGGACTGTCTTTATGGGCTGTGAGAATTTTTTAGCTTTTGACCAACATTGTATCGATAAGTATGTGCATTTCATTTCTTTGTTATTGTAATTATGAAAAAATTTTTCAAATCTGTATTGGCCACTGCTCAAAACAATTTGTAATTTTTTTTGTGGGGAGCATGGGGGCTATATAAGTAGGCTGTTTACGTTTTCTTATTGGTAACGCCACGTAGCGCTTTGTATAAAAAATCACTGGCTGTGCCGTGTGCAGTCTGTGGCTGGTTTGCATTGTTGTCTGCCATTGTAATGTTGGGCAGTGGCAGCTGGATGCTAACAGCGCGTAGCGTTGCGCAGTTGGAGGTGAGCCGCCAGTAGTGGTGGACGTGGGGAGAGAGATTGCGGAGTTTTGAAATTTGTAAGAATTGGTGTCACGAACTGATATATATATATTATGACTATTAAGGTAAATACATTGTTTGTTCTGTATTAAAATCTTTCATTTGCTAACTATGCCTATCAGTAGTTAGTGCCTTCAGTAGTTAGAATCTTTTATTTAGCTGGCAGTAGTGGCGCTCGCTGTATTGCAGTAGCTTGAGTAACGAAGATTTTTGTGAGGTAAGTGATTTGTGAAACGTATAGGTTAATGTTAGTCAGGGCCATTCTTTCGTAGGGATTTTTGGAAGTCAGATTGCGTTGCGCTAAAAATATTGTGTGTCAGCTTAAGCACAGTCGTGTATAATTTTTCTAAGGGGACGTTTTAATTTCACTACTTCATCCCTCAAAGCTACCCATTCTTCTTTTACTGTATTTCTTTCCCCCATTCTTGTCGGTGGTTACCTTATGCTCTCCCTGAAACTCTGTACAACCTCTGGTTTAATCAATTTATCCAGGTCACGTCTTCTTAAATTCTCACCTTTTAGTAGATTCTTCAGTTTTAATCTACAGTCCATAACCAATAGATTGTTGTCAGAGTCCACATCTGCCCTTGGAAATGTCTTACAATTTAAAACTTGGTTTCTAAATCTCTGTCTTACCATTATATAATCTATCTGATACCTTTTAGTATCTCCAGGCTTCTTCCAAGTATACAACCTTCTTTCAAGATTCTTGAACCAAGCATTAGCTATGATTAAGTTATGCTTTGTGCAAAATCTATCAGGCGGCTTCCTCTTTCATTTCTTACCCCCAATCCATGTTCACCTACTACGTTTCCTTCTCTTCCTTTTCCTACTATCGAATTGCAGTCACCCATGACTATTAAATTTTCGTCTCCCTTCACTACTTGAGTAATTTCTTTTATCTCGTCATACATTTCTTCAATTTCTTCGTCATCTGCAGAGCTAGTTGGCATATAAACTTGTACTGCTGTAGTAGGCGTGGGACTCGTGTCTATCGTGGCCACAGTAAGGCGTCACTATGCTGTTTGTAGTAGCTTACCCATACTCCTATTTTTGTATTCATTATACTCACTCATGAGTATACTAACAAGCGCAATTAATTGCGAATTCAGAAGGCTATTACCTCCTTATAATGTTCAGCAACCACAGAAATTAATAACGCTGGTACGTCTTACTCACGATTACTTCGTCATCAGTCTTTCGCTTGCTATGACGTACTTAATTATTCCTGTCTGGCAGTAATTCTTGCGTGTTTGTGTGGAATACTGATATGTCGCACATGTTTTACTACTCGTCCGCCCTTATGATTATTCCTCTCTACGGCTCGCATTACGTCTGCAGCTCGTGGTCTAATGGCTAGCGTTGCTACCTCTGGATCACGGGGTCTCGGGTTCGATTCCCGGCCGGGTTGGGGGATTTTCTCTGCCCGCTGACTGAGTGTTTGTATTGTTCTCATCATTCATCAAAGTGGCTAGACTGCACTGTGTGCAGATTGGGAATATGTACGGGCGCTGATAACCACTCATTTGAGCGCCTCACTAACCAAACATCGTCGTCATCCCTTAGCTCAGATGCTGACGAACTATCAGAAACTGAACTAGTGGACTACTGGTTTCCAATCATGATCTAAACGCTTCATAGTTATAGCGGAATCGAATGACTGACAAATTACTGGTGATTTCCGTTTTACGGGCGTTAGGCTGTGCTCCAAGGCTGTCTAACGTTCCGTCTCCCGATGTGGACGACATCTACAGAGACTAAAGAACAAATTTCAGTTTTGTGTGTGCATACACATAGAAAATCCGACGGAACTTTAGGGTACAAAAGCCACAGAAACTCCACTAACACAGATATTACCTTCACAAAAATTTCAGTCATCATCCCAAGCTGAAAAGTGCTCAAAACAATGGCGTACACAACTAGCCTGTGAACCATAGTAGTAGTTCCATGTTGTTTCGTTAGAGTGTGGATAGTCAAAGTCTACAGAGAAGGTTTAGAAATCTATGATAATCAGATGAAATCAGTGACCCCTATACTAGCACAGACGTTTAGATGATTTGTCTAGCTTTGTATATAGTGGTCTAGGGATAGTGCCAATGAGGCACCGAAACTGTTAGTTAAATAAAGTAATTAATAAAATTACTGCTGTCGGTACTAATTTTCTTCAAGACAGTATTTGGAGGACGAACTCGATCATTCAAGAACAGCTTACAGAAGAAGCGGCTACTTTGGCAAAGAGATAAATAAGGTATCACATTGTAAATGATATGGGGCTTCCAGTGGGAAAGAACCAACTAATCGGGAAGTTTTCCTGCATTCATAAAAATAATTACAAAAAATGGTTCAAATGCCTCTGAGCGCTATGGGACTTAACATCTGAGGTCATCAGTCCCTTAGACTTAGAACTACTTAAACCTAACTAACCTAAGGACAGCACACACATCCATGGGCGAGGCAGGATTCGAACCTGCGACCATAGGAGCAGCGCGGTTCCGGACCGAAGCGCCTAGAACCGCTCGGCTACACCGGCCGGCAAAAAAAAATAATTACAGAGCGCATCGGTAAAGTACTATTAGGGACAGTCAAACACAAACGAGACAGTTGAAAAGCTGAGTAAACTGTTTATTATTTGAAATGTTATCGCCGTATCTGTTAATACATTTCTTGTACTGTGAGATTAAACGGTCAATGCCGTTATGGAAAAATGTCTGCTACTGAACCATCATTGCATCCAGGCGCGCACCTCTTCGTCCGAAGCATCTCGTTGGCCGTGGATGTCTTTCTTCAGGGTTCCAAAAATATTGAAATCTCATGGGGATATGTGCAAGAGTTTCCCAGCGAAACTTCTGCGGCATACTCGAAACAACTTTGACGGCAAATGTGTTGGCATTTCCTTTGCAGGTTCTTTCGAGCATGCTGTAGAAGTATCGCTGGGAAGCCGTTACACATCTCTCACGCGGTCCCGATGTCTTTCCGTGGCATCCTCATATTCCTGGAGACAAGAAAGACGGACTGGTCACAATCATGGTTCCACAGCCAACTGCAATGATTTTTTCATGAGTGCATTGACTGTCTTGTCTCACTGTAGGATAGCAGTTTACTTACTTTTTCCCATCTGTCTCGTTTTAATTTGATTCCGCCTTTAAGATGGTGTACAAACACAGTATATAAAGAAACAAGAAAGATCCGGCAATATTCTAACACTGCAATGCACCTACGGCTGTCCCTTGTCACAGCAGGAATACATAAAATCCTTTGCACATGTCGCCTGCTGTGCGTAGAAATTACAGAAAGAAGCGTTAACATCCGCCTTAAGGAACGAAATAGCGATTGTCTGCCGGGAAACACAGACACATCGACAGCATTAATTCATGCACTGGTACTAGAATTTCATCAAATTCCTTTCTCCGCTACTACCATTTTATCAAGATCGCGTGAATACTATGCTAAGATGTACCGGGTGATCAAACAGTCAGTATAAATTTGAAATCTGATTAAATCACGGAATAATGTAGATAGAGAGGTACAAATTGACACACATGCTTGGAATGACATGGGCTTTTTATTAGGACCAAAACTTAAAAAAATGTCCGACAGATGGCGCTTCATCTGATCAGAATAGCAGTAAGAGAAAGCAAAGATGATGTTCTTTACAGGAAATGCTCAATATGTCCACCATCATTCCTCAACAATAGCTGTAGTCGAGGAATAATGTTGTGAACAGCACTGTAAAACATGTCCGGAGTTATGGTGAGGAATTGGCGTCGGATGTTGTGTTTCAGCATCCCTAGAGATATCGGTCGGTCACGATACTTTTAAGACTTCAGGTAACCACAAAGCCAATAATCGCACGGACTGAGGTCTGGGGACCTGGGAGGCCAAGCATGACGAAAGTGGCGGCTGAGCACACGATCATCACCAAACAACGGGCGCAAGAAATCTTTCTCGCCTCTAGCAAAATAGGGTGGAGCCCCATCCTGCATTTTGGTTCTAATAAAATCCATGTCATTCCAAGCATGTGTGTCCATTTTTACCTCTCTATCTACATTATTCAGTGGTTTATTAAGTTTTCAAATTTGTACTGACTTTTTGATCACCCGGTACAAGAGGCCATAGAAATTCAACATCACAAAGAACAACTTTAAGGATTTAAATTAGATAAGTCTCGAGCCTTAGTGCTAAATAAAGCTAACAGCGTCGACTCTTTCCCACTACAAGCTCCAAAACACAAGTACCACTGTTTTGCAGTCTTCGGAAGCGCTGTGATAATGTCACGTACATACCGTTGTGTGGATACCTATTAACCGCTCGGATAACTGAGTTTGATACTACTATCTGAGTCTTTATAGCCGCTGCTAATGTCTTCAGCTTTGGCAGACGAAGCCTTGGGCAGAGAAATACGCCTTGAACCACGCCCTAATGCGCATCAAAGACGTAAATACCGGCCGTGAAATTTTGCATAGTATGACTGACGAGTTAGTTGTGAAAGCAGAGAAGTTCATTGAGACTTCACAAACTGGTATGTCATTCGGTATGTGGGAAGCGAAACGTAATATCTATACGACGTCTATTTCAAAATATTTACGAAATACAGAAAATTAAGACTAAACAACATGAAAAGAAAAATAAATCTTGCTTACTTATGCATAGAACTGGATCGACAAAACTTGTAGGCAAAAATTACATAAATCTCAGAAAAATGCAAGTAAATTTGGCGCACAACCAGCGAACCCTTGAAAATGTATGACGGAAGACTATTGTTCCGGCCCGGGTGCCAAGTCAGGAATCCAAATTTGTAGGAACCGCTAGCCATTGTTATCACGTCAGGCAATTACAATAAATAACACCTACTCGAATGTCACGTCTGCGAGGCATCCCATGAAACCAACAACGAAGCGCAGCGGTATATTATTTAAATATTCTTAACTAATGCTTCTTTGAACATCTTTCATGCTAGCAGTAATTAGCATCTTATTTCTTCTACGCCTCTCTCTTGCATCATCACATAAATATTCAAAGTCTGATGATATGAGTTACACAAGCAACGTAAATTTGAAATGACATTCTTGAGATTCCACGTCCGTGGCAAAATGATACTAAATTTTCGTCATGTAAGGTACTTCCTCTGATGTTTTCAATAGCTGATGTATTTGTGAAAACTGTAGAATAATTCTGTGGGAGAAATGAGCTCTTGTTTCACATGTTTTTCGGTACTCTTTCTTCTGTATCTTCATTATGTACTATGAAGATACTAGTTCGGAAGAATAAGCGCACTAAGAAGTGGGATACGGAAGTACTAAGGAATAGTGAGATACGTTTGAAGTTCTCTAAGGCTATAGATGCTGCGATAACCAATAGATCAGCAAACAGTTCAGAAATGGACATCTCTAGAAAGGCAATCACAGAAGCTGGAAATAAAACCGTAGGTACAAAGAAGGTAACTACGACGAAAGCATCGATAACAGTACAAATACTTCGGTTGATAGGCGAAAGAAGGAAATACAGAATTGTTCAGGAAAACTGAGGAATACAGATATACCAGTCACTTAGGAATGAAATAAATAGAAGGTGCAGGGAAGCTAAGGTAATATGGCTGCATGAAAATTGTAAATAAATCGAAAAATAAATTATTGAATCTTCCTGGCAGATTAAAACTGTGTGCTGGATCGAGACTCGAACTCGGGACATAGGAAGGTAGGAGACGAGGTACTGGCAGAAGTGAAGCTGTGAGGACGGGGCGTGAGTCGTGCTTGGGTAGCTCATGTGGTAGAACACTTGCTCGCGAAAGGCAAGATCCCGAATTCGAGTCTCGGTCCGGCACACAGTTTTAATCTGCCAGGAAGTTTCATATCAGCGCACACTCCGCAGCAGAGTGAAAATCTCATTCTGGAATAAATTATTCTCGGAAGGAAAGACTCAGCATACATAACAATCAAAACAACCTTCAGTGAAATTAAAGAAAACGGCGGTAATACTAAGATCACAATGGGAATTCCACTGTTAAATCCAGAAGAGAGAGCGGATGGGTGGAAAGAATACATCGAAGGCCTCTACGTGGAGGAAGACTTGTCTGATGATGTGATGGAAGAAGAAGCAGGGGTCGACGGGGAAGATATAGGGAATCCGCTATTAGAATCAGAATTTAAGAGTGCTTTGGACGAGTTGAAATGAAATAAAGCAGAAACAATGGTTAAAATTAAGTGTGAAAGGATATCAACGATAAGATTCGCTGATGACATTGAAATCCTCAGTGAAAGTGAAGAATAACTGCACGATCTGTTGAATGGAGTGAAAAGTATAATGAATACTGAATATGGATTGAGAATAAGTCGAAGAAAGACGGAAGTAATGAGAAGTAGCAGGAATGAGAACTGAGAGAAACCTAACATCAGAAATGTTTCAAATGGTTCTGAGCACTATGGGACTTAACATCTGAGGTCATCATTCCCCTTAATATCAGAATCGATGGATCACGAAATAGACCAAGTTAAGGAATTCCGCTGCGTAGGCAGCAAAATAACCCATGACGGACAGAGGAAGGAGGACTAGCAGTAAGAAAAATGCATTCCTGAGAAGAGAAGTCTGCTAGTATCAAACACAGATAATCTGAAGAAGAGATCTCTAACGATGTCCGTTTGGAACACGGCATTGTATGATAGTGAGACATGGACTGTGGGAAAAGCGGAATATAAGAAAATCAAAGTATTTGAGATATGGTGCTACAGACGAAAATTGAAAATTAGGTGGACTGATAAGGTAAGGAATGAAGAGGTTCTCCGCAGAACCGGATAGGAAAAGAATACATGGAAAACTCTGACGAGAAGAAGGGCAGGATGATAGGACATCTGTTAAGACATCAGGGAATAACTTCCATGGTACCAGAGGGAACTGTAAAGGATAAAAACGGCAGAGGAAGACAGAGATTGAAATACACCCACCAAGTAATTGAGGACGTGTGTTGCAAGTCCTACTCTGTGATGAAAAAAGATTGGCACAAGAGAGGAATTCGTGGCAGGTCGCATCAAACCCGTCGGTAGACTGATGACTCGAAAAACGAAAAACTGCTATGAACACTCCCATCTTCCAAGTTGAAAACAACTGGCTTTGTTGGGCTGCACGCAGATGTTCCTGATTTGACGAACTTGCAAGCACTCTATGCTATGTCAACTGGCTCGCAGTGTCTGGCAGTGTCAGATGAGTCACTGAAACGTAGCAGTCGAAGTCCTCGAAGTATGGTAATTCTTCAGAATATGAACATAAATAAGTCGCTGCAGCTACATATGGCATATTTGAAGAAACTTTAGAACTTTCTTCCTTGGCACGGTTCTTAAATTGATGTGTCCTACGAGCAACAAACTTTTTCCATTGTTCGTGGTATTTAACTTTCGCCAACGTGAAATTGTGCAAGAAGTTTGAAAGACTCATGAAAATACAGGTACAGGGGAACAAGGAGATGGGATTCAAGAAGGGGGTGGTCTGATTAACGCGGATGTAAGGTATATTTAGGAAACAATGGCTAAAATAAGGATGAGGTTCAAGAGTGGGGTTAAAGTTTTGGGTGGTACATACAGAGTGACAATTATTGAACTATATGAAAAAAACGCAACTTAGTTACAAACTACGGCGTGCACACAGTTTATTCAACATGTAAACATCATTATAGATATTCGGACAGAACTATAAGATGGTCGGGAAATCTACTCGAAATGTTTTCCAATTTTTCCTTCAGGTGCTCTGCCACAACAGCTGCTGAGCCAGGGGGACTATAGAAACATCCAACTACCATGTTTGAGCCTGCTTTAACTGTGACCTTCACCCAAATCATTTCACATTTCGGATATCCGTCAATTTCATTCTATACTATTGTACTTTTATCGCTATAAACACGCCTCCCCCTTCATTGTCCAGCCTGTCTCTGCGGTATACATTCCAATCTGAGTTTAGAATTTCATTACTGTTTACATCTGGTTTCAGCCAACTTTCTTTCCCAAGTACTATGTGGGCGTTGTGACCGTTTATTAATGAGAGCAGTTCTGGGATCTTTCTATAGACGCTCCTGCAGTTTACTATTAGCACAGTAATATTGTTATTCCCTGTTGCGTTTTGCCTACTACTACCTCGTCGCGTCTTGTCGGGCCTAGGGAGGGAATGCTCTAACCTAAAGAACGCACATGTGCACTCCACATGTACCCCGCTACCCTTGTAGCCGCTTCCTGCGTGTAGTGCACTCCTGACCTATTCAGGGGGACCCTACATTTCTCCACCCGATAACGGGGATCGAAAAATTTGCACCCCAGATCGCCGCAGAATAGTCTGAGCCTCTGGTTCAAGCCTTCCACTCGACTCCAAACCAGGAGACCGCGATCGGTTCTGGGAACGACACTACAAATAGTTAGATTCCACCCCACGATAGAGGCTTTCCGCCTTCACCAATTCCGCCAGCCGCCTCTATGAACTGAGGACGACCTCTGAACCCAGACGCCAGGGGTCATTGGTGCCGACATGAGCAACAATTTGCAGTCGGGTGCACCCAGTGCCCTCTATCGCCGCCGGCAGGGCTTCCTCCACATCTCGGATGAGAACCCCCAGCAAGCAGACAGAGTGAACACTGGCCTTCTTCCCCGACTTTTCCGCTATCTCCCTTAGATGCTCCATCACCCGCCTAACGTTGGAGCTGCCAACCACTAATAATTCATGATGAAGTGCTTCACAGACTGAGTACGTCAAGTGCGCAATGGTCCACTTCAGGCTCTTATACAAGCAGCTATTCAGCTTTCCGTTGATTGACAGAATTGTTGGATGTCCTCCTGAGGGATATCGTCTCGAATTCTTTTCAGTTGGATCTTTCGGTAATCAAAACCCAGAGTTGGTGGGAGGGCCCTGCCCATAACGCTCCAAACGCCCCAGTTGGGGAGAGACATGGGGACCTTGTTGGCCAAGGTAGCGTTTGGCAACCACGAAGACGCGTTGGTGCATAGCTGTGCTGTAAGAATGCTGCGGATGACAACGAAAAGGGTTGTGCTATGAAATGAAATGGCACCCCAAACCATCACTCCTGGTCGCCAGACCGTACGGCAGGTGACAGTCGGTTTGGTATCCAATCACTCTCTGGGGCGTCTGCGGACATGTATTCGCTGCTCATCGGGGCTCAGTTCGAAGCGGTACTCATCGCTGGAGATAATTTCACCCCGGTAAGATGATCGGATCCACTAACCGTGATCACACCTCATCGGCCCAGGCCAGCAACAGTCCACAGCGACTGCCGCACAGTGCACCGTGACTCGTCTGCAGCCATGTCAACTGCCGTTTCGGTAAGACTACAGTTGCAGTGCGGTTCCCGGCTTTGGAAATTGCGATACAGTGAAGGGAAAGGAGTTCACTCCCTTTTCGCACGTTCCGTTCCCATAACCTGACCTACGCGCTTTATGGATTAGTATGCATTTTACCTGCAGTCAAAGTCCAGTTCCAAAGGCGACATTTTTCCCTAACCACTCATGTTTCTCTTCTTTACTGGGTTAATTCATTAGGGTCCACCCGACTGGTGATAATTCTTTCTGTTTCTTCCTTTATTTATTGATCTGTTGTGTGCCCTGTTGGGATTCATATTTTTTCTTTTTTATATGATCATAATGTTTTACAATCACTGTTGAAAACGTATTTCGTGTACCTCACATGTCTTCTCACATATCAACAGTAATTGTCCACCATCACGCTGATGGTGACCCCATAAACCATTCATTTTTCTGATAACTGTTTTCTTTTATTTATGTTAAATCCATTCTGTAGTTGTTTGTAATCTCGACGTTAACGTTCACGCGCTCGCGCGGGCGGTGAAGTGACCGCCTTTTTGCAATTTCGCGCCGTACTTACTCCACAAAGGTAACGACGCGGCGGAAGGGACATGTATTCTCTAGTTGCACCTTTTTCCGACATATATTGCTCAAAGTTCGTCCAAGTCGCGCCCCACTGCATCTCAGGACAAGTTCAAATAGGTCCGAACACGTTCGGCGGTCAGTTTACCGCCTTGCGAGTGCTTACGAGACTTTGTTCTACTCGCCTTCTTCGGAATATAAGTACTTCTTTTTGTAATTCCCCTATAATTCCTCAATTTTATAGGCTCTTCATTCTCTGGTGAATGTGCATTACTTTCTATACATTTTGCCATTCACAAATTCTGTTTTTCTTCCTACTTTTTAGCACTTCGACATTCTAAGAAATTTCTGTTGGCAGAAGTAACAATTATTTTTATTTTTTAAAGGGAACGTAGAAACCTTACGTCTGATTACATACAAGAATCTTGGCTGAATTGGAGAGAGAGAGCAGGCAGAGGGGAAAGGCCATGAGGAATCCCTAGAAGATGACGTTTCCGATGACCCAGATTATGAACAAGAAGGGATTGAAGATGATATGCATCAAAGTGAGTCGGAAATTGATTTGGAAAACGGGGGAGAAAATAACATAGATCAACAGGAGCTACCAACAAATGACATCAGATTTTGTGTAGGTAAGGACATGAAAACTATTTGGGCTAGTAGAGGCAATATTACCAGCACAAAATCAAAGTCAAAAAATATAATCAAAACTCTACCAGGTCCTAGAGGACAAGCCCGACAATGTGAAACTCGACTGGAAAGTTTTCAGTGTGTAACAACTCCCGAAACGGTAGAAGGGATCGTAGGGTACTTGAATATTTATATTGAGAGGAAAAAATTGACAAGTCAAGCAGTGGCAGAAGGAAGAAGTAACTCTGACGTACGTGAAAGGGATTACAAGCCGACAACGACGGCTGAAATGCTAGCATTGCTTGGTGCTCTGTTTTTGATTGCGGTCAAAAGAGGAAACCGTGCAAATTTCTCTGAATATTTCAATAGCAATGGAACAAGTCTGACAATTTTGCGAGCCAATTTCAGCATTAATAGATTTAGATTTTTGTTACGAGCTATAAGATTTGATGAACTAAACACGAGATTGGAACGTCAAGCAACGGACAAACTTGCTCCTAACATCCAAAAATCATTCAGTTTAGGGGAATTTGTCAGTGTTGAAGAGATGTTGGTTGCGTTTAGAGGACGATGTTCATTCATCCAGTACATATCTCAAAAACCAGCGAAACGCGGGTTCAAAATGTATGCATTGTGTGATGCACGCACTTTTTATACATATAATTTATAAGTGTACTGCGAAAAACAAGTGCCAGGCCCTAACGTACTCTCCAACAAACCATACGACTCGGTCATTAGATTGGTTGAATGCGTAGACGGAACAAATAGAAATGTAACAACTAATAATTATTTTTCAAGTTACCCGTTGGCTGAATACCTCCTTAGCAAAGGCCTCGCTTTTTTAGGTACACTGAGAAAAAATAAAAAAGAAATTTCCCCAGAATTTGTGACAGTAAATGGAAATGCATTGGCAGGAGACTACATGTTCGGTTGTCAAGATGACAAAACATTGATTACAAAAAAAAAAGAAGGAAATCTGTAGTAGTGCTCTCCACAATGCATGATACCGGCATCATTGATGAAGGTATTAAAAAACCTGTACAAATCACAGACTATAATTCAACCAAAGGTGGAGTTGATACTGTAGTCCTCATGTGCTCCAGAATTTCAACATCAAGAAGAACACAAAGGTGGGCTGCATGTATATTTTTAAACTTACGTGACTTGGCAGGAATAAATTCGTTACGAATTTTTCAATTCAGCACAGGTAATATGAAAGAAAAAACGAGAAGACAATTCTTACATACGTTACCTTTGGAACTGATTTGAACCTGAAAGAAAGAGCTAAATTGAAGCATTTAACAAAAGATTTGTTAGTATTTTTGGAAAATTAGAGTGAGCGTGACGTAGTTTATCCAGCTGTATCAACCCCTACAAGGAGAGGAATATGTTGTTTGTGTGGCTCGAAAAAGAATATAAAAACAAAACAGGAAATCGGTGAATGTGGAAGAAACGTCTGTCTACGACATTCACCCACGACAGTTACGTGCAAAACTAAAATGAAATGGATACAGACTGATCAGCATTTTTCATCTTGAATGTTTGTGACGTTTTCAATAAAAAATTCTTTTTTCAAAGCAAAATTAACTTTTCTTGTGACGAGTTAAGACAGTGAATATTTCAAGTCTGTTCTAATAAAAAAACTCATTGATGACCTCGATGTTGAGCGCCCATAAGCCCCAATAAAAAAACTCTTTTTCCCCGTAGAACGAGAACGATAGATATGTACTTCTGTAAACGCCAAAATCTGCTGCAGGATAAAAGCTGCATTCTGGATGCAAGTGATTACGTAAAAGCGACCGCAAACTGCAAATAATTCCTGAAACCATTAATTTGTTTGCAGAGTGCCATTCATATGAGTTTTACTGGTGTATTTTTTGTGGCATAAGTTATCACCTGATGGATATACTGTAAGTCGGATACAGTATAAATTGTTTACTATAAACTGCGGTTTTTAATAATAGATTAAGCTGAGAATACTAACCGCCAGTCAAAAAGGAAATGGAGAAGAAGATAACCTATCCTAGATACAACCTTACGTGAAATATACGAGGGTTGGAGCTTTAATAGTGGCAACTATTTAGTTACAGCTCGTACAGAATGGATACGAGTTTCAAAGATTTACAAACCTTCAAAGTAGTCACCAGCGTTGTGTATAACCCGTTGTCAGCGATGTGGAAGTCGTAGGATACTCTTAGCAGTACCAGCTGTGTTGACAGTTCGAGTGACGAAATTGTCACACTTCTGAAGCGAATGCCGTGAAATGTTCCTGCACTTTAGGAATCGAGTTGAACTTACGAGGACTTAAGTCAGGGGAGTACAGTAGGTGCTATAGCACTTAGCAGTCACATCAGTCAAACAAATCAGTAACAGCTTACACTGTACGTGCTTCAGCATTGTCGTGCAAAATGATGGTCAGGTCCCGCAGAAAGTGTCATCACTTCAGTCTCTATGCTGTTCATTTTTGGAACACAGCCTACGACCAGCTTAGATACAGAAGTGATGACACTTTCTGCAGGACCAGACCATCATTTTGCAGGACAATGCTCAAGCATGTACAGTGATTTGTTTGACTGATGGGGCTGCTAAGTGCTATAGCACCTACTGTACTACCCTGACTTAAGTCCTTGTAAGTTCAACTCGATTTCTAAACTGTAGGAAACACTTCACGGCAATCACTTCAGAACTGCTACAAATTCGTCGGGCAATAGACGGCGTTGCTGCAACTGTCAACACAACTATCACTGCTGAAAGTATCCTACGACTTCCACACCGCTGACAACGTGTTATACACAATGCTGATGACTACTTTGAAGGTCAGTAAAACTTTGAAACAAATATCTATTTTGTACGAGATGTAAATAAATAGTTGCCACTATTAAAGTTCCAACCCTCGTGTATTGGTAATAGATGACCCTAATGGAGAAAATTACTTAAAGCACGTCAAATCCTCGTCTTTCACCTGTTCTTTGTATCAATTAACGAAGTCTCCGCTATCGCACACACTGGGAATGCAAAATAGAAGCGAGCAACGTGTTAACGCTTCACATTCTCCCAGAAATGAACTGAAATAGTTCTAAGTCACCAGAGATGACCAAGATTTTCGGGAGCTTTTACTTAGTCTTCATGAGTTTACCGGAGTTGGAAATACTCTCAATACCAGCAGTTTGGCTGAAAAGAACGAACCTCATTAGCAATCCGCCCTGCTGTTACGGGTAGCGAATGAAGATGGAGAAACAAAGGATAAAGCAGCCACATGGCGTCTGCAGGCAGGGGCAGTAACGAAGTGGGCAGAGCCGGTTGGTCCGCCTCTTCTTGCTATTGATGCTGCTCGGCCTTGGAAAGGAATGTGTAGGTCGCTGCGCTAAGGACACTGTTCGCCTTCAAACTCATCGACGCGTCTGTGACGTCCTGAATGAGTCCCATAGAATCAACTTGTAGGACTACGACAGACGTCAATGACGGACATTCTTTATTATGTATCCGAAGGCGCAGGATGGTGTCGCGATTTCAGTTGCTGCCTGCAGTCACCACAGCCTCCAGAAGGAATACGAAATGATGTAGTTTTCACCAAAGTTTTTACGAAGATGACCAAGCTGGACAGGGAATGCACTAGAATTACGAAAGTCGATAGAGTGTGCCTCAAGAACCTTATGAAGACAGTTAACAGTCTCAATTTGTCATTAACCATTTAACAGATAGGACGACCAGCTTTCTCAAGATTTTAATTTTTAATGTTACACAGTATATGACATTACAGTCGCTGGCTGATTGTGACGAAATGCAGAGCGGCTTAAGCAATATTTCCATTTGCAACGCGAAATGACAGTTATGAAAATCTAAAACAGCTAACAACAAAAAAAACTTAGAAGTAGACATTCGCGGTGTAGCGAAGCAGCTTAAACCACTTAATGAAGGTAAGGATTTCGGTTCGATCGTATACCAGTCAGGCTCCTTTCAGAGTATGCTGATACAATAACTCCATGTACAAGTGCTCACTCATCTAAAGATGGGTATCTGAAGACTGAAAATTTGCACAAGTCACACCAATACCCAAGAAAGCAAACGGGAGTAATCTGCTGAATTACACACCCATATCACTAACGCCGATAATTAATTATCGCTGTGTTGCACATTTGAACAGTGTCCTAGAGTAAAATTTTAAAGCTCATTACATGAAAAAATTTAAATAAAGAAAATGAATCTAATTAAATGCCAAAGGACTAAAGCTCAGTAACGAAGTACATTTTGAAAGTTGCGTGATGTGAAGTGTAATGTTTGAATCGGAATATCCACTAAAACAAATTACTGCTCAATCTGGATGAGAATAACTGTTTGAAAATACCAAGGAAATTAAATCTTCTTACTAGAACAGTCCTATTCACATATGGTTTGCTCTAGAGTGGAAGCTGAAGTCTGCCCTGCAAATAAAGTGACTTACTTCTTGCCCAGGAAGCTGTTTTTGTGTCTGGAGTATTAACGTTCGCTACATTAGACACAAATCAGCAGATGCAGAAGCTAAAGATAAATAATGTACTGTAATTAGTTTAGCTTGTCAGACACAATCTGTTGCTTCGTGCGCCGTAGGGTGCAATGCACATTCGACGGAAAATTTAAAACTTTACTTTAAGTAAAAGAGTTTAGGACAGATAAAAATCTGTTTATTGGCAAAAAGACTGCACAACAGAAGAAGGCTCTAACAATTGCAAAATTTTCTTATTGCAAAGAAACTAAAAACATTTTAACCAATCGACTTATTTGTGACATAATAAAAAAAAGAGAGTAAATTAGCACTAATCATGAAAGTTATTAGTTATCTGAGGGACGACTTCTTTCAGCCACCAGTTCTGACAAACATTTGATTCTTGCGCATGCCTTTGTTACCATTAAATACCTCCAAAACTTCTCCGTCAGTATAAAGAACGAGAAAGTATTATAAGTGGGTTTTCATCTCCATGGTAAAGTATTCCAGAGAGCTTGTTCCAGATTCACAGAAAACAGTACTCATATTATGAAACCACAGATAAAACGAAACACGGGTTAAAGATCTTATTCACTACTCATGCCGTACGTTCATTCGTCTTTGTACCAATACAGTAAAAGTGAATTGTTTACAATAGTAGAAAACATATGAGAACCTCACACACTAAGGGTCTCTCCAGCTTGTACGCGACTTTGACGATCTAAAGAGACAATTAGAAAGGAACTTGGAACTTCCAGGAACACTATCAGTGTCAAGCGGAGTAACTACCTGCATAATGGCCAGAGGCGGATAAACTCGTTATTGATTTGCTAAATTTGTGAAGCCAAATTTTTCTTAAATTAAATTCATTTGTTTTCTCTAGATTTATATCATATCTACGGATTTGTAGCCTACACGGAGAACTGCTTTGTGGTGTGTCGTTGTTATCCTTTCTTAGAGATCATAGAGCCATGGAATACTTGCCCCCACTATCTGGATCAGAAAATACGTCGAGAGGCAAACACTTGCACCGTTCCGTTGTTGGCTATAGACTAGCCAAGAGTATTCCTGTAGCCAATCTGACAGTAACTTCTTTCCTTCTCCACCCTGTGAGCTCCGGATATCCATAACCACTTTGTGGTTCTGAAGACTGCCAGATTTTCGTATTTTTCCTCGCCACTAAGCACTTTTCCCGCTACATAAGAAATGTAAAAAAGATTTTCGGCGGAAGTAGTGTATCTATCGACTAGCACTGGTTCTCGCTCTGTAACAACAGCAAACAAAACCTACAGCTTGTACACAAAGTATAGAATCATACATAACCAAATCAACAATTTACTAAAACTAAATTTACTCTTCGGAACTGCTCTAAAGGCCTATTTAAAAACGGCCAATACTTCTTTAAGGAGATAAAATAATACCCATCAATCAATATGAACAGCTTTTATTTTATTATGGAAGCAACTTCGAAATCTCGAAAAAAGCATCTATTGACTACAAAAGTCACATATCTACTAAGCTAGTTGACGAAAACGTATCAAACAACTGATTCTTTTCTCGATTTTGAAGTTGGTCGAGTAATAAAAGTTGTTCTTATTGATGAGTAATTTAACCCTTAAGAAATTATTGACCGATTTTAAGTAAATAACGCGGTATAAAACTATAAAATTCACGGCAGAGGCGGGTGCGCAAAGATAGCTAGTTTAGAAAGAATTCAGAACCGAAAAAATCCCATGACTGATTTTATATTACATTATTTTCGTTAAATATTGCTTCACGCTGTTCCTTGAAGACAGACAGGAAGGATAGAGTGCCCAGACTCCAGTTCAAAGCCACCCACACCACACCGACGGAAATATCAACGAACTCAACCGAATAAAATGTCACAAGCTTGACTAATCGTGTTTAAATGAATTTCATTTAAGTACATACAAAATTCAGTAATCAGACAGATGAGCTTTGAGTCGACAATGGAATATTGCTGACACTGTTTTCAGGTAATATTGCATCATTCTCGCTCGATTCGCCCTCTTCAATCTTTCTTTTCATAAAAAAGGAACGAACAAAGAACCAGTTTTAATCGTTTATATATGACTTTAAAAAAGTTGATAAAAACAAACAAAAAGCATTCCATGATAGCAATTAAAAACCACTTCAGAGCTCATGTAACAGGGCGCTGATGTGGCTACATATCGACTGAGTGCGTGCGGTTTAAAAAAGCATCACGTAAACAGCTTGTTACAGAAATTTTAAATTTGTGAACATTAAACCTATTTACTTGTAAATTGGATTAAGTAAGGATAAGCGATGAAAATTTTAGTGTACGTACTATAGAACCAAAAAAGTAGGATAATATGAAGTATAATTTGAGATTTGTCATAGTTTTTTTTTTTTGGGGGGGGGGGGGGGAGGTGGACTTCAGTCCCTTAGTCTGCTCTCTCGATCCGCTACTGTGTGTGTGTGTGTGCTGAAACTGTAACTTGAAATTAACACGTACTTGGCGGTGTTTTTGTATCAAAGAAATAACAATATATTGAAGTCTTCAGTCGAAAACTATCTATCATTTAAAAGCTGAATTCACCTAATACCAAAAATCTTTAATGTAATCTGTAGATACAGTTAGTGTGGCTGATAGTACTACAGCTTGTCCAGTTGAGCAACACTAATTCGCTCCTATCAGGGACGGCGTTTGGTTGAGCTGCAGAAGAATAGCAGAAGGTGTGCGGACCTGTTTTCTGTAGGACGAACTTCAGTAACCGCACCGATGCAATACGAAGATTTAAGAACCGATAAGAAGTGAATAATCTCTATCATACTGCAGCCTTCTACGTGTTGCTCCCGGAGAAACAGTGAATACAAGGCTAGACTAACTACAGCACGCACGAGGTATATCGTGCAGTGCGAAGGACTTTGCGTCATGCACTTTACGGTGATTTGCCGAGTATGGATGTAGAGGAAGAAGTAGATATATAGGCTGAGTCACTAACTATTGCCACCTAAACTCCGCAAGTATGAACTCCGGAAGCTGAAAAGTTTGAGGGACAAAAGTTGCATGGGACAACGGGGGCCATAATATGATGTTGATCTTTTGTTGCTAGATGGGGTCGCTTCAGAGATATGAAGGACAACTTTGTTAAAAAATGGGATACTACAGTTTGGTACCTATTTTCTGATAGCGTCTGTCGAGACGAATGTAACACTAAGGTGTTTGAAGGTCACCGAATGTCACAAAGGTGGCATGAACATCCATTTACAGAATGTGTTCGAAGTGATGACCATTGGTATCCAATGCAGTGTGCCGGCCTGGGTGGCCGAGCGGTTCTAGGCGCTACAGCCTGGAACAGCTCGACCGCTACGGTCGCAGGTTCGAATCCTGCCTCGGGCATGGATGTGTGTGATGTCCTTAGGTTAGTTAGGTTTAAGTAGTTCTAAGATCTACGGGACTGACGACCACAGCAGTTAAGTCCCATAGTGCTCAGAGCCATCTGAATAAATGCAGTGCTGCAATCTTCTTATCATGGATTGAGTTGTATTCCTTACCAAACCGGCACTTTTCGAAGCACGTGCTCAGACATGCTCTCTCGTATATCTTCAGGTGTAGTTGGAACGTCTTCATAAACAATGTCTTTTACGAATCCCCACAAGAAAAAATCCAGAGGCTTCAAGTCTGGCGAACGAGCCGGACACGGCACATCTCTTGGCTTCTTTGCTATGGCTTGTGAAGCTTACTAAATTAAAAATTGAAATAAAGGTCTGTGAAAGTTTTTTGAATTAAAGTTTTCTGACGACTGGTACCTTCCGTTCACCCAAATAATCGATAGCAGTTTCAGAGTCACCACTATTTTTTAGATTTTTATGGAAAGCAGTGTGTGCAGAAAAGCATAATGGTCTCTCTTAATTCGTTTTCACGCAATACTGCCCAGTTTATAATTTAAAGAATGTAACGTAAAATCCAAGAGAAATGTCTTGCTTAAAAAGGTAGTGTTGAACACGGAGTACCAAGATGAGGTCAAATTCCGCGTTAAAAAATAAGAAAGAAATAGCCTGTATGGAAAATAATGATGACCGTTAACTTTTGCTGATTCACAGAATTTCCTTTTCTGTCACATACTTCACAAACTAGTGTAATCACCTGCAGTAAAACAAAGCATGGTGCTGATATTAAAAATAAAGTTTGTTTTTAGTAACTTAGGTGCATTCATGAATAATGATAATTATCATAGCGTACACGTATAACAACGCGTACGGCAGATAACCTTTGACCCTGGTAATACACACATCAAAAAAAGTTTTGCATCAACTCGGTTCCCAGATCCCCTGAAGATACACATTGACTGTGGAAACTGTATCACAGACACACTCTCTTTGACTGTTCAGAGATGTCACTGAACCCGCCCAAAGATGTAAACAATAATGCATGAGCAGCGCCTATTAGAGGGATGGGATCCGACAGCCGATCAGTTCTAGTCATTCCACCAGGAATGTCTATAGTTGAACCATGCCTAGACGATCAATACCGCGGTTCGTATTGCTATTGTGTGCAAGGAAGGGATCTCAACAAGGGAAGTGTCCAGGCGTCTGGGAGTGAACCAAAGCGATGTTGTTCGGACATGGAGGAGATACAGAGAGGAACTGTCGATGACATGCCTTGCTCAGGCCGCCCAAGGGCTACTACTGCAGTGGATGACCGCTACCTGCGGTTTACGGTTTGGAGTAACCCCGACAGCAACGCCACCATGTTGAATAATGCTTTTCGTGCAGCCACAGGACGTCATGTTACGACTCAAACTGTGCACAATAGAATGCATGATACGCAACTTCACTCCAGACGTCCATGGCGAGGTCCATCTTTGCAACCATGACACCATGCACCATGGACCAAACAACATGCCGAATGGACCGCTCACGATTGGCATCACGCTCTCTTCACCCATGAGTGTCGCATATGCCTTCAACCAGACAATCGACGGAGACGTGTTTGGAGGCAACCCGTTCAGGATGAGCGCCTCAGACACAATGTCCAGCGAATGCAGCGTGGTGGAGGTTCCTTGCTGTTTCGGCGTGGCATTATGTGGGGCCGACGTACGCCGCTGGTGGCCATGGAAGGCGCCGTAACGGCTGCACGATACGTGAATGCCACCCTCCGACCTATACTGCAACCATGTCGGCAGCATGTTGGCGAGGCATTCGTCTTCATGGACGACAATTCTCGCCCCCCATCGTGCACATCTTGTGGATGACTTCCTTCAGGATATCGACATCGCTCGAATAGGATGGCCAGCATGTTCTGCAGACATGAACCCTATCGAACATGCCTGGGATAGATTAAAAAGGGCTGTTTTTTGATGACGTGGCCCACCAACCACTCTGAGGAATCTACGTCGAATCGCCGTTGAAGAGTGGGATAATCTGGACCAACTGTGCCTTGAGGAACTTGAGGATAATATGCCACGACGAATACAGGCATGTATCAGTGTAAGAGGACATGCTACTGGGTATTAGAGGTACCGGTGTGTACAGCAATCTGAACCACCACCTCTGAAGGTCTCGCTGTACGGTGGTAGAAAATGCAATGTGTGGTTTTCATGAGCAATAAAAAGGGCGAAATGATGTTTATGTTGATCTCTATTCAAATTTTCTGTACAGGTTGTGGAACTCTGGGACCCATGGTGATGCCAAACTTTGTTTGGTGTGTGTATTACGAAGGTTGTGACTTTACGAACGCTGAGTGTGTCAAGCAGTTTTATTAGAACACAGACAGTTGATGACATGTGACTCGCAATTTGCCGTGTGTGGCCGGGACAGGTATGTCACTGGGCACTGGGGAGCACACCCAAGTTAGTGAGCTGTCAACGGGGGTGGGTTGCCACTTGGCTGGCCATGGCACCCAACGATTCGGAAAATACCAGTGGCGAAAGGGGGGGGGGGGGAATGTGTAACCACGTGCTTAAAGAAATGAAGCAAAATGACTATGTTAAAACTAGTTTCCTAATCTAATTCCCTCAGGTTCACTTGATTTAATTCCGTCTACATTCAATTACCCTTGTTTTGCTTTTGATGATGTTCATCTTATTTCCTGCTATCAAGACACTATCCATTCCGTTCAACTGCTGCTTCGAGTCCTTTCCTGTCTCTGACACAATTACAATGTAATCTGCAACATTTTTTTCCCATCACAGCTTGCTCAATGTACAGACTGTATAACATCTGTGAAAGACTACAGTCCTGCCTCACACTCTTCTCAAACAATGCTTCCCATTCACGGCCCTAGACTACTTCTGGTTTCTGTACAAGTTGTAAATAATCTTTCGCTCCCTGCATTCTGAATTTCGAAGAGTGTATTCCAATGAACATTGTCAAAAGCTTTTTCTGAGTCTACAAAACCAATAAAAGTAGTTTTGCCTTTCCTTAACCTATCTCCCATGATAAGTCGTACGGTCAACATTGTCTCGCATCTCCTCACATTTCTCCGGAATCCAAACTGATCTCACCGAGGTTATCTTCTACTACACTACTGGCCATTAAAATTGCTACACCATGAAGATGACGTGTTAAAGACACGAAATTTAACCGACAAGGAGAAGATGCTGTGGTATGCAAATAATTAGCTTTTCAGAGCATTCACACAAGGTTGGCGCCGGTGGAGACGCCTACAACGTGCTGACATGAGGGATGTTTCCAACCGATTTATCATACACACAGCAATTGACGGGCGTTGCCTGGTGAAACGTTGTTGTGATGCCTCGTATAAGGAAGAGAAATGCGTACCATCACGTTTCCGACTTTGATAAAGGTCGGAATGTAGCCTATCGCGATTGCGGTTTATCGTATCGCAACATTGCTGCTCTCGTTGGTCGAGGTTCAATGACTGTTAGCAGAATATGGAATCGGTGCGTTCAGGAGGGTAATACGGAACGCCGTGCTGAATCCCAACGGCCTCGTATCACTAGAGGTCGAGATGACAGGCATCTTATCAGCATGGCTGTAACGGATCGTGCAGCCACGTCTCGATTCCCGAGTCAACAGATGAGGACGTTTGCAAGACAAAAACCATCTGCACGAACAGTTCGACACGTTTGCAGCAGCATGGACTATCAGTTCGGAGACCGTGGCTACGGTTACCATTGACGCTACACTACAGACAGGAGCGCCTGCGATAATGTACTCAACGACGAACCTGGGTGCACGAATGGCAAAACGTCATTTTTTCGGACGAATGCAGGGTCTCTTTACAGCATCATGAAGGTCGCATCTGTGTTTGGCGACATCGCGGTGAACGCACATTGGAAGCGTGTATTCGTCATCGCCATACTGGCGTATCACCCGGCATGATGGTATGGGGTGCCATTGGTTACACGTCTCGGTCACCTGACGGCACTTTGAACAGTGGACGTTACATTTCAGATGTGTTACGACCCGTGGCTCTACCCTTCATTCGATCCCTGCGAAACCCTACATTTCAGCAGGATAATGCACGACCGCATGTTGCAGGTGCTGTACGGGCCTTTATGCATGAAGGAAATGTTACGATTGCTGCCCTGGCCAGCACATTCTCCAGACCTCTCACCAACTGAAAATGTGTGGTCAATGGTGGCCGAGCAACTGGCTGGTCACAATAAGCCACTCACTACTCTTGATGAACTGTGGTATCGTGTTGAAGCTGCATGGGCAGCTGTACCTGTACACGCCATCCAAGCTCTGTTTGACTCAGTGCCCAGGCGTATCAAGGCCGTTATTAAGGCCAGAGGTGGAGGGTACTGATTTCTCAGGATCTATGCACCCAAATTACGTGAAAATGTAATCGTATGTCAGTTCTAGTATAATATATTTGTCCCATGAATACCCGTTTATCATCTGCATTTCTTCTTGGTAGTTTTTACATTCTTCTGTACATAAGTCGTCTGTATATTTTGCAGCCATGACTTATTAACCTGACAATTCAGTAATATTCACACCTGTCAGCACTCACTTTTTGGAACTGCAATTATTCCATTCTTCTTAAAGTCTTAGGGTGTTTCGCCCGTAGCATGTATGTTGGATACCAGATGGAACAGTTTATCCATGACTGCCTCTCCTGTGGATATCAGTAATTCCGAGGGAGTGTCGTCTACTCCAGAGGTGCTATTTCTGTTTATGTGTTTCAGTCCCCTGCTATATTCATCTCGTAATAACAGACCTCACATCTCACTTTCACTACTCCTTCGGCCTGCAACGCCATTGCCTGTAGTAGAATTGTCTTCAGTGATGAGTCCCGCTACGAACTGAGCACTGATGATCAGCGGAGACATGTCTGGAGACGTCCCAGACAGCGGTGGGATACCAACCTGACTTCATTGTCGTCCGCCATAAGGCCCGACATCCAGGAGTGATGGTCGGCAGCACCGATTCGTTTCGTAGCAGGACTGCTTTGCTCGCCCTCCACGGCACCCTTACAGCACTTCGGCAGGTCGGCGATATCTGCGCCTCCTTTTGTTGTCCTCCAGGACAACCCATCATGAGCTTACATTTCAGCAAGTTAATGCCTTCCCGCACAAGACGAGAGCTTCTACCGCCTGACTTCGTGCTCTCCAAACACTAACTTGGCTAGCAAGGTCACTCAATCTCTCCTCAATCGAGAACATGTCTAGTATTACAGGCGGGGCCCTCCAACCAGCTCGGGATTCTGACGACCTGACGCGCCAGCTGGACTGAATTGGCACGAGGACACGCAAGAACTCTAACAGTCTGTGCCAGTTCGAATAACTGCTTGCGTAAGGGCCATCCAATTGTACTGAAACTGCTATCATTTGTTTGTTTGCAATTATACATCCGTTCCACCAATTTCCGTTGCATCCGGATAATTCCTTCGGTTTTTTTTATCTTAGAGTTTATTTATAAGTGTGGAGTATTTCAGTTACGGCTAATCTGTTTGAGTGGCGTAATGAAAATGGCGTTATTCTGGTTCCATTTGTCATTCTACATCACTAAGTATTCACTGTACAGTTCAGTTACTGTTCGACGCGTTGTTTATCATGCTAGCAGTTTTGTGAGCAGCGTAATTAAATATGTTTCCGTAACCACTGCTTATAAAAATCGCCGACACTTAAAAACTAGAGTTCGCACAGTGTCGTGCAGTTCTACACACATCTCGTGGTGTAGCGACGCACAGTTTTGTATTGGACTAAACTTAATTATTTTCTGTGTAACATATACGAGTAACAGTTTCTCTCAGGTAGAAGACATATTGGCAGTCGGCCACTCGCACGCCACCGGCACCGTCATGAGGTTCCTTACCGAAAATTCCCGGCCTTTCCCTACTGCATGTTCTCGCCGCCTGCACCGACCAAGTCCGCGGAATCCCATTCCACCGCCGCTGCAGTTTCCTCAGATCAAGCTATAGATTACCCAGGCTCGTCAACTCACACGGTGGTACAACGATATAGTTGCCAATTGCAAGGTTTTGGGAAGACATTTTTCGATATTTTCTCTCGGAAAAGGATAGTGTCCCGTATCATGGGGCATCGATGAGTATCCTACATAACGAAAGAAATACACTACTGGCCAATAAAATTGCTACACCAAGAAGAAATGCAGATGATAAACGGGTATTCATTGGACAAATATATTATACATGAACTGACATACGATTACATTTTCACGCAATTTGGGTGCATACATCCTGAGAAATCAGTACCCAGAACAACTATCTCTGGCCGTAATAACGGCCTTGATGCGCCTGGGAATAGAGTCAAACAGAGCTTGGATGGCGTGTACAGGTACAGCTGCCCATGCAGCTTCAACACGATACCACCGTTCATCAAGAGTAGTGACTGGTGTATTATGACGAGCCAGTTGCTCGGCCACCATTGACCAGACGTTTTCAGTTGGTCAGAGATCTGGAGAATGTGCCGGCCAGGGCAGCAGTCTAACATTTTCTGTATTCAGAAAGGACCGTACAGGCCCTGCAGCATGCGGTCGTGCATTATCCTGTTGAAATGTAGGGTTTCGCAGGGATCGAAAAAAGGGTAGAGCCACGGGTCGTAACACATCTGAAATGTAACGTCCAGTGTTCAAAGTGCCGTCAATGCGAACAAGAGGTAACCGAGACGTGTAACCAGTGGCACCCCATACCATCACGCCGGATGATACGCCAGCATCCAATGTGCGTTCACCGCGATGTCGCCAAACACGGATGCGACCATACTGATGCTGTAAAGAGAACCTGGATTCATCCGAGAAAATTAAGTTTTGCTATTCGTGCACCCAGGTTCGTCGTTGAGTACACCATCATAAGTGCTCCTGTCTGTGATGCAGCGTCAAGGGTAACCGCAGCCATAGGCTGCGAGCTGATAGTTCATACTGCTGCAAACGTCGTCGAACTGTTCGTGCAGATGGTTGTTGTCTCACAAACGTCCCCATCTGTTGACTCAGGGATCGACACGTGGCTGCACGATCCGTTACAGCAATGCGGATAAGACGCCTGTCATCTCGACTGCTAGTGAAACGAAGCCGTTGGGGTCCAGCACGGTGTTCCGTATTACCCTCCTGAACCGACCGATTCCATATTCTGCTAACAGTCATTGGATTTCGACCAACGCGAGCAGCAATGTCGCGATACGATAAACCGCAATCGCGAAAGGTTACAATCCGACCTTTATTAAAGTCGGAAACTTGATGGTACGCATTTCTCCTCCTTACACGATGCATCACAACAACGTTTCACCAGGCAACGCTAGTCAACTGCTGTGTGTATGAGAAATCGGTTGGAAACGTTCCTCTTGTCAGCATGTTGTAGGTGTCGCCACCGGCGCCAACCTTGTGTGAATGCTCTGAATAGCTAATCGTTTGTGTATCACAGCATCTTCTTCCTGTCGGTTAAATTTCACGTCTGTAGCACGTCATCATTTTAATGGCCAGTAGTATAGTTCGATAATAGATTTCTGAGGCCAATACAACAATTTCAGTGTGTAGCATAAATGAATGCGGTATTTTATTGTGAGAAATAGAGGTAGGAAGAAATAAAAAAAGGACAGTATAAGTGAAAGTAGGACTAGCGCACTGAGGCCTTCGAACAAACTTAATATGTAGATAGTTCATCCATAACTGGAATCGAGAATTTCGTCGATATTTGCGAGTTATGATTTCGATACGGGCAAGATATCAAAACATGTGACATAAATGGTCGGAATTTTTGATTTCATTGACTTAGAAACTTACAGTTTTTACACTGTCGTGGGCTATAGACTTTAGTATGCCACGTAAATTTCCATGTGATAACGCATACGGCTCCTGAGGAAAATTGTCTCAACAGAAGGGATGGACACAGTCGAACAACAAATAGAAAAGCAAACATTTTTTCCTGTAGTGTAATTACACATTAACAATTTTCAGAGTTCTTCCTTTACTTTTACTGTGGAACCTTTGCTATTGCCAAATTTCATGGTTTTATATCAAAAAGGTGTAACCTATAGGTTTTGATGACGGAGTTTGTATAAAAATATGTGACTGATGGGCGTAGAATCTTAAATTTTTGTATTTTCAAGGGACCTATAACTTATTATGTAAAATATTTCAATTTGATACGTCTACACGATCCTGACAAAAAATTTGTTACCGTCGGGCAGACAGACAGACGGACAGCAAATTGAACCTATAAGGATTGCGCTTCTACCGACTGAGGTACGTAACTCTAAAGATGAAGAATGGAAAGAGAAATTAGAAGGGTGTCGTGCTGTATAAACATTGAGGTAGACGTTAATGGGGATGGGTAATAAACAGAAGATTGAATTTTTACTTTATTTCATTTAGCTTTGGCTCGAAAATGATTGGCTGCCTTCATTTTCCGTTGTGCTTTCGCTCTGGGAATAATCATGATGTCTTTTTCTCCCTCTGTCTCTCACTTTCTTGGAATGTAGTCAACTCGGGTGATGCTGAGGGAATTAGATTAGGAAATGAGTCACTTAAAGTAGTAAAGGAGTTTTCTATTTCGGGAGAAAAATAACTGATGATGGTCGATGTAGAGAGGATATAAAATGTAGACTGGCAATGGCAAGGAAAGGGTTTCTCAAGAAGAGAAATTTGTTAACATCGAGTATTGATTTAAGTGTCAGGAAGTCGTTTCTGAAAGTATTTGTATGGAGGGTAGCCATGTATGGAAGTGAAACATGGACGTAAACAGTTTGGACAAGAAGAGAATAGCTTTCGAAATGTGGTGCTACAGAAGAATGCTCAAGATTAGATGGGTAGATCACATAACTAATGCGGAGGTATTGAATAGAATTTGGGAGAAGAGGAGTTTGTGGCACAATTTGACAAGAAGAAGGGACCGTTTGGTAGGACATGTTCTGAGGCATCAAAGGATCACAAATGTACCATTGGAGGGCAGCGTGGAGAGTAAAAACCATAGAGGGAGATCAAGAGATGAATACACTAAGCAGATGCAGAAGGATGTAGGCTGTAGTAAATACTGGGAAATGAAGAAGATTGCACAGGATAGAGTAGCACGGAGACCTGTATCAAACCAGTCTCAGGACTGAAGACCACAACAACAACAACATTTGATGTTGCTTTATTTAACACGTACATTTTGTATTACAAAATACATTGCGGCAAACGACAGATCTACTCAGAATACAGGATTCACATTGCAGAATCATTTTTGAAGACTACACCTTTACTAGAATATAACTGGAAGGGACGATTAGCATCCGACGATGTACCACAAAGACAGCATGCGCAACATTGGGCCCATTTTCTCAAATATATTGATCCAACACCATCAAAAGTAAATCCTGCGAGAGCTTGTGTTGTGTGCAGAAAGCATCAACGACGCAGAGAAACAACGTGGGAATGCAAAAAGTGCAGGGTTGCAAAACATGTGCCAGATTGTTTTGAACGGTATCATACAATCGAAGACTATTAAATTCGTGTACAAGTCATTGTCAAGACGTTGCGTTTGAAAATATGTCTGCCAACGTACTAACGTAACAGGTCCCAGAATGTCTTGAACAAAATTTTATACAGTCTTAGATGATTGCAGTGTTGTGAATATTGTTATTAAGATGTAAAATGTCTGGAAACACCCTCATAAAATCCAAATGGAGCAGCAAACAAGGAAATAGAGTCCCTACACACGAGGAACGGGAAGGGGGAAACGTTATAGGCTATGCCACCAACATGGCGACCATCTTGAAAGCCGCCATCTTGGATTCAACTCCAAAGTTTCAAATGGGAAAGTACTAATGTGACATATCAAACAGATTGATAATTTAACCAGAAAAACAATGCCGTTGCTATTTTATACATAGCTTTATTCATTCTCGGGTTATAGTCAGTTACATATGGCAGCGGTGGGACTCTCGGCAGCGTGAGTATTACGTACTGAGAAGTCATAAAATGGAGTCTGAAACGGTGCAAAGTGACTGTCCCACGCCTGATATGTTACATGTGTTTAACTGTTAGGTATCATTTACTCATACTAACTTTTTAATCATTGTTTCCTTATTTACAGTCTACAAAATGTCCTTAACACATGAAGAACGCATTGAAATCATCTTGATATCAGTAGAAAGAAGCACACGGGTCATTACTGAGGATTTCAACAGTCCTCACCCGACCCGACAGCCCATCACTCACAGCGCAGTTGCCAAGCTTTTGGCCAAATTCCGAGCAACAGGTTCTGTCGCAGATAAACCTAAGGCTGGAAGACCAAAATCCGCCACTGATGAAGAAACAACAGTGTGCGTGTTGGAATCATTTAGCAAGAGTCCGCAATGGAGTACTCGCCGCCTGTCACAAGAATGTGGGGTTAGCCGTACCTCTATAATGCGAATTTTATCGCAGCACAAATGGCACCCGAACAAAATTCAGCTGCTCCAACACCTGAACGAGGACGAGCCAGACCGTCGGGTACAGTTTGCAGAATGGGTGACACAGCAGTTGTAGATAAACGCACGCTTCCCCTGTCAGGTATTGTTCAGTGACGAAGCCAATTTTTTTATCAATGGTGAAGTGAACAAGCAAAGTCACAGATACTGGTCAGACACAAATCCGCACTGGATTGATGGTTACAAAACGGTCGACTCACAAAAAGTGATGGTCTGGTACGGTGTGTGGTGTACCAAAGTCGTTGGACCTTTTTTTTTATTGATGGTACGTTAACAGCCAACAGTTATCCGTAGTTATTGGATGAAGAAGTGTTTCCCTCGTTTTTAACGGAGGACGGGACATTTCCAGAATTCTGCCAGCATGATGGAGCCCCACCACATTATGGGCACAATGTGCGAGCGTACGTGGATGTGCAGCTCCCTCAAAAGTGGATTGGTCGTAGGGGTGCAGTGGAGAAGCCACCACGTGCACCAGATTTGACTCCTTTGGATTTTTATCTTTGGGGTCATGTCGAAGCATTGGTTTATTCTCTGAAAATACGGGATTTGCATGATCTAAAGCAGCGCATTGTTGATGCATGTGGTCAAATTGAGCCAGATGTGTTAGTCAAAGTTCATCAGGACTGGGTCCGGAAGATAGCATTAACAATCCAACATAATGTACAACATATCGAGCCATTCCTATGACTGTTGGTGGTCTCTCGGGACTGTGTAACATCGGCGTAACGTCTCTTCGGCACATAACACACATGCTGCCGAACGTCCCACCGCTGCCACATGTAACTGGCTATAACCCGAGAATGACTAAAGCTATGTTTTTCTCGTGAAATTATCTTTCTGTTTGATATGTCACATGACCGCATTCCCATTTGATATTTTGGAGTTGAATCCAAGATGGCGGCTTTCAAGATGGCCACCATGTTGGTGGCATAGCCTATAAAGTTTCCCCCTTCCCGTTCCTCGTGTGTAGGGACTCTGTCTCCTTGCTTGCTACTCCATTTGAATTTTATGAGGGTGTTTACGGACTTTTGGACCACCCTATGTTTATCACTGTATGTTTGCTTATAAAGGGAAATAAAACGTTTGTGAATATATCGTTGCGTTAGAGACAATAAATGTTTCACGGCTCAAGCTAAGGGAACTTAAGTCGTAAGGCAAAGGGTTGAAGGTGGCTTGGATTTTTGGCACGCTAGCGAGCGGGAAAGAGAGGACACAGTCTTTGGGTCGGATGGAGCAGGCGATGCCTTGCATGGAAATTGTTGTACAATAGCGTCAGATGACGACTGCTGCATTATTTCGGCTTTGGTACAAGTTATTTCGCTGTGTTATGGACGTTAAAACGACGCCAAGAAAAATTAATTAGTCCGAACTTCAAGAACATCGTACACTGTACCACGGGTAGTGCAGCCACCGTTACTATTCGTCACAGCCAACATCTGCAGACAGCAGTTTACGAACTGTATAATTAGAATTGTACAAGCGTGAACCATTAACTCAAATGTAATCTTTGTTGAATAACTTTGAGTAAAACATAACATTTGGTTCGCCTGGTTATTTCATTCCTAACCATTCACCCATGTAGGGTCCTTTACTGTTATTTGATTATTCCAAGTAAACCTGTTATAAATGCATTTGATGTGCTTTAATCGGTATCTACGAGCAAAAATCTTTGAATAAATGTCTGAAAATAGTTGTTATGGACTAATGTTTAAAATGCAGGTAGAAGTACTTGTAACACCATAGCTCTAATACTCCAATGATTTATTTTGGTTTTTGTTTCATTTAATGTTACATCACTGAGCTTCTGTAAATGTGTTGGTTTGAATCGATAACATAAAATTGTATACTCATTTCCTTGTAAGAACTTCGATGTCATGATATGATTCTATGCAAAGTAGTGTATCTGTCATTTAAATTCTTTGTCCCATTTGGAGGGTACAAAATTTACTGTATATAATTGTAATTTCTGTGTGAATAATTTTTTTGTAGAAATGTCAGTATGTGCAAATGCTCTGTTTTATTTAATGTATTTCTTTACTGTTATGTAAACTGCTGATCCTCACTTAGGGTTCTTTGTTATTCTGTATGTAAAAGTAGTTGTGGTTCCCCTCGGGGACGGAACTGTGTAGCGCGCGCAAATTGTGGTTGGCCTAGGTGGAAAAGGTGGAACAAGAGTCAGTCCGGGACGAGCTACGAGTCGGGACGAGCTACCAAATCGTGCACTGCCATGTAAATGTTGCATATTGTGCTGCTTCCGAGAGAGGTTTTTTTCTGCTACTTTCCAATGCCTCGGATGGATGGATAAATAGCTGGAACTATTCTGGAATTTGCATCTATCATCGCCACCAAGAAATGACTGAGTCCAGCAATCCTACCTGTAATTCCACCTACCGACATGCAATCGCCACCACATTGCGCAATCACTGTAATGGAGCACTATAGCAATTTACAGTGAAGGATCAGCTAAATGGAGGTGTTAGTGTGCTCAAATATAAGGTGATTTATAACTGAGTTTATGTACCTACCTTTATTTTTCTCCTTATCATAACACCTCTCAGGTTCCTCTCCGTTTGAACTAAAGTGATTTCCGAGTGTCCCTACTGAAAGAACATTAAAGATCAGTGTTTTTGCTAATTAATGCCTCTTGAACATAATAAAAAAAGAAAGTTAATGAAAGTAATTTTCCTAATAAAACTGCTTATTAATGTGTTGTTGCCAACTTCAAATTAAA
This sequence comes from Schistocerca gregaria, assembly GCF_023897955.1. Classification (NCBI taxonomy): domain Eukaryota; kingdom Metazoa; phylum Arthropoda; class Insecta; order Orthoptera; family Acrididae; genus Schistocerca; species Schistocerca gregaria. The sequence continues at coordinate 913,644,006 of NC_064922.1, forward strand.
AGTTGTGAAGACTGAGGCTTATAAAGTTTTCCTTAGTAAATGATCACATTACTGCCTGTTGTAAATCGCAGAAGATGAGTCAGTATCTTACATATATGTTAATTTTGTGTCTCAATGTAGTAAAAGTGGAAAACTGCAGTGTGGAACGTTATATACTCAAGTTTGCTAAGTGTTTGTCTCACCTGTGTATTAGAAGTGCTTATTAACAATATAACAGGATCCACAGTTTGTCTATTGGGTTAATGCTCGGTAACAAGTAACGGAAAGACCACTAATTAAGGAAACCTTAATTTCTTTATTCAAATGATACTGAGGAGCAACCTTTATGTGGACTCAAATTAACTTTCATTTTAAATAGTAACGTATTTAACTGAGAGAGACTTAACCTATATCCAATTAATGATTCTGCAGTTAATAGTAATAATAACGTTATAAAGACCATTCAGTTTGTGTAAGCCCTGAAAGTAATAGTGTGTTTCGGTATATGTTATAATTTCGCAAATTGTTTGTGCTGCTTTAACTGTTAGTTTCAATCTTACCGTACACATATGTATGTGTCAAGAGTTCACTGCACTCACGTGTGACAAAGTATAGGCTGTGTTTATCCATTCAAGTTACTTATAACTATTTTCTTGAACGAGAATGTTAATCATTCTCTTGCCTAGTTAGGCTGGTGACCGTTTTCTTTACCTGTTGAACAGTGCAGATAGGCAAAATTTTGTTTGTTACTGTTCAAATATTTCCGTTATTCTGACTTTCATTTCCGATAAGCCACCTCCGTTAGGTACAACACGGTCAACGCAATAAAATTCCTCCCAGAGGGTAACACTGCTCTATTGCGTTATACCATAATTGTTTCAATAATATTGTTTTATTTCACAAACTGCTTTAAGGTTATGGTACAGGAATGACAGACAGAAGTGTTATATACTGTATGATTTACGTAGTAGAAGTGCTGAAGTGAAATTTTGCTTAACTACTGAAGTAGATGTTTTCACACAGATTTAACCATTTTAACATCCTTACTCCCTCTGTGATAACAAGTTAAGTGGAAGAGAGTAAATACGTTTTGCTAAAAAGACGAACTTGTCACGTATAACTACTGAAGTTTTGCAAGTTTAAGTTTTGAGTAAAGTAAAGATAAAATTCTTTCAGTTTTAAATGAAATTCAGTAAAGTACGAAGAGTTATAAAAACAAAATTGCTTATGTGTCTCAGTAACACTGAAGTAGGCTTGCATACAAATAGTGAATGACAATATAGAGTGACCACACCGTAGCTTTGGCTTTTGACGAATCATTTTTTAAGAGAAACAAACTGCCTTAATAAATTTAAATGTGTGTATTATGCTATTAGAATACTTAAAGTATTTAATTTGTTGATTGTACAAAATCCAAACTAGGAGTTTCCGATACAAAATTTTTTTAGCACATAATGATAATTAAAAATTCGTGGCATTTCTAGGTCAAAGCTATGTATGTATTTTTGGTATAGCTAAAAGATTTCTGTGTCTCTTTCAGAACGATATCGTCAAAACTTATAGCTATTTGCGAAACTATGTTAGGGAACAGCAGGAAAGTACACCAGATTTACTTCTTCTGCTTTTCTGAAACTGAATCATTTCTTTGCCTAAATAGGTTGGCGACCGTAAATGCATTAGACAAACCACTTAATGATCTTGGTACAGAAAAGTCCTAGATTCAGTAGTATTCCATTGTTACTGCTTTTCTTTCTAACCGCTAGAAGACTCTTATGAAAAGAACTAATAGTCTGATCTCCATATCCATATTAGTCACACATCACGGTCAAATCCTGTAAAAGGTGTAACAGTATATGACAGTCGTGGAAAGTAGGCACGTTTATGAATTGTATACTAATGCACAATTCCCCGAATAATAGTGTTATACGTGGATTTTCCCGTAACAGGACTATTTGTTCAGTTGGTGTATAGTGTTGCAAACCAAGTACTGGAGTGGTTTGCTCTTTTTAGGTGAATATTCACGTCCAAATGTTGCGAGGACATTTTGCAGTTTTCATTAAGAAAATGTATTTATGTGTACAGTTAAGTAAATACATGTGACATGCTGAAAAAGGGAAAGGTGTGTTAAAAACACAGATGAAAATTACTTATTTTACTGTGTATGTTTTGGTAGCTAAGGTTCTCTGTTAGTAGCACACAACTGAGTTTTGAATAATTCTCTCTGCTTCTGCATATGGAAAACACTGTAGTACTGGAAAGGGTAACAGGACAAAGAACTCTCCGAAACCAGATTAAGAAAAGGAAAACAGGCTAGATGGGACAGATATTGCGAGAAAAAGGTATTCTAACAGAGCTGTCGAAGTGCTGTGGAAGGACGGAGGAAAGAAAAGAATAACTATGTCGAATGATGTGAAAAGAGGACGATACTAGACTATGAAGGAACTGGCATTGAAGAGGATCAGATAGAGAGAGCGAAGTTGTCAGGAAGCTGCCAATAGGTAGAACACCTTACGATCAACTGCAACAATAAATATGCCTCATGGAGTGACTGAGAGTTTCAAGTTGTCACTGGCTTCTCCAGATCGAACATGCGTATATTTCCCATAGATTAGTGAATTCAGTATTACGAAGAACTTTCAATAAGCAATGCAAAACATTTTTACTGGAAGTAGTTTGGTTTTATTCAGGATTACAACACGCCATATTATTTTCACTCTTTTTGCTACAAAACCCTGTTTTTTCAGCTTTATCACCGTGCACTGCGACGGACTTACGCCACCTTACTGGCAGAGTATGACCACGTGGTACCACTCTATTGGTCGACTAAGGAGCCAACGTAATGCTGCATCAATAACGTATCTATCATCCACGTACTATTTCCCGTGGAGTCCATCCTTCACTGGGCCAAACGAATGGAAGCCGGAATGTACAAGAACGAGGCTGTAGGGTGGATGAGGAATAACGGTCCAGTGAAGTTTTGTGAGCTCTTCTCGATAGCACAAACTTGTGTGAGGCCTTGCGCTGTCATGGAGATGGAATCACAGCTATGTGCAACTGGGTAGCAAGCTGGAGATCGGACAGGTTTGCGCGGCCTTGTGGCGATGATACGACTCAACGTGCTTTTGTTCACGGCGAGGTCTCCGTAGACATTCTGCAAGCGCTTATGAATATCTGCGATGCCCTAGTTTTCCTCCAAAAGAAACTCAATGACAGCTCTCTGCCTGAAATACACCTCTGTTTCAGACGCCATTTTGAAGGTTTCGTATAGAGGCGACACCTATCGCAACATTATGAAACTATAGCGGCTGAAGCGGAAATATTCTACTATGTCCAACAACAAATGCCCCATCTGCATTACTTATTGGACGCCCCTCGTATCAGCAACTGATTTTGGTATCAGTAGACACTATGTAAACATGGTGAATAGTACGAAACAAGAAGCTCTAATGCCGTACAAGGTTCTTTTTGCAATTACGTAGTTGTGGGGCCTTCACTAATGCATCCGTAATTAGATGGTGTGTTGTGGAACCGAGGTAAACGCCGTTAGCAGAGTAATTGGTGGCCCGAAAATTTCACCCTTGCCTGTTGTTAACTACCAAAGCGAATTCTGATTGATATCGCAGAAGCGTAAAAGCTGGAGTAAGGCTTCACGAAGCGTTTAAATTACACGTTCTGTGATCATTACGATCTTAGCAAGGTATAATTTTATTTTTAGCACGCGCGTTTTAGCGAAACGATGACGAGAAGTACTTGCTGTGCTGCTTAGCCATATCTCCAAGATCCACTGTGTTAAACGCACTCTTAAATGTTTTATTCGGGGGCCTGGTGCAAGGATCCCAAAATGAGATTGCCACGATATCTCCAAATGGCATGTACGGTAATGGATGATGAAAGAGTAGTCTCTGATTCTTACTCTTTTCTCTTATGTGAGTCACATTCTTACAATACTGTTTCATTGCAGATCAGCTACTTCTACATTTTTTTTCAACTGTGTTGCCCGAATCTCATTTTTCTCCATCATACAGAAGCATAATTAAGATACAGAATTCGCCAAAAATTCTTCCGTGACCCTTACATTAAAATATTGTTAGACATAAACTCTTTCTTTTCAAAAGCTTTTCTTGTACTATATTTACGCCCTGTCCGATATCAAAGAGTGAGGATGTGCAGTGGTTAGAACACTGCTCTAGTATTCGGGAGGACGACACTTCAAATCACAGTCCGGCCATTCAGATTTAGGTTCTCCGTGATTACCCTAAATGTTTCCAGAAAAATGGCGGAATGAATCCTTTGAGACGGGTACGGTCCATTTACTTCCCTATCCTTTCGTAACCGTCTCTAATGACAGTGCTGTCTACAGGACAAACTCTAATCTTCCTTTCTTCCGTTTAATAAGGTTGGTCTTTACATCATACCTTCGATTATAATAAACTGATTCATTGCGATTGCTTCTGGATTTCTTAAACGGATATGTTTATTTTTATCACCGCTATCGGTAACCCGATAAGTATAACATTGAAAATAATGTTCACACCTGCCTCAGTTTCTGTAAGTGGAGAAACGTTAGCTCGAAATATGGCAGAATGTACCTACACTTCCGTATATTTTAATTCCATTGCGTTCAAATTAAAATACTGTGATAGTATGTTCTGTGAACAGCTGGACAAGCCATATGAGCACTCCGTCGAATTAAATTTTCCTTTTGGAGATCATTAACAGTGGTGTTCTCTGAGTTTCACGCTGATTCGACCTGCCCGTTTTTTTCTGCTTAATTTGTTATACACGTGTTCCACCTCTAATTGTCTCGTAATTCTTCTATAGCCATTAATGTAACGAAACAGTCTCTGTCTATGTCGTGACTTGTAAATATTTTGTAAGTTTAGTTTTTTTGTTAGTTGGACAATCAAGTACAACGAAAATGGGCATCATAGATTATTTTACCTTCTGTTGTACACGGAAGCGCCAAAGAATCTGGTATAGACATGCGTATTCAAATACAGATATATGTAAACAGGTAGAATACGGCGTTGCGGTCGGCAACGTCTATATAAGATAATAAGTATCTTGTGCAATTGTTAGATCTGTTACTGCTGCTACAATGATAGATTATCAAGATTTAAGTCAGTATGAACGTGGAGTTACAGTCGGCGCACAAGCGATGGGACACAGCATCCCCGAGACAGCGATGAAGTGGGGATTTTCGCGGAAGACCATAACACGAGTGTACTGTCAATAATAGGAATTCGGTAAAACATCAAATGTCCGACATCGCTGCAGCCGGAAAAAAATCCTGCAAGAACGCGGCAAACGAAGACTGAAGAGAATCGTTCAACGTGACAGAAGTGCAACCCTTCGGCAAATTGCTGCAGATTTCAATACTGGGTCATCAACAAGCGTCAGCGCTCGAACATTCAACGGAACATCATCGGTATGGGCTTTCGGAGCCGAAGGCCCACTTGTGTACCCTTGATGACTGCATGACACGAAGCCTTACGCCTGGCCTGAGCTCGTTAACACCGTCATTGGACTGTTAATGAGTGGAAAATGTTGCCTGGTCGGACGAGTCTCGTTTCAGATTGCATCGAGCGAATGGGCGTGTTCGGTTATGGGGAAAACCTAATGTATGCATGGACCCGGCATGTGAGCAGGGCACTGTTCAAGCTGGTGGAGGCTGTGTAATGATGTGGGGCGTGTGCAGTTGGAGTGACATGGGATCCTGATACGTCTATACAGGGTGAGTCACCTAACGTTACCGCTGGATACATTTCGTAAACCACATCAAATACTGACGAATCGATTCCACAGACCGAACGTGAGGAAAGGGGCTAGTGTAATTGGTTAATACAGACCATAAAAAAAATGCACGGAAGTATGTTATTTAACACAAACCTACGTTTTTTTAAATGGAACCCCGTTAGTTTTGTTAGCACATCTGAACATATAAACAAATACGTAATCAGTGCCGTTTGTTGCATTGTAAAATGTTAATTACATCCGGGGATATTGTAACCTAAAGTTGACGCTTGAGTACCACTCCTCCGCTGTTCGATCGTGTGAATCGGAGAGCACCGAATTACATAGGGATCCAAAGGGAACGGTGATGGACCTTAGGTACAGAAGAGACTGGAACAGCACATTACGTCCACATGCTAACACCTTTTTATTGGTCTTTTTCACTGGCGCACATGTACATTACCATGAGAAGTTAGGTACACGTACACACGTGGTTTCCGTTTTCAATTACGGAGTGGAATAGAGTGTTTCTCGACATGTCAGGACAATAGATGTTCAATGTGGTGGCCATCATTTGCTGCACGCAATTGCAATCTCTGGCGTAATGAATGTCGTACACGCCGCAGTACATCTGGTGTAATGTCACCGCATGCTGCCACAATACGTTGTTTCATATCCTCTGGGGTTGTAGGCACATCACGGTACACATTCTCCTTTAACATACCCCACAGAAAGAAGTCCAGAGGTGTAAGATCAGGCAAACTGGCTGGCCAATTTATGTGTCCTCCACGTCCTATGAAACGCCCGTCAAACATGCTGTTAAGGGTCAGCCTAGTGTTAACTGCGGGATGTGCAGGTACACCATCATGCTGATACCACATACGTCGACGCGTTTACAGTGGCACATTTTCTAGCAACGTTGGCAGATCATTCTGTAGAAACGCTATGTATGTTGCAGCTGTTTGGGCCCCTGCAATGAAGTGAGGACCAATGAGGTGGTCACCAATGATTCCGCACCATACATTTACAGTCCACGGTCGCTGTCGCTCTACCTATCTGAGACAGCGAGGATTGTCCACGGACCAGTAATGCATGTTCCGTAGATTCACTGCCCCGTGGTTTGTGAAACCCGCTTCATCGGTAAACAGGTAGAACTGCAACCCATTCTCTGTTAATGCCCATTGACAGAATTGCACTCGATGATTAAAGTCATCAGCATGTAATTGCTGATGTAGCGACACATGAAACGGGTGAGAGCGGTGACGATGCAGTATGCGCATGACACTACTTTGACTCAGTCCACCGGCTCTCGCAATGTCCCGTGTACTCATGTGTGGGTTCATGGCAACAGCAGCTACGAGTAACACGCCAACTGCACCCGCTTCTCCTGTGACGGGCCTGTTACGGACCCGTTTGCGTGCTACGACCATACCTGTTGCATACAGTTGGCGGTAGATGTTTTGAAATGTGAGGCACGTTGGATGCTCTCTGTCCGGGTAACGTTCTGCATACACCATGCAGGCTTCAGCTGCATTTCGTCGACACTCGCCATAGATGAGTATCATCTCCGCCTTTTCAGAGTTCGAATACACCATGGTCACACTTCCTACAACACTACCCTATCACAGACGTCTCGTAACACGTTGTACCAGAGTTGGTCTGCGTGCGGAGACGAATGCAGAATAACACTAGCAACAAGCGCTACATGCGGCCACTGCGACAGCTAGACCAAACCACAGCAGTGCACTACAGCCACACTCGTAAACACGGTCGTCATCGTAAACATGTCCCTGCAGATGCTGCTCGCCGACCGTGGCCCGTGTTTTTCACACGTCGGAGGTTTCAAGCGTCGGAGGTTTCAAGCGTCAACTTCAGGTTACAATATCTCCGGATGTAATTAACATTTTACAATGCAACGAACGGCACTGATTACGTATTTGTTTATATGTTCAGATGTGCTAACAAAACTAACGTGGTTCCATTTTAAAGAACGTAGGTTTGTGTTAAAAAATATACTTCCGTGCAATTTTGTAGGGTTTGTATTAAACAATTACACTTGCCCCGCTCCTCACGTTCGATCTGTGCAATCGGTTAGTCAGTATTTGATGTGGTTTACGAAATATATCCAGCGGTAACGTTAGGTGACTCACCCTGTATACGACTATAACAAGTTACACCTACGTAAGCATCCTGTCTGATCACCTGCATCCATTCATGTCCACTGTGAATTCCGGCGGACTTAGGCAGTTCCAGCAGGACGAGGCGGAACCTCACACGTCCAGAATTGCTACAGAGTGGCTCCAGGAACACTCTTATGAGTTTAAATACTTCCGGTGGCACCAAACTCTCCAGACACGAACATTATTGAGCATATCTGGGCTGCCCTGTAGCTTGCCGTTCAGGAGAGATCTTCAACCCCTTGTACTGCTACGGATTTATGGATAGCCCTCCAGGATTCATGGTGTCAGTTCCCTCCGGCATTACTTCAGACATTAGTCGAGTCCATGCCACGTCGTGTTTCGGCATTTGTGCGTGCTCGCGGGGTCCTACACGATATTAGGGAGGTATACCAGTCTCCTTGAATCTTCAGTGTATTTATAAAAGATACTGCCGTCTTAGATCTGTGACTGATACCTGACATTAAAGCTTACGGGGAAAAACGTCCTATGAGGCCACTGACAGTATAATCAACTACCTAAAGAGATCTCTACAAGGGGATAGGTGAGACCACTGAACATTAATCTTGTTACGCGTTACCAGGCAAGAAATAATCTTTTCCGCAAAGAGGAGTTATACCAAAAATATATCGCTGTTAGACGTTACTACATTCAAAGAAGAAAATAAGTTTGAATGCTTGGTACTACTAGCACTGGACGTAAACTATTGTACTCTAATACTTCCAGTTAAAGACATCTACTGATCCTGGAGGATTTCTCAAGTTAGACGTTAGAAATTCACCGACAATAATTTATACATTCATTTAAATTTGATCACTATCTAACAATTTTATTATTTAATGATTTCGTTCCTTTGGGCATTACCACGCTACATCATAAAGCTTACAGCATTTTATGACCCATTCAGCAACGTGAGGAAAATCTACATGTGATGACGTCATTAGTAAGTATTCCGCACAGCTGTAGTAGGAACAGGGGCAAATTTAAAATTGTGAATTCCAGATGTAAAATGGAAAACTTGCAAGTCAAGTTTGTGTATCGATTAAAGTCGTAAAATACATGCCGCGATCACCGTCTTATATGCAGCACATAAAAATTGGCCCGAAAAAAGGCCATGCTTGCCAATAAATATGTGCAAACTGGAAATAAATTTAATCGTCGTTAGGCGCTCCAAATAAGAGATAAATAAGTTAGCGATTGTTTCTCGCCTGTATTATTCTTCTAAGGGCCGAGATATCACGAAATTTTTGGACTTTTTAAAAATTTTCCCTTATAACTCGGAAACAATACAACCTACAGAAAATTTCCGAAACACTAAGATGAAAGAGAATAAAATTATACGTATAACAACCTACTTGAACGTTAAGATATTGTCAGGCGTTCAGCCACACTCGATTTTCAAAAATTGGAAATTTTTACTGACTTGGCGGAAAAGAGAGTTATGCGCATGTTTCAAAGCCTGTAACTCAGAAACGGCTACTCGAGATGAAGGAGTTGTTTATAAAAGTTGTGGGGAAGCAAATTCTGCGTAAAAAAAGGCTCAAACTTTAAAATTTACGCAAAGTTTTTCACAGGCAGAACTAAAAACAAGAAAAGTGCTTTTTTGTGAAATACATTTACTTTTGAACGCCAAACTAAATATTCAGATTAAAGTGCAATTCAGTTAGGTACCTACCTACCCAAGTAGATAGCTTTATTTATTAATTTAATTGTGCAAGCAGGTAATTTATAGTGTTTCGTCTTAATTACTTCTGTTTATGGTAATCTTACAAGGAGTATCTAACAAAAAGGAAACAAAGCTTGGAAAATAATCAACGAAAAACTTAAAGGAAGTGCAGTTCCTTACGAGCCATGAAGTGTGCAGTCAAGATGAAACAATCCCTGTCATTCCTGACACAATTTTCTGTCGAATCCCTTTCCGTGTGAAGTCACCACAACAGCTCAGGTCATACTTCGCCTTTGATTTACTCCCATATCCATTAACTCGTATTGATTAAGCCGGAATAATGCGCAAGACAATACAATCAGACGTCTTTTAACTGCTCAGTCGAGTCAGTATTAAAATCACAAGCAATACAGACTTCGGCCTGGACGCTGGGTCACTAGTATACTAAACTGTGTGGAATACTTATGAAGTGTTTTCCGCCAGTCTTGAGAACTTCGTGAACTACGTCAAAAAATGCTTTGGGTGCAGATGCAACATAGTGTTCGATGAGGACTGAGCCGCGAAAAGAATAAAATCTGCCGAATGTGCCGGAAGAGCCCACGCCATGTGACAGTGCCACCAACTATGCCAAAAGAATGTTTTTTACTAAAATAACCTAATAAGAAACACCTTTTCTGAATGTTGAGAAAAATTTTATGATGAAGGATATCAGGTAAACCAGGCCATGAGAATGCAGACTCTTTGATTGTTGGCAGAGTCATAGAAAAGCCTAGACAGACAGGTAAAGTCTTAACTGCCGGGGAAGATATTGATTTGTTGGTCCTGATGACTGATCACATGGCTGGTAGTAGGAATATCTCCCTTATGAAACTTGGGAAAGGTAACCGAGACACATTCGTTTACATCCCCAACAGTTCCAAATTCTCTGAGGAAGCCAAAAAAGATTGTTATTTCTTCACGCCTTCAGTGGCCGCGACGCCACGTCTACATGTTTTCGATACTAATCTATATAGAATGCGAACCTCCAACACATCGCCTCAGACTTCATTGATCCCAACGCCAGTCTTTATAAGGGGGCCGCGCGGAATGGCCGCATGGTTTGAGGAGCCTTGGCACGGATTGCGCGGCCCCTCCCACTGGAGGTTCGAGTCCTCCCTCGAGCATGGGTGTGTGTGTTGTTCATAGCTTAAGTTAGTTTAAGTACTGCGTAAGTCTAGGGACCGATGACCTCAGCAGTTTTGTCCCTTAGGAATTCACAAACGTTTCAGCAGGAGTGGAGTTCATTATGTCTTTGAACACGGGTGGCAGCTCAACACCTTTGAACGAAATTTGTCTGTAACTGTTCTAGAAGAGAACTTTTTGAAAAATGATAACTTCAGTTTGATATGTCCACCAAAGCTGCCGTTCGTCAGTGTAGCCGCAATTTCTTCTTGCAGATTCAGACCTAGAGGAGCAACCAACGGGACTGACTGAAATGGAGATGGGAGACCACGAAAAATGGCCTGCTTCCCATTGCAACGACCCAACTATGAGCGCCCCAGCAGCTGCTCAACACAATATCCTGCACTTTAAATAAGGAATCCCAAGCAGCTTGCTCCCACAGGTAATTGTCTATAACGTGTTCAGCTATATGCAGCAATTGTAAGGGACTCTTGTGCCTTAACTCTCTCTAACGTAAGAAGACATTTTCCTTGATTCGGCGCAAATCGAGAATGAGATTGACATTGTCGAGGAGGAAATCGATTTAGATCGCGTGCCAGAAAAAGACGGAGAATTGGACGACGAGGTTTCCTCCCCGGAACCATTATCTCCGAAATGCAGGATCCTACTCTCGCTACACATTTACTGCTACAGCCGGTATTGCGCAATGTTCATATGACCTGAAATCCTTATCACATTTCCATTTCACTTCAGTAGCTCCTACTGCAGCTAGATAGAACTTTTGTATTTACCTTTTCATATTTTCCAGCTTCCCTATCACATTCAAGCTTTTGACATTCAACTCTCCGACTCGTAGGATGATACCGTTTCGTTGAATCTTCTTCTCCTTGGGAAGTTCCCTCCCAGACATTCGACCTGATGACTAATCTGAAATCTGTTGCGAATGGAGAGATCATCGTCACACACTTTCAATTAACAGGCCTGTGGACACAAATTGTGTGGCTTTAATGTATTGCTTCCCGTTTCCTTTTATGTCTTCATGGCATTAATCATTGCTGATTCTTCCGCCTTTAGGCTCAATGTTCCACTGTCCGCTTTTCCGCCCTGTTTGGCAAGGCAGTGAGTTTGACTTGTTATATCGGAAGATCTTGGCCGCCATTTCTGATTAGTTTTATTCAAAATGTAAGCCGAGGCTCAGGATGCCTTAACTAGTAGCTAAGGACTCTACTCCTACATGACGGCAAATGAACATGTTGTTCTCATCGTCTTCGGTTCGAAAACTGATTTGGTAGAGGTCTCAACGCTAGTGTATCCTGCTCAACCCTCTTTCTTTCTAAGTAGCGATATCCAGTCTACATCCATTTAAAGCTTCTTACTCGGTTCCTGCTTTGGTCTCAGTCTGCAATAGTTACCCCACACTTCCTTCCATCAATAACCTGATGGTTTTTCGATGTCTCAGGATGTATCCTGTCACATGGTCTCTCTTTTTAATCAGTTGTGCAATAAATTTCTTTTTTACCCAATTCGATATAATACCACCTCATTAGTTATATGGCCCACCCACACAATTTTCCATATTCTTCTGTAGCACCAGATTTCAGAAAGTTATATCTCTTCTTTATTGAATAATTTATCGTCCATCTTTCGTTTTCGTGCAAGGATACTCTCCAAACAAATACGTAAAGATAACACGTCTTAACACTTAAACTTATATTACATATTGACAGATTCCTGTTATGCGAAATTTATTTCTTGGTATTACCAGCCTGCATTGTGTATTCTGTTTACAGCTTAGATCGTTAATTTGCTGCCCAAATAGCAAAACACGTCTACTACTTTTAGTGTCTCATTTCCTAATCTGATTACGCTTTCATTTCCCGAGTTAATTGAGCTACGTTCCATTACCCTTGTTTTACTTCTGTTGCTGTTTACCTCATAAACTCTTTTCCAGACATTATCCATTTCGTTCGACTGCTCTTCCCTTTGGCGTATGTCATAGAATCACAATGTTATCGGCAAACTCAAACTCATTATTTGTTATCTCTAAATTTTTCTTTGGTTGCCGTGATAGCTTGTTCAGTAGAAAGACTGAATAGCATCGGAGAGAGGCTATAGCTCTCACTTTATTCCCAGGTCTCTTTCATATCTTCAGATTGTTTTAACTGGAGACTGTTTTCAATAAGACTTGTAGAAAACACCCCTGCATTTTCTCTCTGCTACATTTAGAAGTGTATTCCAATTAATATCGTCAAAAGCTGTCTCTAAATCTACAAATGTTATACACGTGGGTTTGTCTTCTTGAGCCTATCATTTAAGATACCTCGTAGCATCTGATTGTTTCATACTACCCCTCTATTCTCCGAAACCTCTACTTGTTATTTCCGATAATTTTTTCAAAAGAAAGAGCGTCACAAATTGAGCAAGTCAAAAAGGCGTTGACCAACCTCTGGTCCTTATGCAAGGAGTTACTAGGCATTGATTGACAGAGTTGTTGAATGTCCGATTGGCACTTTAGATCGTCGAAATCCCGGGCTGGTTGGACGGCCCTGCCGATAATGTCTTTCAGTCGGAGAGAGGTAAAATCGAGTAAGCACGAAGGCAAGCAGTAGTAATTCCGCCCTGTGCGGGCGGGAATTATCTTGACCAAATGTAACCCCAGGACGCTCTGTCATGAAGGGCAAGAAAACGTGGCACAGAATATCGTCGACGTACCGCTGTGCTGTAAAGGTGCCGTGAATGACAACCGAAAGGCGCTCTACGGTGAAAAGAAATAGCGCCCCAGATCATCACTCTTGGTTGTCAGGCCTTTGGCGGGTGACAGTTGGTACGCCACCGCAGTCCAGGGCTTCACCAGACGCTTCTTCGGCATGAAATCTTATTGACCGGAGGAGAATTATCGTCGGTGATGAGTACCGCTTCAAATGGAGTCCCGATGACCAGCAAAAATGCAAAAATGTGTCTGGAGGTGCCCCAGGCAGCGGTAGGAGTCTGACTGTTGTACTACATGTGGGCCGACAGCATTGGGTGATGGTCTGCGGTGTCTTTTCTTCTCGTAGCAGGACACATTTGCTTATTATCTGTGAAACCCTTACACCACAGCGATACATCGATGATATTCTACGGGTCCATTTGTTGCCTTTCATGGAATGTCATCCTGGACTTACATTTCACCAAGGTAATACTCGCCCGCGCAGGGCGAGAGTTTTTGCTTTTATTTGTGCTTGCCAGACCCTACATTGGGCAGCTAGATCGCAGGATTTCTCCCCAACTGGAGAATTATGGGCAAGGCCCTCAACAAGCTGGGGATTCTGACTGTCTAAGGCATCAATTGGACAGAATTTGGCACGATATCCCTCAGGAGCACACCAATAAATGCCAAGCAGATTAGCTACTTGCATAAGGGGCAGAGGTGGACCAACGCGTTACTGACTTGCCCAGTTTGTGAAGCTCTTTCTCTTAAATAAATCATCCATTTTTTCTGAACCTGTGATCATGTTTATCTGTAAGTATGCATCACTTCTACCGATTTCCATGATATTCTGATGATTTCTTCGTTGTGCGTCGCTTGCTCTTTTCTTCTTCTTGCATAGAAGGCAGAATAGTTTTGCCATAGCTGGCTTTCTCATGGATCTCGATACTTCTATGGGAAAGTCATCTACACAATGTGATCAAAAGTATCCGGACAACCTCTCAAAACATACGTTTTTCATATTAGGTGCATTGATGCCACCTGCTGCCAGATACTTCATATCAGCGACCCCAGTAGTCGTGAGAGAGCAGAATGGGGCTCTCTGCGGTACTCACGGACTTCGAACGTGGTCAGGTGATTGGGTGTCACGAGGCCGACCTCGTCTGTTGACAGACAGAGACCACTGACAGTTGAAGAGAGTCGTAGTGTGTAATAGGCAGACATCTATGCAGACCATCAACCAGGAATTCCAAACTGCCTCAGGATCCACTGCAAGTACAGTTAGGCGGGAGGTGAGAAAACTTGGATTTGATGGTCGACCGGCTGCTCATGAGCCACACATCACGCCAGTAAATGCCAAAAGACGCCTCCCTTGGTGTAAGGAGCGTACATATTGGATGGTTGTGCAGTGGAAAAACGTTGTGTGGAGAGACGAATCAGGGTACACAATGCGGCGATCCGATGGCAGGGTGTGGGTACGGTGAATGCATGGTGAACGTCATCTGCCAGCGTGTGTAGTGCCAACAGTAAAATTCGGAGGCGGTGGTATTGTCGTGTTTTTCATGGAGACGGCTTGCACCCCTTGTTGTTTTGCGTGGTACTATCACAGCAGAGGCCAAAATTGATGTTTTAAGTGTGGTAGGACGTCAAAAGGGGCTACTTGGAGCAGGAGAGGCACCACATGTCATTTTAATTTCCACTGTCTATACTTTTTCAAATAAATTCATAAAACTTTAACAGCATGACCAGGATGGATTCAGGATTCATACTCATAGCAGTGGAAGCTAAAAAACGTAACAAAACACATTTTTCTTACATGTGAAATTTCATCATCTTTTCACTTACTACTGGCTGCATTTGTTGCTGTAGGTACACTTTTCTTCCTAATTAAGAGAGATTCTTCGATGACTTTTGCACAGCATACAAACCATAGTTACAGGTGTATGAAACTCTAGAAGTTATTTAATTTATGAAAAAATGAATGTTTATAAAAATTCAAGTTTTATAGTTAATTACCTCAATTTTTCCAAATTTTTTAATAGATTTGGAAAATTCAAGAGTTTCATACACCTGTAACTACTGTTTGTATTCTATGGAAAATTCATCGAGGAATCTATCTTACTTAGGAAGAAAAGTGTACCTATAGCAACAAATGCAGCCAGTAATAAGCGAAAAAATGATGAAATTTTACATGTAAAAAAAAAGGTATTTTGCTACCTTTTTGAACTTCCACTGCGATGAGTGTGAGTTCTCAATTGTTCCTGGTGATAAAGTTTTATGAATTTATTTGTAAAAGTATAGACAGTGGAAATTAAAATGTCCTGTGGTGCCTCTCCTGCTCCAAGTCGGCCCGTTGGACGTCCTACCCCCCCTCCCCCCCTTAAGCACCTTCTTGCTTCCGACTGTTGAAGAGCAATTCGGGTATGGCAATTAAATCTTTCTACACGATCGAGCACCTGTTAATAACGGACGGCATGTGGCAGAGTGGTTACACGACAATAACATCCCTGTAACGGGCTGTTCTGTTTAGAGTGCTGACGTAAATCCTGCAGAACACCTTTGAGATATTTTGGAATGCCGACTTCGTCCCAGGCCTCATCGACCGATATCGATACCTCTCCTCAGCGCAGCACTCCATGAAGAACGGGTTGTCATTCCCCAAGAAACCTTCCAGCACCTGATTGAACGTACGCCTGCGAGAGTGGAAGCTGTCATCAAGGCTAAGGGTGGGCCAACAACATGTTGAATTCCAGAATTACCGATGGAGGGCGCCACGAATTTGTAAGTGATTTTCAGCCAGGTGTCCGGATACTTTTGATCATATAGTGCACTCTAGTTGCCTTGTTTCGATTTCGGTATTTCAGGGCTCTGCCAAATTTTTGTCCCAGAATTATACCCCACATCTCATTTTCCTTTACTTCCCCTTCACTTTCTATGATACTGTACTCCAAGTTTGTTCCCTGAATGGCACCAGCCGCAGAAACTTGGAGATCAGTAATTTCATTGAGTTACTGATAAGCCGCATATGTGTTCAGTATTTAATAATCACTTTCTGAATATAGCAGGTGAACTAAATAGAAACCTAGTCCCAACAGGGAATCATATAGCGCTCTTATAAAAAAGTGTTCCACGACTGTTACCTGAAATGCTCCTCAATGATTCTGATAAGAGGGAGATTGAGTTAATAATTAAATCACTAAAGACCAAGACTCTCATGGATATGACGGGGTATCTAGCAGAATACTGAAGTATTGTTCTGTGTATGTTAGCCCAGTACTAAGCCATATCTGTAACTTTTCCTTTAGGAGTGGTCGGTTTCCTGAGTGATTAAAGTACTCAGTAGTGAAGCCACTTTATAAACAGAGAGACAGGGATAATGTTGACAATTTTAGACCTTTTTCTATGCCATCGGTGTTTGCTAAAGTTAACGAGAAGGTTGTATATACAAGGTTACTGGAGCATTTAAATTAACATAATTTGTGTCAAATGTACAGTTTGGTTTTAGAAATGGTTTAACAACTGGAAATAATATATTCTCTTTTCTCTGTGAGGTCTTGGGCGGATTAAATGAAAGGTTGCGAACGCAAGGTGTTTTCTTTGATTTAACGAAGGCTTTTGACTGTGTTGACCACAAAATATTACTGCAGAAGTTGGACCATTATGGAGTAAGGGGTGTAGCTTACAGTTGGTTCGCCTCTTACTTTAAGAACAGAAAGCAGAAGGTAATTCTCCGCAATATTGAGAGAGGTAGTGATGTTCAGTCGCAATGGGGCACTGTTAAGTGGGGCATTCCCCAAGAGTCGGTGCTGGGCCCACTGCTGTTTCTTATTTGTATAAATGATGTGCCTTCTAGTGTTACAGGTGATCCAAAAATATTTCTGTTTGCTGATGACACCAGCTTGGTAGTGAAGGATCTTGTGTGTAATATTGAAACAGTATCAACCATGGACCTTGCTGTTGGCGGGGAGGCTTGCGTGCCTCAGCGATACAGATGGTCGTACCGTAGGTGAAACCACAATGGAGGGGTATCTGTTGAGAGGCCAGACAAACGTGTGGTTCCTGAAGAGGGGCAGCAGCCCTTTCAGTAGTTGCAGGGGTTGCAGGGGCAACAGTCTGGATGATTGACTGATCTGGCCTTGTAACAATAGCCAAAACGGCCTTGCTGTGCTGGTACTGCGAACGGCTGAAGGCAAGGAGAAACTACGGCCGTAATTTTTCACGAGGGCATGCAGCTTTACTGTATGATTAAATGATGATGTCGTCCTCTTGGATAAAATATTCCGGAGGTAAAATAGTCCCCCATTCGGATCTCCAGGCGGGGACTACTCAAGATGACGTCGTTATCAGGAGAAAGAAAACTGGCTATCTATGGATCGGAGTGTGGGATGTCAGATACCTTAATCGGGCAGCTAGGTTAGAAAATTTAAAAAGGGAAATGGATAGTTTAAAGTTAGATATAGTGGGAATTAGTGAAGTTCAGTGGCAGGAGGAACAAGACTTTGTGTCAGGTGAGTACAGGGTTATAAATACAAAATGAAATAGGGGTAATGCAGGGGTAGGTTTAATAATGAATAAAAAATAGGAGTGCGGGTAAGCTACTACAAACAGCATAGTGAACGCATTATTGTGGCCAAGATAGACACAAAGCCCACACCTACTACAGTAGTACAAGTTTATATGCCAACTAGCTCTGCAGATGATGAAGAAATTGAGGAAATGTATGATGAGATAAGAGAAATTATTCAGGTAGTGAAGGGAGACGAAAATTTAATAGTCATGGGTGACTGGAATTCGTCAGTAGGAAAAGGAAGAGAAGCAAACATAGTAGGTGAAAGTGGATTGGGGGGAAGAAACGAAAGAGGAAGCCGTCTGGTAGAGTTTTGCACAGAGCATAACTTAATCACAGCTAATACTTGGTTCAAGAATCATAAAAGAAGATTGTATACATGGAAGAATTCTGGAGATACTAAAAGATATCAGATAGATTATATAATGGTAACACAGAGATTTAGGGATCAGGTTTTAAATTGTAAGACATTTTCAGGGGCAGATGTGGACTCTGACCACAATGTATTCGTTATGAACTGTAGATTAAAACTGAAGAAACTACAAAAAGGTGCTAATTTAAGGAGATGGGACCTGGATAAACTGAAAGAACCAGATGTTGTAGAGAGTTTCAGGGAGAGCATAAAGGAACAATTGACAGGAATGGAGGAAAGAAATACAGTAGAAGAAGAATGGGTAGCTTTGAGGGATGCAGTAGTGAAGGCAGCAGAAGATGAAGTAGGTAAAAAGACGAGGGCTAATAGAAATACGTGGGTTACAGAAGAAATATTGAATTTAATTGATGAAAGGAGAAAATATAAAAATGCAGTAAATGAAGCAGGCAAAAAGGAATACAAAGGTCTCAAAAATGAGATCGACAGGAAGTACAAAATGGCTAAGAAGGGATGGCTAGAGGACAAATGTAAGGATGTAGAGGCTTATCTTACTAGGGGTAAGATAGATACTGCCTACAGGAAAATTAAAGAGACCTTTGGAGAAAAGAGAGCCACTTGTATGAATATCAAGAGCTCAGATGGAAATCCAGTTCTAAGCAAAGAAGGGAAGGCGGCAAGGTGCAAGGAGTATATAGAGGGTTTATGCAAGGGCGATGTACTTGAGGACAATGTTCTGGAAATGGAAGAGGATGCAGATGAAGATGAAATTTGAGATACGATACCGCGGGAAGAGTTTGACAGAGCACTGACAGACCTGAGTCGAAACAAGGCCCCGGGAGGAGACAACATTCCATTAGAACTACTGACGGCCTTGGGAGAGCCAGTCATGACAAAACTCTACCATCTGGTGAGCAAGATGTATGAGACAGGCGAAATACCATCAGACTTCAAGAAGAATATAATAATTCCAATCCCAAAGAAAGCAGGTGTTGACAGATGTGAAAATTACCGAACTATCGGTTTAATAAGTCACAGCTGCAAAATACTAACGCGAATTCTTTACAGACGAATGGAAAAACTGATAGTAGCCGACCTTGGGGAAGATCAGTTTGGATTCCGCAGAAATGTTGGAACACGTGAGGCAATACTAACCTTACGACTTATCTTAGAAGAAAGATTAAGAAAAGGCAACCCTACGTTTCTAGCATTTGTAGACTTAGAGAAAGCTTTTGACAGTGTTGACTGGAATATTCTGTTTCAAATTATGAAGGTGACAGGGGTAAAATACACGGAGCGAAAAGCTATTTACAATTTGTACAGAAAGCAGATGGCAGTTATAAGAGTCGATGGACTTGAAAGGGAAGCAATGGTTGGGAAGGGAGTGAGAAAGGGTTGAAGCCTCTCCCCGATGTTATTCAAACTGTATACTGAGCAAGCCGTAAAGGAAACAAAAGAAAAAATTTGGAGTAGGTATTAAAATTCACGGAGAAGAAATAAAAACTTTGAGGTTCGCCGATGACATTGTAATTCTGTCAGAGACAGCAAAGGACATGGAAGAGCAGTTGAATGGAATGGACAATGTCCTGAAAGGAGGATATAAGATGAACATCAACAAAAGCAAAACGAGGATAATGGAATGTAGTCAAATTAAATCAGGTGATGTTGAGGGAATTAGAGTAGGAAATGAGTCACTTAAAGTAGTAAAGGAGTTTTGCTATTTAGGGAGTAAAATAACTGATGATGGTCGAAGTAGAGAGGATATAAAATGTAGACTGGCAATGGCAAGGAAAGCGTTTCTGAAGAAGAGAAATTTGTTAACATCGAGTATATATTTAAGTGGCAGGAAGTCGTTTCTGAAAGTGTTTGTATGGAGTGTAGCCATGTATGGAAGTGAAACATGGATGATAAATAGTTTGGACAAGAAGAGAATAGAAGCTTTCGAAATGAGGTGCTACAGAAGAATGCTGAAGATTAGATGGGTAGATCACATAACAAATGAGGATGTATTGAATAGTATTGGGGAGAAGAGGATTTTGTGGCACAACTTGACAAAAAGAAGGGACCGGTGGGTAGGACATGTTTTGAGGCATCAAGGGATCACAAATTTAGCATTGGAGGGCAGCGTAGAGCGTAAAAATCGTAGAGGGAGACCAAGAGATGAATACTCTAAGCAGACAGAAGGATGTAGGTTGCAGTAAGTACTGGGAGATGAAGAAGCTTGCACAGGATAGAGTAGCATGGAGAGCTGCATCAAACCAGTCTCAGGACTGAAGACCACAACAACATCAAATAATGTAATTCATGCAATAAGGTCGTGGCTTGTGGAAAATAATGTGATGCTAAATCACAGTAAGACTCAGTTTATACAGTTTCTTACTCACAATTCAACAAGAACCAATATTTTGATCAGACGGAATGGGCATATTATAAGCGAGATGGAACAGTTCAAATTCCTAGGGGTTCGGATAGATAGTAAGCTGTTGTGGAAAGCCCATGTTCAGGATCTTGTTCAGAAACTAAATGCCGCTTTATTTACCATTAGAACAGTGTCTGAAATAAGTGACAGTTCAACGCGAAAAGTAGTCTACCTCGCATATTTTTTGGGGTAATTCTTCTGATTCAAAAAGGGTATTTTTGGCTCAAAAACGGGCTGTTCGAGCCATATGTGGCGTAAGTTCGAGAACCTCTTGTCGTCCCTTATTCAGTAGTCTGGGAATTCTGACACTGTCTTCACAGTATAAATTTTCTTTAATGTCGTTTGTTGTTACCAATATTAGTTTATTCCCAAGAGTCAGCAGCTTTCACTCAGTTAATACTAGGCAGAAATCAGATCTGCATGTGGAATGCACTTCCTTGAATCTTGAAAGGAGTGCAGTATTCTGTTGCATCCATTTTCAACAAGCCTCCGCAATAACTCAAAAATGTTAGCAGTACCCCAAACAGTTTTAAGTCTAAACTGAAGAGTTTCCTCATGGCTCACTCCTTCTATTCTGTCGAGGAGCTCCTGGAAGAGCTGCAAAATTAAGCATAATGCAGTGTTACACTGTTGATTTTCTTTATTTCAATTTACGACTTGTCGCCTCAATATGTTTCTTATATTTCATTTTATCTGTTTCTACTGTTGTGTTATAATTTCGCGTATTGACTCGTTCCATGACCATGGAGACTTCTCCTTAATAAATAAATAAAAAATAAATAAAAACCCGAAAGATTAGGTATTATTGTTGGTCATCATACATACCGTGAGCTGTGTTTAGTTTCTAGTCCTCTATCTCCTGTTGATAATAACGTCGAGATATTAGCAGTAATCGTTAAAACAAATTAAACCCCAAGGTTCGTCTCGGTATCTGGCCTTATCATTCTGTGACGTCATCACTCTATGTAACCTGCTGGGAGTAACGAGGCGAGGTGCAGCGATTCATTCACGCCACGTAGGCCAGCAGCAGGGGGCCTCCCAGGAGCCGCAGCGCTTGCTCCGCCCAGTTGGTCACGTATTCCGCGACGTGACACCCTACACTCGGGCGAAGGCCCCCACACCACTACGTGATACCGCCACCGCCACCGCACCCGGTGGCGGCGTTGGATGCCCTTTCCCACATCGTCTTTGTTACCTCCTCTATGAGTAATAGGACAGCGAGCGCTACGTACCCCACCCCGCCCTGCGGTGTCCTTTAGCACGCGAGAAATGAATGCTGTTTGTCTAGTTGTGCACAGCCATCTGACTGTAATGACCTCGTCGTGGACGGTACGCTAAATCCTATTCTTCTTTTATTTTCTACTGCTTATATCTTCTAGTTTCTTTTTCTCTTTCCTTGTTTGCTTCTACTGTACTCTACAAGCCACCTTACTTTGTGCGATGGAGAGTACTTTTCGTACTACTGTCTTTTCTAGCTCTGTTCGCCAATATTGTGTCCGAAGAATGATTCTGTATAGATTGCCGTATTAGCTAATTTGCCTAATTGTCTCGTGGTCATTTCGCGAGACGCATACTAAGGTGACAAACGTCATGCTATTCCTCTTAGTATCGTGCCGGACCTCCTGTTGCTCGGGATAGTGCAACAGCTGGTTGTGGCATGGACTCAACAAGTCGTTGGAGGTCCCCTGCAGAAATATTGAGCCATTCTGCCTCTATAACCGTCAATATTTGGGAAGCATTGGCAGTGTAGGATATTGAGCCCATACTGGCCCCTCGATTATGTCTAGTAAATGTTCGATGAGATGCGTTTCGGGCGATCTGAATGGCCAAATCATTCCCTCAAATTGTCCAGAATATTCTTCAAAACAATGGAAAGCAACTGTGGCCCAGTGAGATTGTTGTAGTTGGCAGAAGAGCCAACACCGTGTTACTAGAGGAGGCCGAAATGCACGCGTTTTAGCTCACGCAGGCTGGCGTGAGGAGGGAAGGACTATACTGACGTGAGGTCTGAAACATGACAAGGAATTAGAATTCAGAAAGCGGACGTAATTATTTTGATCTAAACTTTAATCCATTAATGATGAACGTCGCTCTTGACGCTACATGAGTCACAATATTACCTGTTCAGAAGACATAATAACTGAATATGGCGCCTTGCTAGGTCGTAACAAATGACGTAGCTGAAGGCTATGCTAAACTGTCATCTCTGCAAATGAGAGCGTATGTAGTCAGTGAACCATCGCTAGCAAAGTCGGCTGTACAACTGGGGCGAGTGCTAGGGAGTCTCTAGATTAGATCTGCCGTGTGGCGGCGCTCGGTCTGCAATCACTAATTGTGGCGACACGCGCGTCCGTCGTATACTACTGGACCGCGGCCGATTTAAAGGCTACCACCTAGCAAGTGTGGTGTCTGGCGGTGACACCACAGAGATGACACCGTTTCTTCCGAACACGAAGACCATGAATGGCTGCAAAGTCTCCAAGTAGTCCAGCATATACCGTATCGATTCAGTGATGGGTTCAGTTGGATCAGAGGACTCAGTCCATTCCGTGTAAACAATACCAACACCATTAAGGAGCCACCACCAAATTCCGCGGCGCCTTGTTGACAACTTTGGTCCATGGCTTCGTGGGGCCTGCGTCACAATTAAACCCTAACATCAGTTCTTACCAACCGAAATCGGCTCTCATCTTACCCGGCCACTGTTTTCCATTCGTCTAGGATCCAGCCGATACGGTCACAAGCCTAGGAGAGGCGCTACAGGCAATGTCGTGCTGTTACCAAAAGCTTTCGCGTCGGTCGTCTGCTGCCATAGCCCATTAACGTCCTAATGGATTCATACATTGTACGTCTCAAAATGATTTCTAAGCTGATTTCTCGCAGTATTGATTGTCTGTTAGCCCTGATAACTCTACATCTACATTTACACTCCGCAAGCCACCCAACGGTGTATGGCGGAGGACACTTTACGTGCCACTGTCATTACCTCCCTCTCCTGTTCGAGTCGCGTATGCTTCGCGGGAAGAACGACTGCCGTGCGCGCTCGAATCTCTCTGATTTTACATTCGTGATCTCCTCGGGGGGTATAAGTAGGGGGAAGCAATATATTCGATACCTCATCCAGAAACGCACCCTCTCGAAACCTGGACAGAAAGCTACACCGCGATGCAGAGCGTCTCTCTTGCACAGTCCGCCACTTGAGTTTGCTAAACATGTCCGTAACGCTATCACGTTTACCAAATAACCCTGTGACGAAACGCGCTGCTCTTCTTTGGATCTTCTCTATCTCCTCTGTCAACTCGACCTGGTACGCATCCCACACTGATGAGCAATACTCGAGTATAGGTCGAATGAGTGTTTTGTAAGCCACCTCCTTTGTTGATGGACTACATTTTCTAAGGACCCTCCCAATGAATCTCAACCTGGCACCCGCCTTACCAACGATTAATTTTATATGTTCATTCCACTTCAAATAGTTCCGTCTGCATACTCCAAGATATTTTACAGAAGTAACTGCTTCCAGTGTTTGTTCCGCGATCATATAATTATACAATAAAGGATCCTTCTTTCTATGTATTCGCAATACATTACATTTATCTATGTTAAGGGTCAGTTGCAGCTCCCTGCACCAAGTGCCTGTCCGCTGCAGATCTTCCTGCATTTCGCTGCACTTTTCTGATGCTACAACTTCTCTGTATACGACAGCATCATCCGCGAAAAGCCGCATGGAACTTCCGACACCGTCTACTAGGTCATTTATATATATTGTGAAAAGCAATGGTCCCATAAAACTCCCCTGTGGCAGGCCAGAGGTTACTTTAACGTCTGTAGATGTCTCTGCATTGAGAACAACATGCTGTGTTCTGTTTGCTAAAAACTCTTCAATCCAGCCACACAGCTGGTATGATATTCCGTAGGCTCTTTCTTTGTTTATCAGACGACAGTGCGGAACTGTATCGAACGCGTTCCAGAAGTCAAGGAAAATGGTATCTGCCTGGGAGCCTGTATCTGGGTCTCATGAACAAATAAAGCGAGTTGGGTCTCACACGATCGCTGTTTCCGGAATCCATGTTGATTCCTACAGAGTAGATTCTGGACTTGCAGAAATGACATGATACCCGAGCAAAAAACATGTTCTAAAATTGTACAACAGGTCGATGTCAGAGATATAGGCCTATAGTCCTGCGCATCTGCCCGACGACCCTTCTCGAAAACTGGAACTACCTGCGCTCTTTTCCAATCATTTGGAACCTTCCGTTCCTCTAGAGACTTGCGGTACACGGCTGTTAGAAGGGGGGCAAGTTCTTTCGCGTACTCTACTCTGTAACTCTACGCAAACGCCGCTGCTCTCGGTGATTAAGCGAAGGCTGTCGGCCAGTGCGTTATTTTTCATGAGAGATAATGCCTGAAATTTAGTATTCTCGTCACACTACTGACTGTGGATCTCGAATATTGAGTTCCCTAACGATTTCCGAAATGGAGTATCCCATTCGTCTACCTCCAACTACCATTCCGTGTTCAATATCTGCTTATTCTCGTCGTGCGGCCGTAGTGAGATCTTTTCACATGAACCAGTTGAATACAAACGTCAGGTCCCCTAATGCACTTCCGTTTTATACCGTGTGTACGCCATACTACCGCCATCTGTATATGCGAATATCGCTGTGCCACGACTTACGCCACCTCAACGTACGTTGGAGGAAGTAATATGCTGTCCGAATCTTCCTGGAAAGTACTCTCTTGGAATTTCCCTGGTGTACCTCTCCGTGTTGAAAATTTCTCCTGCTGTCGCGGCGAATAAACGGTGCCATGACAAAAGACACCGCTTTTCGTCGAATATTATCTACCTCTTCTACTGATTCAACCTGGGTACGTCCCAGACTGATGAACAGTACTCAAGAATCGGTCTAACAAAGTCTCTTTTTATAAGAGAGCCAAGTGCCAGCTGTATCTCTAAGCACGCAGTTCTTAACATGGTCTGGCATTTTATGTGATTGATTTTACTGCTTTGACAAACCCTTAATTATGGAGGCCTTACCTTTTACAAAAGGATGAACGGGTTGTTACCGACAGTTGCATGTGGAGGTGTTAGATCGGTTCCCTAACTGACTGTTTCCTAATGTCAAGTTTGTTTCTTTCTTCATTTCGACGGGTTGGCTGTCTTATTCACCTGCTACTCTGTTTGTGTTTCTGAAGTGCCACCACGTTCAAAATAGTGTAGTAGGAATTTACGACGAACGTGAATGGCCGTCCTTGGAAGAGAGGCGACATAGATATCTCAAAACTCTGTTGTGTGAATTAAGATAACCAGTATTCGAAGACGACTGTGCTACCGTTATGCTGGCACCATCGTATACGTCGCGTAGGGATCGTGAGAAAAGACAAAATAGATTAGGGCGCTTACGGAAGCATACAGGCATATTTATTCCCTCGCCCACAAAAGAAAAATGCAACTGGTACGATGAACCCTCCGCCATGCGCTGTACGCTAAACACACACACACACACACACACACACACACACATATATATATATATATATATATATATATATATATACTCCTGGAAATGGAAAAAAGAACACATTGACACCGGTGTGTCAGACCCACCATACTTGCTCCGGACACTGCGAGAGGGCTGTACAAGCAATGATCACACGCACGGCACAGCGGACACACCGGGAACCGCGGTGTTGGCCGTCGAATGGCGCTAGCTGCGCAGCATTTGTGCACCGCCGCCGTCAGTGTCAGCCAGTTTGCCGTGGCATACGGAGCTCCATCGCAGTCTTTAACACTAGTAGCATGCCGAGACAGCGTGGACGTGAACCGTATGTTCAGTGACGGACTTTGAGCGAGGGCGTATAGTGGGCATGCTGGACGTACCGCCGAATTGCTCAACACGTGGGGCGTGAGGTCTCCACAGTACATCGATGTTGTCGCGAGTGGTCGGCGGAAGGTGCACGTGCCCGTCGACCTGGGACCGGACCGCAGCGACGCACGGATGCACGCCAAGACCGTAGGATCCTACGCAGTGCCGTAGGGGACCGCACCGCCACTTCCCAGCAACTGTCTCCATGAAGCTGGGCTACGGTCCCGCACACCGTTAGGCCGTCTTCCGCTCACGCCCCAACATCGTGCAGCCCGCCTCCAGTGGTGTCGCGACAGGCGTGAATGGGGGGACGAATAGAGACGTGTCGTCTTCAGCGATGAGAGTCGCTTCTGCCTTGGTGCCAATGATGGTCGTATGCGTGTTTGGCGCCGTGCAGGTGAGCGCCACAATCAGGACTGCATACGACCGAGGCACACAGGGCCAACACCCGGCATCATGGTGTGGGGAACGATCTCCTACACTGGCCGTACACCTCTGGTGATCGTCGAGGGGACACTGAATAGTGCACGGTACATCCAAACCGTCATCGAACCCATCGTTCTGCCATTCCTAGACCGGCAAGGGAACTTGCTGTTCCAACAGGACAATGCACGTCCGCATGTATCCCGTGCCACCCAACGTGCTCTAGAAGGTGAAGTCAACTACCCTGGCCAGCAAGATCTCCGGATCTGTCCCCCATTGAGCATGTTTGGGACTGGATGAAGCGTTGCCTCACGCGGTCTGCACGTCCAGCACGAACGCTGGTCCAACTGAGGCGCCAGGTGGAAATGGCATGGCAAGCCGTTCCACAGGACTACATCCAGCATCTCTACGATCGTCTCCATGGGAGAATAGCAGCCTGCATTGCTGCGAAAGGTGGATATACACTGTACTAGTGCCGACATTGTGCATGCTCTGTTGCCTGTGTCTATGTGCCTGTGGTTCTGTCAGTGTGATCATGTGATGTATCTGACCCCAGGAATGTGTCAATAAAGTTTCCCCTTCCTGGGACAATGAATTCACGGTGTTCTTATTTCAGTTTCCAGGAGTATATATATATATATATATATATATATATATATATATATATATATATATATATATATATATATATATGGCTCTATGGTTGGCCCACTAGATGGCGCTGCTATAGGTCAAACGAATATCAACTGCTTTTTTTTTTTTAAATTGGAACCCCCATTACATATTCGTGTAGTACATAATATGTAATAAAAAATGGGAGTTCCTATTTAAAGAAAACGCAGTTGATATCCGTTCGACCTATGGCAGTGCCATCTAGCGGGCCAACCATAGCGCCATCTGGTTTCCCCCTTCAAGCTAGATGAGTTTCGTTCTTTGCAGTTTTTTCGTTTGATGCTTATTTTGTTAGATATTTGGCCCGGTCAGTATCAATGGACCACCTTATATATTTGACCCTAGGCAGGCCAATCGGGTCCGACCGACCACCGTGTCGTCCTCTGGCAATGATGTCATTGATTGGATGCATGTGGTCAGCACATCGCTCTCTTGGTCGTTGTCGGGTTTCTTGAGGTTGAAACTGCTACTAATTAACCGAGCAGCTCCTCAATTGGCCTCACGCGGCTGAGTGCGCCTCGTACCAGTCCTCTGACCAAGGAAAAATCCCTAGCTGTACCGGGAATCGATACCGTGTCCTCGGTGTGGCAGTTAGCCGTCCTAACCACTCAGCTACGTAGACCGACAGACGTGTATGTAGAAGACATAAAATTTATCCGTGCAGGGTTTTTCTGTTATACTTCCTCCAATGACAGCTTCACCAACATGGCATGTTCATTTTCCACCAATTACAGCCAGCAGGATCTTGAAAAATGGGAACTGAGGGATTTACATATGGAAGACCAAAAGAAGTAAAAGGATACCAACTAAGCTATTTCATGGATAGAAAGAACGGAAGAAATGACCTTTTCTGTTGCAATGAGTATACTGAAATGGTTATGGATTCGTACTGTAACTTGCTTATGGCGGGCTATAGGCTGAAATTTTATAGAACAAAGAAAAAAACGGAACTAGACGTGGAAACGGTAAACAGCCGGCCGTTGTGACCGAGCGGTTCTGGGCGCTTCAGTCGGGCACTGCTCTGCTGCTACGGTCGCAGGTTCGAATCCTATCTCGGGCATGGATGTGTGTGATGTCCTTAGGTAAGTTAGGTTGAAGTAGTTCTAAATCCAGGGGACTGATGACCTCAGGTGTTAAGTCCCTTATTGCTTAGAGCCATTTGAACCATTTTTTTTTGGTAACGGTAAAGAGACAAAAATTTAAAAATACAGGGACGGTTGGGAATTATTTGAAGTTCTGGTCGCAGGACAGACAAAAGAATTGAGGTATTTCTGTGGAATTAAGGCGGGACGTAGTGCTATGGTAAATGAACCAATAAACAGGATGGAAAGTTTGTTTGCGCAGACATTATCTTCAGCAAGTGTATAAACTTTCGTTTTATAAATTCGAACGTATTTTTCTTGCTGCAGTTTATACTTATTTATGTTCCAGATGCGTTTCCCCTTTTACGTTGAGGCGTCGTCAATGGATTTAATCTGAAATGATACAGTTTTGTTTTTGTATGGGGTAGGTACAGAAGAAAAAACCGTTCACGTCGTAATCGTTACATCAATAATTAATAACTTACAGTTATTCTCACTCTTGCTTATAAAACATCGACACATTTTCACGTATCGTCTGACGTCAAAATGTGTCGATATTTTAAAAATGATGTGACAGTGCGACCTCCAATATACGACAGAAGAGAAGGAATGCAGATTTCAGACGGAGGTAGAGAAAAATTATAAGTAGTAAATTATTAGTGTAACAGTTATGAGATGAATTCTTTTCACACCTATAAGTACCGCAATTTTTTAAATTCTCGTTTCAGAAGCGTATTATACATGGTGAAACACGTAAAACTTGCAGAGAAAATATTGCGGAAATGGAAAGTGCTATCGATGTGCGGTTTTCACAGAATCATTGTTAGCCAATAAATGGATTATAATAATACTTAGGAAGTCTATACTTTCTGCAAGCATGCACTTTATTAAATGGAGCAATGCCTACTGACATTAAAAACCTAAAAGTACGGTACATTGGAATGTCAGTGGTATTTGTAGCAGGATTTTAGTCACAGTTGTTTACGAGATGTCGTGTTCTGAAAAGTTCTCACACCGAGAATCGTACAATGTAAGTGCACACATTAATCATGTGGGTTCTGACCAGTAACGAGACAATTACCATCACAGGTTGTCCACGGTAAATGATGACAGCCAAAACAGTTGCAGGATAAAGATTTATTAAAATTCTTGGCCACGGTTTCGGTATATCTAAATATACCTTCATCAGAAGTAAAACACATCTGTTTTCAGGATTTTAAATGAGATGTCCATGTATTTCGAAACAGCCTTTGAAACCTGGGCAGATACATATTTCACGATTTTAAACGTGTTTAAAATATTGAAATATGTACCTGTCCAGGTTTCAAAGCCTGAAATCTTATCTTTTGTACGATGACGAAGTAAACTGTGAGCCCAGCGCATCCTACCATAATGTGGTTCAAATGGCTCTGAGCACTATGGGACTAAACAGCTGTGGTTATCAGTCCCCTAGAACTTAGAACTACTTAAACCTAACTAACCTAAGGACATCACACACATCCATGCCCGAGGCAGGATTCGAACCTGCGACCGTAGCAGTCCCGCGGTTCCGGACCATAATGTGGAAAAGCCCAATGTAAAAAGAATGCTATTTTCTTTGACCAAGCTGTTGTAAGGGATCCGCGAAATCATAAATCTTACGCTTGCAAGTTGGTGTGTCTTTCATGATGGTCTCACGCTGTTGTTTCGAATTTTATCTGTTTTATAGTGCAAAACAGATAATAGATCCCTGTCACAAAATAGATAATAAATAGATGGGAGCGAAAGGTTTCTATTGTGGTCGAATGAAGACAAGCATGATTTTAAGAATACAAGCATGTAAATACTTGAGGGAAGTGGAGGCTTTGACATGGTGCATGTTGTCTATTTTTTTACGTAACACCTTTCGGCACTCACGTCTGACGCTCATTAGTTGTTTATTTTTCTTTTGGTCTATACACAATTGATTTCACCTCTCAAAAGATTTTATTTAGTTATTTTACCTTCTTATTGGCCAATTAGGATCAAGCAACTGCTTCAACTACTCTTCTTTCCTTGTTATCGTTTCCTGATTTTCCAGTACTCCTTCATGTTCTCCCCATGTTGTCTTTTTCATTCTTCTGTCTCTGCTGTTCCCGATTTCTTGTTTCTCCAGCGTTGAAAGCCTTTTGAGTTCAGTATTTTATTCTGTTATTTCAGATTCATTGTTGTTATGTCTTTCTAGTTCTTTCCTTATTGATGCAATACGTGCTATTGTCTATTTGTTCTTCAAAAATACAGGAATATTTATTTCTGTGGCTTTTTCTCATTCATTCGGTAAAAGACTAATTTTCTTTTAGCCTTTGCTCCTGATAGTTTGTCTATATTTTTGTAGAACTCTTCACTACTTCTCATTTTCCAACCATATTTTTAGTATGTATTGCATCCATTATTTTTCTAATAGTTCATCTTTCAGGTAACTTACAGGCACCTTATAGTTCATCATTAGGCACTCACATCCATATAAACATTCCAGTCGTACAAATGTGGTATTGCGTTTTGTTTTTCTAGATAAGCATTTTTTGTTGTAAATATTCTTTGTCAAATCATATGCTCTCTCCATTTAGTTAACTCTTACATCTGATGCCAATTTTTCTAGTCCACTCTGTTGTACAGTTTCTCCAAGACCTTTAAATTTACTCATTCGCTCTATTTTATGTCTTTGTGTCTCTGATTCTCGTGCATACTAAAAATGGCAGCATTAAGTCTTTGAACAAGATCCTGAACATGGGATTTCCACGACAGGTAACTATCTATCAGAACACTTAGAAATTTGAAATGTTCAGTTTCACTAATCATATGCCCATTCTGTGAAATTAAAACGCCGTCTTTGTTGAATTATGTGTTAGAAACTGTAAAAACTGACTCTTATTGTGATTTAGCATTAGTTTATTTTCTACAAGCCATGAACTTATGAACTGCACTATTTGAAACCAAGCCAATGTTGCACACAACATCCTTCACTACCAAGCTAGTGTCATCAGCAAACAAATATTTTAGAGTTACCCACAATACCAGAGGGGAAATCATTTATATAAATAAGGAACAGGAGTAGCTCCAACACTGATCCCGGGGGCACCCTCCACTTGACAGTACCGCACTAAGACCCCACGTTACCGCCATTCTCAACGCTGTGAATAATGACCTTTTGCTGTCTGTTGCTAAATTAAGAGGTGAACAAGTTGTGAGCTACTCCCCGTATTCCGTAATGGTCCTATTTATGGAGCAATATTTTGTGATCAACACAATCAAACGCTTTAGTTCAATCAAAAAATATGCCTCGCGCTCGAAACCTTTTGTTTAACCCATCCAGAACCTCGCAGAGAAAAGACAATATAGCATTTTCAGTTGTTAAACCATTCCTAAAGCCGAATTATACACTTGATAGCTAATGGTGTGGTATATAATGAGCATTTATCCTTACATTTACAGCCTTTTCAATAACTTTAGCAACCACTTTTGGCATAGAAAGAGGTCTAAAATTGTCTACGTTATCCCTTTCTCCCTTTTTATAAAGTGGCTTTACAACTGAGTACTTTAATCGCTGAGGAAACCGACCATTCCAAAGGAAAAATTACAAATATGGCTAAATACAAGGCTAACATGTGCAGTGCAGTACTTTAATATTCTGCTAGGCATTCCGACATGTTCATGAGAGTCCTTAGTCTGCAGTGATTTAGTTATTGACTCAATCTGCCCCTTGTCTGTATCACAGAGGAGTATTTCAGATATCAGTCTCGGAGAGGCATTTGCCAAGAGAGTTATATGATTCCCTGTAGAAACTAAATTTTTATTTAATTCGCCAGTAGTACTCAGAAAATGATTCTTAAATACTGTACATATCCGATTTATTAGTAACAGAAATATTTTTGCTATGAACTGGCTTTATATCGTCGACCTTGTGCTGCTGACCAGACACTTCCTTCACAACTGAACACATAGTCTTAATTTTATCCTTTGAATTAGCTATTATACTTGCATACCACATACTCTTTGGCTTCCTAATAACACCTTACGGCACTGTTTTTAATGGGCTACTGTAGCTTGATTGTGACGACTTCTAACATTTCGATATAATTTCCGCTTTGTTCTACATTATATCCTCATCTCACTAGCCATCCACCCAGGCTGCCTTTATTGCTAGTACCCCGTTTAGAACGTTCTAATGGAAAACAACTCTCAAAGAGCATGAGAAATGTGTTAAGGAAAGCATTATATGTATCATCTATATTATCAGCACTATAAAGATCCTGCCAGTCTCGTTCCTTGATGAGGTCTAAAAAACTTTCTATTGCTGTTGGATTAACTTTTATATATAGTTTGTAATTATATGTGACATTTGTTTGAGTACAAACGCCTTTTAGTGTTAAAATTTGGGCATTATGGTCTGAAAGGCCATTCACCCTTTCACTAACAGAATGCCCATCTAGTAATGGAGAACGAATAAAAATATTGTCTTTGACTGTGCTACTGTTCCCCTGCACCCTAGTTGGAAATAACGCAATCTGCATCAGATCATATGAATTTAGGAGATCTACCAAAATCCTTGTACTTCCTGTAAATCGATAACTTGAGCAGAAATGGTCTGTAGTGAGAGTTAGGAGACCTATAAACAACAACAATTAGAGTTTAGTTCCACTAAATTCCACTGCCCCTGCACAACATTCAAATACCTGTTCAGTGCACTGCCGTGATACGTCTATGGACTCAAATGGAAGACTGTTTTTTACATACATGGTCACTCCCCTGCCTTACAAGGAACTCCTTGAAAAACAGCCAGCTAATCTGCATACTGGTAAAAGAAGCCTCTTTTACAATCTTAAATTACGAAAACGGTCGAATTATTTAAGTGGTGCTCTGATATACCAATAATTTCAGAGTCAACATATGTAAGCAGTTCACTAACTTTATCTCTAATACCTCTTATATTTTCCTTCTCTACTTGGAAACATGACGTACTCTGAAGGTGAGCCCTTACTTAGATGGACTTCCTTTAAGCGGGTATACCTATCAGCTGACTTCAATCTGAAGAAGGCGCAGCCCTAAGACCCACTACTATAGGAATTTTGCCATGTGTGATCCCACCATCACCCATTACACTGCCACCTATAAGCTTTGCCAGCCTCCCCTTCCCATACCTACTAAGGTGATGGCCATGCATGGTGAAACCCTACCTACTGATAGACTCAACTGGCACCACTGAAATGTGGGCCATGCCCTCTGCCATCAGTGCCCTCTCCAGCCCCACGTTAACGCGCCTAACAGCCACATTAAGATGAGGCCGATCATGACGCTGAAACAGTTGCACGAAATGCACACTAGTGTAACCAGTTTGAGTAGCTATCTTTACCAGGACTCCACCTACATCATATTCCCCGCCCCTATCGAGACTGTTCCCTGTTCCACCCACTATCACTACCTGATCCTCATTTGTAAAATTCCTACATAACTCCCCTATATTGTCAGTCACCATGTAACGCCGGAATTGCATTTCCTCCTATTTACATCTATTGTACTTTAACTTTTTTCCTTATTTTGTTACCTGAATATATGACATTTCTGTGCCTTTATATATTGTAATTGTTTTACTATTTGTATATATATATATATATATATATATATATATATATATATATATATATATATGCATTTATGTCGATGTATAATTGGTTTGTTTTGTAACTATTTGTATTTTACGCTGGGTCTTGCCTAGGGAAAACTATGCTATCGAACGAATACATCGATAGGTCGTGTGGAGAACCAAAGTGTTTAGGATCTTTGGTAGTGTGGAGCGCGGGCAGAGCAGAGAGGGTCTGGCTGGAGGTGGGCGGTGGAGCAGGGGTGTTGTGTGACGCTCCCGCGAGTTGCCGCGTTTTCGGGGTTTGGCAGCATGTAATTGCGATCGACTTGCTATGATAGTTTCTGACATGGTGTCGCGGATGGGAGCGTTAGCTGGCACACATCAAGAGCCCGTTTCGGCTGGAGACCGTGTCGAGAAGATGGCGCGCCAACATCCAGCTTCTGCAACAGCGACGGCCGACAATGAGTGACTGTCGCCACCTCCCCGATCGACGACTTCAAACCTTCAATCAACCAACAAGGAAGACTGGTAGCACGTAAAGTTTAAGGAATGTATGGCAGACCTCAGCTTTTCAAACTGTTAAATTTTTCTCACTACATTACAGCAATGAAGCATGAACCTTTGTTGCTCATTGTCCCAATTGCATTACCAAGCAGGGTCCGTTCCTTGTTCGAATTCAATCCGAGTGTCGTTGAATTTCAAACGCCAGCATTAATATCATTCCATTTCACTGCATTAATTTCAAAGTTCAGTTAAGGTATTCATAGCTGGCTACAATATTTAGATTACACAAGCACAAAGAGTGCGAGTTTTGTTACCATATTTTAGCTTACCTGTGACTGCAGCTCAGCTTGGTACGTACTAAATTTTACTATTGTTAATTGTTCAGATTCATTTAATTCAAGTTCAAAGTTAAATCTCTTATTTCTAAATTGCGTAGATTCGAGTAGCTTTTGAAATGATTGTTGAGGTAGCCCAAGACTAACCGTATTTTACTGAATTTCGTAGTGCTTCAGAAACAAATCTCACTATTAATTTCAGTCACTAAATTAACTTTCAATTTTCCGGTTTCATTAATTCTTTTGCTAAATTAAGTCTGAGTGAAGCGAAATTTATTACTTCTGACAAACTTTCAGTTTTCACACAACACGTGTCAAGCTTCAGTTGCCACGCTTCTAATGCTAATTATATGTGTAATAACCTTTCTTTTTCAGTTATTATAGTAATTGTCCATAGGACTGGCGACCGTAATTTCCCACAAATCTCAAATATCTAATTACCGCTAGTTAATTGTTAACGTAATGGCCGCACATTTACTTTACCCCTTTTCAAAATTAATTTCCACCAGTTTCATTTGCATTTTTCCTTTCATGTAGATGTAACCCTTTCTTCCCTCTTTACCTACAGATTAACTTCGGTGACGATTGCTTTTCCCAAACTTCCATTAGGTACACGTGGTTTAATTTCTCACTGTCATTAAGGTCACTAAGTGAGGAGGAGGTTACAACCAGAGCCAACCCTGCACTAGGCTTCAAAATGCTGGTCACCTGGTGCTCACTTCGCAACACTTCCTGCAACTGCTGGCCCACACCTCTACTGTGCGAAGTAGCTAGCAGCAGAACCTACTTCTTTCTGTTAGACTTTGCAACTGACCTAGGCCTCCTAACTGCAGAGATAATGATCTGACTCAAATTCCCCACTCCTTATTACTTTTACATTCATAATTTCCTTGATATTGCTTTTAGTTATGACTGTGTGCTCCAGTTAAAATGCTCCTGGGTTTGGGTTTGATTATCCAGGTTTTGGTATTTCTTGGTAGTTTGCAAAAATGTGTAGACATCAGTTTTGGTTGCAACATTTTACGCATACTGATCAGTGTTCTGCCATTTCCGTTTGTTCTGGAGTGGGCTGGATAATCGCCTACAATACTCTTTAATTTATTTTCCTTCCCAAATTGCGCATTGAAGTCGCCGAGAAGTATTTTGATGATGTTTTTAGGTATGTCGGAAATTTAATATTCTAAAAGATTCCACCTTCTGCAGATTTCTTCTGTTATCATCATTTGTAGATGAATGACAGTTTGAAAAGGGTATAGTTTTTATTGTTGTACTTTGTTGTTAACATCGACTGTCTTTCTGATTTCTGTTGTATTATTTACGATCATTTTGCTTAAGTAAAGTTCTGTTCCAAACACTGACCCGTTTTCCAATAACCCTCGGTGCTGATTTTCCTTTGTAAATTCAGTAATGCTGTATATCATCTACATTATCAGCTAAGAATCTCGATTTCTCCACTCCTAAAACCTGCCAATGTTTATCTTGTAGAAATGATTTCAGTTCCTGCTTTTTTCAGTTTTCGGAAGGGAATTTGCATTTAATGTTAGAAATTAGTATTTCTTCTTGAACTTAAACGTAGAAGCCTTTCCAGTGTAGCCCATGTCTTCATCATCACAAGGTTGGCGGAGTGTTATTTTATTTATTTATTTTTTATGTGCAGTCATTCAAGGTTATTACAAATGACTGAAGTGATTTCATAAAGTCAATGTAGGTACATTAATTCACATATTGTCACAATACTCAACATTCGTAAGTTGCGTCTTATTGCAGCCGAACTTCAGATTTCTGACACGGGAGCTAAGCAGTCAGCATTTATGCAAGATAACGACAGGCACAGAGAAACTGTAAGTTGTGCTTTAAACGCTTTCACCTCAATCTGCTATAACGGACCAATGGCACTTAAGAACGATGACGAACAAATATCTACCAACTACCAACTCCATTCGGAGATGATATGCGCAGTTTATAGCTCCAGGATGCCACTGCAAGTAGAAGTCAATGGGTCGGTCTACCGTGAGCGAAGGAACAGTTGACGATGCGCGGAATAGTAACTTACAGAATTCGACGAACACAGCATGCAGAGATTTGAACAAATCACAACCGACCGTTGGGCAGATATGAAGGATACCGCTGAAGCTGAAGCACTCCAGCTTAAAATCACTACAAGCCCCGACTCCCGATTACAACTGAATTTTAGGCTTTCACTTTTCGACACAGTTGCAGCAGCTTTCGGAATAAGGTGGACCTTCTGAGAAACACATTTTCATTGGTGAAGCAATCACGGTTTAAAGTTTAAGGTCCCTTTTTCTTCTGCGAAAAGTCCGTTACAGGACACGTGTATCTGGGCATGCTGGAAAATTTGCTCATACCACCACTGGTATAGCGTCTCGTTTTGTCTCGGCTCGCTGGTGATGGTTGTCCCAGTCGAGATAACGTGGAACGGCGTCCGTCGATCACGACAACGCCAATGCGTAACTATTGTAAAAACAAACTCCTCGCGCTGTTTGGTTATTTTTCAGATACTCTCTCCCAAAACTGGTATCAATGTCTCGATGGAGCAGCATGCCGGAGTGTGTGCGCCGCCTTTGCTTCTAATTATTAAAGCAATGGTGTTCGATATCTATCGATCTTCTCCACTTATAAATATAGCGGCTGCACCACTTGTCAACTCGATGATCTGAAATGATAACCAAAAGTCATTTGGGTATTCGCGACAGACTTTTCAGTTTATGCGAACCTGCTGACTGTAGTTCTTGTGCCCGGTTTGAGAATGGGTTTTCAAACGTTGAAAATATAATGTCTTGAGTCCTCAACCCATCATCCAAGCCGATGCCACATTATGATTTTGCGAGGATATTAAGTTGTTATTATTATTCCGTAGTCGAGGCGTCGCTACGTCGCGTATTCAACAACTACACAACGTAATTCCAGAGATCTGTTGTAGAATTTTAGAACATGTTTTTTGCTCGAGTATCATGTCGTTTTTGGAAACCCAGAATCTACTCTGTAGGAATCAACATGGCTTCCGGAAACAGCGATCGTGTGAGACCCAACTCGCTTTATTTGTTCATGAGACCCAGAAAATATTAGATACAGGCTCCCAGGTAGATGCTATGTTTCTTGACTTCTGGAAGGCGTTCGATGCAGTTCCGCACTGTCGCCTGATAAACAAAGTAAGAGCCTACGCAATATCATACCAGCTGTGTGGCTGGATTGAAGAGTTTTTAGCAAACAGAACACAGCATGTTGTTATCAATGGAGAGACGTCTACAGACGTTAAAGTAACCCCTGGTGTGCCACAGGGGAGTGTTATGGGACTATTGCTTTTCACATTATATATAAATGACCTAGTAGATAGTGTCGGAAGTTCCATGCGGCTTTTCACGGATGATGCTCTCGTATACAGAGAAGTTGCAGCATTAGAAAATTTTAGCGAAATGCGGGAAGAACTGCAGCGGATAGGCACTTGGTGCAGGGAGTGACAACTGACCCTTAACATAGACGAATGTAATGTATTGCGAATACATAGAAAGAAGGATCCTTTATTGCATGATTATATGATAGCGGAACAAACACTGGTAGCAGTTACTTCTGTAAAATATCTGGGAGTATGCGTGCGGAACGATTTGAAGTGGAATGATCATATAAAATTAATTGTTGGTAAGGCGGGTACCAGGTTGAGATTCATTGGGAGAGTCCTTAGAAAATGTAGTCCATTAACAAAGGAGGTGGCTTACAAAACACTCGTTCGACCTATGCTTGAGTTTTGCTCATCAGTGTGGTATCCGTACCAGATCGGGTTGACGGAGGAGATAGAGAAGATCCAAAGAAGAGCGGCGCATTTCGTCACAGGGTTATTTGGTAACCGTGATAGCGTTACGGAGATGTTTAACAAACTCAAGTGGAAAACTCTGCAAGAGAGGCGCTCTGCATCGCGTTGTAGCTTGCTCGCCAGGTTTCGAGAGGGTGCGTTTCTGGATGAGGTATCGAATATATTACTTCCCCCTACTTATACCTCCTGAGGAGATCACGAATGTAAAATTAGAGAGATTAGAGCTCGCACGGAGTCTTTCAGACAGTCGTTCTTCCCCCGAACCATACGAGACTGGAACAGGAAAGAGAGGTAATGACAGTGGCACGTAAAGTGGCCTCCGCCACACACCGTTGGGTGGCTTGCGGAGTATAAATGTGGATGTAGATGTAGATAATATACCCTAGAACAATGTTCAGAATGCGTCGTATTTTGGTGTAACTTACTGTTGTTACACTGTTAAAGTCTCACTAAATCACTTTTCACTTTTGTATTATTCGAAGAATCAGTTAATTCCACATATACACTTCAAATGTCGATTAAATTATGTAGGCAACACGAAGAATTAATTTCATTCAGGGAATTGCGTCTGTTAGCATCAACAATTCTGACAATTTTTTTGACAACACGGCGCAGTTCTAAGTTCTTCTGTTGCCTTCTCAAGTCTAATAATTGAGTTAATGTCGGCGATCAGTCTCTTTCGGTGTCTTTTGATGTTCTTTTCTATTAAGTATCACGAAGGCTAAGTCCCATCACAAATCAGTAATCACACGAGTTGTTTTTCTGTCACATATATCAACTATCCCGTTATCTGTCTAAACGGTAAAGATGATTTTACTTCAGTCCGGCTTCTAACACTTCCAATTGTAAAAATGTTAAACTTCAGAGCGGTTTTAAAGCAATCCAGTAGCGCTTAACATGCGTACTACTATTGCAAGAGTACAAGAGAGAAGTGAAGGTAACATCTCCAGCCGGTCGGAGTGGCCGTGCGGTTCTAGGCGCTACAGTCTGGAGCCGAGAGACCGCTACGGTCACAGTTTCGAATCCTGCCTCGGGCATGGATGTGTGTGATGTCCTTAGGTCAGTTAGGTTTAATTAGTTCTAAGTTCTAGGCGACTAACGACCTCAGACGTTCAGTCGCATAGTGCTCAGAGCCTTTTTTTTTTTTTTTTTGTAAATTTTGTTGTCAGTAGCTGTCATCATTGTCAGGATGACTGATTTTTCTATTTCTTTTTGTAACAAAACGGTGTTAATTATGGGTTCTATAATTGGGGTGCTACACTGGAGAACTGAGAGCTCGCATCAATAGTGTTTTCAACAGATTAATAGCGACATGCTACGCCGAACGTGAGAAGAACTTTATTATCGACATAATATCTGCGAAATCAATCCGTAAAAAAAAAATTTTTTTTTAGGTTTTCTGTCTATGTGAAAGCCCTGTGGCAATGTGTCGAACAACAGAGCCACACCAAATCTGTGAAATCGCTTCGTTAATTTATACTACTTTATATCAGATGTCGCTACAATTTCCTTGCCTTGAAATTGAAAATTTGTCCCCTGAGTTATCTGTTTTTACTGTGATATGGGAATGCATCTGGGACATCCTTTTAGTGTTAGAATCGTTACTCCCAAAGGATTCGTATATCGTCGGAAGTACCGTTCAACTCGCCGCCGTGTCGTCTTCATTTAAGTTCCCAGTCATTACATCAGCAATACCATCGTCTCTTCTTTTCCCTATGCTTGGCTCTGAACACTATGGGACTGAACATCTGATGTAATCAGTCCCCAAGAACTTAGAACTACTTAAACCTAACTAACGTAAGGTCATTACACACATCCATGCCCGAGGCAGGATTCGAACCTGCGACCGTAGCGGTCGCGCGGTTCCAGACTGAAGCTCCTAGAACCGCTCGGCCATTCCGGCCGGCTTTCCCTATGCTTGTTGAAATACACTCCTGGAAATGGAAAAAAGAACACATTGACACCGGTGTGTCAGACCCACCATACTTGCTCCGGACACTGCGAGAGGGCTGTACAAGCAATGATCACACGCACGGCACAGCGGACACACCAGGAACCGCGGTGTTGGCCGTCGAATGGCGCTAGCTGCGCAGCATTTGTGCACCGCCGCCGTCAGTGTCAGCCAGTTTGCCGTGGCATACGGAGCTCCATCGCAGTCTTTAACACTGGTAGCATGCCGCGACAGCGTGGACGTGAACCGTATGTGCAGTTGACGGACTTTGAGCGAGGGCGTATAGTGGGAATGCGGAAGGCCGGGTGGACGTACCGCCGAATTGCTCAACACGTGGGGCGTGAGGTCTCCACAGTACATCGATGTTGTCGCCAGTGGTCGGCGGAAGGTGCACGTGCCCGTCGACCTGGGACCGGACCGAAGCGACGCACGGATGTACGCCAAGACCGTAGGATCCTACGCAGTGCCGTAGGGGACCGGACCGCCACTTCCCAGCAAATTAGGGACACTGTTGCTCCTGGGGTATCGGCGAGGACCATTCGCAACCGTCTCCATGAAGCTGGGCTACGGTCCCGCACACCGTTAGGCCGTCTTCCGCTCACGCCCCAACATCGTGCAGCCCGCCTCCAGTGGTGTCGCGACAGGCGTGAGTGACGGGACGAATGGAGACGTGTCGTCTTCAGCGATGAGAGTCGCTTCTGCCTTGGTGCCAATGATGGTCGTATGCGTGTTTGGCGCCGTGCAGGTGAGCGCCACAATCAGGACTGCATACGACCGAGGCACACAGGGCCAACACCCGGCATCATGGTGTGGGGAGCTATCTCCTACACTGGCCGTACACCTCTGGTGATTGTCGAAGGGACACTGAATAGTGCACGGTATATCCAAACCGTCATCGAACCCATCGTTCTACCATTCCTAGACCGGCAAGGGAACTTGCTGTTCCAACAGGACAATGCACGTCCGCATGTATCCCGTGCCACCCAACGTGCTCTAGAAGGTGTAAGTCAACTACCATGGCCAGCAAGATCTCCGGATCTGTCCCCCATTGAGCAAGTTTGGGACTGGATGAAGCGTCGTCTCACGCGGTCTGCACGTCCAGCACGAACGCTGGTCCAACTGAGGCGCCAAGTGGAAGTGGCATGGCAAGCCGTTCCACAGGACTACGATCGTCTCCATGGGAGAATAGCAGCCTACATTGCTGCGAAAGGTGGATATACACTGTACTAGTGCCGACATTGTGCATGCTCTGTTGCCTGTGTCTATGTGCCTGTGGTTCTGTCAGTGTGATCATGTGATGTATCTGACCCCAGGAATGTGTCAATAAAGTTTCCCCTTCCTGGGACAATGAATTCACGGTGTTCTTATTTCAATTTCCAGGAGTGTATAAATTTCTAGTAAGGTCTTATGGGACCAAACTGCTGAGGTCATCGGTCCCTAAGCTTACACACTGCTTAATCTAACTTAAACTAACTTATGCTAACGTCGAGACACACAACCATGCCCGAGGGTGGACCCGACCCTCCGATGAGGGAAGCCGCGCTGACCGTGACAAAACTCCTCGACCGCGCAGCTAACCCGCTTCTTTTGGACGATATAGTGAGGCGACCTTATTCTCGTAGTGCTTTTGCACTGAATACAAATACTCTTAATGTTGTTGATATTAAAGACCTTTATTCATCGTTTTTCAAGCAGTGAAAGTGACGAACAGGGTAAGCAATCCACCGTGACTCTGTAAGGGTGTAAAAGAAGTCATAAAACATAATATTGTTCGCTGGGAATCTCTCTGCCAGTTGTTTACAGGTGCGTTTGACATCTTCGGCAGATTGACCTTTCCCGTGTTTCTCGGTCTACAAGCAGCGCCGTTTCGAATGACACACTCGAGCTTTCGATAGCTATCTCCGCTATCGTCATCAGGAGTTGAAATTACTGACTGCCGCGGCTGATGCTGTGTTCGGCTTATATAAATAGATGCAGTGGCAACGTCTGGAACCTTCCAGAGGCGGCCGGAGTGGCGCATGCACGGAAGGCACGTTTGTCAGCTTCTAGCGCCTCCGTGCCGACACCGGACCGAGTGACGTCACATGGCGCGAGATTGTAAACCGAGGAGATTTTACTGAAGCATACTACAACGAAAGAGTCCGAGGACACTTTTTTCGTGCTCTTGCCGCACCCAAACCTTCTTCGATGGCTACAGCCACAGCGGTCCTTCAGGCTTATTAAGATGCAAGCCCTGGTTTCCTAACCTGCTGGCGGTGTTTGCAGGACGTAAAATGTCGAGGACAACAGTAAATTTTGGAGGTCGTTTCGGGGACTCAAAGCTGAAACTTTACTTATTGGGGAATAACGGTTATAAACGAATGATACCTCGTTATACCGGT
Organism: Schistocerca gregaria; assembly: GCF_023897955.1. Lineage (NCBI taxonomy): Eukaryota > Metazoa > Arthropoda > Insecta > Orthoptera > Acrididae > Schistocerca > Schistocerca gregaria. The sequence goes on from NC_064922.1 coordinate 913,687,410, forward strand.
GCACTATGCAAACCGTTTCCAAGAAACTGATAAATTTACTGCTAAATTCATCATTATTTCTTGCTGTATCTCAGACTCAGATTCACCCATATTCATTACAAATCTGAGCAGAAGCGAGGAAGAAAGTGGATAAATGCATCACGCAGGTGCTGCCGAGCCAGATTTCTATGCAGTTCCAAGTTTTCTACGACGTCCACCGTCGTCATCGTCTGGAGTTATCTGTAGGTTGTGTGGTGCTTTATTGAGTTGGCCGAATTCTGTCATGGAGACGTCATGAAGTCGCAAAACTCTCATGTGTTACCAGAGATTATGTCGAGGTCTGTGATGTTGGTTTCGTTACGTGCTTAGTGAACCGGCTTGTTTCTCTGTTGCCTGTCAGCATCAAGCACGAATTTCCATGCTCCAGTAAGGGTGTAGCCCCTGATCTGGTTGAAACTGTTGTTTCACATTCTGGTATTAAGAATTCTTCGAAGGCAGAGTCTCAGTACTTAAATGCTTGGAATGTATCCCATAGACTTGGTGGTGCTAGGTTCCTATGGGACCAAACTGCTGAGGTCATCGGTCTCTAGGCGTACACACTACTTAATCTTAAACTAACTTACGCTAAGGACAACACACACACCCATTCCCGAGGGAGCACTCGAACATCCGACGGGGGGAGGCCACGCGAACCATAGTAAGATGTCCCAGACCTTGCGGCGACCCCGCGCGGCTCACAGACATGGAAGCACTGGAATAGGAGAGGGGTATCGTTAGGTCAGGGCATTCTTGATGTGTTAGTTAGTTACATGTTCTATAGCTTAACATGATCAGTTTTAACATTAATGAATATATTATTTTTCAGCCCTACTGACACAACTACACTTAAAATGCTCTGATTTTATTTTTACATGCCACCAGTTGTTAAATAAAAATTTTTATTTGCAACACGAGGAGTTTCCCAGAAGAAATTGTTCTAGGTTATATTTATAACTTGCTCTGCTATCTGTAAAACATTTCTTGGGGGGAAAAATGATCAAAAATTTCTGTTGATGCGTATTGTATTGCTTTAAGAGCCACTAGTAGAATTAAAATTTTGTTATGAATGTCTTGTAGTGTTGTAAGTACGGACATCACTGTTCACCTCAAACTGTGGTGGTTTGTTTACGGCGTTTATGAATGTGCGGTTAAAATGCCAGACTCCTTGAAAAGGTATGTGCAGTACAAGACGACTGTCACTGAATACCACATCTTACCCTGAGAGATCGTTTTTGTAAAATCAATATTTTCTTTCTAAGAGATGAGCTACTCCAGAAAATGATTCCATAAGATATTACCCAACGGAAATTCGCAAAATATGCTAGGATCTTGAGTCGTTTGCTCCCAAGCCCAGCAAATACACGAAGAGCAAAAGCAGCTGAACTTAATTCTTTGGTAATCAGTAATATGATCTTTCCAGTTCAAGCTTTCACCAATATGTGCACTCAAAAATGGTGTGCGTTTCATCCGTGTATCCTGAATCCTCTTAATCTGCTACACAATTACTGTTTCGACTCCGTTTATTGTGCACACATGTATGTAGTGTGATTTCTCGAAAATTTAGGAGGAGTCCATTTCCAGAGGACTGCCAAATAATTCTTTGAAAGACAATATTAACACTAGGAAGAAGGAGTTGCCCAGAAGAAATGATTTTATGTTAGGTGTAAAGCTTACTTCACTGTCTGTCAATTTTTGTTTGGGGGGGGGGGGGGGGGCAAATGATGAAACTATACAAGTTCTGCTTGATGAACGTCAAGTGGAATGTTATTCGCTTGTATACCTAATAGCAGCGGACCTAAAATTTAAACTGTTGGACATTCTTCGTGCTTTCTCCTGTCACTGATATTTTATCTCCTTTCAACATCGTTTAAATTATTCAGCACAACGTTTTGCATTTGTTTATTACATATGATTCAGATCAATTGTTTTTAAGGCCATCTATTGCATAAAACGTGGCTGTTTCTATGAGAATAACATGATCTGTGCAAAAAATGCCTTGGAAATATCACAAAAAATACCAACTGGTTTCATAGGCTGAACATTAGTAAAACCGACCTGTTGTGGGAACGGACTGCTAACTTGAAATGGAGAAATGAGGGTTCTATGAACATGTGTCCGGGAAAGGCATCGTTTCTACGGTATGTGGCGCCGATAAATGAAAGTTTCTCCGACTGCGTGCCGCGTCTGTAGCCCGCAGACAACGATTACATAAACTGATGATGCCAGTGCTAGTAAATGTTGCTTCGTTAGCAGATATGACCGATGACGGAAATCCCATAATTGTGATGCTCTGGAGCAAAAACCATCGACACAATCCATCCTGTATAGCGAAATCCGATGCTGATAATCCTTTTACTCATCGTAGGTGATAGGAATGGTAGCGGCTGTCATGCAGGATACACACAATCGTTGTTTTGCTTACGCCATGCTGGCGGACCACTTGCCTGGAGCTTATACCGGGGTTCGCCTCGTTATCTCGTGGAAGCTGTCCTCCAAATCTGGTGCACGCACAGTCCGCCGCCTCCCTATGAGTTCGTGTATCTGGAAGGACTCGCAATCACACAAACGCCCGAAAGGACTTGAAATGTTTTGTGGTGCGGTTTGTGAAGATACTTTTTTTTTATATGGTCGTGCTGGCTCACGGCTGGATCCATATGTTTGGCCGTACACAAACACTTTAGGCTTGTTCCTGGCATGAATACCGGATCGTTCTGCTACACTGCTGGCCATTAAAATTGCTGCACCAAGAAGAAATGCATATGATACACGAGTATTCATTGGACAAATATATTGTACTAGAACTGGCAAGTCATTACATTTTCACGCAATTTGGGTACATAGATCCTGAGAAATCAGTACAACCACCTCTGGCCGTAATAACGGCCTAGATACGCCTGGGCAAACAGAGCTTGGATGGCGTGCCCATCTGTTGACTCAGAGATCGAGACGTGGCTGTACGATCCGTTACAGCCATGCGGATAAGATGCCTGTCATCTCGACTGCTACGAGGCCATTGGGATCCAGCACGGCGTTCCGAATTACTCTCCTGATCCCACCGATTCCATATTCTGCTAATAGTCATTGGATCTCAACCAACGCTAGCACCAATGTCGCGATACGATAAACCGCAATCTCGATAGGCTACAATCCGACCTTTATCAAAGTCGGAAACGTGATGGTACGCATGTCTCCTCCTTACACGAGGCATCACAACAACCATTCACCAGGCAACGCCGGTCAACTGTTGTTTGTGTATGAGAAATCGGTTGGAAAGTTTCATCATGTCAGCACGTTGTAGGTGTCGCCACCGGCGCCAGCCTTGTGTGAATGCTCTGAAAAGCTAATCATTTACATATCATAGCATCTTCTTCCTGTCGGTTAAATTTCGCGTCTGTAGCACGTCATCTCCTTGGTGTAGCAGTTTTAATGGCCAGTGGTGTACTTACAGCACGCTGCGTCAATCAAACAGCCTGCAACATACAAGGAACGCACGGAACACGGTCGGAGGAACTTTCATTCGTCAGCGCCATCTACCGTTGCAACGATGCGTTTCCGGACACGTGTTCATACGACCTTCTTCCCTCCATTTCCAGTCAGGAATCCGTTCCTGCAATTTTTCCGTTTTTATTAATGTTCAAACTGTATGTTATTATTGTACGGCCTTACCGCAGTGGTAATACTGCTTCCCGTCAGATCACGGAATTTAAGCGCCGTCGGGGTTGGCTAACACTTGGGTGGGTGACCATCCGGCCCGCTGAACGCTGTTGGGGACTGGGGTGCAGTCGGCCCTTGCGAGACGAACTGAGGAGCTACTTGATTGAGAAGTGGTGGCTCCCGTCACGAAAACTGACAACGGTCGAGAGAGCGGTGCGCTGACCACGTGCCCTCCAAACCCCAAGTGATGCTCTTATAGGCTGACACGGTGGTCGTTTAGTACCGTTGCGGTCTTCAGCGACCTGTTCGGTCGGAGTTTGGTTTAGTAATTTTTGAGGAGCGAATGCGTAAACATCATTCTTATGGCGTAGTACTTCTCCTCGGTGTAACAAAGCAGCTTAAATCAATAAGGCAAAGCCTCCGGTCCAGATTGTATACCAGTCAGGTTCCTCTCAGAGTATGCTGATAAAATAGCTCCATATTTAGCAATTATATACAACCACTCGCTCATAGAAAGATCCGTACCTAAAGACTGGAAAATTGCTCAAGTCATACCAATATCCAAAAAGGGAAGTAGGAGTAATCCGCTGAATTACAGGCCTATATCACTAACGTCGATTTTCAGCACGGATTCAGAAAATATCGTTCTTGTGAAACACAACTAGCTCTTTACACTCATGAAGTAATATGTGCTATCTACAGGAGATGTCAAATTGGTTCCATATTTTTAGATCTCCAGGAGGGTTTCGACACCGTTCCTCACAAGCGTTTTCTAATCAAACTACGTGCCTTCGGTGTATCGCCTCATTTGTGCGACTGGATTCGTGATTTCCTTTCAGAAAGGTAACACTTCGTAGTAATAGACAGAATGTCATCGAGCAAAACAGAAGTAATATCCGGCGTTCCCCAAGGAAGTGTTACAGGCCCTCTGTTGTTCCTGATCTATATTAACGACATAGGAGACAATCTGATTAGCTGTCTTAGATTGTTTGCAGATGATTCTGTCATTTACCGGCGTGTAAAGTCATCAGATGATCAAAAAGACTTTCAAAATTATTTAGATAAGATATCTGTATGGTGCGAAAAGTGTCAATTGACCCTGAATAAAGAAAAGTGTGAAGTTATACACATGAGTACTAAAAGAAATCAGCTAAATTTCGACTACGCTATAAGTCACACAAATCTGAGGGATGCAAATTCAACTAAATACTTAGGGATTACAATTACAAATAACCTAAATTGGAATGATCACATAGATCATATTGTGGTTAGAGACTCATTAGCAGAACACTTACAAGGTGCAACAGGTCTACCAGAGACTCCTTACACCACGCTTCTCCGCCCTATTCTGGAGTATTGCTGTGCGGTGTGGGACCGCATCAGGTGGGACTGACGGATGACATCGAAAACGTACAAAGAAAGGTAGCTCGTTTTGTATTATCGCGAAAATTCAATCACCACTTTTCTCCTCCGATTGCGAAAATATTCTGTTGGCAACCACCTGCACAGAGAGAAACGTCTACAGACAAAGTAACTTCTGGCGTGCCACAGGGGAGTGTTATGGGACCATTGCTTTTCACAATATACACTCCTGGAAAGGGAAAAAAGAACACATTGACACCGGTGTGTCAGACCCACCATACTTGCTCCGGACACTGCGAGAGGGCTGTACAAGCAATGATCACGCTCACGGCACAGCGGACACACCAGGAACCGCGGTGCTGGCCGTCGAATGGCGCTAGCTGCGCAGCATTTGTGCACCGCCGCCGACAGTGTCAGCCAGTTTGCCGTGGCATACGGAGCTCCATCGCAGTCTTTAACACTGGTAGCATGCCGCGACAGCGTGGACGTGAACCGTATGTGCAGTTGACGGACTTTGAGCGAGGGCGTATAGTGGGCATGCGGGAGGCCGGGTGGACGTACCGCCGAATTGCTCAACACGTGGGGCGTGAGGTCTCCACAGTACATCGATGTTGTCGCCAGTGGTCGGGGGAAGGTGCACGTGCCCGTCGACCTGGGACCGGACCGCAGCGACGCACGGATGCACACCAAGACCGTAGGATCCTACGCAGTGCCGTGGGGGATCGCACCGCCACTTCCCAGCAAATTAGGGACACTGTTGCTCCTGGGGTATCGGCGAGGACCATTCGCAACCGTCTCCATGGAGCTGGGCTACGGTCCCGCACACCGTTAGGCCGTCTTCCGCTCACGCCCCAACATCGTGCAGCCCGCCTCCAGTGGTGTCGCGACAGGCGTGAATTGAGGGACGAATGGAGACGTGTCGTCTTCAGCGATGAGAGTCGCTTCTGCCTTGGTGCCAATGATGGTCGTATGCGTGTTTGGCGCCGTGCAGGTGAGCGCCACAATCAGGACTGCATACGACCGAGGCACACAGGGCCAACACCCGGCATCATGGTGTGGGGAGCGATCTCCTACACTGGCCGTACACCTCTGGTGATCGTCGAGGGGACACTGAATAGTGCACGGTACATCCAAACCGTCATCGAACCCATCGTTCTGCCATTCCTAGACCGGCAAGGGAACTTGCTGTTCCAAGAGGACAATGCACGTCCGCATGTATCCCGTACCACCCAACGTGCTCTAGAAGGTGTAAGTCAACTACCCTGGCCAGCAAGATCTCCGGATCTGTCCCCCATTGAGCATGTTTGGGACTGGATGAAGCGTCGTCTCACGCGGTCTGCACGTCCAGCACGAACGCTGGTCCAACTGAGGCGCCAGGTGGAAATGGCATGGCAAGCCGTTCCACAGGACTACATCCAGCATCTCTACGATCGTCTCCATGGGAGAATAGCAGTCTGCATTGCTGCGAAAGGTGGATATACACTGTACTAGTGCCGACATTGTGCATGCTCTGTTTCCGGGCCGTATTTCGCTGTCTTGTAATTTTCGAGTACTGAGAGGTGGTTATACGACGCCAGTTGCCTCGTAGCGGTTTTAATTAGGCCTGGAATTAAGTGAGGGTTTGATCACGGCAATGAGGTCGCGAGTGCGGCCGTGAAGGAGGATCTCGGCAAGCCGCCTGGCCAAGTGGCTGTTGCGACACCGGGCTTAAATATCTGAGTCGGCGCTGGGATAAACCGCTCCGCTGTCGTCAGCCTGCGGGAGACCTTGCGTCGCCTCCCAGCCTGTCCACCCGAGGCAAGGACGAGGGCGTCGCCACCCGTAAACCGTTGGCGCGGTGCTCGATGCATGCTCGTTTTTTGGAATACTCCTTATGTAGTCTCTTAGGCAGCAAATCACCTGCCGAGGGAGCCAGTTGCGAGTCTCGCAGTAAACATCTCCGCAGTCCGCAGAATTAATTTCCCGTAGTGTATGTGGGTCACGTTGCAACGAGTATTTGTCGTAATTAATCCGCGCAGCCGAAAGGCTCCAGCGTGATATATATATATATATATATATATATATATATATATATATATATATATATATATATATATATATATTTTTTTTTTTTTTTGACGCCAACGACGTGCCTCCTGAGTCTCTCTCTTGCGTCCCATGCCTTGCAGTTTGAACATATATCACGCGTCTGTGAGAGTACGAGTAAATAGCTATTTTGTTTTTATTTCGCACTGACCAAACTGGATCACGGTCACCCTCCAAAGCCTCATCTTTGTTATCTTTTTTTGTGCCTTTCCATTCGACTCTCACCTAAGCCGTACTTTATTATTCTCTTTGATACATCTGCGCTACTGGCCAGTAAGACTGCTACCCAAGAAGAAATACAGATGATAAACGGATATTCCTTGGACAAATATATTATACTAGAACTGACATATGATTACATTTTCACGCAATTTGGGTGCGCTGAGAAATCAGTACCCAGAACAGCCACCTTCGGCCGTAATAACGGCCTTGATACGTCTGGGCATTGATTCACACAGAGCTTTGATGGCGTGTACAGGTACAGCAGCCAATGCAGCTTCAATACGATACCACAGTTTATCAACAGTTGTGACTGCCGTATTGTGACGAGCCAGTTGCTCGGCCACCATTGACTAGACGTATTCAGTTGGCGAGAGATCTGGAGAATGTGCTGGCCAGGGCAGCAGTCGAACATTTTCTGTATCCAGAAAGGCTCGTGCAGGACCTGTAACATGCGGTCGTACATTATCCTGCTAAAATGTAGGGTTTCACAGGGATCGAATGAAGGGTAGAGCCACGGGTCATAACACATCTAAAATGTAACGTCCACCGTTCAAAGTGCCGTCAGTGCAAACAAGAGGTGACCGAGACGTGTAACCAATGGCACCTCATACGATCACGCCGTTGATACGCCCGTATGGCGATGGCGAATACACACTTCCAATGTGCGTTCACCGCGATGTCGCCAAACGCGGATGCGACCATCATGATGCTGTAAACAGAACCTGGATTCATCCGAAAAATGACGTTTTGAATACTGGTTCTTCTTTGAGTACACGATTGCAGGCGTTCCAGTATGTGATGCAGCGTCAAGGGTAAAAGGGTAACCGCAGCCATGGTCTCCGAGTTGATAGTCCATGATGCTGCAAATGTCGTCGAACTGTTCGTGCAGATGTTTGTTGTCTTGCAAACGTCCCCATCTGTTGATTCAGGGATCGAGACGTTATAGTCATGCGGATAAGATGCCTGTCATCTCGACTGCTAGTGATACGAGGCCGTTGGGATCCAGCACTGCGTTCCGTATTACCCTCCTGAACCCATTGATTCCATATTCTGCTAAAAGTCATTGGATCTCGACCAACGCGAGCAGTAATGTCGCGATACGATAAACCGCAATCGCGATAGGCTACAATCCGACCTTTATCAAAGTCATTAGGAGCATATTCTATTTTGAAACCTGCAAAACACCATGTCACCTTCTTGATAGAAGAAATATACAAACTGCATTGTCCACTGTGCATAAAACAACTTCACAACACAAGAAAACAATCACTATTTTAAAGCACTAGTAACAACAACATTTGAACAGCACACAGTGAAGAGGTACTGTGAACTGGAGGACAATAGCAGAAGCTCCCTGCTTGGTGATGGCGGGGGAAGGGAATGCGCAACAGACTGGCACTGACATGAAAATACTGCTGGTTTCTCCTAATTACCCCTTATTTTACGTATATCTAGTATAAAAACGGCTAAATAACAGTTTATAGAGATCCTAAAAACCAAAATTCAAACTCACTAGAGTGCTGAAATATCGAAGAAAACCTAAAACTAGACAAGCAGTTTGTGAAATAATTGCACGTGCAGGAGTTTTTTCACTGTATTTCCCGACATAAGCGTTGAAAACACTACAAAAATCACTTAATAAATTGCAAACAATTTTTACGTCGCAGACGTATGTAACTGGGTAATGCACCTAAAAAGTTTGGTTGAAATTGTACCGGTTGTTCCTGAGCTATGCTTCAATGTCACCCCTTTTTGCTTCCCACCCGTATGGTATGTAAGTCATTCTTAACTCCACGGTGATTCTCTCCAGATAGTAGGTAACTAGTAAACTCTCAATTCTTTAAACAATTGAACTTTACTGTATAAAACAGCTTCTTTACAAATCAATTATTGCGTTAAATAGTTGACGTGAAGCATTTAAGGAGAAAAAGTCAAGAAGAAGTTTGAAATTATGGTTACAATTAGTTGGAAGTCTCATTATCAAACTTTGGATGAGGATACGCTGGATAATTTGGGCTATAAGGAAATCTATCAGTTTAATAAGTCACTGGTGCAAAATACTAACGCAAATTCTTTACAGACGAATGGAAAAACTTAGAGAACCCGACCTCGGGGAAGATCAGTTTGGATTCCGTAGAAATGTTGGAACACGTGAGGCAGTACTTACCCTACGACTTATCTTAGAAGCTAGATTATGGAAAGGCAAACCTACGTTTCTAGTATTTGCAGACTTAGAGAATGCTTTTGACAATGTTGACTGGAATACTCTCTTTCAAATTCTAAAGGTGGCAGGGGTAAAATACAGGGAGCGAAAGGCTATTAACAATTTGTATAGAAACCAGATGGCAGTTGAGAGACATGAAGGGGAAGCAGTGGTTGGGAAGGGAGTGAGACAGGGTTGTAGCCTATCCCCGATGTTATTCAATCTGTATATTAAGCAAGCAGTGAAGGAAACAAAAGAAATATTCGGAGTAGGTATTAAAATCCCTGGAGATTGGTTCACCGATGACATTGTAATTCTGTCAGAGACTGCGAAGGACTTGGAAGAGCAGTTGAACGGAATGGACAGTGTCTTGAAAGGAGGGTATAAGATGAACATGAACAAAAGCAAAACGAGGATAATGGAATGTAGTCGAATTAAGTCGGTTGCTGCTGAGGGAATTAGATTAGGAAATGAGACACATAAAGTAGTACAGGAGTTTTGCTATTTGGGGAGCAAAATAACTGATGATGGTCGAAGTAGAGAGGATATAAAATGTAGAGTGGCAATGGCAAGGAAAGCGCTTCTGAAGAAGAGAAATTTGTTAACATCGAGTATAGATTTAAGTGTCAGGAAGTCTTTTCTGAAAGTATTTGTACGGAGTGAAGCCATGTATGGAAGTGAAACATGGACGATAAGTAGTTTAGACAAGAAGAGAATAGAAGCTTTCGAAATGTGGTGCTACAGAAGAATGCCCAAGATTAGATGGGTAGATCACATAACTAATGAGGGGGTATTGAATAGGATTGGGGAGAAGGGAAGTTTGTGGCACAACGTGACTAGAAGAAGGGATCGGTTGGTAGGACATGTTCTGAGGCATCAAGGGATCACCAATTTAGTACTGGAGAGCAGCGTGGAGGATAAAAATCGCAGAGGGAGTGATATTTGTGGATACCGTCTGCAAAATGTCTTGCGAATAGAATTAGTAGTAAAGAAGTAATAAATTTAAACATCATGCTTGATACGACAGTTTTATTGCATGAACAGCGGAAATGCAGTAAGCGTTAATTTTTTTCCTTTCATTATTTCGTGAAAAAGGGGGGAGGGGGGGTAATCAGGGAGTACAAGTTTCGTAAAGGTTTGAAATTGTGTGTGAAATTTGTTGGAAGTCACTAAGGCCTCTCACTCTCAAATATTGGGTGACTACAGCCTGGGTATTTCCTAACAGTGCGTTACTCTTCTTGTTAAACCCAATCCCCACCTCTTTGTGAGGCAGGTAGCTCTTTGCTCGACAGAGCTTCTTTTCAGATAGCAAGTGATATGTGTACCAAGGTTGGTTGAAGTAGATTCAGTAGCTTAGGTGGAAATGATGAACACATACACATACATTGTAACAAAATAGATGGACGGAAGGTGACTCACCCAAGTTTTTTTAGAATACTTTTATTTTAAAGAATTTTTTTACAAAACTCATTTCTATATTTTAATGAACGATTTGGACAGTCATCTGTGAACTCCCGCAATATTGTGTCATTGATTATTCAGACACTCTCCTCCAACTCGGCTGCCAAAACTCTCTGGGAGTGCTGATGTCTCTTAGGGGTGTATGAGTTCCATTCCTCCAGAACACGTTCAATAAGCTGATCTTTGTTGCATGGATGAGGTTCTTTGATGACTACTTCCTGTAGTGTAGCTCAAAGGTCTGGAGTTTCCTCCAATTTTGGCATCGCAGAAACCATGAGACATTGATCTTCCACAAAATGCCTGACGAAAAACAATATATTTTTTGTAACTATTCAGGCTTTTTTTCTAGCAGGATGGGTTTGGTTATCTGGATATAGGTACATTGTTCCACAGCACTGTCTTCGAACAAAGTCTTTTACATTTGTCCTAGCGATGGTCTTTCGCCTTTTCTGGTAGCCATATGAGAAATTCAGACTTTTGACAATTGGTCAACTATCAACGCAATTTTATCCTTCATCATATGTCTGACTTTGTTTTTAGTGTTTGCCATGAGTTTTGTTGTTCGAGAGTTTTGAATCGAAACCCAGTGTGAAAGAAGTTCTGGTATTAGACATTTCACTGACATGGAAGCCTCGAATCCAGCAACGAACATGTTCACTTTTTGGCACCAATTATCAATCGTGACACCATTAAAAGCATGAGAAAAAAATAACCGTGCACCAGTATAGAGAAAATGTTACAAATGAATTTAAATAAGCAATGGGGAAATCCATTAAATTAGAGAAAAATTAAACTTTTACAACACTGTCGTTTTTATTTGCCAACTAAAATTTATTGATAAGATTAAATATTTTTCTGTTCCTTGACTCTACATCTACATCATTACCCTGCAATTCACAATGAAGTGCCTGACAAAGGGTTCATAGAACTACCTTAAAGCTATCTCTCTACCGTTCCCCTCTCGAACAGCATGGTGTAAAAACGAACTCTTAATTTTTTCTGTGCGAGCTCTGATTTCTCTTATGTTATGATGATGATCATTTCTCCCTATGTAAATGAAAACATAAGAACACCTAAAAATTATAGAATAGCAAATTTTCATTACCTTACCAAGTAAAGATGTGTTAAATTTCAAAATTATATGTTTAGTAGTAGTGCACCACCCTAAAATAGTTGTCAGGAGCAGACAATCAACTGTGAGAATGTGTCCAAAATGATTCAGAAAGTAACTTAGACTATCGTAAAGTTCATACAACCAGCAGCAGCTGTCAGAGTGAACTGGTACTATCTCCGCAGAGCATCAGACTTCGCTGCCCTGTATATTTATATGATCTATAGCGTTGAAAGATCCATGCGGCTGCTCGCACATGGCATAGTTGTATACACAATATTTGCAGTGCCAGTAAACTGTAGCGAAATACAGGAAGACCTGCAGAGGATCGAAGACTGGTAGTAAACGTGTATAAATTCAACGTGTAGCGCGTAAGTACCCATTACTATTAGATTACAGTATTGGTGACAGATCTGTGCAGACAATAACTACTGTGAACTATGCAGAATTGAATGACCGCATGAAATATATACGTAGTACAATTTCCTATTTGAGTCACTTTTTAGAGGAGATTACTTTTGCCATAGATCCGTTTCCTGATCTGTGGGAATCTTTATTTAAGCGATCACAGTTTGTAACGCCGGAAATGCATATCCTCCTATTTCCATCTATTCACTGCAAATGTTTTTCCTTATTTTGTTACCTGGAGATATAACATTTCTGTGTCTTTGTATATTGTAATTGTTTTACTATTTGTAAATATATGCATTTATGTCGATGGATAATTGGTTTGTTTTGTGAATATTATTTTTATTTATACGCTAGTCTGGCCTAGGGGAAACTATGCTATCGAACGATTGCATGTCGTGTGGAGAACCAAAGAGTTTGGGATCTTTGGTAGTGTTAACTCTGCCGCATGGAGCGCGGGCAGAGGGGGGTCTGGCTGGAGGAGGGCAGTGGAGCAGGTGTGTCGTGTGACGCTCCCGCGAGTTGCCGCGCTTTCGGGGTTTGGCAGCATGTAATTGCGCTCGACTTGCTATGATAGTTTCTGACACGGTGTCACGGACGGGAAGCATTAGCTGGCGCACATCAAGAGCCCGTTTCGCCAGGTGACCGTGTCGAGAAGAAGGCGCGCCAACATCCAGCTTCTGCAACAGCGACGGCCGACAATGAGTGACTGTCGCCACCTCCTCGATCGACGGCTTCAAACCTTCAATCAACCAACAAGGGAAACTAAAGTCACGTAAAGTTTTAGAACTGTATGGCAGACCTCAGCTTTTAAAATTGTTGCATCACAAAATTACAGCAACTTGGCATGAACCTTTGTTGCTCATTGTCCCAATTGCATTACCAAGCAGGGTCCTTTCCTTTCCCGAAATGAACCCGAGTGTCGTTGAAATTCAGACGCCAGCATTAAATTAAAATCATTCCATTTCACTGCTTTAATTTCAAAGTTCAGTTAAGGTATTCATAGCTGGCTACAATATTTAGATTACACAAGCACAAATTAAGAGTGCGAGTTTTGCTAGCATATTTTAGCTTACCTGTGACTGCAGCTCAGCTTAGTACGTACTAAATGTTACTATTGTTAATTGTCCAGAATCCTTTAATTCATGTTCAAAGTTAAATCTCTTATTTCTAAATTGCGTAGATTCAAGTAGCTTTTGAAATGATTGTTGAGGTAGCCCAAGACTAACCTTATTTTGCTGAATTTCGTAGTGCTTCAGAAACAAACCTCACTATTAATTCCAGTCACTAAATTAACTTCCAATTTTCCGGTTTTATTAATTCTTTTGCTAAATTAAGTCAAAGTGTAGCGAAATTTATTACTTCTGACAAACTTTCAGTTTTCACACAACACGTGTCAACCTTCAGTTGCCACGCTTTTAGTGCTAATTATATGTGCAATAACCTTTCTTTTTCAGTTATTATAGTAGTTGTCCATAGGACTGGCGACCGTAATTTTTCCTCAAATCTCAAATATCTAATTACCGCTAGTTAATTGTTAACATAACGGCCGCACATTTACTTGCTTTATTAACTTTACCCCTTTTCAAAATTAATTTCCACCAGTTTCATTTACATTTTTCCTTTCATTTAGATGTAACCCTTTCCTCCCTCTTTACCGACAGATTAACTTCGGTGACGATTGCTTTTCCCAAATTTCTATTAGGTGAACGCGGTTTAATTTTTCACTGTCATTAAGGTCGGTATGTGACGGGGAGGTTACAAGTTGCAAACTATCAACTGTCAACTCATTTGTGCTACTCCTGAATTGTCGATTACACCTACGAAGATAATGGTATCTGAGTCCAAATACTTATTTTATAATCTCAACCAGTGAGGTATACTTTGGTTTGTTAAGTTCTACTTTATGTACTCTAAAATTAGGTTCCGGCAGTTGAAAATTATAATGCATGGAAATACTGATGCACGTTAGTCATGCTAATGTGGGTGTTTGATATGCTTGATGAGAAACTTAAGGCTAATGTCTACAGACACTGTCGAACGTGTACTGTAGATCAGAAACTGGTCGTATCATTGGTAGTGGACTCACGCCCTGGGTACCGTTGTGGAAGAAAAGACCATACCCGCCCGGCAGCTCAAGGAGCCGTTGCGTTTGCGTGACGCGACCGAATAACAGGTTCGGGGCTCATGACCATTCCTTTGTTTTACTTGATGTCCAAAGAAAGGACACTGAATAAAAGATAACCTCCATATTTGGGCACGGCCGGCCGGAGCAGCCACCATGAAACAATGAACGCGAGGCTGTCGTAGTGTCGGGGCGCAGTACGTAGCTAACAACAAAGACTCGTAAAATTTAATCGTCCGTCTCCGCTAAATCTGGTCTCCTCCGATATATATAACCCAGTACTGCAGATCACTCTACTATCGACACGCATGTCGGCTTAAAATACAAGAAAGTATTTAAGGAAACCAGCAGGGAGACTACGACAACGAAAAACGTATGAGGTGGAGTTGCGACTTCAAAGTTGCAGCGAGAGATGTTCAAAAGTGGAAAATCCTTACTGACTGCGAAATGGGCGAAATGAGTCTTCCGAGTGTTACAAATATCACCCTCTACTACTTTCTGATTGAAATGCACCAGCATTAGGCAAACTAATTGGAGAAGTCGTCGCAATATATAAATTTAATTCTTTATTTGCATATTTGGATCTGGAGAAGTCTGCGACTACATTATGAAAAACACTGTATGGGAAACGAATGCTCATTTTTATGGATTATTTGTATTTATTTAAGAAAAATTAAAACTGAGTGCTAGATCAAGACTCGGCCTTGGACACTTGCCATTGTGGACAAGCTCTTGGCAATCTTTTTTCCTAACAAATCTGTCAATATCCTCCCGTTATAGCCCATCCCTTTGCTCTCCTTTTTGTGTGTCATAGATTTGGCTTCAGCACCATTTTCGTTTTGTCTGTAGAAATAACAGTGTTCCTTAAATAGTCGAAATTAGTCAATTTGTCAAATTTACGTTTGAAACCAATTCTCTTCAGTGAATTTAATGAGGAGAAATGTTACATCCTCATTGAAATTCAGTGTAAAGCGCTTGTTGTAGCATTTCACAATCCACAGCTCTAAAAACCTAATGTAAAGACCACACTTTTCTTTGAAAATGAAGTCTTATTCAGCGACCTGGACCTTTTTCCTCATCAGAGAGACCACGTTATTATTATTTTTAATTTTTAAGATGTTTCCTGCTTGAGAATTTACTCGGTTTGTTATTAACTGAATATGCTGTAAACGTAAAGTGTTCAATTTTTATCTTTTATGCTCTCATGTCGTGTCTTAATGAACTAGTGTGCTACTGTTATTATCTTACTCACTTCGTATAGTCGCATTACTATTGTTTTGTCGTAGAAAGACTTCTCGGGGATGAAAGGTTTCCTGCGCTGTATGTTTCTGTCACAGGTCAGCTGAGCTATCAGCAGGTGGAATCCATAGAAACATCGCTTCGCGCATTGCGGTGCTGGGCTGGCGCGTGCTGAGTGCAAGTCTTCAGAATTGCAGTTTTCGTCGGGTGTGCAGGGGGCACTTCCTAAAAGAACTTGGCTTGCTAATAATGTCGGCATCCGGCCAACACAAAATGACTTATTTTACGAGCCGCTATCTGTGTAAATGAATATCTTGGTGATACGTTTTTCGTCGAAAAGCCTAATGAGAAAGTTGTATGGAGACGAGCTGGAAAAAGATGGTTGGCTCCCGGTTTTCACTTGCTAACGCTATGTGGCAGTTGCCGTTACAGTTTTTCTCCTTTTAGTGAGAAATGGCATCATCCCGCCACAAGACCGCGCGAACAACAAAATTTTTCCCTTCCGACCTCACTGGGTGGACTAAAAAGTGTCTAGTTTTTGTATGTTCATTCTTTTGACAGGAGGTCTTTGGGACGATGACCGTTTGCTATTGTTAGACAATAAAACGCCTACAGCCGTCCTTGTGATTTTATTTATTTTGTTGCTACCAGTTTTGGCGCTTGAATGGGCGATCTTCAGGATGTAGTTGATGCGGAAAGGGTTGATACGAGCCCTATATAAATATCGTATCAATGGACAGCTTAACTGGATAAGCAGATAATCTGAAAACTTGTATGTCAGCAATCTAACCAGCAACAGCCAACTCAGTTGAACCTAAGTTTTCAGATTATCTGCTTATCCATTTATGCTGACAGTTGATGCGACATATATAGGGTAATATTTTGATGGATCAGACTCAGTTGAGCAAATTTTCTGGTGATTACCAGGTTTCGGTTAAATTAATCTAGCCTTCTTCAGTGCCAATGTGGTTGCCGCTGCCAACCGACCGCGCGGTGAAGAGATGCCGGGGCTGGACTTCAGTTAAGTACTTTTAATTCGTCATGGTACCACGGTACTATAGGTTTATATTTTAATGTTGACTGTGCCTTACTCTGGCATGTTTTAGTAATTTTATGCTTCTGAAGAAGGCTAGATTAATTTAGCCGAAACCTGGTAAAGACCAGAAAATTTGCGCAACTCAGGCTGATCCTTCAAAATATTAGTGTTTCACAATTGCTGAAGGGCTGCAATATGCTAAAAATTCTTATATCTATAGGGATCGCATCAACTCTTTCTGCATCAAATGGCTCTCTGAGCACCATGGGACTTAACATCTGAGGTCATCAGTCCCCTAGAACGTAGAACTACTTAAACCTAACCTAACCTAAGGACATCACACATATCCATGCCCATGCCGGTATACTACGCCTTCCACATCGCTGGCAACGGGTTCTACACAGTGCTGGTGACTACTTTGAAGGACAGTAACAGGTGAAAACACGTAACTCTTTTGTATCGGTTATGAATAAATAGTTGCCTTTATTTAAGTTCCAACCCTCGTACATGTCGTATCTTAATATGTACACACGTGTGTTGCTAGATTTTCTCAGTGTCGGACGGTCTTCCCACAAACACTTCACATATTACCGATGTCTTTTGCATGATGTGTACTGCATCACTAAGAGGACTATACATGTCAGTATAGGCTAACGGTTTGGTGTCCTCATATCCACCTCTGACATGTTGTCCAGGGGAAAATAAGCATTAATCCCTTGCTGTTGCCACATGTACTTGGAGGTACTAGCCAACCTAAAACCATACTACTCCTAATAGCTATATTTATTAGTTTGCAAATGAAGTAAATACTGATGTAATGTCACACAGTACACTGTTCTCACTCACCGTTACACCCTGTATATACAGGGCATTACATACAACTTTGTCACCTCTCACATTCCAAAAATGAAACAAAATGTGAAAAATGTAATGTTCCATAGATGCACCTATGACAGGCAATCACGCAATGGGCACGAATGTACAATTCCGAAAAGGAAACAAACATCACTTTCCATACAAAGATGCGCTATTTAAATGGCACATTTATGTTGTTTTTTTATCTACAGAAAAGAAAACTAGAGGTATCAATTAGTGGTGGTAACCTTGGTTTCACTGTACTTAACCATATACCTTATGGAATGCTTATTCAAGTAATGAATGAAAACGATGCCATAGTTTCTGCCGTCGCCCGCTGTGGCCGAGCGGTTCTAGGCGCTTCAGTCAGGAACCGTGCTGCTGGTACGGTCGCAGTTTCGAATCCTGCCTCGGTTATGGGTGTGTGTGATGTCAGGGTTAGGGTTAGTTAGGTTCAAGTAGTTCTAAGTCTAGGGGACTGATGACCTCAGATGTTAAGTCCCATAGTGCTTGGAGCCATTTGGACAGTTTCTGCCGCAATGCTGTAATGCCGTAATGCTGGTTGCCTACACTGTCCTGAAGCCTGCTGTAGGCAACCGTTGCTATGAGCCGTTACAGTAGAAACTGTAGCTCTGTTGCCATTCTCTAAAGTCTACGTGCTTCAGAAGTCATGAGGTTTAGAACAATGAAAACAACTCCGCCGTCACTAATTATACCTCTAGTTTCCACTGCCGTACTAAAACCATACGTGTGGTATACTCGCATTTTAGTGCGAATACTAATTCAAAGCCGCGCGGTTTGAGGCGCCATGAACCTATTGCGCAGTCCCTCCCGCCGGAAGTTCGAGTTCTCCTTCGGGCAAGGGTGTATGTGTTGTTCTTAACATAAGCTAGTTTAAGTAGTGTGTATGTCTAGGGGGCGATGGCCTCAGCAGTTTGGTCCCTTAGGAATTCACACATACACACTAATTTAAAGAGGCATTATTTTTATTATAAATTATGATTCAATATTTGTTAATAAATATGGAATTTAAGTACAAGTATAAAAAGTCCTGGCAGCAAGATCCGAAAACGTCACTTTACGGTTACACGCTTTTTACGCTACACGCACGGTTACCGCTGAGTACATTAATAAGCTTGACATGAATTTTACTTTTTTCTATGTTTTGTTTCAGAATGGTGTCTTACTGTGTTAGGAAACTGATGTCCACGCACTGACCTACTAGGATTGGTATTTAATAGTCGCAAATATTTATTTACAAGTTATACAAAATAGATACACCTTTCAACGTTTTACTGTCCTTCAGAGAAGTCACCAGCATCGTGTGTAAATCCTTGCCAGCGATGTGGAGCTCGTAGGATACCTTTGACAGGCTCCATGGGCGGTTGAAAGATACTACTCAGCGGAAAAATATCAAAATGGGAAATTGTATTTAGCCTGTAGAAATGCTGGCAATAACACTGAGGTAAGTTTGGGATAATCATTTTCAGACTAGTTTTAAAGTAACGGTATTTAATGATAAAATTCCAAAGAAAGATACAAAATATCTACATTACCAAAACTACAAATAAACAAACACACATTAGTACACAATATATTATTAGAAATTGGTGTCCATTGTAGTGGATGAAATCATTATCTGTGTCTAGATTTCTCACGTCTGAAAGAAGAAACCAGTTAACAACTGTGAACACTACGGCTCGACTCTATTCACACTGAACAAAACCACTGTCGACGGCAGAAAAACCGCTACATGTGTAAGCGTGCATTTGGTCAAGTGCGCCACTACTTTGGCCGTGCCGGTAGAACTGCCGTCGGCGCCAGTGGCAGCCGGCGGTCACACAGCCACCGCCGACGTCAGATTTACCGCTCGTTTTTTCTTCCGCTTAACGTGCAAGCTCTGACTTACTACTGTGCACCAGTGTTGGAACGGCGGCGACGGCCAATTGACCGCTGCGGAAAAATCCGCCGTGTGCGCAACCGGCCTTAGCGGTGCCAGTTGTGTTCACAGTTTGAGTGGAGTGGTCTATCGCTCGAGGAATCTTTTTTAACAGTTCTGAATCGAATACCGTGAACTGCTTCCTTTAATACGGGAATGAAGCTGAAATCTCAAGGGCTCAACTCCGGGGAGTGTGGCATGTGGTTTAGCACTTCACAGACACACCGACAGAAAAAAATCAGTCACAACTTGTGCCATATGCGCCTGAGCATCGTCCTGCAAAATGATGGATGGGTCCTTCAGAAAGTGTCGCTAATTCGTTCTGTACACTGTTCACTTTTGGTACACAGCCTGCAATCAATTTGGAGAAAGACGAGGTGGCACATTATGCAGGAACCGGCCATAATTTTGCAGGACAAAGCTCGTGCAGATATGGTTGTTCGAATGATGGCGCTGGGAAGTGCTGTACCATCCACCACACTCACCAAACTTAAGAAATTGTTATTTGATTGATTCCTAAAATGAAGGTGCTTCATAGCATTCGCTTCAGAACTGTTACACAGATTTGTCGACCAATACACCGCTCCACAGGAGCAGCCAACACAACTAGCATTGCTAAGGGTATCCTAAGCCTCTCACGTCGCTGGCAACGTCTTATAGACAATGCTGGTGATTATTCCGAATGTCAGTGAAACTTCGAAACACGTATCTGTTTTCTATAAGTTGTAAATAAAGAGTTGCGACTATTAAAGTTCCACCCTTCATATAAAAACGGAGAAGATCGAAGAGTGCCCGATGCATGAAGTCACCCTTCCAGAAGAGGACGGTTTTGATGCAGTCAGCGTCTATCTAGCCAGTCCCGCCAGATATGGATGTGAGGCAGCGATCAACGTACATAAGATGGTAGAGTGTCGGGTGTCTCGCAGAGCACTAGAAAGCGACATTGGCTGAAACGTCGATGTCGCAAGGCTGATGCAACCTTTGTGCAGAAGTCCTCACTTTCAAGGTGAGCGGCGTCCCGTTGGGGTGACAGTTGCTCCGACGTGTTTTTGGTGGACAGCTTTGGGCACGTAGCGCACTCAACTTGTTGTGGACCTGTACAACTAGAGGTTACCTCTGAACTGACCGTCTTTTACCTAGCTGCACACGGGACTATTAAGGAGCTCTGTAAGCTCCCAGTCACTGCATGAAGACTTGAACGTTGAATGGCTACCACACTGAACTGGAGTAGTAGTGGTTTTAGGATGCTTGTGAAGGAACGTAGACTTCGCACCAGAGACTCAATTCGGCTTACATTAGCAAGAAATTTTCTCAGATATTCACTACTAGCCATTAAAATTGCTACAATAAGAAGAAATGCAGATGATAAACGGGTATTTATTGGCTATATATATATTATACTAGAACTGACATGTTATTACAAAAAAAAAAAAGTTCAAATGGCTCTGAGCACTATGGGATTTAACATCTATGGTCATCAGTCCCCTAGAACTTAGAAGTACTTAAACCTAACTAACCTAAGGACATCACACAACACCCAGTCATAACGAGGCGGAGAAAATACCGGACCCCGCCGGGAATCGAACCCGGGAACCCGGGCGCGGGAAACGAGAACGCTACCGAACGACCACGAGCTGCGGACACATTTGATTACATTTTCACGCAATTTGGGGGGTATAGGTCCTGAGAAATCAGTACCCAGAACAACGTCCTCTGGCCGTAATGACGGCCTTTATATGCCTGGGCATTGAGCCAAACAGAGCTTGGATGACGTGTACAGGTACAGCTGCCCATGCAGCTTCAACATGGTACCACACTTCATCAAGAGTAGTGACTGGCGTATTGTGACGAGCCAGTTGCTCGGCCACCATTGACCAGACGTATTCAGTTGGTGAGAGATCTGGCGAATGTGCTGGCTAGGGCAGCATTCGAACATTTTCTGTATCCAGAAAGGCCCGTACAGGAATAGCAATATGCGGTCGTGCATTATCCTGCTGAAATGTAGGGTTTTGCAGGGATCGAGAGAAAGGTACAGCCACGGGTCGTAACACATGTGAAATGTAACGTCCACTGTTCAAAGTGCCGTCAATGCGAACAAGAGGTGACCGAGACGTGTAACCAATGGCACCCCATACCATCAGGCATGGTGATACCACAGTATGGCGATGACGAATACACGCTTCCAATGTGCGTTCACCGCGATGTCACCAAACACGGATGCGACCATCATGATGCCTTAAATAGAACCTAGATTCATGCAAAAAAATGACGAAAAATGACGTTTTGCCATTCGTGCACCCACGTTCGTCGTTGAGTACACCATCGCCGGTGCTCCTGTCTGTGATGCAGCGCCAAAGGTAACCGCAGCCATGGTCTCCGAGCTCATAGTCCATGCTGCTGCAACCGTCGTCGATCTGTTCGTGCAGATTGTTGTTGTCTTGCAAACGTCCCCATCTGTTGACTCAGGGACCGAGAAGTGGCTGCACGATCCGTTACAGCCATGAGGATAAGATGCCTGTCATCTTGGCTCCTAGTTATACGAGGCCGTTGGGATCCAGCACGGCGTTCCGTGTTAGCCTCCTGAACCCACCGATTCCATATTCTGCTAACAGTCATTGGACCTCGACCAACGCGAGCAGCAATGTCGCGATACGATAAACCGCAATCGCGATAGGCTATATTCAGACCTTCTCAAAGTCGGAAACGTGTTGGTACGGATTTTCCTCCTCACACGAGGCATCACAACAACGTTTCACCAGGCAACGCCGGTCAACTGCTGTTTGTGTGTGATAGATCGGTTGGAAGCTTTCCTCATGTCAGCACGTTGTAGGTGTCGCCACCGGTGCCATCTTGTGTAAATGCTCTGAAAAGCTAATCATTTGCATATCACAGCATGTTCTTCCTGTCGGTTAAATTTAGCGTCTGTATCACGTCATCTTCGTGGTGTAGCAGTTTTAATGGCCAGTAGTGTACTTATGCACCTGTGCTAAGGACTAGAGCCTGAGTGCAGAGGAGATGGAAGTTGCATTTACGATCCACAAACACTCGTCATAAAGGGCACAGTTCTGAAGGAAAGTGCTTGGGTGAAATTTCAGTATCTCCTAATTGACAGCACGGGCTCATCAGTACCACTTTTTGTCAGTCAGAAAGCAAGATCGCTAAAAGTGCTTAATACACCACAAATCTTGGGGAGTAGTCAATGAACATTCATTGCAGTTCTACAAAACACCATGCCGTCTCACGTGGAGTACGAGTGCTGGGATTATGAATCCATAACGAATGCACGTTCCAACATCAGTTAGGTTTCAGTCTCTGTGCACATACACGTGAAGCGCCATTATATATCTATTGAAAACGCTCATTGGGTTCGTTGATGACTATGTCCAACCCATGCTCACCCAGCAATACATCTAACTAAACTTGAACGAAGGACAAAAAGGTATCTGCTCCACTTCAGAGAAAAGTTATCCATATTAGCTAGTCGCTGAATATTGAATAGACAGAAGCTTGAAAATACAATTTTCATCATCTGTACAATCGAGTTACTGTCCGAAATTCTTTTGATCTATCATGATAATGGAATTTCCAAGTTCTCTACCTCAGAGTACCGCGATACCTCGGGCAAAGGAGTCCACTTTATCAGGTGTCACATTTTGACAACAGGATCTCAAAAGGAAAGAAATAGCTGGTGTGTATTATTAGACACCTTATTAATACCCGATGTGACACCATATAATTTCTAGGAGTGGAACTTTTATTTATTTTTAAATTCTAATGTTGTGTGACCGAAAATTAATAGGCTCATTTAAAGTCTTAAAAAGTCTTAAACCATTGCGTAAATCAAGAAACCAAAAAGTCATCTATCTTTGGCTCATGTAAGTATGATAAACATATTTTTTTATTATCAGTTTTTTGAAGGGTTGGATGCGGTGCTCCAATAATTTCCCTCCTTGCACCCAGCGTCCTCAGCTATTTGTAGGTATTTCCGTCTCTTTTCTCTGCATTTTTTACCCTCTAGAGCTCCTTCTAGTAACATGGAAGTTACTCCCTGATGTCTCAACACGTGTGCTATCACGCTGTCAGTTGGTTTTCCCTATGTTCCGCTCCTCGCTGATTCTGCGGAGAACCTCATAATTCCTTAGCTGTCCACCTAACTTCCAACACAATTCTATCGCACCACATCTCAAACGCTTCGACTGTCTTACTTTTCCGGTTTTTCAACAGACACTGATTCACATCCGTACTGTTTTGTGTTCCAAAATATACAAAGATAATACTAAAAGTAATTACGCAAAAATTTAGGAAAAGATCTCAGCACAAATGCAGTACAAGAAGGAAAATAAGTATGAAAATCAAGAAATAAAACAATGGAATTTTGTTTACTGTGCGCAAGGGTCAATCATTATCGCCATCATCATCGTGGTCGTCGACAGATATCCATAATACACTGCTGATGCATGCCTCTTCCACACTTCTCCATACAATACGATCTTCAGCGTTTCACATCCAAGTATATCCCGCTTGTTACTTAATATCGTCAGTTCGACTTCGATTAGGACGTCCTCCGTGTCTTTTTTCACCATGACGAATCCGACAGAGAATCTCCTTCGTCCATCTTCCGTCATTTCTCCTCGCTCTTGTAAGCGGCGCAGCTGGAATAATGGTGGATGGAAGGGAAGTTTACGCTTTACGCTATCACATGCCCGAAGTTCCAGTACAGGCTTCTGCATCCTCCGTGGTACTGCCGTTTGTGGAGATACTGTTTTGCTTCAAGAAATACGAAGTTTGATACGGAAAGAATGAATGGATGCTAATATACCAAGGGAAGCAACATAGTTCTCAAAAAATTCGACTCTATTCCGAAATATTTCTGTCCAAGTGTACACTATTCATATGCTACTTTCACACCCGAATCTGAGTCACTTTCACAATCAAACCACTCAAATCTGCTGATCGCCTATTTGCGAGCGTAATTATGATTTTCTTCCGCGCGCGGCACGATGATATACATGGGTAGGAGATTATATCAGGCTCGATTCAGCTTAATTTAAGCATTAAGCATGTCATCTGCATTATTACAAAGCAGAAACGCATCCATACAGAAATAGTAACTGATTTTTAAAACAGGTATCAACTTTTCTAGCTTCCCATTCTTTTCCAATGAGCTATACAATATACGCTATGATATCAAAAGTATCCGGACTCCTTCAAAAACATACGTTTTTCATATTAGGTGCATTGCACTGCCACCTACTGCCATGTGTTCCATGTTAGCAACCTCAGTAGTCATTAGATATCGTGAGAGAGCAGAATGGGGCGCTCCGCAGAACTCACAGACTTCGAACGTAGTCAGGTGACTGGGTGTCACTTGTGTCATACGTCTGTACGCAAGATTTCCACACACCTCAACATCCCTAAGTAAACTGTTTCCGATGTGATAGTGAAGCAAAACCGTGAAGGGACACATGAAGCACAGAAGTGTACAGGCCGACCTCGTCTGTTGACTGACAGAGACCGCCGACAGTTGAAGAGGATCGTAATGTGTAATAGGCAGACATCTATCCAGACCATCATAGATGAATTCCAATCTGCATCAGGATCCACTGCAGTACTATGACAGTTGGGCGGAGGGTAAGAAAACTTGGATTTCATGGTCGAGCGGCTGTTCACAAGCCACACATCACGCCGGTAAATGCCAAACGACGTCTCGCTTGGTGTAAGGAACGTAAACATTGGACCATTGAACAGTAGAAAAACGTTATGTGGACTGACGAATCACGGTACACAATGTGGTTATCTGATGACAGGGTATGGGTAAGCCGGTGAACGTCATCTGCCTGCATGTGTAGTGCCGAAAGTAAAATTCGGAGTGCGGTGGTGTTATGGCGTGGTCGAGGTTTTCATGGAGGGGTCTTGAACCCCTTGTTGTTTTGCGCGGCTTTATCACAGCACAGGCCTACCTCGATTTTTTAAGCACCTTATTGCTTCCTACTGTTGAAGAGCAATTCGGGTCTGGCGATTGCATCTTTCAACACGACCGAGCACCAGTTCATAATGCACGGCCTGTGGCGGAGTGGTTACACGACAATAACATCCATGTAATGGACTGGCCTGCATAGAGTCCTGATCTGAATTCTATAGAACAGCTTTGGGGTGTATTGGAACCCCGACTTCATCCCAGGCCTCACCGACCGACATCGATACCTCCCCTCAGTGCACCACTCTGTGAAGAATGGGCTGTTATTCCCCAAGAAACCTTCCAGCACCTAATTGAACATATGCCTGCGAGAGTGGAAGCTGTCATCAAGGCTAAGGGTGGGCCAACACCATAGTGAATTCCAGCATTACCGATGGAGGGCGCCACGTCATTTCAGCCAGGTGTCCGGATACTTTTTATCAAATAGTGTGCGTAACTGTCTCTTCATCGGATGATCCAAGCACGAATAGCCATTACTAACGCAGCAAAGAAAGTTTCGTAACATTCGCTGTAACTTGCTCGTCTCGTGCCGTTCTTTCATCCATTTGTTTCTCTCTCTATCTCTTATTGTTAATCTCAAAATACATCTTTCAAATTATCGTTAGAAAATTCTCCATTTTCGAAATGTTTGCTCATTTAACGTCCATGTTTCACTTTTGTTAAGTTAATGCTGGCACTATACAATGGCTATACTTTGGTTGTTACATTAATAACAATTACATTGAAATGTGTTGAGAGGTTTAACGATTATTACCATACTCTAAATAATTGTAATGCAAGTGTGATTATGTGTTCTAATAGAAAATCGCGAATCGAAATAAAAGCACTGGTGTAATTAATTGAGTAATGTACGTTAACTTCTTGCCTATCATATACGAAAACTGAATGTCAACAAATCTGGTGCACCAATGAATACTGATAATTCAATGAAAATGAAGAATTAGTGCGATTGATAAAATAAAATATACACACTACTCCGGAGGAGTAACTGCTCAAGAAGTAGTAACCATAAAACAAATGAATCGTTAGAACTGCTACAGACAGTACAGAGTCTCACACGATATATCACTACATTAGATGAATATGGCAAATGAAACACATCATACAGTGAACAAAAAGAATAACGATGGATTTACTGAGGCAAAATCTTCCATTCATCCGCAGTGTACCGCTGGGCACTGCAGATGGATATCTGTTCCTTAAATTGCCTGGACTGCAGTTTTCCGTGGCCAACTGCCAGAATAGGCCCTAAACTAATTTACTTTAATTCTTCTTCTCAGCAAGACCGTATAAAAATATGCAGCGCTACTTTACATATAGTTACCAATCCCGTAATAACTCATATGTAGGCAGAGTCGGCACGAGATAGTCGTAAATGCGACCACAATAGATCTCGCAGTTGCTTGTTCATACGCGTGATGTAAGCTCCCTCAAGTCTGTGTTTGTGAATTCAACAAGAAGCTGTACGACTCCAGCTGAAACTTGGAGAACATTTGTGTAATTCTTCGAGATATTGGAAAGAGCACATGATTTTATACGTCTGATGTGGAGACAAACCATTTATACAGCTCAGGAACGATAGAATGGACGATGTCTATTAAAATTTCGCCCCAGTTCCATATGAGTGCCGCTAGCAGCGCCAATTTGAGGATGCACACCAGCTTTGCTTAAATACACGTTGGGTTGTGAGCTTCAGTCGCTTTGGAGACTGGACATCGTGAGTTTGACGTTAGTCAAGAATGTTTTTAAGGTTACAAAGATGCGTTATTTACACCTCACTTAGTTTGAATGAGGTCGTGTGATAGGACTACGAGAAGCGGGATGCTGCTTCTGCGAAACTGCAGAAAGACTTGGCAGGCAAGGTGAGGTCTTATGGGACCAAACTGCTGAGCTCATCGGTCACTTGGCAGGGATGTAGCCACTGTACACGAGTAATGGCAGCGGTGGTCACGAGAACGCAGGCTCACAAGAAAACCGTGCTCTGGATGGGAACATGGGACTACCGCAGGAAAGACCATCGTGTTCGGAGTATGGCTCTTGCACCTTGCACTGCATCTGCATCAGCAATTTGAGCGACATGACTCAAGGAACCGTTACAAATGGGTTACTTCAAGAACAGCTCCTAGCCAGAAGCCCTGTACCATGCATTCCACTGACCCCCAAACCACTGCCATGTGTGACATCAGTGGTGTGAAGCGAGAGCTCGTTGGGTAGCAGGGTGGGCGTCTGTTGTGTTTACCGATGGAAACTGGCTATGCCTCGGTGTCAGTGATAGCCGTGTGTTGGTTAGAAGGAGCCCAGTTGAGGACCTACACCCAACCTGTTTGCGTGCATGACCCACTGGATGTACAAGTGGAGTTATGGTCAGTGGTGCGATTTTGTATGACTACAGCAGCACTCTAATGGTTATGCTACGCTCCCTGACTGCTAAATTGTACGTCAAATTGGGAATTCGACCTTTTGTGCTGCCATTCATGAACAGTGTTTCAGGGAGTGTTTTCCAACAGGATATTGCGGTTGTAACACAACATGCTCTACTGAGTATCGACATGTTGTCTTGGCCTGCTCGATCAGCACATCTGTCTCCAATCGAGCACATGCGGGACATGATCGGAAGACAATTCCAGCGTCATCCACAAACAGCACCAACAGTCCCTGTACTGACGATCCAAGTGCGGCAGGCACGGGACTCCATTCTACAACTGACCTCTCGCATCTAGGCATACACATTTACATGCTTGCAGTCAACTTTCTGGCGGTTTCATCTGTCATTAATGCACCAGAATTTCACATCTATAATGGCTTATCTCGGGTGACCTTCCACTGTTAATCACTAAAATATGTTACCTAGAAAAATGTATTCTCCTAAATTTCATTACTGTACATTAATTAGTTTATGGTGTTGCGATTTTTTTCCGACAATGTATTCTGAATATTTGGATCCCGTCGGGTATCCACCAAAACGTACTAAAATTTGTTATTTTATACTTTAACTCGTTATATCTTTAATATTTAGAATAAACTTAATGATTTAAAATCAAAATTTGTACATTTAAGTTTAGTTAAACAATAACCAGTCAATATCTTTGACCATTATTTAAGCAACTTTGCTTTAAGTGTTATGGTTCTTCTCTGTGAATACTTGGCGGTAAGTTGTGGGGTAATGGAGTGAATTCATTTGTGTCATGAGGTAGAAAGCAGACAATGTAATTGAGACTGATAACTCATGAAAGCGTTTGAACGTTATATTTTGTTATTCCGTCGTTTGAAGAGGTAAAACACAAATACTATAAGTGCAGATGATTTTTCATTCCTTAGTTAGTGTTACACCAGGTTTTCAGAATCCCATCATCAGTGGACAGCCTTTGTGTAACGCAAATCTGCGGTATTATCCTACGTCTACAGAAACACAACGAAGCCAACTTCAGGACAATGAGCTAAGTAAAAACTATATTTTAGTAACATTATTCTACCCTTCAATGAAACTCCACCCAGAATAACAAACGTCTGATCGATGGACAAGTCGTCGTGTAACCAGTTATGAGTCAGCATGTTACAGGCTTCTTTTGGTGTTGGTGGCGATGTTGAGGTTTGAATAACATACAGAAACTTTACGGAATGTATGCGTATTTTTCACTTACAACACAAAGCAAACAGAAGCCTTCAGTGGTGGCGCCGTACCGTTGCTCATACATAGCGCCGTCAGAAGCGACACGCTTGCTGTCGATGTTCTGCCTCTCAGTCCACACCACAACCTGAAGTGGATAGTGACGTCACTGTTAAGGCATCATCAAAACTAAATATAAAAATAACAATATGTCTTTCAGTTCAAATTATCTTTCGTGTAATTTGAAATGGCGCTGAAAATAAAAGTCGCAGATCCTCGCAGAGTGCTGTTTCAGTCCGCAAGCAAATTGCATTGTGTTGACTGACTCGAGTTGACGTAAGGACACAAGGGCTAAAAACATGTGAAAACAAAACTCACTACAAATTTTTTAAAATTAAAACCGTAGCATTTTATTCATTGGGTTTGATTAGGAGAGTACAAATGTGAAATAGGATTTTTGTAAGGCTGTGAGTTTTGAGAGTTATCGATGCATTTTTACTAGTGTTTTGGTTAATTGTAGTTACCTGACACTGTCACCGTAGATACAGCGATCTGTTATTTCAGTGAATACAAAATTGTTAAGGCTTTCGTGGCCACTTGTTGACAAACTGCCTGTTGGCTTCTGTCTCGGGTTCTTCGGCCGACGTCCATCTGATGATTTTACTGACGTTTCGTCAGCACGAGTGGCTGGCATTGTCAGAGCTTCAGCCTCCATTGCCGGTGGTGAACTGGAGGCGAGCTCGCGGCCGCAGACTATATGTACCTGGCGCATGTGATAGTGCTTTTCTACAGCCAGAGCTTCCGTGTCAGCGAATTTCAGTAAATGTTGATTCTTCGTAAAATCTTTATTCCCCAAACTCCCATACAGGATAATAAGTAGTTTCAACCGTTTCTGGTCAACTTCAGTTCAGAATATAAAAAGCAGCGTCTAAGATAAGAGATCACTTAGCGTTATTAATAACCAATTAAGAAAAAGCCCTCTTATACTCTGAACTGAAGATGGTTGGACACAGCAGAAACTAGTTATCTATTATCTTACATGCGATCTTGGCTAGTAATTACCCTCTAAGACAAAAAAAGCAGCGAAGGAATTATTCGAAAGGGACGGAAATCGGTATATGTGTGTGCATGTGCAGCAAACGAATGGTTACAGTTTCAGAAAGAACTTAATGGTTTGTTCAAGACAAAGAGCTTCACAAATTGAGTTGGTCCTCTCATGCTGGCGCAAGCAGTTATTCGGCTTAGCATTAATTGAAAGAGTTGTTGGCTCTCCTGCTGAGGTTTATCGAGCCACATTCTGTCGAATTGGCACGTTAGATCTAACGTTAGTTGGACAAAATGTGGCTCGATATCCCCCAGGAGAGCATACAACTCTTTCAATCAATGCCAAGCCGAATAACTTCTGGCGTAAAGGTCAGAGGTAGACCAACGCGCTGATGAATTTCTTAGTTTGTGAGCCTCTTTTTCTCGAATAAATCACCCAATTCTTCTGAAATTGTAATAATTTTTTTTTCTTTACATTTACATCACATCTACCGATTTCTTCCCATTCGTATAATTCCTTCGTGATGTGTCTTTTTCCTCTTAGAGTGTATTTTACAAAAAAGTCAAGATTTATTGCAATTAATGTTAGTAAATGTATCGTCTTTTACATAAAATTAATAATTTCGCGTGGCTCAGTCGACGAGTGCAAGTCATTCAATAAGAAGGTCCTTCGACGGCTTGCGTGTCAGTAAACTACCCACATATCCAACCGGGAAAGGGGACCCAAAGTTTAACGAGGAATCCGAACCACACGTCGTTACAGGCGACTCTTCACATCGTTGAGAGGTGAACGCTACATTAACTCTAGACTGAAAATCTGCGCCGTCTGCCCGGTATTCGAAACCGCGACGTCTCGGTTTCTAGGCTAGCCCTTTTTCGGCAGACATTTTTTAGATGAAACTACTTATCAGAACCGAAGTATGTTGTTCTCGTACTTAGGTTGTGATGCCTCAGTTGCCTGAAAAATATTTTTTAAATGAAAGTCTTAAATATGAGGTGCAGAGTACTCTCGTTTCAGGCTTGGTGGGATTGTTTCATGGAAGAGATTATTCACAAAAGCTATCTACACTACCAAATATATATATATATATATATATATATATATATATATATATATATATATATATCCTGTAGTGTATATGGAATAGATGAAGTGATTG
Organism: Schistocerca gregaria; assembly: GCF_023897955.1. Lineage (NCBI taxonomy): Eukaryota > Metazoa > Arthropoda > Insecta > Orthoptera > Acrididae > Schistocerca > Schistocerca gregaria. Next base: position 913,718,916 of record NC_064922.1, read on the forward strand.
CATTTACAGATAAATAGCACAAGCCTTTCCGAGGTACCAGGTATCAATGATGACGATAATGATGATGATGATGTTTGGTGTGTGGGACGCTCAACTGCGCGGTTATCAGCGCCCGAACAAATTCCCAACCATTGCTCAGTCCAAACTCGCCACTTTCATGAATGATGATGAAATGATGAGGACAACAGAAACACCCAGTCATCTCGAGGCAGGTGAAAATCCCTGACCCTCACCGGGACCCCGTGCTCGGGAAGCGTGAACGCGACCGCGAGACCACGAGCTGCGGACTCGACCCATGCTGAAACACCCGTATTAGTACTTGGTTTAGCCTCCAAGGGCGGCACTGCAGTCGCTGACATCTAGTCAGACGCACAAATGAAGAATACTGCCCTGGGATACGATGTGTTACAACTGTTCGACTTCTTCCCGTAGCTCTGTAAGAGCTGTTGGTTGATGAGTCGCAGGAGTCATTTCTCGTCCCATAATATCTCTCACATGCTCGATTGAAGACAAGTCCGGAGATCGTCAGCACGTTTCATGGTCAGTGTGTGGACGAACGTTATCTTGTTGGAACAACACACCAAGTTCCTGTTGCAAGAACGGCAAAAGAACGGGTCTAACAACATACCGAGCCCTGCTAAGCTTTCCCTTCAGAAACGCCAAAGGTGAAAGAGGGTCCTTACCGCATCCCAGACCATAAGGTCTGGGGTAGACTAAGGCACTCTACGAGACAGCGCTCTCCAGGTCTAAGTCTTACACGCAAGCGACCATCACTTACGTGCAGGCAGAATCTGCTTTCATTGCTGAAGACCATCGCGCGCCATTCCATGTTTCAAGTGATCCTATGACTACACCTGGCGAGCTTTACACGTCGATACTGTGTGGCATGACAAGAAGACGGGCTTTCAGGTGTGCATTCCCGTAGTCCCACTGCTAATAACCGGTTCCCAACAGTTTATGTTGACATCTCTGGACTGACCATCCGTCTTATGCTTGCTGTCGTATCTGTACGGTCTGCCACTGCTGCCCTTACAATATGACGATCATGGGGGGCGTCTGTGCTGCGTGGACGTCCAGAATCTACGGGTGTGAGAATGTTCACGTGACCACTGATATCAGCATCGTTACGTAAGTGACGCAGCAGGTGTGACTTGTGTGACATTTCTCCGAAAGGATTATCGCGCCAATCGGAAGGCCACCATATGATACTTTTCAACCTCGCTCAGTTGTTTGTAGGAAGTACAAGTGCGTCTCTGTGGCATGGTTTCCTGCTACCTTCACACGTTTCCACCACACTGAGCCTTCCGGCTGCGAATATTCCGTATTACAGGGTGGACACAGGTGGCGCTCTGGTAGCTGTGCCACTACGGAATCTGTTGGGAGACGGCGTTGAAGTCGTCATCAGATCCGTACCCAAAGACTGGAAAGTTGCACAGATATCCAAGAAAGGTAGTAGGAGTAATCCACTAAATTACAGACCCATATAGTTTATGTCGATATGCAGCATGGTTTTAGAACATATATTTTGTTCGAAAAATATGAATTACCTCGAAGGAAACGGTCTATTGGCACACAGTCAACATAGGTTTAGAAAACGTAGTTCCTGCGAAACACAACTAGCTCTTTATTCACATGGAGGGCTGAGTGCTACTGACAAGGGATTTCAGATCGATTCCGTATTCCTGGATCTCTGGAAGGCTTTTCACACTGTACCACACAACCGGCTCGTAGTAAAATTGCGTGCTTATGTCAAATCGTCTCAGTTATGTGACTGGATTTGCGATTTCCTGTCAGAGAGGTTACTATTCGTAGTAATTGACGGAAAGTCATAGAGTGAAACACAAGTGATTTCAGGCGTTCCGCAAGGTAGTGTTATAGGGCCGTTGCTGTTCCTTATCTATATAAACGATTTGGGAGACAATCTGAGCAGCCGTCTTCGGTTGTTTGCAGATGACGCTGTCGTTTATCGACTAATACAGTCATCAAAAGATCAAAAGAAACTGCAAAACGATTTATAAAAATATCTGAGTGGTGCGAAAAGTTGTAGTTGACCCTAAATAACGAAAAGTGTGAGGTCATCTACATGAGTGCTAAAAGGAACTAGTTCAACTTCGGCTGCACGATAAATCAGTCTAATCTAAAAGCCGGAAATTCAACTAAATACCTAGGTATTACAATTAAGAACAACATAAATTGGAATGAACACATAGAAAATGTTGTGGGGAGGGCTAATCAAAGACTGCGTTTTATTGGCAGGACACTTAGAAAATGTAACAGACCTACTAAGGAGACTGCCTACACTACGCTTGTCCGTCCTCTTTTAGAATAGTACTGCGCGATGTGGGGTCCTTACCAGGTAGGACTGACGGAGTACATCGAGAAAGTTCAAAGAAAGGCAGCACGTTTTGTATTATCGCTAATATGAGAGAGAGTGTCACAGAAATGATACAGGATTTGGGCTGGAAATCATTAAAAGAAAGGCGTTTTTCGTTGCGACGGAATCTTTTCACCAAATTCCAATCACCAACTTTTTCCTCCGAATGCGAAAATATTTTGTTGACACCGTCATACATAGGGCGGAACGATCACCACGATAAAGTAAGGGAAATCAGAGCTCGTACGGAAAGATATAGGTGTTCATTCTTTTCCGCGCGCTATACGAGATTGGAATAATAGAGAATTGTGAAGGTGGTTCGATGAAGCCTCTGCCAGGCACTTAAATTTGATTTGCAGAGTATCCATGTAGATGTAGATGTAGATCAGTACATTTAGTATCCCACAGGTGCCATATGGCGCCATCGGATCGAAATCGACGTCGTCTCTCTAGGTGTACTAATTTTCTTTCCGGCAGTATATTATGATACTGCGGATGAGAGGCGGTTCTCACTTTCAATAGTGATACTAATGCTGGGTACAATATCTGAAAAGGGAAACAGAAGTGAAAACTTGGTGACAGGATGAAAGCTGATGGAGTAAGTGTAATTTTACAGTAGACGGATGTGTCTGTTCTCTTAAATCAGACCCAGCTTTTATTACGTAAACATTTTGTTGTTGTGATGAGTAAGTAATCAATTCAGTAGCTGTAAATGAGTCATGGAAATAGGTCTTCGATTTACGAGAAGCGGAGAATTCAACAGAAGTATACCTCAGTGCTCAAAACGAAAAATATGTCCTTGGACACTAAGGTAGAAGTAGGGAGCAGTAACTCGGCTTTATTCTTTACGGGACGCTAATTAATATTTCAGTGGTTTTTCAAGTAGCTGGCCGATGGTACCGATGATTTAAGAGTCACGTCGTCTGAGAGCCTCCCTAATGAAATTCTCGCTGCAGACTACGAAAGCGCCAACTGGTTTTACAGCCAAAAGAAAACACGGCCATCAATTCTAGAATTAAAGTGGCCGAAAGAGAGCGAAACTTTGGAGACAGCAGTTCGTTATCCAGAGGAGCAGCTGCCCCGACCGGTACGAAGCAGCTAACGGGTCCTGTCCCATGGAGGTTGCTTCGTCTGCCTGTATAACAAGTCGGGAAGTCCGTTGGCGAAATCTGTCTGGTCGCTAAATAATAGGCGTTCTCCTGAATGGTAAAGCGAGATATAGAAAGGAATACTGCAAGAAAGCAAGAAGAGACTACGTTCCAGCCGCAGTTCTGTTATCATTAGCAAATTAATCAAGATGAATGTGTCGCAGATAAAACGAGTGATAAGTTTTGAAGCCTTCTCGGTTATAGATACTTTCGTGGTTGTAGATACTTTCTCAGTTGTAGATACTTGATGATCATGACGAAGAAATGAAAAAAAATTAAAAATGAACCAGCAACAAATCAACAAAGACTGTTAAAAGTGAAAGGTTTTTGGAGTCCTAAGTCCCAGAAAATTACAAATAGTTTGCGTAGGACATCTAGCATGTATTACGAACAACTTCGATTAATCGAGTTTAAGAAAACTACTAAAATGTTTATTTTAAGAGGCAGTAGTATAATTACCTAAACATGTAAGAAAACATTTATTTGCTTATCGCTTCTACCACTTGTGGCCGAGTTCTATAATGATGGCCAGTGGCATATTCACGTCTTGACGATGGTTTTTATTTGCTCCTGGTCGGATGCCCGTTGTGTTGCTATGAATGCCATTTACCCTAAGTGGCTAAAGTGATGTTCGCTGTCTGCCTGTAACAGTAATAAATGTATTCTGTGTACATCTGCAACTTATATGTTAGTGTTTTGTTTCTAAAGTGATAACAGGGAACCAGCCCAGCTTTTCCGAGATGAGAGAGGAAATCACCTAAGCATCACGTTAAGGTACTGGACCGTCGCCTAATAATCCAGAGACCGTTTCTGATTTCGATCTGATTGACCCCCTGTCTAGAAGCCTAGGACGCGGCGCGTTATGATACATCAGCAGGTAATTACTAAATAAATGATAATTTATGTACTTTAGATTTTTTAACGTATTCCGCTTTAGTTTTTAAAAAGTCAGGGGGAAGGGCTTAGTGACAAAGATTTCTTTGCGATTCACTCACGCTCAAGCCTTTTTTATTCCAACAGCACATTCTGACACAACGTTTTTTTAAACAGTGTTACGCGTCACATCATTCCGTGCGTTTGTAACAAGCGTAGAACAATCCACATCTTTCTCCACGTACGTACTGAGTGATTAAAAGTCGTGGACGAAATGTTAATAGGCGTTCCTCAAAAAGTCTTCAAAACTGCAGTAACATGCTGAGGCAAGGGCTCTACGATGTACTGGAATGGTTCTGAAGAAAGACTGATCCAAGCGTCTCGCAAGTGTTATTGTGTACATTGTGCTGCGTTCAACGAACAAACGCGAGTATCGACTGCGTCCCATAAAAGCTCTACTGGGTTAAGGTAGGGAGAAAAAAATGAGTCAAATGGCTCTGAGCACTATGGGACATAACTTCTGAGGTCTTCACTCCCCTAGGACGTAGAACTACTTAAACCTAACTAACCTAAGGAATCACACACATCCATGCCCGAGGCAGGATTCGAACCTTCGACCGTAGCGGTCTCGCGGTTCCAGACTGTAGTGCCTAGAACCGCTCGGCCACCCCGGCCGACCTAAGGTGGGGTGATATGGGAGTCAAGACATGATCGGAAATTCACTGGAGTGTTTTCCAAGACACTTTCTTGCCACCAAACAGCGGTAACATATCGCGTTGTGCTGTTGAAATATAGCACCTCCGTCAGGGCACTCTAGTACGAGGAAGGGATAAAGCTCATTTGCAAAAATGCCCATATAACGTACTCATATCATTGGTCTCTGACGCCAGACAGTAGAACCTAATTGTAGCCACGTGAAGACAGCTCTGTCGTCTCGAATGATGTGTATACTCGTGGGAAATATGCCACATCCACGCGCTCTCTTCAGCTCGGTACAACTCAAATCGAGATTCATTGCACCAATGTACACGCCGCTATTGCTCCACGGTTCAGTGACGATGTTCACACGTCAATGTCAGTCGTTGAACTCTCTGTCGAACTGTCAACAATAGGTTGTCGGCTGATGTACCCTGTGCGCCTCATTTTTATCCCTACAGTCCTGGTAGGAATTGGTCCTGACACCTCACATTCTAATGGGCGGTGACTGACTCACAGTAAACCGTCGATCGCTCCACATGGCTATTGTCAAACATCTGAGTACATACTGTGCGGCGACGCTGGAATATTGTAGATCCACGCCGTAAACCCAAATTATAGGGCAATCTCCGATATGCTATGACCAACAGGTCTTGTATCACCAATCCACTATCAAAATCAGTTAACTCGCCACGTTCTGCTACGTTCACAACCCAACTGTCTGTAACAGACTGCTCAGATTTCGGGTCGATAGGCTTGTCATTCGCCACATCTATTTCCTACATTCGACCGTCATATACACTGATGAGCCAAAACATTGTGATCACCAACACCACGAGGTTGAATGCCTCTTGGTGGTGTTGGGGGAACATGACACTGTAGGGAAAGAATATAAGCGGAAGAGAGACGAATGGGCAGTCATTGTAGCGAAGATAATGGACCCAAATGCAGAAATCCGCTGATATAAGCGGCTTTGACAAAGGGAACATTGTCCCCTGAGGTTCATCTCTGCTCAAATGAACCGCTGGCTATGAAGACAATATTTTGACACAGACAACGAGCCGCAGTCCAGATTAGAAAATTGTCGAAAAACGGTGGCGGCTGTCTTCTATAACGAGGGAATTGGAAAGCTGGTACAACGCTACGACAGATGTCTAAGTCTGAGAGGCGACTATGTAGAGAAGTAGCAGGAAGGTGTAGCTAACTGTTGCAAATAAAACAGTTTTGATTTTCACTGTGGTTTCCATTTCGCGACCTACCGTTGCTTACTTTCAGAACAGCCCTCGTAACTACCCGGTGTGCTCAGATTTGGACGAGTACAATCAGACGGACATGATCTCAGCAACCAAGAACGAAATTTAACAGGAGCGCATTGAGCATGTCCATGACTGCTCGGACGCTAATGAATCAGGGGATTCTATGGCAGAGTATGAATTTCTCATTAATTAGTAATTTTCCCTAGAAATAATAGCGAGATGGAAGAGTGTGAGCTTATCTTTTCAAAACTGTTACTTCATCGATCTGGCCTTTTATTCCTTTTAAAGTGAGGTCGAAACTAACCTTATCAGAAAAAGTTATCCACGTCTTGAAGTATTCTTGTTGTAGGACACAAGGTAGTTTATTGGTGTATAAAATCTAGAAAGCTTTGATCAATGCAGTGAACAAATTTCCGTCATATAGAAAAACTTTTCGTTCTACTCTGAGGTGGCAACAGTCATGGGCTAGCGATGTGTACATAAACAGATGGTGGTAGTACCGCGTACGCAAACTATAAGAGGGTACTGCATTGACGGAGCTATCATTTGTACTCACGTGATTCTGGCCGCACGATGGGAATTAACAGATTTTGAACGCACCGTGATAGTTGTAGCTAGGAAATTCGGTATTTCGAAATCCAAAGTGTCAAGAGTGTACCCAGAATACCATATTTACCTCTCACCATGGCCAACGCAATGGCAGACGGCCTTCACTTAACGACCGAGAGATACCAGTGCAATCAGACAATCACCACTGCCTGCAGTAACAGCAGAAATCGAAGTGAAAAGTAGGAGGTTACGCCAGTGGAACGAAATTTGACGTTTACGGGCTACAGCAGCAGGACTGGCGCGAGTTGCCTGCAGCGCCTCTCCTGGGCTCGGGACCTTATCGGTTGGACCATAGACGATTGAAAACCGTGGCCTGCTCGGATGACTCCAGATTTCAGTTGGTAAGAGCTAATGGTTGAATTCGAGTTCGGCGCAGACCTCACGAAGTCATCGACCCAAGTTGTCAACAAGGTACTGTGCAAGTTGATGGTGGCTCCATAATGGTGTGGGCTGTGTTTGCATGGCATGGAGTAGGTCCGTTGGTCTAACTGAAGCGATTATTGTCTGGATATGGTCATGTTCGGCTACTTACAGCCATTCATGGACGTCAGTTGGTTAGTTAGTTAGTTGGTTGCGTGTTCCATTGAGCAATCACACGGTATGGTAGCAGTTATGATGTGGAACGTGTCAAGTGCACATGAAATGCATATATGAAACAAGATTTTATATATATATATATATATATATATATATATATATATATATATATATATATATATATATATATAACAATACAGAGTTAAAAATTAATATTTCCATTATTTACCCCATTCCCTTAAATGGCACAAAATGCATATACTATATTTATAGATTTATTTATTCCTATTAAGGAATTCATCTATGGTATAGATGGAGTTGTCAAGGAGATATGATTTCAATTTATTTTTGAAGCTATTACTACTGTCTGTCAGACATTTCATTTCAACTGGTAATTTGTCGAAAATTTTTATAGCAGCATAGTTTACCCCTTTCTGTGCCAAATATGGGTTGAGTAAAGGACAGGGTAAGTCTTTCAATTTTCTGGCGTTATAATGATGAATTTCACTGTTGTTTTCAAACTGGTCCATGTTGTTGAGAGCAAATTTCATTAGTGAGTAAATGTACTGTGACGCTGTTGTAAGAATTCCCAATCTTTTAAAAAGATGCCAACAAGATGTGCCATTATGAACCGCACACACTATTCTAACCACTTTCTTTTGAGCAGTGAATACTCTTTGTCTAAATGTTGAGTTACCCCAAAATATTATCCCATATGACATCAGAGAGCGGAAGTATTCTATATGTGCACCCAAAAACTTAGTATGCTCTACCTTGTCTACTGACTTCTGTTGATTTGTTATATTTTTGAAGGAACTGCACTTTTTGCAGCAGAAAATTGGATGTACTGTGTTTTTTCAAAGATTAGAGCAAGACCATTTGCAGAAAACCAATTAATGACTTTTCAAAAGACCTTATTTGTATCATTTTCAATTAGAGTTTCTTTTACTGGATTAACAATGATGCTTGTATCATCAGCAAACAGTGTCAGTCAGCTTCCTTTTTCAGATAGGAAGGCAGGTCGTTCACATATTTCCAGAACAGAATGGGACCCATGATTGAAACCTGTGGAACACCTAATGTAATTTCACCCCAGTTAGATGAAGTGGCAAACTTATTTAAATCACTTGACCCACATAAAGAAACGTTTTGCTTCATGTTCTGTAGGTATGACTTAAACACTCCATTTATACCATAGAAATGTAATTTCTGTGACATAATGTCATGGTTCACACAATCAAATGCTTTGGACAAGTCATAGAAAATTCCTATTGGTGACATTTTACTATTTAAAGACTTTATTATGTGGACAGTGAAATTGTATATTGCTGTCTCAGTGGAACAGCATTTTTGAAAGCAGAACTGTGATTTACTAAGTATCCCATTACTGTTGAGATGGCTAACCACTCTTGAGTACATTACTTTCTCGAAGATTTTTGAAAATGCTGTAAGCAAGGATACTGGCCGGTAATTTTTGACATCTCTGGTGTCCCTCTTTTTGTAAAGAGGCCTGATAATGACATAATTTAACCTGTCTGGGAAAATACCTTCAGTTGGTGATGCATTACATATGTGACTCAGAATATCAGCTGTAATTGTTCCACATTGTTTTAATATCTTATTAGAGATGTCGTCTACTCCAACAGAACATTTGTTTTTCAAAGACTTCATAATTTTGCTTATATAACAAGCGGTTGTTAGGTGAAACTTAATATGACTATTTTTTTTTCAAAACAGACTCTTCCATGTACTGCCTGCTTTTTCGTTTGAACTGTTCTCGCCAATTTTTTCTTCATCACTTAAGAAATGGTAGTCAAATACAGTAGCTACTTGAGTACTGTTGGTTAGCATGGTCTCGTTCTCTTTAATAGTAATACCCCAGTGGTTACTTGTCCTGTCTCCCTTCTAACAACATTCGATATTGATTTTATTTCACTGTCGGAGTTGTTAATTTCTTCTCTGATATACATATTTATTGATTTCCTTACAGCTTTTTTCAGTATGTTACAATAATTTTTACTGTGTATGACTACTTCTGGAGCTTTACTAGGTCTTGTTGTTTTATACAGTTTTCTTTTTCTGTCTGAAGACACTTTAGTACTTGTAGTAATCCAAGATTTCTTTGAAAAGTGTGTGGCATTACATTTAGCAATTTTATTTGGGAAACAATGTTCAAAAATGGATGTAAATTTATCAAGAAATATGTTGCACTTATCATTAGCATTTGGCTTATTATATACACGTCCCTTATTAACACTTCCTAAGCTTTCTCTGAAGTGTTATATAGATACCGGGTTGAGCGACCTCACACTTTTACTTAATGGTTTCCGAACTGTATACCCTGTTAGGTTTTGTAAGTTAACCCGTTGTGCATCATGGTCTGACAATACATTTACCACAGGGAAAGCATGTGTTTGTTTTATATCCTCTTTCTGTACAAATACATTTTCTATTAGAGTGCTACTGTCTTGAGCTATAAGTGTAGGGAAATTGATCACTGATGTTCCCAAACAACGATTGAATTTGTATGGATGACAATACACCATGTCACAGGGCCACAAATGTTTGCGAGTGATCTGGGAAATTCGGGCGAATGATTGGGCCAACTAGATCGCCCGAATGATTCTCTTCGAACTTTTATGGGATATAATCAAGAGGTCAGTTATTGCACAAATTCTTGCACTGGAAAACGTTTGCAATTAGGAACGGCTATGGAGGTAGGGTGGTCCAGTATTCCTGCAAAGCACTTCCAACGACTTGTTGAGTCCATGCTACTTCGAGCTGTTGCACCAGGCCGGGATAAAGGAAGTCCGACACGATATTAGGAGCCATTGCATGACTTTTGCCAGCCCAGTATTTACACAATTAAAATATTTAATGTGATACATACTTTCAAAGGCATCGCTCATGGTGTTGCTTAGTAACATGATACTTTGCTAATTACGTTGTTACAGAATATCTGAATTTGATGAACTTCTTGTCCCAACTGTTGTCGTAAGAGGCGCCCTACGATCATTTGACGTCACTGATGATCATAAATTTTCCAGTTTGTTCATGTCGTGAGGCGGTACTGATCTCAGGTATGAGATACGAATGGCCTTCTAAGAGCTCCCTCGGGTGGTCATTTGCACGCCTGTAATCGACCTATTTAGAGGCAGTCCTCGACTCTCGCAATCGACTTGTTTACAAGCACTCTGCGTTTTAATCCGGCGATCAGGCACAGTTTCGGCCCACCCAGAGTGCAGCGGATTGTGTATTTTGCATGAATAAGTATTTGCCAATTAACTACAGCGACAGCATCATTGGCAGAAAGCCAAATAATAAGAGAATCAGCCCGATTTTTTCCTTCCATTCTACGGCAAAACTACTGTGTATATATCAAGTGCCTCACTATATAAAAGAATGAAATATTGTTCTAATGCCAGAAAAATCAGTGCAAATAACACAGTGCTTTCCTTTGTTATCATTGAATGAAATATCGCCCCATAATCGAATATATCAGACAGAAACCGATCACTTAAGCTGGACGTGTGGCAAATGCAAAGGTTCATAGTTGTGTGGCCGCAAACAAACGCATAATGGTCTAAATGGTTCAAATGGCTCTGAGCGTTATGGAACTTAACATCTGAGATCATCAGTCCCCTAGAACGTAGAACTACTTAAACATAACCAATCTAAGAACATCACACACATCCATGCCCGAGGCAGGATTCGAACCTGCGACCGTACCGCTCGGCCACAGCAACCGGCCACAATGATCTAAAAGCAGAAGCAGTTTCGTTTGTGTAAAACAACTAATTTTAAATGTTGTAGACGTGTCATTATTAAAAACATATCACGATCTTAACTTTATACACATAGTTTAGTCGCTTCTATCTGAACGACTTGAAGCACTAAAAAGAGACGGTGGTGCAGTCAGAGACGGCGGGGTAGTTAAATGGTTCATTGATGGTATCCTGCGAGAAAAGGTCTTATGTGTACCCTCTTACTGAAATAAGTCATTGTTGATTTCATGGGATTCACGTATATCTACTTATACCTTCTGAAGATGAGCCAAGATCTCAACTAGTCGAGGAAATAAGCCGCGTCAGTAGCATCTTTGCTGCGTATAAATGTTTCATCCATACACTGCATCGTTCATCCTAAAGAAATGCGCCAGTGCGTTTCTAAAGCAATTTTGAGTTGGGTGCAGTCAAGCTACCCAAGCACGACGAAAGGCAAATGTCCCGAGTTCGAGTCTCGGTGCGGCACACAGTTTTAATCTGCCAGGAAGTTTCATATCAGCGCACACTCCGCTGCAGAGTGAAAATTTCATTCTGGAAACATCACCCAGGCTGTGGCTAAGCCATGTCTCCGCAGTGTCCTTTCTTCCAGGAGTGCTAGTTCTGCAAGGTTCGCAGAAGAGCTTCTGTGAAGTTCGGAAGGTAGGATACAAGGTACTGGAAGAATTGAAACTGTGAGGACGGGTCGTGAGTCGTGCTTGGGTAGCTCAGATGGCAGAGCACTTGCCCACCAAAGGCAAAGGTACCGAGCTAAAGTGTCGGTCCGGCACAGTTTTAATCTGCCAGGAAGTTTGACATGTTGGATTGTGTGGGCAAATTCTATAATGTTCTTCCTCCGTTACTATGTTTCCCATCTAGTTCACTCATCTATATTTTGTAGTCTAGTCCCCATCACAAAATGCATACACCAGGCTTTTTGTATGCATTAAAAGAAATGCACATCATCACTTTTATGAAAACCTTGCGAAACGGAAACTTTTGCGATCGAAGTAAAAAACCGGATAATTTTTAGACAGGCTCATATTGTGTTCTGACTTACTGGCTGTACGGCAAAGCAATGTTACTGAATGTTAGGACGCCACATCTAGTATATAATAATGATACTGTTGTAGGGGTCAGTTATATCCCGGTGTGGATTGATATCTACAGTCTGAGCAAGGTGAAGCCGTGTCTCGAATGCAAGACGTATCCGATGTTCTACGGAAAAGCATGTTTTGGTAAAACTACGTTTTGTCTGTCTTGAGTTTAATTTCAGTAAGTGTGCCAGTACCCAGTGTGACCATTCCTTTAGCAGACTTCATGTGACCATTTCTCATTCGTTTATAAAGTAATAAATAAAAGTCTTATAACTTAAGCAAAAAGTTATAGATATGTGATGGGTCGGTGGTCTTTGATTTGGTTACTGACAATGAAACTGTTTATCGTTAGATGCAATTTCACTACTATTATACAAGTAAGTAATTTATTGGACCCAAACTGGTCATCATGAGGAGGATAAATTATTGTAGCTGTCGGAAGTCGTATTTGGCACACCAAATAAGACAGCAGAACGAAGAGCATCTGTCATATCAGCTAATTTTCACATTTAGCACAAACCAGTTCTAGTGTGTGGGATTTAAGAAATCTATATTAAGTATGTTTTCTTTGAATATTAATGCAATTTTGAAGGAAGGAATAGAGTTTAAACAACTCTGTGGAATAAGAGATAATCAGTAAGTCACTTTCCCAGACTTGTCTAATTAGCATTATGTCAGTCTGAACGAGGTTGTTAATGCTGCGTAATCTTCATTGAAGGTTACTTATTTGATATCATTTACCTCTGAAATGAGAGAGCAATTGGTAGTCACAGAGAAGAATCAAGATTACAGTTCTGTCAATCGTGCCGCTGTTCCGCGCTCTGGTATTCATAAAACTCTGCCACTTAAAAATATAAGAAAGAAAAGTAACGCTTGGCAGATTAACTAAAAGTAGCAAGAACATGAATAACAGTCAGTTAAGGAGAAAAATTACGAAAGGTGTGGTACGAGAAGCCAAAAACATCTGCGTTCAAGGAAACGAGATTAGGAAGTTATTCGAGAGAAAGAATATGCAAAATACAACAAATTCGTGTGAAGAAAAGTTTCTTCCGAAGATAGGTTTCTGATACACATCCTAAAATTTATAAATGTTTCTGAAACTGTAGATCTGATTTACTGCAGCACAGTGTGGAACTGAAAAGTGTTGAGTGGGAAGGCTGCGAGATAAAAAAAGCGGAACAACCTGAAGAAAGGAAGGAATCAGTATAGGACTTAACTGTTGTCAACGACAATGTCATTAGAGGCGGACAGAAACCTTGAAAAGAGTAGGAATGGGGGAGGAATTCGGCCTCCTACGTTTTAAAGGCATTCGCCTGAGTCGGTAAGATTCAGGGAGATCACCTGAAACTTGATCTAGTTCAGAGCGTGAATCATTGATCGATGGAGACATTTAGAAACGGATGTTGCAGAAGGAAATAACTATTAGCGGTCAGGTGAAATATGACTCGAAGAAGAAACTACGTCGAAAGCTGTTACTGGAGAACTGCACTAGTTCATTAGAGATAAGCGAGTAGGCCGGGTACAATTTCTATCTGGTAATGGAGGAACCGGTGACAAGCAATAACTGTAAACAACAATAAAAACTGAGTTTGTGTGTGACGTAAGGAGACCACAGAGTGGAATTCCACCGGACAAGAATCTTTAATGCTCTTTGAAATGATAAAATTCTAATTAAAAATGAGCTTCAAATTCTCAAACAGCAACTCATTTGCTGTACGTGACTTCGAGCATCATTCAGAGGGGCATCAAATGTTTCTTTAATCTAATTTTTCTTCTTATTTTCAGAGAAATCTGTTCAAAATCATTTGACTGTTTTTAACTTATTTTTTGTTCAGAAAGTGTCACATGTAATATGTTTAAATATCGATAGGTGTTCTAGCATTATTATGTGTATATGAATGAAGCCGAACGCTGTTGGCAGGCGGGGTGCACTCAGCCCTTGTGAGTCAAACTGAGGAGCAACTTGATTGAGAAGTAGCGGCTCCGGTCTCGTAAATTGGCATATGGTTGGGAGAGCAGTGTGCTGACGGCTTGCCCCTCCATATCAGCATACAGTGAAGCCTATCGGTGGACACGGCGGTCGGTCGGTACCGTCGGGCCTTCCGAACACCCGTTCGGAGGAAATTTTATATGATTAAAGAAGAGCAGTTCCTATTTACGGTGTGGTTTGATATTTTTTGACACTTCATTAACATAGCTGGCAGCTATAAATTTTTCCTGAAATAACGAATGCAGTTTTCCTTATCAGACTCACTAATTCCACTCAGTTATATGTTGTTCAGGATGATCTATTTGTTCATTTGTCCATTACACACTCCTCGTTTGGCTATGAAAATTCAGAAAAAATTCGACACAATTTACAGGGAACCTTGTTTTCTCGCTGCTCTAACATTTGACCAAATACAGCTTCCACAGTTTAACGGGAGGATAATTTTTCGTCTTCCTAACTATGAAATGTATCAGCAATTAATGATGGTGGGTTGTGGTAGATATACAGATATGAAGACACTTGTAGAGAAACCAAAGACATGTAAGGCTGAATGATAGCAGACGGAAGAATAATGCCATGCATAGCAGCTCCAAAAATATGGGGACTCTGAACGAGCCCTGCACTCTCTGTCCGCTTATCGAGGCGCGACTTAGAGTACTGAGTGGGCGTTTTCGTGGGCAAGGGCGTTCCCCGGGTGAGGACACAAATCCCCGTGTACAGGCAAGCTTAGCAGCGCGCGTAAATCCTAGCGTTACAAAAGCGCCAGTAACAAATGGCGAGGACTCACACCTGGTCGAGCATTGTTGTGTGTCTGACGCAACTGTAGAGCTCACTGCAGGGGTCGCCATCATTCCGTCTCATGTGTGAGTTAGTGGGCGTCCGGACGTTCGCACACCTGGCACCGGAACAGCAAGTTCAAGGTCCGTTCTTCGCGTTGGTGCATATCAAATTTCAGTTTCGTTAGGGAAGCTGTTCTAGTACAGCACGTTCCTTGAATTAAAATAGCTACTATCGCGTTCCATACACTTCTCCGACTACGACAGTAGGGCACCAATGTACACTCCTGGAAATTGAAATAAGAACACCGTGAATTCATTGTCCCAGGAAGGGGAAACCTTATTGACACATTCCTGGGGTCAGATACATCACATGATCACACTGACAGAACCACAGGCACATAGACACAGGCAACAGAGCATGCACAATGTCGGCACTAGTACAGTGTATATCCACCTTTCGCAACAATGCAGGGTGCTATTCTCCCATGGAGACGATCGTAGAGATGCTGGATGTAGTCCTGTGGAACGGCTTGCCATGCCATTTCCACCTGGCGCCTCAGTTGGACCAGCGTTCGTGCTGGACGTGCTGACCGCGTGAGACGACGCTTCATCCAGTCCCAAACATGCTCAATGGGGGACAGATCCGGAGATCTTGCTGGCCAGGGTAGTTGACTTACACCTTCTAGAGCACGTTGGGTGGCACGGGATATATGCGGACGTGCATTGTCCTGTTGGAACAGCAAGTTCCCTTGCCGGTCTAGGAATGGTAGAACGATGGGTTCGATGTCGTTTTGGATGTACCGTGCACTATTCAGTGTCCCCTCGACGATCACCAGAGGTGTACGGCCAGTGTAGGAGATCGCTCCCCACACCATGATGCCGGGTGTTGGCCCTGTGTGCCTCGGTCGTGTGCAGTCCTGATTGTGGCACTCACCTGCACGGCGCCATACACGCATACGACTATCATTGGCACCAAGGCAGAAGCGACTCTCATCGCTGAAGACGACACGTCTCCATTCGTCCCTCCATTCACGGCTGTCGCGACACCACTGGAGGTGGGCTGCACGATGTTGGGGCGTGAGCGGAAGACGGCCTAACAGTGTGCGGGACCGTAGCCCAGCTTCATGGAGACGGTTGCGAATGGTCCTCGCCGATACCCCAGGAGCAACAGTGTCCCTAATTTGCTGGGAAGTGGCGGTGCGGTCCCCTACGGCACTGCGTAGGATCCTACGGTCTTGGCGTGCATCCGTGCGTCGCTGCGGTCCGGTCCCAGGTCGACGGGCACGTGCACCTTCCGCCGACCACTGGCGACAACATGGATGTACTGTGGAGACCTCACGCCCCACGTGTTGAGCAATTCGGCGGTACGTCCACTCGGCCTCCCGCATGCCCACTATACGCCCTCGCTCAAAGTCCGTCAACTGCACATACGGTTCACGTCCACGCTGTCGCGGCATGCTACCAGTGTTAAAGACTGCGATGGAGCTCCGTAGGCCACGGCAAACTGGCTGACACTGACGGCGGCGGTGCACAAATGCTGCGCAGCTAGCGCCATTCGACGGCCAACACCGCGGTTCCTGGTGTGTCCGCTGTGCCGTGCGTGTGATCATTGCTTGTACAGCCCTCTCGCAGTGTCCGGAGCAAGTATGGTGGGTCTGACACACCGGTGTCAATGTGTTCTTTTTTCCATTTCCAGGAGTGTAACTCCCTTGAGTCACATTTGTATCTCACCAGGAATGCTCTGTGTTAATCGAACGCGCATCGACACTAGTGTCAATACAGCTCTTTTTCAACTTGCAGTAATTGTCCTGAATATTCTCCTGGAGAAACACCCCTGGCAGGAAGGACATGACGACGAATAGCTTCACTGTGGCTCGCGTATTGTTTGGAGAAAGAATTTTCCTCTTTAGTGAAACTTTCTGTGTGCCAAACAGAGATCTGCGCCAGCGCATTTGGGATACTGGAATATTAAAGTCAGCTGCAACGTGCAATGTGGCGAGAAGTACGTTGCATGTTACGATTCAGGACGTAAAACTTATAGAAGGAGCCGCATAGTGTGTACCTGTAGGTTTTGGCCGGTTCTAAGTTATCACGTGACTTTGAGATACGATTCCAATTAAGCAACTTAGATAGCTAAAAAGTAACAACTCACAGCAACGATACACTGCAACTTCTAGAGGTCTGCATTTCTCTTGTTTATAAGAAAGAAAACTCGATAACAATAGCACTACACCAGACTATCTCCACATTTGTGTTTTCCTAGCCACCGCACGATATGTCGTGGTATAGGTGCACAGCGCTGTCCATGCAAGTAAAAAACGCTTGTAATTTGTGGTACAACTGACCACGTTACACCCTCATGCAACTAAGCATGAAGGAAGCACATTCTCAAAACGCGGAGTAAAAGCTGCAACCTGGCCATTGAAATTGCTACACCAAGATGAACTCAAGTCAGAAAGAGGCCAGTAGACGAAGGCAGTGTCTCTCTGATTTGCAACCTACCCACGGGCTTCGAAAAACAAAAGAGCAACATAGGGCGCCGAGGGCAAACTTCGGGTATAAACAGCAGCACGACACCGACAATACCAGGCAGTCTGGTTGACGCCCAGGCACTGAGTAGATATGATTGTACAACTCGTAGCGTCTTGAATAAACAACGCAGGTGAGCAGCTGAAAGCACTTACTGCAGTTGCACCCACACTCGCAAACTTCAGCGAGGGCGAAATGATGATAATTGTAAAAGGAAGGTAACCGCGAAGAAACCTTGGGTACCAAAAGAAATACTTCAATTGATCGACTAAAGAAGGAAGTACAGAAATGTTCAGATAAATTCTAAAGTACTGATATATAACTCACTTTGGAATGAAATAAATAGGAAGTACAGAGAAGCCTAGGCGAAATGGCTGCGCCGCGCGGAGTGACCGCGCGGTTTGAGGCGTCATGTCACGGATTGCACGGCCCCTCCCGCCGGAGGTCCGAGTCCATCCTCGGGCATGGTCATGTGTCTTGTTCTTAGCATAAGTTAGTTTAAGCAGTGTGCAAGTCTAGGGTCCGATGACCTCAGCAGTTTGGTCCCTTAGGAATTCACGCACATCTGAACATTTTTGAAATGGCTGCAGAAAAGTGTGAAGATATCGAAAAGGAAACGATTGTCTGAATGACCGATTCAGCATAAACGAATTTCGTGGTATCCCTGAATTACTTCTATGTCTTCGTCCACATCCAAAACCCGTATCCGAATGTGAAGTCCTTGGCGGAGTGTACTTGGTACTGTACAACGCATTACGGTTTCTGCTCGCTCCATTCGCGTGTACACCGCGGTAAGTGTGAGTAGTTAAATCTCTCAGTGCACACCGTAATTAGTCTGCTTACGCCTTAGAGATCTCTGTAGTAGAGATACGTAAGAGGCTCTAGAGAATTACTAGATTCCTCACTGAAAGTGCTTGATACTTTGTAAGCCGACTTTCACGGGACAGTTTGCATCTATCTTTGCCAGCTGAGGTTTTTCAGCATCTATGTGACGCTCTCCCGTCGATCAAACAAAACCGATGACCATTCTTACTGCCCTTCTTTGCAATGCGCTCAAGTATGCACTGTTGGTCCAATATAATATGGTTTTCACACATATGAGCAATATTGTAAGATGAAGAACAGAACTGTTACTCGTATTTATTTGTATGAGTTCACTTATTCCAACTGCGAGTCATTGATGTTGTTGTCATACGTTTCTTGCGATTTGTGAGTTGCAGATTTTACCCCACATTTTAAAGGAAGTTGTCGGTGTTTACATTACTTTGACAGACGGTACTTCAGTATACATAAGTGCATTACCTGCAATAAAGTATGAAGTCGTCTGAATTTACTTCTGCATCTGTCGATGACGCTGCATCCAAGACAACATGATGTATCGCACCTGCCAAGACATCCTCAATCCACTCAAAAATTTCATTTCATACGCTATATCTTGGTTGTTGATAAACGTAGGTCTGATACCTAATCAAATTCTTTTCGGAAGTCAACGAATAATGCATCCACCTAACTGCCTCCATCTATGGCCTCAGGAAATCATGAGAGAAATGCGCTTGTTGGTATTGGATGACTGGTTTTTTCGTAATTCGTGTTGTTTGATATGTAGGCGTCATCCAGTTCCAGAGCTTAGACTATGTTCTAAGACTCTCCAACAGACAAATGTCAGTGATACTGAAAGGTAAATTTGTGTGTATTACTTCTGTTACCCTTCTTTAGAAAGGTCGCCCCTGTGCTTCAATTACTGCGCAAAATAGTAGTTGGATGTATCCACAGAACATTACGGGTACAAGAGAACTGAGAAGTATGATATGTATAGAATCTGGTAAGGATTCAATGAGGCTCTGGAACTATGTTGAGTTTGAGTGATATCGGCTATTCTCAGTGCCGCCGGCACCATCTGTGTCACTAGTCTTTTCAGTGACGGAGCAGTGAAGTTGGGGCAGTACACCTGGATTTACGTTCGCTATCATTAAGTTCAGTATTTCTGATTTTGTTTTTCTGGCCTCACTTTCAATTATCATGTCTTCCATGAGTGTCTGGACACTAAATTTGGTACTTCTGAGGAATTCTGTGGCGTTTTCTGTATCGATAACGCTACCACCGATTTCTTACCCCCATCCGCCTACACTGAGCTAGAAACCAGTCTCTAATGACTTCGGCACCGACTTAAGGTTAATGTTACGGAATAAATCGATGGGGGCCTATCTGGAGCTCAATGTGGTATACTTCTGAAGTGATTTAGGCGAAAGTACCAGAATGCGATCTCTCGACATCGTGATATTAGCTGTTTTTGGCTTCATTAAAACAGCAAATAGTTAGCACTTTCAGCCAAAAGGCAAATACTTGTTTATAAAGAATAATTAATGTATAATAAGATGGCGCATAGTGACGGTGGAATATTCTAAATCATGTAATTCGTTGTCTTTGGACGGCAATATAAACAGAAGAATACGGATCGATATGCGATCCTTCACTATTTTGTTTTTTCTTAAGTAAGATGACGCAGATTTATGGCAGTCTGATCTAATTTTTTACTAAATGTATAAAAACGTGTTCCGTCTAAGTTTGAGTGAAGTTTACAAAGAAAAAATGTTATAACTTATCGTGACGACACACGGGCGACTCAAGAGGACAATGGCTATATAAAAGAGCGCTCAATGGAGATGAAACGGACATAAAAATCTACCGTCATTGTAGTACTAAGCATAAGGTACGATATATGTTTTAGTTGTAATAAATATTTGTTCTGGAAATATTGAATCATTTAGCAGTGCTGAATCCTATCATCTCCTCAGTATAATTTTCATTTTAATTAAGCATTTTGCTAAGATTACAAAGATCAGCAGTCCAATGTGCGTGCTACATTGACAAAAAGAAAACTGTTTTTTCATCGTTCTTGCATCAGATTTAATAACTAATTTCCATTTTGTGTGATGTTACAGATGTTCTTGCGCCCTTAAGAACTTCCTGGTCTCTTGGCAAATTTGGTTTGTCGTAACAATCGGGACAGGTTTCATCAGACTGGACGAAAGCAGTAATCATACCAATCTTTAAACATGGAAACAGAAAAGATTGTAACAACTACAGAGGTATCTCTTTAATCAGCGGTGTGCGTAAAATCTTCTAAGGTATTGTTGAAAGGAAAGTGCGAGTATTAGTTGAGGACAAATTGGATGAAAATCAGTGTGGGTTTAGGGCTCTTAGAGGTTGTCAGGACCAGATGTTTAGCTTCCGGCAAATAATGGAGAAGTGTTACGAGTGGAACAAGGAATTGTATCTATTCTTTATAGATCTAGAAAAGGCATATGACCGGGTTCCTAGGAGGAAGGTATTGTCTGTTCTACGAGATTATGGAATAGGAGGCAAACTTTTGCAAGCAGTTAAAGGTCATTACATAGATAGTCAGGCAGCAGTTAAAGTTGATGGTTAATTGAGTTCATGGTTCAGAGTAGTTTCAGGGATAAGACAAGGCTGCAACCTTTCTCCGCTGTTGTTCATACCATTTATGGATCATATGTTGAAAACAACAGACTGGCTGAGTGAGATTAAGATATGTGAACACAAAATAAGCAGTCTCGCATATGCAGATGACTTAGTTGTGATGGCAGATTCGATTGAAAGTTTGTAAAGTAATATTTCAGAGCTAGATCAGAAAAGTAAGGACTATGGTGTGAAGATTAGCATCTCCAAAGCGAAAGTAATGACAGTGGGAAAGAGATATAAACGGATTGAGTGCCCAATAGGAGGAACAAAGTTAGAACAGGTGGACGGTTTCAAGTACTTAGGATGCATATTCTCACAGGATGGCAACATAGTGAAAGAACTGGAAGCAAAGTGTAGCAAAGCCAATGCAGTGAGCGCTCAGCTACGATCTACTCTCTTCTGCAAGAAGGAAGTCAGTACCAAGACTAAGTTGTCTGTGCACCGTTCAATCTGTCGACCAACATTGTTGTATGGGACCGAAAGCTGGGTGGATTCAGGTTACCTTATTAGTAAGGTTGAGGTTACGGATATGAAAGTAGCTAGGATGATTGCAGGTGCTAGTAGGTGGGAACAATGGCAGGAGGGTGTCCACAATGAGGAAATCAAAGAAAAACTGGGAATGAACTCTATAGATGTAGCAGTCAGGGCGAACAGGCTTAGATGGTGGGGTCATGTTACACGCATGGGAGAAGCAAGGTTCCCCCTAGACTCATGGGTTCAGCAGTAGAGGGTAGGGGGAGTCGGGGTAGGCCAAGGACAAGATACCTAGATTCGGTTAAGAATGATTTTGAAGTAATAGGCTTAACTTGAGAAGAGGCACCAATGTTAGCACTGAGTAGGGGATCATGGAGGAATTTTATAAGGGGGACTCCAGACTGAACACTGAAAGGCATAATTAGTTTTAATTGATGATGATGATGATGATAACAATAACTTCACGACCGGGTATGATCGTATCTACGATCATGAAGTAATTAGAAAGACGATAATGCTATTTCTTAATCAATAGCACGCTAGCTGTGACTGCTTCAAACTGCGCGAAACTGCAAGTAAAGACTATTCACATTTCATAATGCAATATTTTATGACAGTGGTCAATCTATGATTCTTACACCAATTGTGATTGATAAAACAGTAAGAGAAATGTCAAATTCCAACTTTTCCAGTGAATAACAAGATCATTTTTATTTTGTTACATCACAACATGGACCTGAACTCGCTAGTCCCGAATTTCATGCCGATTGCATCATATCGCATACTACAATAGCGAGCGACTTTGTGCCACAAAGGAGATGCTTGCTCTGGGAAGAGACAATGTCTCGTAGGGTCACTGACTTCAGAGGGAGAGTAAGCTACACCGTCCTTTGGCTTTGTGCTGCCACGGGTTGGTGACGGTCAGCTTATCGAATTACGAAGCCCGGAAGCTCGAGGTTTATGCACGGTAAACCGATCAAAGTATATTTATGCAGCCAGTTTATAATCCGTTGAGGCCATCCTCGAGCTGGAGGACACCGCCTGCGGCTAGTGGGCCGATCCGGAGAAATTGATGCCAAAAGTTGGTGTGTGCGGTCGGAGGCGGCGACCTTGGCGGCGGCGGCGGCGGCGGCTGTGGGGACGGCGCTCCACGCTCCGCCCTGCAGACCGCCGCATCCCGAGCCCGCGTCCCGCCGGCGCCGCCCCAGACTATAAAAGGGGCGGTCCGGCTCTGGGACGGCACTCTTCCGCAGCAGCGAGTACTGGGACGGTCTCAGCAGCGCCGCTCACATCACCTCACACATGGCCAAGCTCCTGGTGAGTCGTCTCTTCCAGCTGGACAGCGCCTTTGGCTTGACACCACAATGTCTCTTTGGACATGTTTCGGCTCCAAAATTTCATCATCAGCACAGTAACAGAATGAGCCTGACTCACTATCATTTTTTACATCCATTAGTATTTATCGATGTTCGATGCCATTCTGCTACTCTACCTATCTTTTATTTTACTGATTCACTTAGCCACTGCACTCAGAATTTCAGATACAATCTTTGCTGCTTCTACTATTTTCTGATACTCTACCTATCTTTTATTTTACTGATTCACTTACCCACTGCACTCAGAATTTCATATACAATCTTTGCTGCTTCTACTATTTTCTGCTACTCTACCTATCTTTTATTTTACTGCTTCAGTTACCCACTGCACTCAGAATTTCATATACAATCTTTGCTGCTTCTGTTATTTTCTGCTACTCTACCTATCTTTTATTTTACTGATTCACTTACCCACTGCACTCAGAATTTCATATACAATCTTTGCTGCCTCTACTATTTTGTAATTCTACGACCTTTACTGTACCAAGGAACTGCTCTTACTACTCTACGTATCTTGTAGCGATTCACTTACCCACAGCACTCAGAATTTCATATACAATCTTTGCTGCCTCTACAATTTTGTAATTCTACGTCCTCTACTGTACCAAATAACTGTTCTTACTGCTCTATATTTCTTGTACTGATCCACTTACTCATTGGACTCCAAATTTCATATACAATCTTTGCCGCCTCTACAATTTTGCAATTCTACGACCTTCACTGTACCAAGTAAATATTCTTGACTACCTCAAAAGGTCTCACTAAAGTCTTCTGATGATGATTGCTCAGAACCTCTTCATTTGATACTTCTCATTAATTTTAAACATGTTTCTACAACTACGTCTACTCTCCTCAAGCCACCTTATGGAGTGTATGCTACCACTATCTTTTCCCTGCAGGCCCGAGTGACCGTGCGGTTCTAGGCGCTACAGTCTGGAGCCGAGCGACCGCTACGGTCGTAGGTTCGAATTCTGCCTCGGGCATGGATGTGTGTGATGTCCTTAGGTTAGTTAGGTTTAATTAGATCTAAGTTCTAGACAACTGATGACCTCAGACGTTAAGTTGCGTAGTGCTCAGAGCCATTTGAACTATCTTTTCCTCACTTTGCTGTTCCATTGGGGACAGACCCGAGTGGAGGAAGACTGTCTCTACAGCTCGGCCTGAGCTCTGTTTTCTCTATTCTGGCCACGATCATTTCGTGAGATGTATTCGGGCGGAAGTATGTGTTGTCTGGCTCTTCTTAGAACGTACGTTCTCGAAATTTCATCAGTAAACACTCCGTTGATGCACAACGACTCTCTTGGAGTGTCCGCCATTGGAGTTTGTTGAGCCGGCCGTTGTGGCGGAGGGGTTCTAGGCGCTTCAGTCCGGAACCACGCTGCTGCTACGGTCGCAGGTTCCAATCCTGCCTCGGGCATGGATATGTTATGTCCTTAGGTTAGATAAGTTTAAGTACTTCTAAGTTCTAGGAGACTGATGACCTCAGAAATTAAGTCCCTCAGTGCTCAGAGCCATTTGAACCATTTGAGTTTGTTGAGCATCTCCGTAACGCCCTCGCACCGACTACACGATCACTGACGGAAGGCGCCACTCTTCTCTCCCTATCTTTACCATTAATCGAATTTGGTAACGCTCCCAGACTGATGAATAATACTCAACAATCGGTCGAACGAGTGTTTGATAAGGCATCTCTTTCGTGGATTACTTACATTTTCCAAAAGAATCTCAGTATGGCACCTGTCGACTGTTTACGAGCAGTACATTTATAATTTACCTTACATTTACGATTATTTATATTTCTGTCACATCAAGTTTAAAATTTTCCCCGGTTTCTTGTGCTCTACCTGTGCCCCGAATATACTTGAGCCGGACGCTGTGGCCGAGCGGTTCTAGGCGCTTCAGTCCGGAACCGCGCTGCTGCTACGGTCGCACGTTCGAATCCTGCCTCGGGCATGGATGTGTGTGATGTCCTTAGGTTAGTCAGGTTTAAGTGGTTCTACGTTCTAGGGGACTGATGACCTCAGATGTTAAGTCCCATAGTGCTCAGAGCCATATGAACCGAGTTTACTTTTTCAGAAACATCTTCCCCAATTCAATGCAATATTTTATTGAAGGAGGATACAGAGCAGGATAGTTTACAGTTCATCTTCCATTCGAATTCAAAGTCCGTTACAGACTGAGCACAACGTCTGATTGGACAGACACCAGAACTGAAATTGGCTGAAACTTTAATTCACATCGAGAAGTTTCGTAAAACCTGGGGAAATATTGTCAAGATGAAAGGAGGCATTTTAACAGCAGCAATACATCGCTAAGTTCGCGTTCTGACCCCTAATGTGAAATCTTTGTTCACGGACGAAAAACGTATACCTGATCTATAGGCTTCTAGCATTTCTTTCTACCGCACTAACATAACAATTTCATGCGCAGTTACCAAATATGATTTATTGTGTCGTTCGTCCTACGATGTGTCGAATGTTGTTGTGTCATACGATACAGAGTTGTGGAAGAAGTACCTGCCTTCCTTTTGCTCAGATTTGCGTCTATGTACTCCTCACAATCAGTGTGTATATTAATGCAGCAAACTTAGTAGTTTCATTAAGAAAAACTTCCTGCTTACTTGATTCGGAGATAATAAACTGATGGGTGAGCTCCCTCCATTTTTCGAAAAGGTATCAACAGACTCGTCGGGGACTTGTTCGTTTTCTAATATAGGTTTTTTCAAATTATCCAGTAGTTTTTAAAATCTCTAAGTAAAGTACAGTAAATAGGGCAAAGTGCATCTATGGATCAGTGTTATACCATAATTTCTCCTTTGCATTCACTTTCGTTGCATTCGCCAGCTCACACCAAATTATCACTTTCCAGCATAACCTACACATCGGGCTACGCTACAGATCAGGATTAAATGGGGCGCCAGTATCACACTCTAGCAGATAATGGTCAGGTGTAACACTAAAGGAGTTTCATGACCTGAGCTTACATGTTATATATCCATATACTCTTCGTAGCCTATGAAAGATCTTTAAGTTCGGTAGGGAAAAATAGTTTCGTAGGTTCCTAGCATTCAACGGCAGATGTAATGACAGAAGAACGTCTTGTAACAATGAGGCCAGTGTAATTCCATATACGAGCTATCACTGGATCGCAAATGAAACCATTTTCTTTCGAGAAGTTTTATTTTCCAAGAAATGGATGTTATCAATCCCAGTAAGGTGGTGTAGTAAATAACGACAACGTGCTGTTTATTTGGTGATGCTGACTACTAACTAGCTTCACAACCGGCATACATTGATCTCAGGTGCCTGACGATTGAAACCAAGCTATCTTTGTCGGTTACTGGATACAAGTTTATTCAAGCTGTATGCACTAAGTAGATTCTTCAGCTTTTAAGTTTAAGGTAACATTGTCAGCAAATCGAAGGTTGGTTTGAAAATAATAGTGATTTCGTAGGCATTGTCCTATTGGACGTGATATGCCGTTGTCTTGCTGGGACGTTTGAACCGATTAGCAGAGCCAGTTATAGCGAGGTTCAAAAAATGGTTCAAATGGCTCTGAGCACTATGGTAATCAACTGCTGTGGTCATCTGTCCCCTAGAACTTAGAACTACTTAAACCTAACTAACCTAAGGACATCACGCACATCCATGCCCGAGGCAGGATTCGAACCTGCGACCGTAGCAGTCGCACGGTTCCTTCCGGACTGCGCGCCTAGAACCGCGAGACCACCGCGGCCGGCGTTATAGAGAGATCCTACAGTTTAACATGGACTCTGAAATACAGTAGCATTCAAATATGTTCTGACTGTTTCATATACTCAACTTCTATAATTTATACTAGCAATTTATACTGTCTTGCTGCGTCACATCAAGATTACCATTATTTTTTCTGTCGCCCTCTGTAAAATTTTGAAATACTGGGTGATCCGGTTGTGCTCGTGATCATTAATCGACCGTTTTGAGTTACAGGAACCATCTGTACTTTTCTTTATTAACGCGTATGTGTATTATTCACCTAAGAAAATTATTTTTTGGCTGGATATCGGGAAAGGACTTTTTTGTGAAAAGGAGATAATAGGGAACCGTGTAAAAGTCCACTATAGCAGACTCATTTGGGGACACTCAAGATACCCGATTCAGCATTCGCCCACATTAATATAGATCATGGATAGCTACACCGTAATGTATTTGTTACGCAATCGTGGGCGAAGATCTGAATACATCCTTGCACTCAATACACGGGTTAAAAACCAGGCAAGGTTGACTACAGTAGTCGGTGCTCCAGTGAAGGACGTCTGAACACATATTTAGTTGTTTTTCTGTAGGTGGGGCTAAGCTCCACTGCAGACGTGCCAGAGGATCTTTCAAGAAATTTATCGCTGCATGAGTCATGGCCGTCAGCCATTCTGGAACGTATTTTAGATGAGGAATTCGCCCATTATAAATATTGTACTGACAGGTCAGCCAGTCCATTAAGGAAAAGTTTGATTATTATTACAGTTGTGGAACGCGTTCTTCTGCGTGGTACAAGGTAGTCGGCTGGTATTCGTAAGCATAGTTTAGAAAGTTACAATAAATATCCAAGTAACAAAAACATCTGTAACGTTCGCTGTCACAACATTAGAAGATGGTTAGTTTTCTATGACAGTGTAATACTCATTCACATTTAGCGTCTGACAAAGTTATTCTTGATAGAGGCAGCCAATTGGGGAATCGAATGATACTCCTGAATGGAGAAGACAAGACTGTAGTGTTTTTGATAGCCTCATGTGGTTTATCGAGTTTTCTAAATTGGTTTATGGGGAACAAATTGTTAGGTTTTCTCTATTATTCTTATTTGTATGTTATACCACAGTAGTCGTGGAAAAAACTGTGAATCTCTGCAACTACTGCCAAAGTGTATATCATCCGTAGGAGTAGCAATTCAACCTGAGTACACTAATGAATTTGCTTTTGGAACTTTACTCACAAGAAGAAAATGTTTTGCAATTTACACAGTAGAGTAAATTTTCCAGATTTGAATTACCTCTGAGGCGTCATAGGTACAACAGGTAAATAAAAATATTAAAGCTTCTGAACATAAGTAAGGGGCTTCTGAAGTAGGGGCGGTTGAAAATGGTTCCTTCATGAAACAGAAATTTAGATGTTCAGTGTTAAGAGACTTATTGTACTTTCTGTGCAGCGCTAATTTCACTACTTCTACGTTATGAAACAAAAACTTCTTCATTTTCCAGAAGTAGGAAATATGAGAACTATGTGCAGACACTTTGCAAGAGTTGACTTCACAAAGGCTGCTCTAAGCAATTGACATCAATCGGCATGTGACGAGCAAGAAGTCTACGACGGATCAAGCTTGCAGTTAACGCAGAGAAGCCATGACACGAAGTCTTCTTCTCGCTGGAATAGAGAGCATGATAGAGGCTACGGAGTATTCTCACAGCGGCCATTAGAGACGGTTCACAAAATCAGCTGGATAAATTCAGGGAGTCAGTTCTTGGTGAAGATATCAACACAGTATTCGCTTTCACTTATTTACTGAAAACACCGAAAATGTGTTATATGTAAAGGGGTAAGAAGGTAAACTCGTTCTTTTTGAAAACATGTAGACTTTGTCGTCCTCTGTACGTACGCTCCAGCCCAAGTCCAAAATTGTATCTGTACTTTTTTTGATGCAGCTGGTTGGGCAGAGTTGACAGATAAAATAGTAAAAAAAAACAGAAAGGTGTTCTTTTATTAAAAGAAATGGTACTTTGTTTTCCCGTCAATGGGTTTCCACGGATACCGATGTACTTGAAATGCTTGGGTGAAGGTTTAAAAAAATCGGAAGTACATAACGCAGATTCAATAGTGCTAGAACGTGCCTAAGCTGCCAACACACTAGTATCTAGAATGAAATTTTCACTCTACAGCGGAGTGTGCGCTTTAAAGTTTGTAAGGTAGGAGACGAGGTACTGGCGAAATTAAAGCTGTGAGGACGGGGCGTGAGCCGTGCTTGGGTAGTTCAGTCGGTAGAGCACTTGCCCGCGAAAGGCAAAGGTCCCGAGTTCGAGTCTCGGTCCGGCGCACAGTTTTAATCTGCCAGGAAGTTTCACACTAGTATCTGATTCAAAATTGTCTCAATGTAGAAAAACCGTGATAGCTACCGAAAGAAGAGGTGTGCGGTGTGGTGGAGGGAGACAAGTGGGTGGAGGGAGCGGGGACCCAGACCTGCAGACAGCCGTGGTTCGCTGGAGCGTGTCGTCGCCTTTGCCGGGCGGTCGGGGCTATTTCTGCCGCTCCCGCTGTAACGGAGCAGGGCGGCTGCGACCGCTCGGGTGGCCGGCCGTCTCCCTTCGCGTCCCGGTAGCTCCGAGAAGTCGTAACGCGATTCTGTGTTACGGAAGCGCCTGCGTCTCCGCTTCAAGGTCGCGGCGTCAGCGGTGTCCGAGGCTACCTTGCGGACAGTGGCATTGTCGCCTTACTCGCGTTATCCCATATCTCACCTAAAGCGTGTTTCTCCACTCTGCCAAAATTCAATTATTTTTACATTTCAAAGATAGTATTGAATTTGCAGTTAAGGGTTCGCCTTTTTAATTTTCTTCAATTTTGTTGCACAATCAAGAACCAAAACCAGCTTTTCTTCCCGAAGGGCGAACAATTCCAATGTAGGAATAAAAATGGTTCCCGGAAGCACGGAACGCTTGTGTTCATCCTAAGATCCAAAAGGCTGTACATGGCAGAACTCAGACTGATATCGCGTCTCTTGACTTCCAGAACCTTCCGATACAATTCCAAACCGCCGCTGATGATTCCCCAAAAGGGCTAATCGCGTCATTTCCTGTAAATAAAAAAGATTTTGCAATCGAGACTGTCTTATTTCAAGTGAACCCTTTTAGTTCTGATCGTACCAGTTTCTCGCAGCCGTTAGGGCATGTGATCTATTTAATTACAACAGTGACTGACGAAAGCGTCTTATTATCGTTTTAGTGTGTGCATCGTGAAGCCAGAGATCTGAAACAGATTCGATCTTCAAGCTTATTTTATATCCAAACGGTGCATTTCCCGTCATGAGTTCCTTGTCCAAACATCACGTAGTAAGTACCTTGTAGAACGGGTAGAAGCCTATAATAGGAATTACAAAAATCCTGTATATTCCACATTAGTATGAATGTGGAAACATTGTCTGTGGAATACTAAAGCTCCACCCCAGATACTGCTGACATTGGAATCCCGAATTACTGTGTGGTCTCCAGTACGCCATGACCTATGCGTTTTCCAGCGATTACCACTCCACGTCCAAAGTCGGTTAACTCGCCATGTACAGTCATGTTCACTAAAAAGCTGTCAGTAACAGACCGCTCAGACATCGCGTGTACGCAGTGCCGTAAGCTGCACCAAACATTCGCGCGTCACACACAGCACATTTCAAAAGGGACAACCCTGCGAGTGACCTTTGCAAAATGTGCACTGATGTGATGTCTTTAAACATCTACATCTACGTGATTACCCTGTTATTCACAATTAAGTGTCTGGCAGAGGGTTCAATGAACCACCTTCAAGCTGTCTCTCTACGGATCCACTCTCGAACGGCACGCGGGAAAAACGAGCACTTAAATTTTTCTGTGCGAGCCCTGATTTCTCTTATTTTATTCTGATGATCATTTCTCCCTATGCAGGTGGGTGCCATCACAATGTTTTCGCAATCGGAGGAGAGAACTGTTTTAATGATTGCCACTCCAATTCACGGATCATGTCTGTGCCACTATCTCCCACACTTAACGATAGTATAAAACGAGATCCCCTTCTTTGCACTTTTACGATGTCATCTGTCAGTCCCATTTGATGCGAATCCCACACCGCACAGCAGTACTCCAGAATAGGGAGGTCAAGTGTGGTGTGAGCAGTCTCTTTAGTAGATTTGTTGCATCTTTTAAGTGTTTGCTCTACCCACAACATTATATTTGTGATCGTTCCAATTTAGGGTATTTGTAATTGTAATCCCTAAGTTTTTAATTGAATTTAAAGCCTTCAGATTTGTGTGACTTATCGAGTAATCGAAATTTAGCTGATTTCTTTTAGTAGCCATGTGAATAACTTCACACTTTTCTTTATTCAGGGTCAACTTCCACTTTTAGCACCACACAGATATCTTAACTAAATCATTTTGCAATTCGTTTTGGTCATGTGATGACTTTACAAGACGGTAAATGACAGCATCATCTGCAAACAATCCAAGACGGCTACTGAGATCTTCCCCTATGTCGTTAATATGGATCAGGAACAATAGAGGCACTACAACACTTCATTGGGGAACTTCTGGTTCTACTCCATAACTTTCCGTTTATTACTACGTACTGTGACCTTTCTGACAGGAAATCACGAATCCAATCGCACAACTGAGGCGATATTCCGAAGGCACACAACTTGGTTAGAAGACGCTTGTCAGGAACGGTGTCGTAAGGCTTCTGGAAATCTAAAAATATGGACCCAATTTGACATCTCCTGCCTATAGCACTTATTACTTCATGAATATAAAGAGCTAGTTATGTTTCGCAAGAACGATATTTTCTGAATCGGTGCTGACTAAGTGTCAATAAATCGTTTTCTTCGAGGTCCTTCATAATGTTCGAATACAGAAAATGTTCCAAAACACTATTGGAAATAGACGTTAGTAATATGGGCCTGTAATTCAACGGATTACTCCTATTCCCCTTTTAGGGTATTGGTGTTACTTGAGCAGTTTGCCAGCCTTTAAGTACGGTTGTATATAACTGCTAATTATGGAGCTATTGCATCAGCATACCTTGAAACGAACCTGACTGGTATACAGTTTGGACCGGCGGCCTTGACTTTATTAAGTGATTTAAGCTACTTTGCTACACCGAGCATATCTACTTCTATGTTTCTAATTTTCGCAGTTGTTCTTGATTGGAATTCGGGAATATTTACTTCGTCTTCTTTGGTGAAGGAGTTTCTGAAAACCATGTTCCATAAATCTGCTTTAGTGGCATTGTCGTTTCTAAGTGCACAGAGACTCGCACGTGATCAGATCTTGGTTCAAAGACGGTTGACAGACTTTAAACGTTAAAAAAAAATGTAGCATAACGCGCGTAATGAGACGAAAAGAACAGCGATTGTAATGTCTCATCTTTTAAGAATGCACGAGTATCTGTCTTTAGAGACAATGTGTAATGAGCACGTAAATCTTGAAGGCAGATGCCCGATTCAGCACCGTTAGGAAAGCGATTTTTTTAAAACATTTTGTGAAACATCAGTCTCCTGTCCTGTACTAACCTTTTCATCTCAGAGTACCAATTACAACCTGCGCCCTCCATTATTTGTTGGACATATTCTTGTCTCTGTTTCCCATGCAGTTGTTACCTGCTACAACTCCTTCTAGTACGAACGAGGATAATCCTTGACTTCAGAGATGTCCTATCATCCTGTCCATTCTTCTTGTCTGTGTTGTCCGTGTATTCCTTTCCTCACTGATTCTGCAGAGAAGCTCCTCATTCTTTACCTTATCAGTCCACTTAATTTCCAACAGTCATCTGTATCACCCCGTCTCAAATGCTTCGATTCTCTTCTGTTCCGGTCATCCCATAGTCCATCTTTTGCTACTATACAAAGCCGGGTTGAAAACGTACATTTTCAGAAACTTCTTTCCCAAATTAAGGCCTGCGTTTGATAATACTAGACTTTTATTGGACAGGAATGCCCTTTTTGCCAGTGCTAGTTTGTTTTTGGTGTTCTTCTTGCTCCTTCCGTCATTGGTTATTTTTCTGCCTAGGTAGCAGCTTGCCTTAACTTTGTCCACTTCGGGACCACCAATTCTGATGTTCTCATTTCTGCTACGTCTCATCACTTCCGTCTTTCATTTTCGCACTCATTAGACTGTTCATTCCACTCAGCAGATTCTGTAATTCTTTCTCGCGTCCATTGAGGATAGCAATATCATCAGCGAATTTTGTCATTGATATCCTTTCACTTTGAATTTTTATTCTACTCTTGAACCGTTCTTTTATTTGTGTCATTTCTTCTTCCATATATAGATTGAACAGAAGGAACAAAAGACTGCATCCCTGTCTTACACCCTTTTTAATCCGAGAACATCATTCTGGGTCTTCCAGTCTTATTGTTACCACCTGGTTCTTGTACATATTAGATATTACTCGGCTTCCACTATGGTGTACCCCTATGTTTCTCAGACTTTCGAACAGTTGCACCATTTGACATTCTCGAACGCTGAACGCTTTTTCGAGATCGACGAAACCTATGAACGTGTTCTGATTTTTATCCAATTTTGGTTCCATTATCAACCACACCACAAAACCTTCATCTTAACTGACTCTGGCCTCGGGTGGCTATGCAGTTATACAATTCTTGATAGTTTCTCGTCTTACCAAGCGAAGTAACAAAAAGAGACAGAAAAGATTTCAATAACAGCGGCACGGTTCGTCAAGGGACGTGTTTGACTAGTACGAGAGGTTCACAGAGATCCTCACAGACTGCACTAAAAATATTCAACGCTGCAGGCAGCACTCGTCTTATTTTCTTCACTCTTCCGGCGAACTGACATAAAAATCGCGAGTTTACAGTTAGAGTTTCGATAAGTGGTTTGTGTTGAGAAGCCCCAGGGAAACCCTAAAATGGAAGGAAAGCTTTTGGGAACTCACGTTTTCTATGACTTTCAAGCACGGATTCCGTGTCTACGTTAACTAGTTAGGTGATGACTGACCTGGTGGTCGTCTGTTTCAGTCAGTTGCCAGTATTTGGACTGATAAATGAGAAGTGATGATGTATAGTTTGTAATCGCTATACTGTATGTCAGTATGGCAGGTTAGCTCTCCAACCCCTGCGTAGTATCTCACATTACGAGAGCATATGACAGTAATCATTGATTATTCAGAGGAGTATCTTTCTCTCGGGTGCTCCAATGGCGAACACATTACTTGTTGGAACTGAGCTTCACCCTCTCCGTTCTTTTGATCCATTGTCATCTAGGGAGCTTGGTGGCGCAGTGATTACACCACTGAGCTCTTACTTGAGAGGAGCAGGATTCCAATCCACGTCACATGCAAATTTAACTTTTCTATGGTTTCCCTAACTCACCAACCAAAATGTAGGGTAGTTATTGTCATGAGATAACAGTCGATTTATTTTGACAGTTCAGGTTTTATCGGCGATACTTTTTAGTGGTCTGCTTTCTGGTTTTCAGCCGAGTTGATGATCCTGTCCTTATTCACATTGTTTCTAACAAATGTCCACTCAGTGAGTGCAGATAACAATAAAGCTCGTAGTACCGTTCGACCGCTACGGTCGCAGCTTCTAATCCTGCCTCGGGCATCGATGTATGTGATGTCCTTAGCTTAGTTAGGTTTAAGTAGTTCTGAGTTCTAGGAGACTGATACCTCAGAAGTTGAGTCCCATAGTGCCCAGAGGCATTTGAACAATTTGAAGCACATGAAGAATACCTGTGGGTCAGTTCTAGAAAGGGTCGTCCGTCTCCGGTAGCTGAGTGGT
Source organism: Schistocerca gregaria (assembly GCF_023897955.1). Lineage (NCBI taxonomy): Eukaryota > Metazoa > Arthropoda > Insecta > Orthoptera > Acrididae > Schistocerca > Schistocerca gregaria. The sequence goes on from NC_064922.1 coordinate 913,753,399, forward strand.
CAGCGCGTCAGACTGTCAATCCTAAGGGCCCGGGTTCGATTCCCGGCTGGGTCGGAGATTTTCTCCGCTCAGGGACTGGATGTTGTGTTGTCCTAATCATCGTCATTTCATCCTCATTGACGCGCAAGTCGCCGAAGTGGCGTCAACTCGAAAGACTTGCACCTGGCGAGCAGTATACCCGACGGGAGGCCCTCGTCACACGCCATCATCATCATCTAGAAATGGTGGGCGTAAAGCTGGCATAAACAGCTCGGCTGAACAGCAGAAAACATATCATTACTAGATTTCTTTCCCCATTTTTGCCCAATCAGAGCTTCACTTGTGATCTTATTATCGACTGTATCTAAATCCTAGCCACCTTTCTACGTACTCATGTGCAACAACGCACTCACCGGTCGACAAGTTACACACTGAACAAACTAAATTGAAGAATGCTACCGTTTCAACACAATCCTCCGAACACTGTCGGACTGTAAGACAGTGTTTACCTGCTTTTTTAAAAAAAATCTTTATTTCCAAATCTTAATAATTGTACAATTTTAACCCACTACCTTATATGATTAGTGGGTCCATATGATGATACAATGGTTACAATTGCAGCTAAAGCCTGAGTTATATTTAAGTAACTAGTTAGTAAAGTGAGCTATGGGATAACTGCAATGGGCAAAGTTAGTTGATTTTGATTGTATGTGACTTACTTAATTAACTAGTTACTAATGCCTACAGCGTTACATACGTGTCAGTCAAATGTATAAACCTACTTATAGAGCCTTGCACTGGGATGGCCAAGATGTTAGTCACTGCAGGTTCCTAGAAATAGTAACTAATCTAAGTCGTACAACCAATCCTATCCTAAAGTCAAGTTCGGTGCTTGTCCATGATCGGTAATGGTGCACCCCACTCCCCATAAGTCCCTAACGCGGCGGATTTCCAGACTGTTTTGTGTAAACGTTCAGCCTCAAGTTGTCCAGTCGGTACGTGTGTTCGTTCTCCGGTCGCAGGTTGTACTCAGCGCCCTGGTGGCCGTGGCGGTGGCGAGGCCCGGCTTCCTGCACGGCGCCCTGCCCTACTCGGCCATCCACGCCCCCATCGCCTACGCCGCCGCCCCCGTCGCGCTGACGTCGCAGTACCACGCGCAGGACGAGCTGGGCCAGTACAGCTACGGCTACCACGGCGGCCTCTCCGCCAAGTCGGAGGCGCGCGCCTTCGACGGCTCCGTCGCCGGCGGCTACTCGTACGTGGACGAGAAGGGCGAGCTGCAGAGCGTGCGCTACACGGCCGACGCCGTCAACGGCTTCCGCGTCGCCGCCTCCAACCTGCCCGTCGCCCCCGCCGCCCCCGAGGCCCCCGCCCTCGAGGCCCCCAAGCCCGTCGAAGACACCCCCGAGGTGGCCGAGGCTAAGGCCGCCCACGCCGCCGCCGTGGCCGACGCCGCCGCGCGCGCCGCCGCCGCCCCCGAGGAGCCCGAGCCCGCCCCCGTGGCCGTGCCCGCCGCCCCCGCCGTCATCCCCGCCGCGCCGGCCGCCACCGTCGCCTACTCCGCCCCCGCCGTGGTGGCCGTCAACCCGGCCAAGTCGTTCGCCTACTCGACGGTGGCCGCCGCCCCCTTCGGCCACCTGGCGCCCATCAGCTACGGCTACCACGCCGTGGCTGCCGGCCCCGCCATCAGCTACTCGGTGGGCGCCGCCGCCCCCGTCGCCATCGCCGCCGCCCCCGCTGAGGCCAACATCGTCATCAACGACAAGGGCGTGCCCGAGTACACACCCGAGGTGGCCGCCGCGCGCGCCGCCGACGCCATTGCCCACCTGCAGGCCAAAGCCCGCATCTTCGGCTGAGCCCCCACCACCGCCACTCTGCTGCTAGTCCCGCGATCGCCACGGCTCACCATACCTACAACGGACCAGGCATCATAATACTCCTGGCGACATTCTAGCCGCCGACTTACTCTGTACAAAGTTAGGCAGATTAAATTTATTTTCGCAAACACAATCACAGTTTCGTTATTTCTGCATCGATCCTTCCTTCTGACTTAAGTGTTGAAATAAATGAAATGATCATATGGCATTTAATGGCCGGGGTATCCCCTGCGGGGTTCGGCCGCAGTATTGCAAGTTCTTTTAGTTCACGCCACTTCGGCGACTTGCGTGTCAACGATGATGAAAATGATGATGGGCACACAACACCCAGTCCTCTGCTGGGAATCGAACCTGGTGACCCCTTCATGTGATACACTGTAAGGCTACCGCTGCGCTACGCAGGTGGACGAGTTAAGTGTTTATACAGGGTTATTCGTATGTACCTCCAGTGTTTCAGAAGATGACTTCGCGACAACTACAAGACATAAAAACAAATAGAAACATACGAAGGGTGTCCAGAAAGTCCCTATTGGTCGCGAAATTAAAAACACAGTGAAAATCCGATGAAGCTTGGTAGATCTACATCTACATCTGCTTATATACTCCACAAGCCACCCAACGGTGTGGCGGAGGGCACTTTACGTGCCACTGTCATTGCCTCCCTTTTCTGTTCCAGTCGCGTATGGTTCGCGGGAAGAACGACTGTCTGAAAGCCTCCGTGCGCTTTCGAATCTCTCTAATTTTACATTCGTGATCTCCTCGGGAGGTATAAGTAGGGGGAAGTAATATATTCGATACCTCATCCAGAAACGCGCCCTCTCGAAACCTGAACAGCAAGCTACAACGCGATGCAGAGCGCCTCTCTTGCAGAGTCTGCCACTTGAGTTTCCTAAACATCTCCGTAACGCTATCACGGTTACCAAATAGCCCTGTGACGAAAGGCACCCCTCTTCTTTGGATCTTCTCTATCTCCTCTGTCAACCCGGTCTGGTACGGATCCCACACTGATGAGCAATACTCAAGTATAGGTCGAACGTGTGTTTTGTAAGCCACCTCCTTTGTTGAAGGACTACATTTTCTAAGGACTCTCCCAATGAATCTCAACCTGGTACCCGCCTTTCCCAACAATTAATTTTATATGATCATTCCATTTCAAATCGTTCCGCACGCATACACCCAGATATTTTACAGAAGTAACTGCTACCAGTGTTTGTTCCGCTATCATATAATCATACAATAAAGGATCCTTCTTTCTGTGTATTCGCAATACCTTACATTTCTCTATGTTAAGGGTCAGTTGCCACTCCCTACACCAAGTGACTATCCGCTGCAGATCTTCCTGTATTTCGCTACAATTTTCTAATGTTGCAACTTCTCTGTATACTACAGCATCATCCGCGAAAAGTCACATGGATCTTCCGACACTATCTACTAGGTCATTTAGATATATTGTGAAAAGCAATGGTCCCATAACACTCCCCTGTGGCACGCCAGAGGTTACTTTAACGTCTGTAGACGTCTCTCCATTGATAAAAACATGCTGTGTTCTGTTTGCTAAAAACTCTTTAATCCAGCCAGGCGACAGTGCGGAACTGTTTCGAACGCCTTCCGGAAGTCAAGGAAAATAGCCTCTACTTGGGAGCCTGTATCTAATATTTTCTGGGTCTCATGAACAAATAAAGCGAGTTGGGTCTCACACGATCGCTGTTTCCGGAATCCATGTTGATTCCTACAGAGTAGATGACACGCGAGCAAAAAACATGTACTATAATTCTACAACAGATCGACGTCAGAGATATAGGTCTATAGTTTTGCGCATCTTCTCGACTACCCTTCTTGAACACTGGGACTACCTGTGCTCTATTCCAATCATTTGGAACCTTCCGTTCCTCTAGAGACTTGCGGTACACGGATGTTAGAAGGGGGGCAAGTTCATTCGCGTACTCTGTGTAGAATAAAATTGGTATCTCGTCAGGTCCAGTGGACTTTGTTGAGTGATTCCAGTTGCTTTTCTATTCCTTGGACACTTATATCGATGTCAGCCATTTTTTCGTTTGTGCGAGGATTTAGAGAAGGGACTGCAGTGCGGTCTTCCTCTGTGAAGCAGCTTTGGAAAAACGTGATTAGTATTTCAGCTTTACTCGTGTCATCCTCTGTTTCAATGCCATCATCATCCCGGAGTGTCTGGATATGCTGTTTCGAGCCACTTACTAGGATTTTCTGTCAAGTTGGTACATAGAATTTTACTCTCGAATTCACTGAACGCTTCACGCATAGCCCTCCTTACGGTAACTTTGACATCGTTTAGCTTCTGTTTGTCTGAGAGGTTTTGGCTGCGTTTACACTTGGAGTGAAGCTCTCTTTGCTTTCGCAGTAGTTTCCTAACTTTGTTGTTGAACTACGGTGGTTTTTTCCCGTCCCTCACAGTTTTAATAGGGGCATACCTGTCTAAAACGCATTTTACAATTGCCTTGAACTTTCTCCATAAACGCTCAACATTGTCAGTGTCGGAACAGAAATTTTCGTTTCTTCTGTTAGGTAGTCTGAAATGTGCCTTCTATTACTCTTGCTAAACAGATAAATCTTCCTCCCTTTTTATATTCCTATTAACTTCCATATTCAGGGAAGCTGCAAGGGCCTTATGATCACTGATTCCCTGTTCTGCGCTTACAGAGTCGAAAAGTTTGGGTCTGTTTGTTATCAGTAGGTCCAAGATGTTATATCCACGAGTCGGTTCTCTGTTTAATTGCTCGAGGTAATTTTCGGATAGTGCACTCAGTATAACGTCACTCGATGCTCTGTCCCTACCACCCATCCTAAACATCTGAGTGTCCCAGTCTATATCTGGTAAATTGAAATCTCCACCTAAGACTATAACATGCTGAGAAAATTTATGTGAAATGTATTCCAAATTTTCTCTCAGTTGTTCTGCCACTAATGCTGCTGAGTCGGGAGGTCGGTAAAAGGAGCCAATTACTAACCTAGCTCGGTTGTTGAGTGTAACCTCCACCCATAATAATTCACAGGAACTATCCACTTCTACTTCACTACAGGATAAACTACTACTAACAGCGACAAACACGCCACCACCGGTTGCATGCAATCTATCCTTTCTAAACACCGTTTGTGCCTTTGTAAAAATTTCGGCAGAATTTATCTCTGGCTTCAGCCAGCTTTCTGTACCTATAACGATTTCAGCTTCGGTGCTTTCTATCAGCGCTTGAAGTTCCGGTACTTTACCAATGCAGCTTCGACAGTTTACAATTACAATACCGATTGCTGCTTGGTCCCCGCATGTCCTGACTTTGCCCCGCACCCTTTGAGGCTGTTGCCCTTTCTGTACTTGCCCGAGGCCATCTAACCTAAAAAAAACGCCCAGTCCACGCCACAAAACTCCTGCTACCCGTGTAGCCGCTTGCTGCGTGTAGTGGACTCCTGACCTATCCAGCGGAACAAGAAACCCTACCACCCTATGGCGTAAGTCGAGGAATCTGCAGCCCACAGGTCGCAGAACCGTCTCAGCCTCTGATTCAGACCCTCCACTCGGCTCTGTACCAAAGGTCCGCAGTCAGTCTTGTCGACGATGCTGCAGATGGTGAGCTCTGCTTTCATCCCGCTAGCGAGACTGGCAGGCTTCACCAAATCAGATAGGCGCCGGAAGCCAGAGAGGATTTCCTCCGATCCATAGCGACACACATCACTGGTGCCGACATGAGCGACCGTCTGCAGATGGATGCACCCTGTACCCTTCATGGCTTCTGGAAGGACCCTTTCCACATCTGGAATGACTCCCCCCGGTATGCACGCGGAGTGCACATTGGTTTTCTTCCCCTCTCTTGCTGCCATATCCCTAAGGGGCCCCATTACGCTCCTGACTTGGAGCTCCCAATTAGCAGTAAGCCCACCCTCTGCGACCGCCCGGATCTTGCAGACTGAGGGGCAACCTCTGGAACAGGACAAGCAGCCATGTCCGGCCGAAGATCGGTATCAGCCTGAGACAAAGCCTAAAACCGGTTCGTCAGACAAACTGGAGAGGCCTTCCGTTCAGCCCTCTGGAATGTCTTTCGCCCCCTGCCACACCTCGAGGCGACCTCCCACTCTACCACAGGTGAGGGATCAGCCTCATTGTGGGCAGTATCCCGGGCAGCCACAGTAGTAGTCCGATCGGGGGATGCGTGGGACGAGCTGGCCGTCCCCGACAAACCCCCAATCCGGACCCCCACAGTGATGCCCATTGGCAACAGCCTCAAGCTGTGTGACTGAAGCCAACACTGCATGAAGCTGGGAGCAAAGGGATGCCAACTCAGCCTGCATCCGCACACAGCAGTTGCAGTCCCTATCCATGCTAAAAACGCACGTCAACAGAGAGCACAATTATTTCGACACAAAATTTAAACGTCATTAAAATACAAGATTTTACACTATTCAGGTACTGAAATGCGATGTTGCAACTCTCAAATACTATAATACGACCGAAATTTATGAATTAAACAATGCAAATACCAAAAAACACGCAAAGAAATTAAGAGTTAAACTATGTAACATATAAGTGAGCTAAGAGTATACGACTTGCTGCTGCAGCTGCTTATCCAACGGCGTCAGGGAGCAGATATTTTGGGCTGTGTTTCTAGTATGCCCCTCGAACGCGTCACGTCGCTCTTTGCAGTTCTGAGCGCACAGAACCACGAGAGACAATATATATCGTCTCCCGTAAAGTATGTGTACTTGCAAGAGATTTCCATTGATTTCATACATCTACATCTGCATGATTAAACTGCAGTTCACAATTAACGGCCTAGCGGAGAGTTTATGCAACCACCGTCGCCGGCCGCTGTGGCCGAGCGGTTCTGGGCGCTTCAGTCCGAAACCGCGGGACGGCTACGGTCGCAGGTTCGAATCCTGCCTCGGACATGGATGTTTGCGATGTCCTTAGGTTAGTTAGGTTTAAATAGTTCTAAGTTCTAGGGGACTGATGGCCTCAGATGTTAAGTCCCAAAGCGCTCAGAGCCATTTGAACCATTTGAACCACCGTCAAGTTATTTATCTAGTGTTGCGCTCTCTCACGCCGTGTAGCAAAAACGAACACTTAAATTTTTCTGTCCGAGCTCTGATTTCTCTAACTTCAGTACGATGATCATTTCTCCATATGTACGTAGGTGCCAACAGAATATTTTCACAATCGGAGGAGAAAGTTGGTAATTGAAACTTCACCAGAAGACCCTGCCGCATAGATGAACACCTTTATTTTAATGATTGCAACCCAGTTCAAGTATCATGTTCGTAGTATTCTCTCAGCTATTTTGCGATACATAGCTAACACTTGGTTTAAGAATCATGAAAGAAGGTTGTATACGTGGAAGAACCCTGGAGATACTAAAAGGTATCAGATAGATTATATAATGGTAAGACAGAGATTTAGGAACCAGGTTTTAAGTTGTAAGGGATTTCCAGGGGCAGATGTGGACTCTGACCACAATCTATTGGTTATGACCTGTAGATTAAAACTGAAGAAACTGCAAAAATGTGAGAAATTAAGGAGATGTGACCTGGATAAACTGAAAGAACCAGAGGTTGTACAGAGTTTCAGAGAGAGCATAAGGGAACAATTGACAGGAATAGGGAAAAGAAATACAGTAGAAGAAGAATGGGTAACTCTGAGGGATGTAGTAGTGAAGGCAGCAGAGGATAAAGTAGGTACAAAGACGAGGGCTGCTAGAAATCCTTGGGTAACAGAAGAAATATTGAATTTAATTGATGAAAGGAGAAAATATAAAAATGCAGTAAATGAAGCAGGCGAAAAGGAATACAAACGTCTCAAAAATGAGATCGACAGGAAGTGCAAAATGGCTAAACAGGGATGGCTAGAGGACAAATGTAAGGATGTAGAAGCTTATCTCACTAGGGGTAAGATAGATACTGCCTACAGGAAAATTAGAGAGACCTTTGGAGAGAAGAGAACCACGTGTATGAATATCAAGAGCTCAGATGGCAGCCCAGTTCTAAGCAAAGAATGGAAGGCAGAAAGGTGGAAGGAGTATATAGAAGGTTTATACAAGGGCGATGTACTTGAGGACAATATTATGGAAATAGAAGAGGATGTAGATGAAGACGAAATGGGAGATACGATACTGCGTGAAGAGTTTGACAGAGCACTGAAAGACCTGAGTCGAAACAAGGCCTTCGGAGTAGACAACATTCCATTAGAACTACTGACGGCCTTGGGAGAGCCAGTCATGACAAAACTCTACCAGCTGGTGAGCAAGATGTATGAGACAGGCGAAATACCCTCAGATTTCAAGAAGAATATAATAATTCCAATCCCAAAGAAAGCAGGTGCTGACAGATGTGAAAATTACCGAACTATCAGTTTAATAAGCCACGGCTGCAAAATACTAACGCGAATTCTTTACAGACGAATGGAAAAACTGGTAGATGCAGACCTCGGGGAGGATCAGTTTGGATTCCGTCGAAATGTTGGAACACGTGAGGCAATACTGACCTTACGACTTATCTTAGAAGAAAGATTAAGAAAAGGCAAACCTACGTTTCTAGCATTTGTAGACTTAGAGAAAGCTTTTGACAATATTGACTTGAATACTCTTTTTCAAATTCTGAAGGTGGCAGGGGTAAAATACATGGAGCGAAAGGCTATTTGCAATTTGTACAGAAACCAGATGGCAGTTATAAGAGTCGAGGGGTATGAAAGGGAAGCAGTAGTTGGGAAGGGAGTGAGACAGGGCTGTAGTCTCTCCCCGATTTTATTCAATCTGTATATTGAGCAAGCAGTGAAGGAAACAAAAGAAAAATTTGGAGAAGAAATAAAAACTTTGAGGTTCGCCGATGACATTGTAATTCTGTCAGAGACAGCAAAGGACTTGGAAGAGCAGTTGAATGGAATGGATAGTGTCTTGAAAGGAGGATATAAAATGAACATCAACAAAAGCAAAACGAGGATAATGGAATGTAGTCGAATTAAGTCGGGTGATGCTGAGGGAATTAGATTAGGAAGCGAGACACATAAAGTAGTAAGGGATCGGGTGATGCTGAGGGAATTAGATTAGGAAGCGAGACACATAAAGTAGTAAGGGAGTTTTGCTATTTGGGGAGCAAAATAACTGATGATGGTCGAAGTAGAGAGGATATAAAATGTAGACTGGCAATGGCAAGGAAAGCGTTTCTGAAGAAGAGAAATTTGTTAACATCGAGTATAGATTTAAGTGTCAGGAAGTCATTTCTGAAAGTATTTGTATGGAGTGTAGCCATGTATGGAAGTGAATCATGGACGATTACTAGTTTGGACAAGAAGAGAATAGAAGCTTTCGAAATGTGGTGCTACAGAAGAATGCTGAAGATTAGATGGGTAGATCACATAACTAATGAGGAAGTATTGAATCGGATTGGGGAGAAGAGAAGTTTGTGGCACAACTTGACCAGAAGAAGAGATCGGTTGGTAGGACATGTTCTGAGGCATCAAGGGATCACAAATTTAGCATTGGAGGGCAGCGTGGAGGGTAAAAATCGTAGAGGGAGACCGAGAGATGAGTACACTAAGCAGATTCAGAAGGATGTAGGTTGCAGTAGGTACTGGGAGATGAAGCAGCTTGCACAGGATAGAGTAGCATGGAGAGCTGCATCAAACCAGTCTCAGGACTGAAGACAACAACAACAACAAAAAGTGTTGCGCTTCTTTGATTTCTTTCAATGTCCTCCGTCAGTCCCATCGGATTCGGACCCCACACTGCACTGCAATACACCAGAAGAGGGAGGACAAGAGTGGTTTGAGCATATTCCTTAGTAGATCTGTTTTAGTTTCTAAGTACTCTGCCAATAAATCGTTCTCTTGCTCTGCATTATCTATGTGATCGCTCCGATTTCAAATACTCGTAATTGTACTCCCAAAGTATTTACAGCGTTTAGATTTTTGTGATTTATCGTGTAACCGACATTCACCGGATTTCCTTTAGTATTCATCTGCATGACTTCACACGTTTCATTATTTAGAGTCAGCTTTCGCTTTTCGCACTGTACGTACATGTTATCTAAATCGTTTTTTAGTTGGATATGATCATTTGACGACTTTACAAGACGATAAATTACAACATCTGCAAACAATCGAATGGCGCTCAGTTTGTCACCCATGTTGTTTATGTACAGCAGGAACAGCAGATCGCCTATAACAAAATGGTTCAAATGGCTCTGGCCACTATGGGACTTAACTTCTGACGTCATCAGTCCCCTAGAACTTAGAACTACTTAAACCTAACTAACCTAACGACACCACACACATCCATGCCCGAGGCTGAATTCGAGCTTGCGACCGTGGCGGTTGCGCGGTTCCAGACTGTAGCGCCTAGAACCGCTCGGCCACTCCTGCCGGCACGCCTACAACAGTTTCTTGGCGAACACTAGATATTTTTTCTGTTTTACGCCATGACTTTTCGCCATTTACTACGAACTGTGACTCTTCTGAGAGGAACCCTCGTATCCAGTCGCAAAAGTGATGCAATACTCTATAGGTACTCAATTTGATTACAAGAAGTTTGTGTAGAACAGTGTCAACAGCCCCTAGAAATCTCAAAATATGGAATCTATTTGACGTCTCCTGTCGATAGCACTCATTACTTCTCGAGAACAAAGGGATAGTTGTATTTAAAGACAATGTTTTCAGAATCCGTGTTGACTATTAATAAATCGTTTTCTTCGAAGTAATTCATAATGTTCGCCTACCGTGTATGTTCCAAAATCCCACTGCAAACTTATCTTCTGTATTTCGCAGTGTCCTGAAAGAGTGCTGACAAGGAGTATTCTTTGATGTCACTTGTTATACTCCTTGAGCTACAAGTCTACTACCTTGCGTTCAACTATTTATCTTGAAACTAATTGATTCTATTTCAAATGCTTCAAATGGCTCTGATCTCTATGGGACTTAACATCTATGGTCATCAGTCCCTAGAACTTAGAACTACTTAAACCTAACTAACCTAAGGACATCACACAACACCCAGTCATCACGAGGCAGAGAAAATCCCTGACCTCGCCGGGAATCGAACATGGGAACCCGGGCAAATCCCACTGCAAATCAACAACAATGCAGCGCAACCACACATAATGTAACTGGCATGCGTTTCCTTCTTCGTGGCAGTTCTCAGCTGCGCACTGCAGGGGAAATTATAGCGACCCTACGGCGTTTTCAAATAGAAGTGTTTGACCACCCACCATACAACCCAGTCGTGGTTATGAAGGCAACATTTTAGCACAGACAACGATGGGCTGCGTAGAGCATTGGTACAAAGCAGTGGCTGCTGCCTTCTCTGTCGAGGGTATGGGAATGTTAGTACAACGCTACGACGAATACCTTAGGCCGTATCTTGCATAAGCGACGGAAGCGACCGACAGCAAACGACTTCTGGATTCGCGACACTCCAGTGACAAGCAGCAGGATCGGGCGAAAAGCTCGGGTGTCCTGCGTGCGAGCGACCATGTCGCGCTACAAGATGGCTGCTTAGAGCCAACCATCTGTTTTTATAAAACGGCGTCCTTAACCTGTAGAATAGTGTAGGTGGAGAGTAAGGCTACACAATTAGGTTTAGTTAAGAAAATAAAGCGAAAAGAAATGTGTGCATGAAATTTACAAAGGGAGGAATCTCCATGGAGAATTTCATAAATATCACCAACTACGAAGATCACCAGACAAAATCTTCCAATACACATGAATGAGCAGAGGAGCATTCGACTATCTCATCAATAAATTAAAGACGAATGTTTTCTACATGATCAAGAACTTTTAACAGCCGATAAATGTGGAGGAATGACTGACTACATAACTGACTACTCTAAATACACAGATATACACATTACCAATGGTAAACAATAGTTAGCTGTGCTGTAACTGTAGCGTTACACTTTGAGATTACAGCTTCAAAAATGTCCCGGTTCGATGCCAGGTTCCTATATTTTAACTGACTCAGTTACAATTATGTATACTAAGTTTTATGTCTACTGTTTACACTGCATCGCTAAGTACATTTTAAAGGTCTTTCCAAAGAACTTGATCTTTAAGTATATACACACTTATCCCAGTATATCACCCACACTAAATTCCTAATAAATTACAATGAATCATGAAATTTTAAAGATATTTGGTGTTGTGAACGTAATTCGTCAGCAGTCAGTGTTAAGGCCAAGCGTTTTAATTAACCTAAATAGTCTGTAAAAGTAAAGCGTACAAAATTTTTGAAAAGAAAGTACACATTTTTTGAAGTGATTTATCTAAAAGTATGAAATAAAAAAATATTAGGGAAACCTTTGGTGCATCTCATTTTCTGTTCATGATTTCGATAATCATTCATTTGCTGATCTACTTACTTCTTTTACACAAATCATTTCATAAAATATTTGACCAATTTCTTTCATTTTTCATTTTCAAGATTTATTCAGAAAGCATGATCCTACTGACTCCTCGTTTTGCCTTCCTAACGTACTTGATTCGAAGGAAGCCTTTTTGACATTAAAATACCGCACCAATGTATCTTTTTATGTGCAAAATAGCTAGCCTTTGAAATCATGAAATTTTTGACACTTCATTTACATAGCTTGGCAGCAGCTTTTCGTGAACTATATCAATTTTTCCTCAACTCGTTAATTAAATTTCCGTTAATTACCCTGATGACTTTCAAACAGTTAAATATTTTCATACAAAACTAGATCTCACGCTGGTAAGTTTTATACCCCATTTAAATGTTTCTCTCTCTTTGTTTGGTTATGAAAATTTGGACAAAACCTCATGGTGTAATTTATAGGGATTCTTGTTTCCTCTCTGCTCACGCGTTTACAAAAACCATATAGAGTGTTAATCATACGATAAAATACTCCTTTCTGCATGGTGTCATTTCCAAAAATCATCGTTTCGATATCTTGGACTGTTTATGAGATACGACGATTTTTACGACCACTCGATACCTGAAGCGCATGAAAGGTTCGGACGCGCCTCGAGGGATCCGTCCGCGGATATAACAACCAATATTTCAAAAACAAAATGATATATCATTCCGCTCTCAACTTTAAATAGAATTGAGGTCATACAGGGTGTTTCAAAAAGTATCTACGTATTACAAAGTATTATTTTGTCCAAAGTATCGATCGCTGCGCGTCGGCTCGGCTGTTGGAGAAACGAATACAGAGTCTAATTTATATTAATAGCCGCTAAATGTCAGTTGTCTTCTGTTTTGTTTGGTTACCGTCATATGTTTCAAATGGCTACTCCGCAGCAGCAGTTACTTTGTGCTTCCGAGTTCGCGAGGTGCATTTCTGTGATTATAGTGCAAAGACGTTTCAGGTTGAGGTACCAAATTGATCCTCCGAATTAGTGGAACATTCGCAGATGGTATCGACAGTTTCTAGCTACAGGATGTGTATGTAAAGGAAAGAGTTGTGGCCGCCCGCGTGTTCCTGAAGGAAATGTTGCAGGAATTCAAACTGCTTTCCATCGTAGTCCTTCAAAATCAACTCATCGTGCCAGTAGAGAGTTACAACTGCCTGCAACAACAGTTTGGCGTGGTTTGAGCCGTAGGTTGGTTATGAAGCGTACAACTTACAGCCGTTAAAAGCTGTACAAACACAAACGTATGGCATTTTCTAACAAAAGTCTTTCGCACAAAGCATTGTGTTCAGTGATGAAGTGACTTTCCATGTTAGTGGTCAGGTAGACAAACACAATGTTCGAATTTGGTGCCTTCAGAACCCATATGCAGCCATTGAAAATGTACGAGATTCACCTAAAGTCAATGTGTTTTGTGCGATATCCCGATCATCTGTTTACAGCCTATTCTTCTTTGATAGAAACACGGTTAACGATCGGCAGTATCTGGCTATGTTACAAAACTGGTTGTTTCCGAGGCTGCACGAAGACAACTTCATCCTTCAACAAGACGGGGCGCCCCCTCAATGGAGTCACCAAGTGCGTGAATATGTGAATGAAACTCCACCGAACCGTTGGATTGGTCGTCAAGGAGCTGGCGACTCAGCATGACTCAGCTGGGCTCCACGGTCACCGAATTTGACACCCTCTGACTTCTTACTGCGGGGGTTTCGTTAAAAACGACGTTTGTATAGCACCACTCCCACAGAATCTGGAAGAGTTGAAGAACTGGATCCGCCATAACATCAATGACGAAGGACATGCTTGCTCGAGTATGAGAAGAATTTGAGTATCGATGTGATATTGTTCGTGTCGCTGATGGAGGACATACTGAATATCTGTAATCTGAACTTGAGAAGTTAGTTAACATGTGTGTAAAGTTTCATATTCGTGTGTCTTAAAGTTTAGTAAATATGTGCATTCGAAATATGTAATTCTTTTTGAAACACCCTGTACTTCATACTCAGTGATGTATGGCTTTCAGTGACTACACGGAAAGTCTACACAATGTGATTTTACCTCTGCAAATTCTTAAAAATTTCGTGCAGCCATTTACTCAATTTCGTGCAGCACATTAAGTATGACGAATAACGATAATAAATTCTGGCCTTTATCGAGCAAAGATATGAAGCTGTAGGATGGGGAAGAATCAAAATTTTTTCACCGAATACTTTTCTTAAAATCGGATGATAAGTAATTCATAGCTGTCGTCGCGTCCGGTCCACTGCTTTGCCGTGAAGACACGTGGCTGCCAGTCTCTGTCGCGCATGCCGCAGCGACAAGATTCAAACGCGTTTGAATTCAAATTTCACCAGTTGCAGCGGAAGACAGGCAGCGACACAGATGTCGCTCACGTAGGACACTTCTGCAGCTATACCTACGGTTGTGTTTTGTCGCCTGAAGCTGTCTCACGCTGTCGGTCTCTTCTATCGCTTACGCAGGACGCGGCCTTAGTCGGAGCGGGGACTATGTACAGAAGAAGCTGGAAGATGTAGCTAATGGTCACAAATAGAACATTTCTGATTTTTACTGTGGTTTACATTTCGCTACCGATCAGAACAGACTTTCAGGGCAATCCTCGTACCATTGAATAGAGCATTTCCTAAGTATTATTTCACATTGCAGTTGCTCAATAGACGCCCCATTCGTGACGCAGCAAACGTTAATAAGCGCTCTGCAAACACACCACGTCGCACATTATGAACTGAAACTTGGAGAGATGCGGCATATACTGATATGTGTCTTTTTCGGTATATCTTGTTATTTCAGTACAGTCGTCTTCCGAAACCCCGGAGGTACTTACGGAAAACGTTGTATTGATAAGAAGATGAAATGGAAGTCACATAGTGCAGAGTTTCTTAAGCGTGTCAGGTTAGCAAATTCAGAGGTGTGAATAATATCAAATTTTGCACACTATAATATCAAACAGTTATTCAGGAATGTCTTGTGATGTGATATTCTGGAGAAATCGCCACTGAGGTAAAAAGCGTTTGTTGCACAGGAACTTGTAATAAGGGTAATATGTGGCGTCCACTCTAGAATCTCTTCTTAACAGTTCTCTAAACAGTTGTGTGTATCTGCAACAATCTCATAGTTCATTAAGTCTCTTATGTATTTGTTGTCAACCATGAATCATAGTTTGAAAACAACAGTATCAAGCATAAATTTAATAGCAGAAGGAGAAATGATTTATACTGCCCATCATCCGCTTTAGTGTAGCACAGAAAGGAGTGAGCATTTCAGCCATAAAAGTCTCAAACCACCTATACGGTAACATAAAGTATCTAATGGATAATATAATCAACTTCAAGCACATGGTGGTATCATATCTGCTTGACAACTCCTACTCAACAGAAGATTTTTTGAATGAGTGTGTGTGTTTAAGAGATGATGGAACAGACTGAACATACACTCCTGGAAATTGAAATAAGAACACCGTGAATTCATTGTCCCAGGAAGGGGAAACTTTATTGACACATTCCTGGGGTCAGATACATCACATGATCACACTGACAGAACCACAGGCACATAGACACAGGCAACAGAGCATGCACAATGTCGGCACTAGTACAGTGTATATCCACCTTTCGCAGCAATGCAGGCTGCTATTCTCCCATGGAGACGATCGTAGAGATGCTGGATGTAGTCCTGTGGAACGGCTTGCCATGCCATTTCCACCTGGCGCCTCAGTTGGACCAGCGTTCGTGCTGGACGTGCAGACCGCGTGAGACGACGCTTCATCCAGTCCCAAATATGCTCAATGGGGCACAGGTCCGGAGATCTTGCTGGCCAGGGTAGTTGACTTACACCTTCTAGAGCACGTTGGGTGGCACGGGATACATGCGGACGTGCATTGTCCTGTTGGAACAGCAAGTTCCCTTGCCGGTCTAGGAATGGTAGAACGATGGGTTCGATGACGGTTTGGATGTACCGTGCACTATTCAGTGTCCCCTCGACGATCACCAGAGGTGTACGGCCAGTGTAGGAGATCGCTCCCCACACCATGATGCCGGGTGTTGGCCCTGTGTGTCTCGATTGTATGCAGTCCTGATTGTGGCGCTCACCTGCACGGCGCCAAACACGCATACGATCATCATTGGCACCAAGGCAGAAGCGACTCTCATCGCTGAAGACGACACGTCTCCATTCGTCCCTCCATTCACGCCTGTCGCGACACCACTGGAGGCGGGCTGCACGATGTTGGGGCGTGAGCGGAAGACGGCCTAACGGTGTGCGGGACCGTAGCCCAGCTTCATGGAGACGGTTGCGAATGGTCCTCGCCGATACCCCAGGAGCAACAGTGTCCCTAATTTTCTGGGAAGTGGCGGTGCAGTCCCCTACGGCACTGCGTAGGATCCTACGGTCTTGGCGTGCATCCGTGCGTCGCTGCGGTCCGGTCCCAGGTCGGCGGGCACGTGCACCTTCCGCCGACCACTGGCGACAACATCGATGTACTGTGGAGACCTCACGCCCCACGTGTTGAGCAATTCAGCGGTACGTCCACCCGGCCTCCCGCAGTCCCACTATACGCCCTCGCTCAAAGTTTGTCAACTGCACATACGGTTCACGTCCACGCTGTCGCGGCATACTACCAGTGTTAAAGACTGCGATGGAGCTCCGTAGGCCACGGCAAACTGGCTGACACTGACGGCGGCGGTGCACAAATGCTGCGCAGCTAGCGCCATTCGACGGCCAACACCGCGGTTCCTGGTGTGTCCGCTGTGCCGTGCGTGTGATCATTGCTTGTACAGCCCTCTCGCAGTGTCCGGAGCAAGTATGGTGGGTCTGACACACCGGTGTCAATGTGTTCTTTTTTCCATTTCCAGGAGTGTATTTAGCTGTCTCACTCTATGCATGTAAAAAATACTACTTAGGAAGTCACGTAAATGTTAACATGTTGAACATTTCTCACTGAGATAATGTAGTATGATGGTAAAGCCAGACTACATTGCTTTGTCGAAACTTAGGGACGAGATAAACTAAGGTGACATGTTAACTACCAGGCGGATATGAAAGAAAGCGCGGTGTTATGTTGCCAGAAGTCTCCCAGGTGTGCATAGAAAGTTTGACGTCGTATGACAAGACACTGTAGCGCCAAATGGGCCTGTCCCCGAAACTTGAGGAGGAAACGGGAAAGACAGTGCTTTTCTATTAGCGAGCAGTTGCGGTACGTTATGGTGATGTTCTTCATTACAACATGGACCGTAGAAAACATCTAGATAACTCCAAACATGCAAGAATCATCGGGTATCTGGAAGAGGGACCAAATGTGACGAGCTTAACCTGCGAGTTTGATGTGTGACAGCAACATTGTGCTACAGGTGAAAAGGAACCCACAGCAAACAGCGAGTGCAGTTGTAGCCTCGTTAAACAGGATTGAAAGGCACGCAATCTCGTACTCCATAGTGGCACGAGGACTACATAGGAGTGGTTCAAAATGGTTCAAATGGCTCTGAGCTCTATGGGGTTTAACTTCTGAGGTCATCACTCCCCTAGAACTTAGAACTACTTAAACCTACCTAAGGACATTACACACATCCATGACCGAGGAAGGATTCGAACCTGCGACCGTAGCGGTCGCGCGGTTCCAGACTGTAGCGCCTACATGGGAGTGGTCTCTTTATTTAACGACGAGCACGTTGTGTTCCATTGACACTCGCACATCGGCACCATCGTTTGCAATGGTGCCAAAAGGAGAGAGAAGTGCTGTTCTCGCATGAGATCAGATTCTGCCTGAGTAGTTATTCAGGTACCCTCATATGGCGAGAGGTTGGGACGCATGATGCACCCAGGAACATTGTCGAACATAATTGTTTGGTTGTACAGGTGTTATGGTGTGGTGAGGTGTAATATTGAGCCGGTCGTGGTGACCGAGCGGTTCTAGGTGCTACATTCTGGAACCGCGCGACTGCTACTGTCGCAGGTTCGAGTCCTGCCTCGGGCATGGATGTGTGTGATGTTCTTAGGTTAGTTAGGTTTACGTAGTTCTAAGTTCTAGGGGACTGATGACCACAGCAGTTGAGTCCCACAGTGCTCAGAGCCATTTGAACCATTTTGTAATATTGAGTGGGCGTACTGACCCCCAACTCTCTGAACACGTTACATTGACTAGTCAACGTTATTGCGACATTGTACTCCTACCTTATGTGCATCTTTTCTGGGGCGCGTTTTGGTGTGACTTAATTTTATGGATAACAATACGCGACCACGTCGAAGAGCGAAGGTGGAGGAGTTCTTGGAACGACAGGATGCTCGGCGAATGGAGTGGCCTACTCTCCCCCCCCCCCCCCCCCCCTCCCTCTGCCGTTTTTAATCTCATCGAGCACGTCTGGGATGCTTTGGGGTGACGTAACACAGCACGCCCCGCTCCACGAACGACCATCCAGGACTCGTTAGCCACGCTGGTGGAGAAATGGAAAACCCTGCCACGAGAACTCTCCATCAACCTTGTGGCCAGCGTCGGAGCACTTTTCAGAGCATCCTCTGACGTTTGAGGTGATCGCGCACTGTATGAAGAACCATGCCATGCCCTTTATAATGTCCAAGGGACCATCATAAATTGCGATGACTTCATTGTGATTATTGTCTCTGAATAAGAGCTCATTTCTGTTCGACTTGAATGCGTATTTCTTTCATTTTTCTTCGTTGCTCTACTGTAGCAGTTCTTCCCATTTATGCTCGAAGTTTCATCGAGCTATATTACCTGGCAGTGACACATCATGAGAAAGTTACTGTCGTGCTTACGCTTTGCGCACCCAGTATAGCTTAACATCGTCCGCCCCCGGTAGCTGAGGGGTCAGCGCGACAGAATGTCAATCCTAAGGGCTCGGGTTCGTTTCCCGGCTAGATCAGAGACTTTCTCCGCTCAGGGAGTAGGTGTTGTCCTAATGACAATGAAGTGGCGTCCAATCGAAACACTTACACCTGGCGAACGGTCTACCCGACGGGAGGCCGGAGACCCTAGTCACACGACGAGGGAGCCGTAGAAGGTAAAAAATAGGAGGAACACTGAGATTGAAATACGTCAAGCAAATAATTGAGGACGTAGGTTGCAAGCGCTATTCGAAGATGAAGAGGTTATCACAGGAGAGGAATTCGTGGGGGGCTGCATCAAAACAGCCAGAAGACTGATGACACCCCCCCCCCCAAAAAAAAAGGCTGAAGAGGTAGACAGCATTCCTAGAGATGTCTATTTCCATTCAACTGAATTGGTTGCTGAAGCGTTCATTATAACAGTATCTGTAGCTTTAGAGAACCTGAAATTCATCTCATCATTCCTCTGTATTTCTGTATTCCACTTCTTTACGCAATGGTTCCTCTGAATAGTCTCTGACATTGGGAACAATGGCGACAAACTAAGACAGAAGGGATAGAGTGCACTGTTTCGGAATTTCGGAAGGAGGGGGGGGGGGGGGGGGAGTGGGGAGAGTGTCAACCATGCGACATGCGGCTTTTCAACTTGGTGTGTAGAATGTATGAGTCTGTGGTACGTAGGGTCTGCGGCACACTTGAAATCTACTGTCAGCTCTTACCACTTGAGTCTACCAGGGGTATGTGAGTCAGCCGTTCGGAGTAAACGTTTTCCACACAATCACTAGGATAGAAATGACAGATAAATGCGAGAACTATCGCACGTTCGGATTAACGTTTTCTGCATTAAAGATTTTAACAAGACTAATGCACAGTACAGTGAAAAAAAATTGAGGATGTGTTAGATGATGATCAGTTTAGCTTTAGGAGAGGGAAAAGCACCAGAGAGGCGTTTCTGACATTGCGCTTGGTAATGGAAGCAAGACTTTAGAAAAATCAAGACATGTTCACGGGATTTGTCAAGCAGGAAAAAGCGTTAGGCGATATAAGATAGTGCAAGATGTTCTAAATTCTAAGAAAAACAGAAGCAACCTACAGCGAATGATGGATAATATGCAATACCCTAAGATGACAAAAGTCATGGGATACCTCCTGATATCATGTCTAACTTCCTTCTGCCCGGAGTAATGCACCAACGCGACGTGCCATGGTCTCAACAAGTCGTTGGAAGTTCCATGCAGCAAAAATGAGCGATGCTGCCTCTATAGTCGTCCACAACTGCGAAAGTGTTGCCGCCGCAGGATTTTGTTGTGCATAAACTGACGTCTCGCTTATATCCCACAAATTTTCGATGCCATTTATATCGGACGATCTGGATAGCCGAACCGTTCGTTCGAACTATCCAGAATGCTCTCAAAACCAATCGCGGACAATATTCTGGCCCACTGACATGGCACACTGTCATCCATAAAAATTCCGTTGTTGTTTGGGAAAATGAAGTTAATGAACAGTCTCCAAGTAACCAATGATGGGTTCAGTTGGACTAGAGGACCTCTCCGATTCCATGTAAACGCAGCCTACAACTTGTGGGGCCACGACCAGCTCTCACAGTGCTCTGTTAACAACTTGGGCCCATGGCTTCGCGCGATCTGTGCCACACTTGAAATCTACCAGCAGCTCGTACCAACTGAAATCAGGATTCATTTGACCAGACTATTGTCCAACTGATAAGGCCACGAACCCAGGAGAGGCGCTGCAGTCACTGTTAACAAGCGCACTCCTGTCGGTCGTCTGGTACCATAGCCAATTAACGCCATATTTCTCCGCACTGTCCTAAGGAATACGTTCTTCCTACGTCCCCGATTGATTTTTTCTGCTTTTTCTCGCAGTTTTGCTTGTCTATTAGCGCCGACAACAACCCCCGCTGATCTCGATAGTTAAGCGAACGCTGTCGGCCACTGCGTTATCCGTGATGAGAGGCAACGCCTGAAATTTGGTATTCTCAGCATATTCTTGACACTGTGGATCTCGGAATATCGAATTCTCTAACGTTAACTGAATCTTCCGTCGGTTTTTGATAAAACAACATTATAATAAATGACAAGCACTAGTTTGCTATTGTTCTGCATTAAAACAAATGAAAAAAATTATTTTAATTCCCTAACGATTCCTTAAATGGAATATCTCACGTGTCTAGCTGCAAATAACACTCCGTATTCAAAGTCTGTCAATTCCCGTCGAGCGGTCACAATCACGTCGGAAAATTTTTCACATTAATTACTTGAATACAAATGACAACTCCGCCAATGCACTCCCCTTTTTTACCTTGTGTACGCTATACTACTGAGATCGGTATATGTGCATATGCTGTCCTATGACCAAGAAGGAATAACACGAATAGAACACTAAGAACACAGTGCTCGGATCAAAAAGGGGGTAACACAATTTTATAGTCTTTTGCTCCTACTGTTCAATCGTTATAACGAAGAAGCAATGATTGAAATACAGAAAAGGTTGAAGAATGGGATTAAAATTCAGAGTGAGAAGATATGAATGATAAGTTTCGCTGATGACATAGCTACCCTCAGTGAAACTGTAGAACAATGATAGAACGTGTTGAATAGAATGAACGGTCTTCAGTGTAAACCGAAATCAGACGACAGTAATGAGGTGTAGGAAAATGGAGATTAGTGATAAACATGACATAAAAATTGGTGACCGCGATCTAGACGAGGCTAACGAATTCTCCTGCCTTGGAAAAGTAAATGAATTCTTCTACCTTGGCAACAAAATAACAGTAACAAGCGAAACAAGGACATAAAAAGCAGACTGGCATAGGCAAGGAGGGAATTTCCAAAACAGAAATCTGTTACTATGAAACATCGTCCATAATCTGAGGGCGACATTTGTGAGAATGTACATTTAAAGCGCAGCATTTCATAGTTGAGAACGGTGGTCTGTGTGAAAACAGCTAAAGAAGGGAATACAAGCTTTTGAGATGCGATGCTGTAGCAGGATGTTGAAAATTAGCTGGACTGATAACACACGAATGAGGAGGCAGGAGGGTAGGAGATGTGTTGGGGCAGCAGAGAATAACTTTCTGGTATTAGAGGTAGAAGGAGTTGTAGGGGGTAAAAATTGTAGAGGAAGATAGAGATTGGAATATGTCCAATTAATAATGGAGGACTTAGAGTGAAATGAAGTTAGCACAAGAAAGAAATTCGTAGCAGGTCGCATCAGATCAGACAGAAGACTAATGACACAAAAAAGTCGACCAAAAGCTTTAGTCGTACCTACCTTTGACGTGTTGCTATACTAAGATTCACTGCTGGTACTTCAGAGTGTTCGAAAAATTCAGTGTCAGAATCCTAAAGTGAGTTTTCTGATAAGGTAATCCAATGGTCTGAAGTGGATATATCAGGTGGCACGACATATTGTATGAGTAAACGCATATTGGGTAAGTATTTACAAACTGCTTGTTGTTGTTGTGGTCTTCAGTCCTGAGACTGGTTTGATGCAGCTCTCCATGCTACTCTCTCCTGTGCTAGCTTCTTCAACTCCCAGTACCTACTGCAACCTACATCCTTCTGAATCTGCTTAGTGTATTCATCTCTTGGTCTCCCTCTACGATTTTTACCCTCCAGGCCGCCCTCCAATACGAAATTGGTGATCCCTTGATGCCTCAGAACATGTCCTACCAACCGATCTCTTCTTCTGGTCAAGTTGTGCCACAAACTTCTCTTCTCCCCAATCCGATTCAATACTTCCTCATTAGTTATGTGATCTACCCATCTAATCTTCAGCATTCTTCTGTAGCACCACATTTCGAAAGCTTCTATTCTCTTCTTGTCCAAACTATTTATCGTCCATGATTCACTTCCATACATGGCTACACTCCATACAAATACTTTCAGAAATGACTTCCTGACACTTAAATCTATATTCGATGTTAACAAATTTCTCTTCTTCAGAAACGCTTTCCTTGCCATTGCCAGTCTACATTTTATATCCTCTCTACTTCGACCATCATCAGTTATTTTGCTCCCCAAATAGCAAAACTCCCTTACTACTTTATGTGTCTCGCTTCCTAATCTCATTCCCTCAGCATCACCCGACTTTATTCGACTACATTCCATTATCCTCGTTTTGCTTTTGTTGATGTTCATTTTATATCCTCCTTTCAAGACACTATCCATTCCATTCAACTGCTCTTCCAAGTCCTTTGCTGTCTCTGACAGAATTACGATGTCATAGGCGAACCTCAAAGTTTTTATTTCTTCTCCAAATTTTTCTTTTGTTTCCTTCACTGCTTGCTCAATATACAGATTGAATAAAATCGTGGAGAGACTACAGCCCTGTCTCACTCCCTTCCCAACTACTGCTTCCCTTTCATACCCCTCGACTCTTATAACTGCCATCTGGTTTCTGTACAAATTGCAAATAGCCTTTCGCTCCATGTATTTTACCCCTGCCACCTTCAGAATTTGAAAAAGAGTATTCAAGTCAATATTGTCAAAAGCTTTCTCTAAGTCTACAAATGCTAGAAACGTAGGTTGCCCTTCCTTAATCTAGCTTCTAAGATAAGTCGTAGGGTCAGTATTGCCTCACGTGTTCCAAC
Organism: Schistocerca gregaria; assembly: GCF_023897955.1. Taxonomy (NCBI): domain Eukaryota; kingdom Metazoa; phylum Arthropoda; class Insecta; order Orthoptera; family Acrididae; genus Schistocerca; species Schistocerca gregaria. The sequence goes on from NC_064922.1 coordinate 913,777,100, forward strand.
ATTTCTACGGAATCCAAATTGATCATCCCCGAGGTCGGCTTCTACTAGTTTTTCCATTCGTCTGTAAAGAATTCGCGTTAGTTTTTTGCAGCTGTGACTTGTTAAACTGATAGTTCGGTAATTTTCACATCTGTCAACACCTGCTTTCTTTGGAATTGGAATTATTATATTCTTCTTGAAGTCTGAGAGTATATCGCCTGTCTCATACATCTTGCTCACCAGATGGTAGAGTTTTGTCAGGACTGGCTCTCCCAAGGCCGTCAGTAGTTCCAATGGAATGTTCTCTACTCCGGGGGCCTTATTTCGACTCAGGTCTTTCAGTGCTCTGTCAAACTCTTCACGTAGTATCGTATCTCCCATTTCATCTTCATCTACATACTCTTCCATTTCCACAATATTGTCCTCAAGTACATCACCCTTGTATAGATCCTCTATATACTCCTTCCACCTTTCTGCTTTCCCTTCTTTGCTTAGAACTGGGTTTCCATCTGAGCACTTGATATTCATACTAGTGGTCCTCTTTTCTCCAAAGGTCTCTTTAATTTTCCTGTAGGCAGTATCTATCTTACCCCTAGTGAGATAAGCCTCTACATCCTTACATTTGTCCTCTAGCCATTCCTGCTTTGCCGTTTTGCACTTCCTGTCGATTCCTTTTTGCCTGCTTCATTTACTGCATTTTTATATTTTCTCCTTTCATCGATTAAATTCAGTATTTCTTCTGTTACCCAAGGATTTCTACTAGCCCTTGTCTTTTTACCTACTTGATCCTCTGCTGCCTTCACTACTTCATCCCTCAAAGCTACCCATTCTTCTTCTATTGTATTTCTTTCCCCCATTCTTGTCAACTGCTCCCTACAACCTCTGGTTCTTTTAGTTTAGCCAGGTCCCATCTCCTTAAATTCCCACCTTTTTGCAGTTTCTTCAGTTTTAATCTACAGGTCATAACCAATAGATTGTGGTCAGAGTCCACATCTGCCCCTGGAAATGTCTTACAATTTAAAACCTGGTTCCTAAATCTCTGTCGTACCATTATATAATCTATCTGAAACCTGTCAGTATCTCCAGGCTTCTTCCATGTATACAGCCTTCTTGTATGATTCTTGAACCAAGTGTTACCTATGATTAAATTGTGCTCTGTGCAAAATTCTACCAGGCGGCTTCCTCTTTCATTTCTTTGCCCCAGTCCGTATTCACCTACTACGTTTCCTTCTCTGCCTTTTCCTACTACCGAACTCCAGTCACCCATGATTATTAAATTTTCGTCACCCTTCACTATCTGAATAATTTCTTTTATTTGATCATACATTTCTTCAATTTCTTCGTCATCTGCAGAGCTAGTTGGCATATAAACTTGTACTACTGTAGTAGGTGTGGGCTTCGTATCTATCTTGGCCACAATAATGCGTTCACTATGCTGTTTGTGGTAGCTTACCCGCATTCCTATTTTCCTATTCATTATTAAACCTACTCCTGCATTACCCCTATTTTGATTTTGTGTTTATAACCCTGTAGTCACCTGACCAGAAGTCTTGTTCCTCCTGCCACCGAACTTCACTAATTCCCACTATATCTAACTTTAACCTATTCATTTCCCTTTTTAAATTTTCTAACCTACCTGCCCGATTAAGGGATCTGACATTCCACGCTCCGATCCGTAGAACGCCAGTTTTCTTTCTCCTGATAACGACATCCTCTTGAGTAGTCCCCGCCCGGAGATCCGAATGGGGGACTATTTTACCTCCGCAATATTTTACCCAAGCGGACGCCATCATCATTTAATCATACAGTAAAGCTGCATGTCCTCAGGAAAAATTACGGCTGTAGTTTCCCCTTGCTTTCAGCCGTTCGCAGTACCAGCACAGCAAGGCTGTTTTGGTTATTGTTACAAGGCCAGATCAGTCAATCATCCAGACTGTTGCCCCTGCAACTACTGAAAAGGCTGCTGCCCCTCTTCAGGAACCACGCGTTTGTCTGGCCTCTCAACAGATACCCCTCCGTTGTGGTTGCACCTACGGTACGGCTATCTGTATCGCTGAGGCACGCAAGCCTCCCCACCAACGGCAAGGTCCATGGTTCATGGGGGGACAAACTGCTTATGTATTGACAAACAACTGCCTACCACATCCGCATGGGTGGCTCTACTTGAGATAATAGTATACAATCGTCCACCTGGAATTCACTACTGATTACCACTGTTAATTGGTTGCCCATGATGCAGCAGTAGTTATTACAAGATGCAGCCTACGTACGATTCAGCGGGATGTGTGTCTGGAAAGCTGACAAATGTATAATGAAAAGTTTCGCAATGAAATTGGAGGAAATTTGTAAAGAACGCTATGACTCTCCTTCAAGCCAGAGAAGTCTGAACAGAGTTCTTGGGAAAGAATTATTCGAGAAGTGTAATTTGAGGAAACGGTTTTGGCTCTTTGTAATAAGATTTGTCAATACGAATCACTAACTTAACTGAACTGCACACGCTGAAGGTAGGCAAAGTACTGCAGGAGGAGCAGTCGCAACTCTTTCATAAAAATAGACAAAAAAAGATATTCACAAGTCATGCACTATTGATATTGCTGGTTTTGAGGGATAGTGATATAATTCAGTGAGTCGTACCTTTTAAGCAGTGCTGGTTCTCTGGAACATTCGAGGCTGAGCAAGTGTTTTCCCGCAGCAGCCACTGTCTCCCAGTTCTGTTCAGCAGTGTCCAAGCCCTACCGAGCACGCCCCTTTAAGCGAATAGTTTCGTGTAAAACCATAGTATACTGCCGAATCACACAAAACAGAATAAGCAGTTTTCAGATGTTGATAAAATATGATAAAATTAATATTTGTAAAGAAAAGAGACATCTTTCCGTGTAGGCAACACAGCCACGTTTCGTACAAAGCGTGCGCTTTATGTTGACAATACCTTTTCATGTGCCATCGCCGCAAAGAAGTCTGTTTCAGTTAAGAATTAGTACAATACCAGCAAAATCCAGGTTGTTTACATGATCAAACTCCATGTATAAAAGAGCTTCAATCGTCTGATTGCTCTACAAACGAATTGTGTTAAATATTTGACGTCAAGCATTAAGCTAAAAAAATTGGAAAAGGTCTGAAATTCAGCTTGAAGTTTGTTGGAAATCTGAAAAAGGTTTTTCATTATGAAACTCTGGATAAATATAGTCGATGATGGCACTCCGTTTTAAACAAAAGCAAGCTAGTTTTTGACGCATTTAAATATCTATGACGTCACATCTCCTGAACTGTGCGTCGTACGATGATATAATTTTGCAGAAACATCCAGTGGTATAAGTGGATTATGTCCGCGAACTACCTTGTGAATACGGTCTGTGGAAAAGTAGCAATAAACTAAAACTTCATGCCTGACGCTGAAGTTTTGCTGCAGGAAACGCAAAAACGCAGCAGGTGATAAACTTTCTTCCTTTCATCAGTTTGTGGGAGGCGTCAGGGATAAAAAGTTTCGTAAAACTTTGAAACTGTGTATATAGTTTGTTGGAAGCCGCTAAGTGCTGTAATTCTCAGATACTGGATGCAAAAAGACCGGGTATTTGTGCACCTTCATTTACGCAGCCTGAAGACAAACACACAGAATCTACTTTGCAGTGAACAGACAGTGTGTTGTGGGGCGATCACTCTGTTGTAGAAATAATTCGAAAGCCAAGATCGCTTAAGTACTGTTTACTGAATGACCAGTTTCAACATACTAAAGATCCGATGATGGCACCTTTAGTGTGTTGAAACTGGTCATCCAGTAAACAGTAATTAAGCGATCTTGGCTTTTGAGTTATTTGACACAAAATGTAACTCCAATACTTGTATTACCGTGATTGAAGTTTTTCATAGAAAGAAATGAGAAGGAGTGATCTATATGTAGTTTAACTGAATTTTTTATAGCTAAGATCGTGTTCAGAATGGTTTTTATAGAATATTTTCTAAGGTAAGATTGTCGTCTTCAGATCTTTAAAACCTTTTAACGACTGACAAGCATCAAGGGAGTGCTACATACGTAGACATGCTAAGTTCCACTAGGCCCATTCTAACTTTTATTATTTTTACTTGCGACAAACCTGTTCGTAATTTTATTTTTGACAAACCTGTATGGAATGTGGAACATACTTTCCACCGAAGCGTTAACAAGGCAAGAGTAATGAACATACAATGGAACGTTACAGACAACCAAACAAGCTCTTAAAGATCTAAGATGACAGTCTTACTTGTCGAAAACCGTCAATAGAAGGTCAACAAAAACAGTTTTGGACTCTTATCTTCGCTATAAAAAGTTTCTTTATTGTTTGTTGTGTTAAACTTCTAACATAACATCATTACTCTTAACGAGTAGATTATGAAAGCATTTAAAAATTTTAAATTAGTTCAATAATTGCGCGAAATATTGAAAATAATTCGTTTGTTGCCCCTGAAAGCCGTTACATATGCAATATTGCTTGAGATTGGTCTCGGGAAAACGGTTCAATAATGCAGGTAGTGAGTGACTGTTCAGGGTGGTCAGTTTGAACGATTGCTCTGAGTTTAAGTTGCTGGTATAAGGCAGGATTCCCCAAACTGTGTTCTACGGTACATTTGGGTTTCGGGGGAAGACAATAGTTGCTACTCGGAAAACTATCGATGACCTAGTATTGTTTATCTTTCGACGTTTTCATGTTGCTAATTATTTTAAAAAGTTATTACGATTTCTGTGTTATTGGTTTCTTTAAAATTGAAGTAATGACCTAAAAAAACAATTTTTCTCATTTTTTATAAACATTATTAATCTTCAAAATAAACAAATTGTTCTATCAAAGTACCAGGATTCCCAAAGTGTTCAGTCAGGGGAAAAGATTGGGAACCCCTGGTACAAGGTACAATTTGTTTATGTCAAGAAAGACCTAGTTATTCATTTCAGACCATTAATTTCTTACCACGAAAAGCCTACCGAGTCGGAATTCCCTACCTGTAATTTTTGACAATAAAGCATGTTGCACTCAATGTGCTTTGGAAGTCGGCGTTACGTAACTGCTGACGTTAGCGACAAATAAACTGTAATCAAAAGTTGGCGAAATCCACGATGTAGGAGGATCAGCAGGTCTAAGTTACAATTCACATTCGTTGCAATGTTGGTGGAAAGGTGGCGTATTCTGATGGTTTACGATGCTACTAAATTATACCTTGTCATCGGCAGAATTAATGTAAATATCACGGAAACTTGACGAAATACTAAAATAACAAATGTCAAAAATAATGTAATGTCCAACCGTAATGCATCTAAATGATGCCATTTGGGTAAGGATGACAGGGCGGTCGGACAGCTCTGTGTGGTCCTCTCGGCTTCAATGTTGACTTACATACACAAGTACATTTAAAATCAGTAAGGAACCATACGACTAATAAAAGGGTGTAGATGCTCATTGTAAAACTATGCTATCGTGTTATATAGATTTTTGGTGCGTATCGGGCTTTGTATTGGGGATAAAGTAGCCATGAATAATTAGGATGAAAAGAATGTAAATTAATGGGGTTGAGTAGGAAGAAAAATAAACTCGTAATATTCGGCTACAGTATTAGTATTGTCCTGTTTCACATACTGATGTCTTTTAAATATCTGTTCGTAACGTTGCAAGGCAGTTTGTAATGGAACAAGCATGTGACGAATGTGGTAGGGAAGGCGAATGGTCTATTGCGTTTTATTGAGAGAATTTTGCGAAAGGGAGGCTCATTTGTAAAGGAGACGGCTCATAGGGCTCTAGAGGGATCTGTTCTTGAGCACTGCTCGAGAGTTTTGGATCCACACCAGGTTGGATTAAAGGAAGACATAGAAGAAATACAGAGGTGGGCTCAAGATTTGTTACCGGTAGGTTTGAGAATACTCAAGTGTTACAGAGATTCTTCGGGAGCTTAAATGGGAAACCTGGAGGGAAGGCCACGTTCTCTTCGAGGAATACTCTTGAGGATATTTAGAGAAATTGCATCTGAAGCTGACGGCAGAACGATAGTACTGTTTCCAACGTACGTTTCGGCTAAGGACCACAAAGATAAGATAAGAGAAATGGCCGTCTTCCGGAGGGGTGTAGATAGTCGTTTTTCCCTCAGTATATCTGCGGGTGGAATAGCAAATGAAGCGGCTCGTAGCAGTACACCGTATGGTGGCTTGCTGAGTATGCATGCAGATGTAGATGTAGATGTTCCGTTCGATGGAACTCTAGATATGACTGGTGTCCGATAGAACAGAGAACACTGATATCGATAAAATACCAGGTTAGTGCCGACGATAGGTTTTTCCTAATCTGTGTTACTGCGTCCTTCTGTGAATTAGTTTATCATTACGTTCCCAGTCTTATCCAGTCAAGTGAGTTAAGAGACAGCGAATAAATTTAATTTTGTGGCCAGATTGTTTATTATTGCATGTCACGATGACCGTACAATACTATACGAAATAACACTGTAGCTACGGTTACCTCGCTTCTGAGAGCAATATTCATGTTGCGCCACCGACAATTTGTCTGTTTATTATGCGAGTCTTTGGTAACAAAGGAAGAGTGACGGCGGCGGGTCGGTTGCGTGCGGACTGCGGGAAGACCGTACGTCAGAGTGGAGTCTCATTAGCCAGCGCGCCTCATTGTCCAGTCTGCACACACGAACGGCCAGAGGGACACGCCGCTGACATATGGACGCGCGCCTCCATAAATAGCACGGCGTCGCGCCGAAACGTTAATGAGGAGAGGTTCCTACCTTCCAGTGTGTAACTGGATGAATAACTGCGGTCGCCCCAGTCTGATTTAGTAGCTCGCGCTGCTATGGAGATACATTTGCAAGCAGCAGTCAGTTAGTACTACTTTACCGGTGTGTGTTATGAATTCTGAAAGAAGCGTCTGCTTTTCCGTTAGTGTGAGAAGAACTCGAATAAAGTGGGTACGTGTTGGCGCTGTGGCATAAGATAAAAGGATACGACGGTGGATGCATGCACAAAGGTGTCGGTAAGTAACTGAAGATCTATATTTTCTTGTTCGCTTACTGTGATACCTAAATGTACGTGTTAAATGATAATACTCTGCATATTTGTGTGAAATTATTATTGATTCCCCTCCGTTGCCAAATTTTGGCTTTTATTACTTCTCCAAGCGGTAGCCGGAAATATCGAATCGTAATTACATATCACTGACACATAAAAAAATCAAACAAATAAAGAAATAGCGTAATTAAAAGAGTGCTGGTACATGAGTACACTGAGTCAGGAAAACTTACTCGACGTGCACGGACTCAAGCTTGCAGCTATCCAGCCACCACCATTTGGCCCGCAAATACAAAACTAGCGACAAGTAGTTTGTGGTACTATATGTTTAATGTTCATTCATCCTTGGAGAAACTAAAACATCAATCTTATATATTGATTCTCCACGCCACAGGTGTTATTTCTATGGTTTGTTATTGTGACTCCTTTAAAATAAGTGTAGTGGTTCGGAGATCTGATATAATGTGTTTAATTTGCATAACTATAATACAGTAGTTTGGATATCTGATGCCATAAATTTAATCTTGTTCGTTTTTCCTTGGGGAAGCTATAATTTCAATTGCGCATACTCATTCTTCACATTTTATGTACTAGTTCTACAGGTTTCTACATCTACATCTACGTCTATACTGTGCAAATCACAGGAAGTGCATGGCAGAGTCTACGTCCCATTGTACCAGTTATTAGTGTTTCTTCACATTCCTTTCACGTATGAAGCGCGGAAAAAATGATTGTTGAATGCCTCTGGGTGTCCTGTAATTGCTCTAATCTTATCCTCACGATCCCAATGTAAGCGATACGTAGGAGGTTGTAGTATATTCCTAGAGTCATCATTTAAAGCTGGTTCTTAAAACTTAGTTAACAGACTTTTTGGGGAAAATCTTCAAGACTATACCAGTTAAGTTTCTTCTGTAGCTCTGTGATACTTACGTACAGACCAAACAAATCTGTGAGCATTCGTGCCGCCCTTCTTTGTATACTTTCAATATCCCCTGTTAGTCCTATTTGGTACGGGTCCCACACACTTGGGAATTATTCTAGAACCGGTCGCCCGAGTGATTTGTAAAAGATATCCTTTGTACATTGATTCCAGTTCCCCAGTACTGCTTTACTAATACACCGAAATCTACGACCCACTTTACCGGCGACTGACCCTATGTAGTCAAGCCATTTAATACTCTTACAAACTGTTACACCCAGGTATTTGTGTGGGTTGACTGATTTCACCAGTGAAGTGTTGATATTATAGTAATAGGACACGAAGTTTTTACGTTTTGTAAAGGGCACAGTTTTACATTTTTGAACATTTAAAGCAAGTTGCCAATCTTTCTGTCACTCTGAAACCTTCTCAATATCTGGCTGAATGTTCATGCAGCTTCTTTCAGGCAGTACTTTATTATAGATAACTGCTTCATGTGCTAAAAACCTTAGGTTAACGTTAATATTGTCTGCAAGCTCATTGATACAGAGTACGAACAGCGAGGGTTCCAACACACTGCCCTGGGCCACACCCGAAGTTACTTCTACATATGACGATGACTCTCTATCCAACATAACATGTTGCGTCCTCCCTACCAAAAGGTCCTCTATCCATTCAACAATTTCACTTGATACCTCACGTGATAGTACTTTAGACAATAAGCGTAGATGTGATACTAGGTCAAACGCTTGTCGGAAATCCAGAAATACCGAATCTACTTGCTTGCCTTGATCCCAAGCTTACAGAATGTCGTTCTCACGTGCGCGTTGGGCTTCACATGATCAATTTTTTGGAATCTATGCTGGTTGGCGTGAAGGAGGCCATTCTATTTCAGATACCTCATTATGGTTGAGCTCAGAATATGTTCTAGAATTCTACAACAAATAGATGTCAAGTATATTGGACGGTAGGTTTCGTGGACTACTTCTACTGCCGTTCTTGAAGATGGGGTGTGGCCTGCGTTTTTTTCCGAGAACTGGCTACGGTTCTTTGTTCGATGGAACTACGATAGATTATACGTAGAAGAGGGGCTAACTCGACGCAAATTCAGTATAAAATCCGATACGGATTCCATCAGCTTTGTTCAGCTTTAACGATTTCAGCTGTTTCTCAGCAGTAACGACCCTAATTCTGATTTAGATCAACTTTTCAGTGGTACGAGGAATAAATTGGTGCAATTTTCTTGGGTTTTCCTTTGGAAAGGAAAATTAGAAGGCAGATTTAAGCATCATCGCATTTGCTTTGCTACCTTCAATTTCCGATACTGTCTCATTCGGTAGGGTCAGAACACTAACTTTGGTGCCACTAACAGCCTTTAGGGGTGATCAGAATTTCTTTGGCTTTTGTGAAAGTTGATTTTACCGTATTCTGCTACGGTAGTGACTGAAGGTTTCACGCATTACTCTCTTGGCAGCTAAAAGCGTTTCCTTCAACATCCCTATCTATACCCCTATGCTTTGTTTTACACCTTTGGCCAGTAATTTCCATTTCTTTAGAAGTTTCTTTACAGTGACTGCATACTATGCAGGGTCCCTCCCATTATGAACTGTTTTACTGCGTATATATCAATCCAGTGCATCGTCAATTATTCTTTTAAATATGAACCATAGTTCCTCTACATGCTCCTGCCCTGAGCTGAGATACGACGCTGCCAATTTTTTTTTTATCTACACTCCTGGAAATGGAAAAAAGAACACATTGACACCGGTGTGTCAGACCCACCATACTTGCTCCGGACACTGCGAGAGGGCTGTACAAGCAATGATCACACGCACGGCACAGCGGACACACCAGGAACCGCGGTGTTGGCCGTCGAATGGCGCTAGCTGCGCAGCATTTGTGCACCGCCGCCGTCAGTGTCAGCCAGTTTGCCGTGGCATACGGAGCTCCATCGCAGTCTTTAACACTGGTAGCATGCCGCGACAGCGTGGACGTGAACCGTATGTGCAGTTGACGGACTTTGAGCGAGGGCGTATAGTGGGCATGCGGGAGGCCGGGTGGACGTACCGCCGAATTGCTCAACACGTGGGGCGTGAGGTCTCCACAGTACATCGATGTTGTCGCCAGTGGTCGGCGTTAGGTGCATGTGCCCGTCGACCTGGAACCGGACCGCAGCGACGCACGGATGCACTCCAAGACCGTAGGATACTACGCAGTGCCGTAGGGGACCGCACCGCCACTTCCCAGCAAATTAGGGACACTGTTGCTCCTGGGATATCGGCGAGGATCATTCGCAACCGTCTCCATGAAGCTGGGCTACGGTCCCGCACACCATTAGGCCGTCTTCCGCTCACGCTCCAACATCGTGCAGCCCGCCTCCAGTGTTGTCGCGACAGGCGTGAATGGAGGGACGAATGGAGACTTGTCGTCTTCAGCGATGAGAGTCGCTTCTGCCTTGGTGTCAATGATGGTCGTATGCGTGTTTGACGCCGTGCAGGTGAGCGCCACAATCAGGACTGCACACGACCGAGGCACACAGGGCCAACATCCGGCATCATGGTGTGGGGAGCGATCTCCTACACTGGCCGTACACCTCTGGTGATCGTCGAGGGGACACTGAATAGTGCACGGTACATCCAAACCGTCATCGAACCCATCGTTCTACCATTCCTAGACCGGCAAGGGAACTTGCTGTTCCAACAGGACAATGCACGTCCGCATGTATTCCGTGGCACCCAACGTGCTCCAGAAGGTGTAAGTCAACTACCCTGGCCAGCAAGATCTCCGGATCTGTGCCCCATTGAGCATGTTTGGGACTGGATGAAGCGTCGTCTCACGCGGTCTGCACGTCCAGCACGAACGCTGGTCCAACTGAGGCGCCAGGTGGAAATGGCATGGCAAGCCGTTCCACAGGACTACATCCAGCATCTCTACGATCGTCTCCATGGGAGAATAGCAGCCTGCATTGCTGCGAAAGGTGGATATACACTGTACTAGTGCCGACATTGTGCATGCTCTGTTGCCTGTGTCTATGTGCCTGTGGTTCTGTCAGTGTGATCATGTGATGTATCTGACCCCAGGAATGTGTCAATAAAGTTTCCCCTTCCTGGGACAATGAATTCACGGTGTTCTTATTTCAATCTCCAGGAGTGTAGTTTACTGAACTAAATTTTTCTATTTGTTTCAGTTGTCCTTTGTACTTCGGTAATCATTGTTGTCATAACCGCGTCATGGTCACAGATACTGGTTTCGTTGTGGAAGTCCTTAAGGATGTCAGGCCTATTTCTTACAATTAGATCCACTATATTTCCATCATGAGTGAGGTTCCCAACTATCTGCTCTAGGCAGTTTTTAGAGAAGGCATTTAGCAATGTTTCACGGGCTGTCTCGTCACGCTCACCGTTAACAAAACGGTAATTTTCCCAATTGATTGTTAGATGACTAACGTCTCAAACAATGATTACAGGATGACTGGGCAACATACGTACAAGTGAACTGATGTTTCCTGTAAAGTTTTCTGTTACATCAGGAAATCAATCTGGTGGGCGATGGGACCAATTATTTTATGCGCATGTCTGATACTGCCTTGCCCAAACAATCTCACATCCAGCTTTAGTTACTATCTCGATGGATTTGAGTTTCTTGTCTACGGCGACAAATACACCACCTCCATTTCCCATTTGCCTTCCTTTAAATATACATTCAAATTTTTCTCAAAAGTCTCACTGCTATTTCTGTTCGGACTACTTCAGATAAGCGTAATGATTCACAGATATCTATACTCAAGACTTAAAGACTTATAAAGAAATCTCACCTGCAGGTGAAGGTTTGTCGAAATTAGTACAAATTAAACGGTCTGACTGACGTCAGAATTCTACCATGCCAGAATTATCTACAGAACACTTAATATCGTAAATATATAGCCACACAATTACATAAATTAACCCGATGATGTTAACTAAAACAACAGCGGTTTTTGGGTTGTTTGACAAAATTTATTATGGCTACTGCAAAACTTTGGTTTCGGGTTATAAGGTCATTTTCAAGTACATTACTGATTTAAAAGATGATAAAGCAAATATAAACTTGATAACAAGTCCAAGATAAACATCTCAACTTCTTAATGTTCGATCCTTTTGCTTAATGTAAAATTACTTCAGTGATCATTTTTTGAAAAATTGCATATTGAATTACACAATTCAGCAATTAAAAAAACTAACGTGACCGCCTAGAACTTTTTATCTACTGATGCACTGAGGCTCCAAGTTTTGCTTCTATCTGGGAGTTGTGATATCATCTAAAAGAGGTGAGTAACTGAATAGGGATATTAATTGTATGTTAAAATATGTGTAGATATTTTTCAGCTCATAAATCGCCAGTTGTTCACTAGGTAGTGTTACTAATAAATAAATATATAAAATACAGATGAAATGTGTGTAATTTTAAAGTAAACGAATATCATTATCCTAAAGTCTAGCTTGCTACTGCGGTAATGTACAGTGCGGTGCACTTAGACTCACTCCATAGATATTACTACTATATGATTTTCAGTTAACGTTATCTTTGATACATTTTTGTATTCCGTGACATACAATTCACGAACCTTTTGTCAAAATAATTTGTTATTATGGAGGAAAATGTGGTGCGTCTTGTGTGTTACACTGTTACTTCCACGATTTAGTGCAAGTGTTCGAACAATAACGGTTTCTGCCATGGACAATTGTGGAGTGAGAAACAGCAAAAGAAACAGGCCGGATACGATATCTACTTCAACGAAAATGTGCCACTACTTACGTAGACCTACATTAATCGCTGCATTTCCATACTAACTGGATTGAATCTCTGTAAACAGATTAGCTGAACTTCAGTGTTAGTCCGGACAGAAGGAAGTCTGCAACGATAACAAAGGGTTGTGGTAGCACTCGTTCCGGATAATCTACGAAGTACTTCTGAACCGTTGCACAAATAGCGCCCTTGTGGAAGGTATATGAACTAACTGGAAGCTGATAAGATATTTTGTAGAAAAATGCAGTGACTTTGATTGGCAGAGAGAAGTTGTTATGTGTTGTTGTGCACGATTTTTTCTTAGGAAATCCGTAGCGATTACCAAATTCGCGGTCAGATTAAGACCTAAGAACACAGCTTAAACGTATTTGCACATTCCGTTCCGTGTCATGTCTTACTTATTTATATTTCATCTCAAATGCGTTTATTTTCATTGAAATGACGTAAATGAAAAACAAAACTGTAATTAATTCGATAGTATTACTCTCGTTGCCGACTTCTATCCCATATTTTGCATGGTTATCTTAAAATATCATTTCTAGGGTATGGCACAGCATTTTTCTAATTTTTAGTATCCTCATGTGAGTATCATAGATATGCATGTAGCATATGCTAAAGTGTTTCAATAATCTTTGGACTCTTTTAAGTTTTATCTACATTTGTTTCACTACCATGGTGTGCGGCGGTTTAAAAGATGTTGTCAGCGTTGACTGACGGACAAAAAAGTGTGAAGCACCAGGTAGGGGATGAGAAAAAGGGGTGGAAAGGGTATATGACTTTATTTCAGTATTATGTTGTCGAGTGAGACTTACAAAGGACTTCGCAGTATGAGTTCAGTTACGAGTATGGCGTTGCACTGCCGGTCCCCTGGATGCAAGCACCCATTAAGTTGGGGAGGGTGTCATAAAGCCTTTGTATCCTCTCCTAAGACAAGCTGGTCCGTGATTGTTGTAACTGACCACTAACGTCGTGGGTACTGACAACGGGACGAAGTTGACATCGGAGGTGGTCCCGACGGTGGGTGCCTCTCAGAGGTCACACTGAGATCTGACCATATCACCTGGGGGCTTCACTTTTCGGCAGTGTATAACCATATCATTGTGAGTAATTACAATGAGTAAAATATCGTTGAGAGCAGTCGAGTTCTCTGACCTACTGCGATATTTCTTTCAATAATCATTGGTAACAGTTGCTAGCAACAACAAAAAAATATGATGGGGTGGGGGGGGGGGGGGGGGGGAGGGTGAACGCTGCGTGAATTTAAATGAAAGAAAGCGTGAGAGGTGGATAATTTCTCTTTGTTTGCAGGTATGATTAATGAATTTCATGGTGATACGCCGCTTAAGGAGACGAATACTGCAAGAGGCCCTTAGAAGCGACATTAGCGCTTCTATTGCGTCAAGCTGTCTCTATTCGTCATCTCTTGCCACATGATAGCAGCTACATTGCCACTCCCAAACAGAGGATAGGTAAAGCGGCTCCTACTGTTAAGAAGCCGCCTACGTGAATTGAGTGTGAGCTTACTGCGTACGCTCCATAGTCAGCTTGTGGCCCCACGCACGAATTCTGTAAAACTGTTAATGCTTGAACAGAAGTCCTTTCATTATGACATTGAAAGCTGGACTCGTTTCTGGGAGCACTTTAAATCCTCCATCGGCGATGATACTTCCATGCCAATCGTTAAGAAACAGGCATTTCACCAACAAAATCTTGAAGGAAGAGCGCAATTACTTGTTGGGCGTTTCTCGGCGACAGCAAAAAACTACGAAAGCATGAAGAGGAGTCCCATATAGCTGTTTGAAGATCGAGATATGATAACCTCACCTTCCCGATCTCGATGAAATAAATAAAACTCACTCAAATAGTATGGCCAGAAACACTCAACACCAGTCATACATTGGAACCGACGTAGTCAGGGCTTCAATCATTGGGGAAAACCTTCATGAGTATTAGTGTGTACTTACACCAAAGATACCACACACAGTTCCTCATGCCATGTGCCAGTTCACATAATCGGAACAGTTTTCACAAGGTTGATGCTGTATAGAAGTATTCGACGAAGGAAAGCGGAAACCAGCACTCCGCAGCACATGTTTACCAAAAGCAAAGACTTCTTGCTTGTGTTGCGAGAAACCGCGACAGTGGGGGAGGGGGGTGGGGGGGGGATGTAAGGCAGCAGTGCTACATTCTGGTGAACGTACTGTTAAGGGTCGGATCGTGAGATGTGATTCCATGGCGGCGAAATACTCGACCTTCGTAGGTCAGAAGAAGGTGCAGCTTCCTTGCTGGGACAAGGGTTGTGAAGGTGGTGATGACTGCAGCCGGAAGGTTTTTGTCCCTCGATGACGTCGGTGACTGCTGGCTCGCCGAGAGCTGTAGTCAGCAACTGCCGGCTCGGGAGCCAGAATATTTGTGGGTTCGTGGGAAGTCAACGCCTCAAGTGGTGAAGATTTGTGTCCCATTCAAAGTTCACATAGTTTAAAAGTGGCGGTGACATTCAGGTTTCTTTTTGTTTCATTTTTTAAAATTATTATTACGTTTTCGCTAAGTGGGATTTTGTGTAGTTAACCAGCACTCGTATCAGAATATGCTGACTTGTACGCGAATAAAGCACAGGGAGAAAAAGACAGAATTTCTGTTTTAAACTATAAAAATGAGTCACCGAATATTGTTTATCCCAGAATTATTAGTGGAAAGATATTTCAAAACAATGCAGGCGATTAATTCGCATATGTAGCAAAATTTTAAAGAGAAGCCATAGATACGTAAAGAAAAAGGTTGGCATTGTGTCGACGTATAGTTCAGAGATATTAACCCTCTAACAAACTGAGATAATAATTTATATTTATTTGTATGCAACGAGAGGAAGGACATTAACGATTTAAGAAAAGAGAAAGATAGTTTACGGTTTATGAAAGGTAATTAATTTTAAAAGAAAGAAATTTCACTTAGTTCACATTGGTTGAGAGTTTTGAGAAAGAGTTAAGACTTGATAATTCGACTTAACCACTGATCTTGCTGTAGCGCTACGCTTTGTATAGACGTTATCGTAGACTAGCTACGACTCATAGTTAAAGAGACAAAATGACGACTTTGGAAGTTGAACTTATACTTAATTTTACGTGAAAGTACTTAAAGTCCACGTTGACTGGATGAGTTCACATGATACTTTGAAGTTTTAGTAGGAAAAGCATTTAAGTGGAATCTGCAGGTCAGACACCACGTATTTATTAATTTTATACGTGGGCGCATATTTTAGCTACGCCGTTGCTTTGCGAAGTGCGTCGTCGTATTGTCAACTCATACACTATAGATTTTAGTGTGTCGCTGCAAGTGTTAAAGTAAAATATCTGATTTCTATCCATCGTATACTCTTATGCATAGTATTTTACGTTGTGATAGTTAACGTTGCTAACCTAGTGATATTCTGTGAGTCAGATGCGTTAGTAAGGTCCGTATTAACATATTCCGGTGGCCCCAATATACCACGAAAATATTAGCGTCGTTGCAATGATAAGTAATGTGACCTGTAGCTATAGAAAATTAACATCCAAGTTTACGTGTCTTCGTTGTGTCTGGGTAGATGATCATTTCTGAATGCACAGATTACGTCGTTGTGTGGGGCGGCGAAGAAGTCGTCGAATGAGTTGTTTGAATGTTCATTTCACGTAACAGACTATTGCCGATGCAACATATGTGGGACGGCAAAGAAGTCGTTGTTTAATGTTGAATGAAAGTTGAACATTGCCACCTTAAATCACGCGAGCCTGGCAACTAATTTGGTGGCCAGTCAGAAAGCGAAGGGAAACTTACTGACCTTAGTTCCCAGTCTGCACGGCCACATTCCTGTACAGCCCAGCTAAACGAAAAATATCCATAGTTCTTCACGGGATTAGGGCTGCTTCAATAAAATTTAAAGTTCCAAACAAGATTTTATTATCTTAAAGGCTCACACAAATTACTCGAAACTTCTGAAAATGCTAAAGACATTAAATATTGTTAATTCAGCCAATCGTTTAATAGTTCAGAGGCGACTTCTACAGCAAGTTCCTCCCGAATAGTTCATTACTCTAACTAACGGTGCTCTATTAATAGTTCGCAATAATGTTAAAAAAAAGATTAATGCTCGCCTTAAAAGTGGAGTTAGTCACCACTTGCCACGCGGAATTATACTTCACACGGACGGCACAATAACAGTTTGTTACCGAAGTCTAAACGATCCAGGACGGTGTACAGTCCTCGCGATTTCCAATGTCCGTTTACATTGCTAAGTACGCGCATGTCACAGCCCGCTATGACGTCACCCGAGGCGAGGCGCGATCGGACGTTAAGCTCGCGTGGACTAGGCGTTGGTCTAATGCGGAGTGAGCTTACTACTGCCTCTGCCGCTCTTTTTATATAGCTCCGGCGCGTACCGCCAAGAGAGCATCTGTTCTTTCCGTTCATATGCAGATGCCTGCAGCCTTCAAATGATCGCTATCTCAGGCACATAATCTTAAATATCACATTTAATAATAGCTTTACAAACTTCTCAATTTTTGTATACATACATCTGAGCAGTACAGAAGCACGTAGAAAATCTCAGCCCGCTAAAATTAAAACTTTACTCTCTAGAATTTTTACAATGGAACTAACGGTAGATTGTTACCTCTGAACCATAGTTTTATCAAGACTTGTATCAGCTGTTAATTATGCTACAAGACTAAAACTTGGTGTAGCTTTGTTAATTGTCCTATCTGATCATTGGTCTTAAAGAATTTGTTTTATCATTAAAATTTAAAGTACTTAATCTATAATGCTTATGTACATTTTACTCACAAAAGTAGTTTTTACTAAATTACTAAAAAACTAGAAGAGGTAACTGATTGTGGTATTTCCATTATTATTATTAGGGTGAACTGAAGCATCCTACCAATTTTCAATATTGTAGCTCTATTATTTCGCGCCTCTGATTTTTCCGAAAAACGCGGATTCTGGAGTCAATTTTAGTTTTATGGTTTTGGAAACCAGCACCACTCATTAATGACTTTTTACTGCACCTTCTCACCAAATTTTGGCTTCCTAGCGTCATTATTTAGCGCCTCCTATTTTTCTTTCAAAACGTGAATTTTACGTAAACTACTAATTTTATAACATTAAGATTTGTTACCTGAAACATTATTACATAGAACTATACTTTAACAAAGTTTTACACACAAATCTTAATTTTTACTTTTATGTTAAATGTGGTGCAATACTATATGCAGGCGCGTTACGATGACGTGACGCTACTAGCAGTGAACTAGGGTAAGTCCCGTGCACTCGCTCGCCTCTGTATCTTATACATGATACAGCGCTTGCTTTGCTTCAGTTGGTCTTAGGCACTGCCTTGTCTGCGCAATTAAGTGAAATACTCCATGGGAGAGCCTACACTGTTCGGCGTTGCTTTCTGTCCTACTTGTCGCAGTGTAACTAGCGTCTGCTCATACACTGTTATTTCTACGAGTGGTTTGTGTCTAAACGGTAGCGCAGTACACTATCTATGTCGTTGTCGTCGCGTACTACATTGGGATAGACGGTGTTCAAACTGTAACATCTATTACGGCCGAAGTTGAGGGCGTGTGCCCACAACGGCAGTGTTAGCGATGATAGAAGCCTTCAGAAAATGGTGCACAACAGAGAGACTGGGCTCGAACATGCGTCCCATTAGAGAGACGGCCACCAGCAGGAGGTAGTCGCCTGGAGGGAGACCCAGTGGCGCAAAGGCGCCTAGACATCTGCGTTCGGTCCCAAGCTCGGGCCGTTACCTGCTGCTACTGGAGAATACTTCATATGGTACTGCAGTGGTCTCCACATCGAGCTCAGCAGCTCTTGGACACAGCGGTGATCATCAACATATGCACTGGAGAATACCGGCGACCATTTGAGAACATTTGAGAATGAGGGCATCAAGTGGGGGCATATTTATTAGAGTTTGCTGCCCAGTACTTCTACAACAGAATCACGACTCCAGAAGAGAGAACAGACTGTAGCAGCCAGGTGTAAGCATTGGGTGGCAATGACTTCAATCATTCTGCTTTTCTTCTATAGTCAGCTCCTGAAGGAGCCTAACTGGAGCTGTAGTATTGCCCAATTTCATGCTTCAGTGGCGCTGGCTAGTTTTTTCCTCTTCCTCATTCTCTTGTGAAACACAGTGTGAGTTTCAGGCTGATACTCGCTTACCTCTGAATGAAGTCGTTTTGCTGAGCATCAGAAGGTAGTTCATCACACCTGATGGAGTCGTGGTGCAACAATCCTCCTTCATCAGAGAAATCCACTCCTTGGATTTGGTCCAGTGTACATTTCTGGACACAAATATCGTAACATATGTTTTACATATTGACATACAAATATAAAGTCTTTGTCTTCTTATAACTCTAATTCTAAGCGTAAACCACATTTTTCATAAGCTGTTCCTTAATATTAACGTAATTTACTGGGGATAGCTGAGTCAGTCGGAAACTGGTGCCCTGGGAGCACGACAGCTCAGTATTCATAGTTTACACAAAGTAAGATCAAACCACAACGGAGCCAAAAGCTGAAACACTCATGACCCTAATTCTATTGCACTGTTCGTTGTGGTACCGCCAAATACGCTGGAACCTTTCCTCAATGGTAATATGAACTGTCTGCGGAGCTATCAGTTGATCCAGCGAATGGAGCAGGTCTAGTTTTACATTTATTAATTAACTGGGTTAGATTCTGAATGGGTTAAAGTATAGTGGGTTTTCTGGCCAATAGAATGAGGGGTGCGTCAGATTTACTTTAGTTGTTCCGATGATAGTAGCTGGGAGACAGAATGTCCCTGCTAGATCACAGCTGTACCATTGATTAATATACCACTGCCTTGCAGTTCTAGTCTTATGAATTCCTTGCATCGACCTTATTTATAACAATTCAAAATTGCTGTCTCTGCAGTAAGGGTGGAATAGATTTAATGCATTTCGAATTATTAAAGTATTTGTGTGGCGTCAGGATATCCCTTTGACGTCCTTCTGCATCTGTTTTACCAAAAGTAACTGTATTTCCCATGCCTGTGAATCGCTTCTGACCATCTTGGTAGGGCATATGGTAAATTTTTCTCTCTGGTTTCGAGATACACTTTGGGAAATGTCTCCTTCTGTCTCCATACCAGATTCCTTAGTTGAGATTTAAGTTTGCTTCAACGTCCATTTGTGGCCAGTTAACATGGCTTCCTCCTACTGGAAGAACAGCACTCCTCCTTTGAGTTGTTGATTCTGTGGTGCACCCACTATTCCTCCTGAGATGATGTGCAGCACCATCAGAATTGAAACTTCCTGGCACATTAAAACTGTGTGCCCGACCGTGCCATGTCTCCACAATATCCTTTCTTTCAGGAGTGCTAGTTCTGCAAGGTTCGCAGGAGAGCTTCTGTAAAGTTTCGAAGGTAGGAGACGGATACTGGCAGAAGTAAAGCTGTGAGTACCGGGCGTGAGTCGTGCTTTGGTAACTCAGATGGTAGAGCACTTGCCCGCGGAAGGCAAAGGTCCCGAGTTCGAGTCTCGGTCAGGCACACAGTTTTAATCTGCCAGGAAGTTTCATATCAGCGCACACACCGCTGCAGAGTGAAAATCTCATTCTGGATCATCGGAATTACTGAACATATCGTTGTTGTCCTTTGTGGTGGCGTCACCTGGGGAAAGGAATCCGCTTCACTCTCCTTCCCCCGTGGTTCATTATTACACAGTGCATCCCATTACTACAGCATACACCTACTCGGATTACATACTATACCATCTACTAATTTCATTACAAGAAACTGTAACAACAAATGTAAAATACGTAGATAACACTGTACTAACAAAGTATAACAACTATATTAAGCTAGAACAACTATGAAGCCATAACATGGTTTTTGACAAGGCTGTTCCATACTCGTATATCTCATATAACTCGATATCCACTGATGTTACCTGATTGCCTATAGTGCCTTAGGTACATTCTGTGTGCTAGCTTCTGTTTGTTTCCTTCCCTTCTTACCTTTTGGATTGTTCATAGGTAACGGCACTGTCATTTGTAATGTGCCCAGGATACCGTTAAAATGTTCAACGTTATGTATGTGGATAATGGAAGTTCATATCAGTAATTTGAGTTTCATGTTCACAGGGAAAGTAATCTGTGCGACATGATATGGACCTGGTAGTGCATGAAAAAGTCTTTGTTTTTATCTTTGATGTACAGGGACGTGCTAGCATGAGCCATTGCACAATTCTGTATGCAGGTGACTTAACACTGAGTTGCACCACTCTTTCCAGTAACTCGAGGGCTTCAGTATTTGCCCACCAGCTTCCATACATCCCTTAATATTGTTGCAAAACTTTGTACTGACTCCCAATTTTTCCTAATTTTAGGTTTAATAATCTTGATAGGATATGGCATTTACCATATACCACCCTGTATGGAGAGAGCCCAGCACTGTCATGCACTTTTGAGTTGAAACTTCCTGGAAGATTAAAACTGTCTGCCAGACAGAGATTCGGACTCGGGACCTTTTCCCTCGAAAGGCAAACGTCCAGTGTTCTCGTCTCCGGCACACAGTTTTAATGGTGGTGGTTAGTGTTTAACGTCCCGTCAACAACGAGGTCATTAAAGACGGAGCGCAAGCTCGGGTTAGGGAAGGATTGGGAAGGAAATCGGCCGTGCCCTTTCAAAGGAACCATCCCGGCAGTTGCCTGAAACGATTTAGGGAAATCACGGAAAACCTAAATCAGGGTGGCCGGAGACGGGATTGAACCGTCGTCCTCCCGAATGCGAGTCCAGTGTGCTAACCACTGCGCCACCTCGCTCGGTTCAGTTTTAATCCGACACGAAGTTTCATATCAGCGCGCACTCCGCTGCAGAATGAAAATTTCATTCTGGAGACACTTTTGAGTTTTTTGCCGGTATGACATGGCTAGATGAATGTCCCAGTCTTTGTAGTGACTTATAACATAATAAATTAACATTTTTCCAAAGTATAGTGAATTCACTGTCCTCCAGGTTGCTCGAAAGTGGAAGGGACTTGTTCTTAGCTTTCAGATTCGCAATAGAAGACATCATTGTTTAATTTGTTTGGACTTGCCTCACTAGCCACTAGCCACTCTTTCAAAAATTTATCGGAGTGTCTAAATTGAAGAAATAAGAAGGTCTGTTAGCTAAATGGCCAATACTGGCGTTTTTTTCAAGTTCCATAAGAGATAGTAACGTCATGTAAATATGATTCAGTATTTATAGACGTAAGTAAATGCCCCTCACATTACACATTCATTTCAACTTCTCTGGGCATAGTAATTAAACAATACAAAAAATGCAGGTACAGTATTTTATATATAGGTTTACATTTGCCATATAACATATATCCCAAAAATGAAATAAACAATAAATACAGGGTTATTCTAAACGATGGACCCATTTTGAAAAATTCGTATGTATTCAAGTACAAATCCAAAATGTACAAGCTTGAAACGAATGAAAAGAGGAAGTTACAAAGTTTTTGGCGGGCAGGCGGGCGGGCGTTGATGGTTTCAGAAGCGGCCGATAGAGTTCGCGCGGCAGTAGGGCCGTCATTCCGTGTAACTGCCAGCTGAGTGTGAGGTGGCGACTGTGGAGTACAAGGTTTTTGGGGTTCCTGAGTTCGCGGAAAGTGAGTCGCAAATTGTAGTGCAGCGGGAATTTCGTACCAAATTTGGTATTGAACCACCAACTCATAAAAGCATCAGCCGTTGGTTTAAGCAACTTGAACAGACTGGGAGCGTGCCCAAAGGAAAAAGCACAGGCCGACCTCGTGTTTCAGAGGATGATGTCCGACGGATTCAAGAAAGTTCTGTGTGCAGTCCCAGTAAGTCTACCAATGGAGCCAGTCGGCCACTTGGAATACCCAAATCAACGGTATGGAAAGTTCGGGGATGGAATTCGCTGTACAAGCCCTACCGATTAGAACTTGTGCAGGCTCTCAACCCCAATGACAAAGAGAAGCGTCTCGCGTTTTGTGGTTATGTGCTAGCAACGATGGAGGATGGTGCACTTCTACAGCTTGTAATTTTTAAGCGGTGAAGGGACGTTCCACATTAGTGGAAAAGTCAGCAGACACAATGTTCGCCTCTACTTTCACCATTGCAACACGAAACAGACTCACCGAAGATCAACGTGTTCTGTGCTGTATCCCGTACTAAGATTATGGACCATTTTTATTTGCGGAAAGAACTGTAAGGGAAATCACGTACCTGGACATGATGGAACAATGGCTATGCCCTCAAGTTATGGAAGATTCTAAGGATTTCATTTTCCAATCGGATGGAGCACCGCCCCCATTGGCACCATGGTGACTCCCTTCCTCTGCGCTGAATCTGTCGCAGGGGACTCGAGGACCTGCCCACCGAGATCTCCTGATCTCACACCCTGCGCCTGTTTCTAATGGGCTTGTGTGAAGGAAGCTGTTTATGTCCCACCTCTACGAACAGCTCTGAACGATCTGCGGAACCGGGTCACTGCTGCCGTGCATTCAGCAACTGCAGACACGCTTTCGCGTGTGTGGGACGAGTTCGGCTGCCGCGTCGAGCTTGCCGTGAAGCCAACGGTGCCCACATTGAACATTTATAACATTTATCACATTTCTAATTATTAAAAACTGTTAATTATAAATTATTACAAATTATTAAATTTGTTAAGTTGATATAAAAACTTTTGAAACTTCCTCCTTTCATTGGTATCAATCTTGTTCATTTTGGATTTGTCCTTGAATAAATACGAAGTTTTGAAAATGGGTCCATCATTTTGAATAACCCTGTAATTAACAATTGAAAATTCCGTCAAATGGTTTACCTTCCATTTTCCATTAGAGTACTTACAGAAAGCAAATGTAGATAGGTTTTGTTAAGCTGACAAGCTTTAAGCGTTAATTTAATGAACTTTCCTTGCAAAGAATACATTGTAAGTAAAAAACAAGGCCATTGTTCAAGATGGTGTAACAACAAACATGCCATTGTCAAGGAGAGCTATTATGGTTTTAAAAAACTTCATATACACTCCTGGAAATTGAAATAAGAACATCGTGAATTCATTGTCCCAGGAAGGGGAAACTTTATTGACACATTCCTGGGGTCAGATACATCACATTATCACACGGACAGAACCACAGGCACATAGACACAGGCAACAGAGCATGCACAATGTCGGCACTAGTACAGTGTATATCCACCTTTCGCAGCAATGCAGGCTGCTATTCTCCCATGGAGACGATCGTAGAGATGCTGGATGTAGTCCTGTGGAACGGCTTGCCATGCCATTTCCACCTGGCGCCTCAGCTGGACCAGCGTTCGTGCTGGACGTGCAGACCGCGTGAGACGACGCTTCATCCAGTCCCAAACATGCTCAATGGGGGACAGATCCGGAGATCTTGCTGGGCAGGGTAGTTGACTTACACCTTCTAGAGCACGTTGGGTGGCACGGGATACATGCGGACGTGCATTGTCCTGTTGGAACAGCAAGTTCCCTTGCCGGTCTAGGAATGGTAGAACGATGGGTTCGATGACAGTTTGGATGTACCGTGCACTATTCAGTGTCCCCTCGACTATCACCAGAGGTGTACGGCCAGTGTAGGAGATCGCTCCCCACACCATGATGCCGGGTGTTGGCCCTGTGTGCCTCGGTCGTATGCAGTCCTGATTGTGGCGCTCGTCTCCATTCGTCCCTCCATTCACGCCTGTCGCGACACCACTGGAGGCGGGCTGCACGATGTTGGTGCGTGAGCGGAAGGCGGCCTAACGGTGTGCGGGACCGTACCCATCTTCATGGAGACTGTTGCGAATGGTCCTTGCCGATACCCCAGGAGCAACAGTGTCCCTAATTTGCTGGGAAGTGGCGGTGCGGTCCCCTACGGCACTGCGTACGATCATACGGTCTTGGCGTGAATCCGTGCGTCGCTGCGGTCCGGTTCCAGGTCGACGGGCACGTGCACCTTCCGCCGACCACTGGTGACAACATCGATGTACTGTGGAGACCTCACGCCCCACGTGTTGAGCAATTCGGCGGTACGTCCACCCGGCTTCCCGCATGCCCACTATACGCACTCGCTCCAAGTCCGTCAACTGCACATACGGTTCACGTCCACGCTGTCGCGGCATGCTACCAGTGTTAAAGACTGCGATGGAGCTCCGTATGCCAAGGCAAACTGGCTGACACTGACGGCGGCGGTGCACAAATGCTGCGCAGCTAGCGCCATTCGACGGCCAACACCGCGGTTCCTGGTGTGTCCGCTGTGAGGTGCGTGTGATTATTGCTTGTACAGCCCTCTCGCAGTGTCCGGAGCAAGTATGGTGGGTCTGACACACCGGTGTCAATGTGTTCTTTTTTCCATTTCCAGGAGTGTATCTCTGAGCACCGTGGGACTTAACATCTGAGGTCATCAGTCCGCTAAAACTTAGAACTACTTAAAACTAACTAACCTAAGCACTTCACACACATCCATACCCGAGGCAGGATTTCGAGCCTGCGACCGTAGCGGTCGCGCAGTTCCGGACTGATGTGCCTAGAACCCTCCGCCACAGCGGCCGGCAGTTATTACTGCATCACGGATATGGCAGCAGTAAAACCAGTCACAACAAAACTGGAAAGTTTCAGCAAAATGCTTAGTAACATAAAGAGTATTTACATCTAGTATTTTATGACGCTTTTTATGACCCTTTTCTGGTATACGATCAATGTTCAATGTTGCCTAGAACTACATGGTACTAAAAAATAAATTCCATGCGCTTTGAGAAGTTAGTATTTCTTAAAATTCGTGCAATCACGTCTCAAAAAACAAAAAACAAAAAAAAAAAAACAGTGGCGTAATCTTCAAGCTGACGTTCTTGCATTGGTTGCGGTTATCTCTGTACTTTATTTACTGACTATGCTGTGATTGTCAGCCGTAATAGTTACTACTGTCTCGTAAATGAACATTGCATCAATACTGTACTGAATTTGTGCTGACATCAGAAAAAGATTTATGATTTCATGTCGTATCTTCTTCAGCTATTGTTTAGCCAAAGACATTCGTTGACATGCTGGCCAAACGCCGTCCAAAATGCTGCATTACATCTGAACCCCCCCCCCCCCCCCATGAACCATGGACCTCGCCGTTTGTGGGGAGGCTTGCGTGCCTGAACGATTCAGATAGCCGTACCGTAGGTGCAACCACAACGGAGGGGTATCTGTTGAGAGGCCAGACAAACATGTGATTCCTGAAGAGGGGCAGCAGCCTTTTCAGTAGTTGCAGGGGTAACAGTCTGGATGATTCACTGATCTGGCCTTGCAACATTAATCGAAACGGCCTGCTGTGCTGGTACTGCGAATGGCTGAAAGCAAGGGGAAACTACAGCCGTAATTTTTCCCGACGGCATGCAGCTTTACTGTATGATTAAACGATGATGGCGTCCTCTTGGGTAAAATATCCCGGAGGTAAAATAGCCCCCCATTCGGATCTCCGGGCGGGCACTACTCAGGAGGACGTCTTTATCAGGAGAAAGAAAACTAGCATTCTACCGATCGGAGCGTGGAATGTCAGATCCCTTAATCGGGCAAGTAGGTTAGAAAATTTAAAAAGGGATATGGATAGGTTAAAGTTAGATATAGTGGGAATTAGTGAAGTTCGGTGGCAGGAGGAACAAGACTTTTAGTCAGGTGAATACAGAGTTATAAATACAAAATCAAATAGGGGTAATGCAGGAGTCGGTTTAATAATGAATAGGAAAATAGGTGTACGGGTAAGCTACTACAAACAGCATAGTGAACGCATTATTGTGGCCAAGATAGACACGAAGCCCACACCTACTACAGTAGTACAAGTTTATATGCCAACTAGCTCTGCAGATGACGAAGAAATAGACGAAATGTATGATGAGATAAAAGAAATTATTCAGGTAGTGAAGGGGGACGAAAATTTGATAGTCATGGGTGTCTGGAATTCATCAGTAGGAAAACAGAGAGAAGGAAACATTGTAGGTGAATACGGATTGGGGCTAAGAAATGAAAGAGGAAGCCGCCTGGTAGAATTTTGCGCAGAGCGTAACTTAATTATAACTAATACTAGGTTTAAGAATCATAAAAGAAGTATGTATACATGGAAGAACCCTGGAGATATTAGAAGGTATCAGATAGATTATATAATGGTAAGACAGAGAGTTAGGAACCAGGTTTTAAATTGTAAGACATTTCCAGGGGCAGATAAGGACTCTGACCACAATGTATTGCTTATGAACTGTAGATTAAAGCTAAAGAAAATGCAAAAAGGTGGGATCTGGATAAACTGAAAGAACCAGAGGTTGTACAGAGTTTAAGGGAGAGCATAAGGGAACGATTGACAGGAATGGGGGAAAGAAATATAGTAGAAGAAGAATGGGCAGCTTTGAGGGATGAAGTAGTGAAGGAAGCAGAGGATCAAATAGGTAAAAAGACGAGGGCTAGTTGAAATCCTTGGCTAACAGAAGAAATATTTAATTTAATTGATGAAAGGAGAAAATATAAAAATGCAGTAAATGAAGCACGCAAAAAGGAATACAAACGTCTCAAAAATGAGATCGACAGGAAGTGCAAGATGGCTTAGCAGGGATGGGTAGAGGACAAATGTAAGGATGTAGAGGCTTATCTCACTAGGCGTAAGATAGATACTGCTGCAGGAAAATTAAAGAGACCTTTGGAGAAAAGAGAACCACTTGCATGAATATCAAGAGCTCAGATGGAAACCCAGTTCTAAGCAAAGAAGGGAAAGCAGAAAGGTGGAAGGAGTATATAGAGGACCTATACTAGGGCGATGTAATTGAGGACAATATTATGGAAATGGAAGAGGATGTAGATGAAGATGAAATGGAGATATGATATTGCGTGAAGAGTTTGACAGAGCGCTGAAAGACCTGAGTGGAAACAAGGCCCCCGGAGTAGACAAAATTCCATTAGAACTACTGACAACCTTGGGAGAGCCAGTCCTGACGAAACTCTACCATCTGGTGAGCAAGATTTATGAGACAGGCGAAATACCCTCAGACTTCAAGAAGAATATAATAATTCCAATCCCAAAGAAAGCAGGTGTTGACAGATGTGAAAATTACCGAACAATCAGTGTAATAAGTCACAACTGCAAAATACTAACACGAATTCTTTACAGACGAATGAAAAAACTGATAGAAGCCGACCTCTGGGAAGATCAGTTTGGATTCCGTAGAAATAATGGAACACGTGAGGCAGTACTAACACTACGACTTACCTTAGATAAAAAGGTTAAGGGAAGGCAAACCTACGTTTCAAGCAATTGTTGACTTAGAGAAAGCTTTTGACAATGTTGACTGGAATACGCTCTTTCAAATTCTGAAGGTGTCAGGGGTAAAATACAGGGAGCGAAAGGCTATTTACAATTTGTACAGAAACCAGATGGCAGTTATAAGAGTCGAGGGATATGAAAGGGAAGCAGTGGTTGGGAAGGGTGTGAGACAGGGTTGTAGCCTCTCCCCGATGTTATTCAATATGTATATTGAGCGGGCAATAAAGAAACAAAAGAAAAGTTCGGAGTAGGTATTGAAATCCATGGAGAAGAAATAAAAACTCTGAGGTTCGCCGATGACATTGTAATTCTGTCAGAGACAGCAAAGGACTTGGAAGAGCAGCTGAACGGCATGGACATTGTTTTGAAAGGAGGGTGTAAGATGAACATCAACAAAAGCAAAACGAGGATAATGGAATGTAGTGGAATTAAGTCGGGTGATGCCGAGGGAATTAGATTAGGAAATGAGACACTTAAAGTAGTAAAAGAGTTTTGCTATTTGGGGCGGAAAATAACTGATGATGGTCGAAGTAGAGAGGATATATTATGTAGACTGGCAATGGCAAGGAAAGCGTTTCTGTAGAAGAGAAATTTGTTAACATCAAGTATAGATTTAAGTGTCAGGGAGTCGTTTCTGAAAGTATTTGTATGGAGTGTAGCCATGTACGGAAGTGAAACATGGACAGTAAATAGTTTAGGCAAGAAGAGAATAGAAGCTTTTGTAATGTGGTGCTACAGAAGAATGCTGAAGATAAGGTGGATAGATCACATAACTAATGAAGAGGTATTGAATAGCATTGAGGAGAAGAGAAGTTTGTGGCACAACTTGACTAGAAGAAGGGATCGGTTGGTAGGACATGTTCTGAGACAGCGAGGGATCACCAATTTAGTATTAGAGGGAAGCATGGAGGGTAAAAATCGTTGAGGGAGACCAAGAGATGAACACGCTAAACAGATTCAGAAGGATGTGGGCTGCAGTAGGCACTGGGAGATGAAGAAGCTTGCACAGAACAGAGTAGCACGGAGAGCTGCATCAAACCAGTCTCAGGACTGAAGACCACAACAACAACAACATCTGAAAAAAGGCTGATGAGGCTACTTGTAGAAACAAGGCCGTTCTCACTCTTAAGGGGGACTGAATGCTGCGAGCCACGCGGGGTACCCACTTGGTCCGCGGCTCCCCCCTTCGGAGATTCGAGTGCTCCCTCGGGCTTGCGTGTGTGTGTTGTCCTTAGCGTAAGCTAGTTTAAGTTAGATCAAGCAGTGCGTAAGCTTAGGGACCGATGACCTCAGCAGTTTGGTCCCACAACACCTTACTACAAATTTCCAAAATTTTGAATGCTGCGAGGAGGAGAAAATTTTCTTAAAACGAGTATGCGTAAAACTGCTGGTGGTGAAAGCATCAGAGCGGTATTACACAGTCAGTTCATCACAAGTGTTTGTCCATGCCCTTACAGCATGTTCTAGCTGTACGATGTCAGGACGACTGGACCAAATTCCAATTCTGCCAATGGCTTGTACGACAGAACTACGAATCCACAATTAACAGGAAGCATTTCGTTTTCGGATACGCTGGGATTCACAAATAATGGAATGAGAAACTACCAAAGTAGCCAGGCCAGATGCAAGGAACGATCATCGAGGCATCGAATTCGTTTTAGTATACATACGTCGGCAGCGAGTTCGTTGTTTTTTTTTTTCGACTAATTCCTGTCGTGTACCAACTTCCTTATCTCGCAGTAGCACTTTCAACCTACGTCCTCAATTATTTGTTGGATGTATTCCGATCTTTGTCTTCCTCTACACTTTTTATCCTCTACAACTCATCTGGTACCACGAATCGTATTCTCTGCCTCCTGATTCATTACATTATCAGTCCAACTAATTTTCAACATTCGCCTCAGAACCACATTTGAAACGCTCAGATTCTTTTCTGTTCCGAATTTCCGGCAGTGAGAGATTCGATACCATACAAAGGTGTGCTCCAGATGCTCAGAAATTTCTTCCTCAAATTAAGGTCTATGTTTCCTGCTGACAGATTTCTTTCTAATCTTAAGTTTCTCGTTATTTTCTGATGGTTGTTGTTTTTTCTTCGGTTTTCTCTCAATCTATATTATGAACTCGTTAGACTGTTCATTTTATTCAACAGAGTTGTTCGTTACCCTCACTGAGGACGCCAAAGTCATCAGCGAATCTTAGAATTAGCATCCTATCAACTTGAGTTTTAATTCCATTCTAGAATCTGTCTTTTTCTGTCATTGCATCTTCGATGTATAGATTCAACAGTGGGGCGCAAAAATGCATCCCTATCCTACACCATTCCAAGTCCGAACACTTCGTTCTTCCAGTCTTATTGTGTGCTTTTGGTTCTTTGACATACGAGATTACTTCTACATTTCGAAAATCTTGCACTGTTTTACGTCGACGAAGGCTTTTTCCAAGTCGAAAAATCGTATGAAAGTGTCTTAAATTTTCCTCAGTCTTGCTTCAACTATGAAGCGCGGTGTCAGGACTGCCTCTTCGGTGTGACAGAGACTTAATTGCCGGCCGGTGTGGCCGTGCGGTTCTAGACGCTTCACTCTGGAACCGCGTGACCGCTACGGTAGCAGGTTCGAATCCTGCCTCGGGCATGGATGTGTGTGATGTCCTTAGGTTAGTTAGGTTTAAGTAGTTCTAAGTTCTAGGAGACTGATGAACACAGATGTTAAGTCCCATAGAGCCATTTGAACCAAGAGACTTAATTTTCTTTTCCATTCTTCTGCAAGCAGTTACTTCTTTACAATTTTTAGCTATGTATTTTCACTCACTGCTCAACTGCAAGCCTCCGATAGAACAATTAGATTTTGAAAAAACTCCCAATCCTGCATCAAAACCATCACCTCTTAAGAAAGTCAGCAAACAACAAATTCTTTGAAGAACAACGCGTCTCCAGGAGAAGACGGAGTCATAGCAGAAATACGGTCCAGCCTTTCGTCAGGCGGGATGAAACTTTCGACGTGCCCATACCATGCAAAGGCGGATAGTGGCTCATACCGCTAGGTGACGTTTCACCATTCTTCGAGCGTCCAATGACTTTTCAAAAATGGTTCAAATGGTTCTGAGCACTATGGGACTTAACATCTATGGTCATCAGTCCCCTAGAACTTAGAACTACTTAAACCTAACTAACCGCAGGACAACACACAACACCTAGCCATCACGAGACAGAAAATCCGAGACCCCGCCGGGAATCGAACGCGGGCGTGGGGAGCGAGAACGCTACCGCACGACCACGAGATGCGGGCAATGACTGTTCTGTACTGTGCTCTGAGTAGTGTTACAAGAGTGGGCTGGTTGATTCCGCACCCTGTATCAACAGCCGTTGCCTAGAATTGAACAATATAGTGAATTTTACTATTGTCTTCAGCTATGCATAGCGACTCTTGACATTTGTGGTTGACATGCACATTGTGCCATACAAGAAATTTTGGCTCCAACATCGATTTTTGTCAATATGTGATTCTGCAAGTGTGTACGCTCCTATAAAATTTTTTTGTAATTCATTGTTTATCGAATTTGCTTCCTTCTCTGTTTGACATTTGTAACTATCTTGTATTCACCTATTCTCCTTCTGAAGAAGAAAATTTATATTTATCGAATCTGTATAAAAGAGTTAATAACCTTTCAATCTGCAGTTGATTTTCTGTCATTTTTCAATCGCATGGAGTCTAGAGAATTATGTGTACAGTCTATCGAAGACAGACCACGAAAATCGAAGGTGCACCATGTTGTCAGTGCACTTCTGTGTGAGTTAGTTTGGAGTGGGTGATCTTCAGTAAGGCTCATTGGAAACTTCAAAAATGGTTCAAATGGCTCTGAGCACTATGGGACTCAACTGCTGTGGTCATTAGTCCCCTAGAACTTAGAACTACTTAAACCTAACTAACCTAAGGACATCACACACATCCATGCCCGAGGCAGGATTCGAACCTGCGACCGTAGCAGTCGCACGGTTCCGGCCATTGGAAAGTGTTGTGTTAAAGGTTACGACAGGAAAAATATTAGGTACGAATGACTCACCATATGCATCAAGAGGGCTACCGAAAATGAATGTCCGGGGGTGCAGAGATAAACCTTTTATGGGATATAAGTATGACACTTCACAAAATGAATAACGTCGAGATTCAAGAAACGTTGAAAAAAAAAAAACCATTAACTTGCACCATCGACACCGAACGATAATCGACGCACCAAATGATCACAGTGGTTCGTACCATCCAGATCGAAGGCGAATTACTTGGCATCTACAAACCGTGCATGACGGTCAGCAAGGTATCCGATCTTAAGGAATGTGTATAGAATCATATTGGTGCAACAGGGTATTGAGAACTGACGGAACGTGAAGGCATGCAACTAATTGCGAAACGGTCTCTCGTGGAGCTTATCGTGAAACTAGCAATCCTTTAAGGCGTAGCTGCAGGTAGTGCGGTAATATGTTCTATAGGTACGAAAAAAGAAAAAGAAAAACAAACATCCAGAGGCTGAATTTGTCCAGTGTTTCCAGGAGGTATGAACTGCAAATATTGAAATGTGTGTTGAATCTTATGGGACTTAACTGCTAAGGTCATCATCCCCTAAACTTACACACTACTTAACCTTAAATTATCGTAAGGACAAACACACACACTCATGCCCGAGGGAGGATTCGAACCTCCGCCGGGACCAGCCGCACAGTCCATGACTGAAGCGCCTAAGACCGCTCGGCTAATCCCGCGCGGCTATGAACTACAATGCCACACACTTTTCAGGAGGGATAGTTTGCTATAAAGGAGTATGGTGTTTATACCAAAACCAGGAATCACGCAAAAGCAAGTTATTTTGACCAGCTATTCTTCAAAAGCAATGCTCATACCACATCTGTAGTTCTCTTACTCCCATTTTGCCACTCTTGCTTTCTGTAACATAAATATTCCCTATTGCCCTTGCAAGATCATGCATATGAGAAACAATCGTAGGGAATAGAGCACGTTCAACTTCTCGCAGAATAGTAAATAACTTTAAAGTCAATTTAACATCCAGACGAATAGCCAGCGCAGTTGCATACGAATATGTTAGGCATTTATGTTAGTTAATCTTGATTCAACTCTCTTGGTACTTCTAATGTCTTCGCTTCCTTTCACATGCGTTTCCTCTTCAAATCCCGACCGGTCGGAGGTGGAAACAAATTCCGTACTGAACGATGAGATACATTTGTTTATTCCATCTACAAATTTTCAGGTCGATTCTGCCGTTTGCTGTGCGTCATCAAACTGACGCTTTATTTGAAATTTCCTTGTCTTAACTTTCTCAATCCTGTAACACTATTTGAAGTTATGCAACCATCCACTGCTTCCCTCGAAATCGCTGTGATCTATGTCGCACGCTGTTTGATCTGCATAACGTAGTGGATCATTATCACACACATCCAGTAAATTTTGTTGAGCTTCCTTGAAACGCGCAAACACCAATTTTTGAACAAGTGTGCCTTCTCCCTTCTCCTGTAGTTTTTCTTATGCAGTACACGGTCAATCTGCAGCGGACTTATTCAAATCCGTCCATAATTGTTTTTTGCTATTCTGCTAATGATCTTCCATGTACTTAGGTATTTGTAGTACTCACTGCACGGACAACGAATGTCCTTTACAAATTTTCACTGGAGGCGTGATTGGTGGTTCTCTGTCCGACGAGGATGATGAACTACAGAGTTCGACACCTATTTCAGTATCACTTTGAGCTGTTAGGCACTTAACGTCATCAAGCTACTCCTTGTGTACATTGTGTGCACAGTCGATATTTTACGACACCATACATTCCGCTGAATCGCCCTGCAGCAACGCTCATATTTCATCTGCCACTTCTTTCTCATTCTGCGAAATTCCTTGGGTTCCTTTCTCACGAAATATCAACTTCACCTACTGTAGTTGCATATATAATGCAATGTTTGCTTTGTTTATTGTTGCCATTGCTCTGCTTTGTTCAGCACGGTTAGCACTGTAGCACTGTTGTGAGTTACTCGTCGACTAACATTTCAATTACGCTCTCTAACCTGATGCTGTGCTCACCATTGGATACCTCTAATTCCGGCCCCTGTTGCCATTAGCAGCCAATATTGTGTTTGCGTGGCAGACAATATGTGGCGCGTCGAATGCCGTAAACACCATTGGCCTTTTGAGACCTCACAGTCAAGGGGTTCCTTGTAAGCACGCTATCACACGCTTTGACGTACCTTTGATACAACAGTACGCGGAAAGCCCAGCGCCTGCACGATCCCGGGGAAGATCTGCGTTATCAGTCGGGCATACGTGGTATGGTCCCGACTGCAAGCACATATGTCGCCCGTCTTGTCTATACTGATCTCGGTTGTGACGTGGAAGACTAGCAAAAAGTGCGGGTATTACCGGTGAATGACAATTAAACCGGAAAGAGCTAAATCACAAAAACCTATAACTTACTCAAACTAAGTTTCTACGCTAACACTCATAAATTAAGGATAATGCTAATACATGGTGAAACAACGCTCTGGTGGGCTGTTTGCTGGTTTAAATCACCTCGGGGCATGACCATGCGGTGCATGTGACCTGCGGTCGTCGCACGATGGCGCTTATAACAGTCCACATACGCAGATGTGTGTGGGTGCATGTCAGAGTATGGTGCAGCGAGTAAGTGTGCAGACGTTTTCAGACGTACTAATAGTGACTGTGTGTTTAAAATGGCTCAAAGAACATATACTGATGACGTTATGAGGGGTAGGGCGACTGGAGGCTGGTCAAACATCTCAGGTCGTAGCACGGGCCCTCCGTGTGGCACAAAGCGTGATCTCAAGATTATGTCAACGATTCCAGCAGACTGGAAACCCGTCCAGGCGCTACAGTACGGGACACACAAGGTGTACAACACCACAAGAAAACCGATATCTCACCATCAGTACCCACAGACGCCCACGGAGTACTGCAGGTAGCCATGGAACAGTTGTCTCCAGACATACAGTTTATAGACGGCTGAACAGACATAGTTTATTCGCCTGGAGACCTGCAAGGTGCATTACACTGACCCCTGGTGATAGGAGAGCCCGTAAAATCTGGTGTCAAGAACACAGTACATGTCCGTTGAAGCAGTGCTCCCAGGTTATGTTCACGGATGAGTCCAGGTATAGTCTGAACAGTGATTCTCGCCGGTTTTTCATCTGGCGTGAACTAGCAACCAGATACTAACCCCTTAATGTCCTTGAAAGTGACCTGTATGGAGGTCGTGGTTTGATGGTGTGGGGTGGGATTATGATTGCTGCACGTACACCCCTGCATGTCTTTGGCAGAGGAAGTGTAACAGGCCAGGTATATCGGGACGTCATTTTCCCCCAGTGTGCCCGCCTTTTCAGGGGTGCAGTGGGTCCCAACCTCCCTCCTGATGGATGATAATGCACGGCTCCACCGAGCTGTCAATGTGGAGGAGTACCTTAAAACTATCGCTGCACGTCTTCAAACCCCTAGGAAACTTCAGGAGCTCCCGCAGGCATTGGTGCAAGTATGGAAGGCTAAACCCCAGCAGCTGCTCGACCACCTGATCCAGAGTATGCCAACCCGTTGTGCGGCCTGTGTACTTGTTCATGGTGATCATATCCCATACTGATGTCGGGGTATATGCGCAGGAAGCAGCGGCGTTTCGTAGCACATGTATTTCAGACGGTTTTCTCAACTCATCACCAATATCACGGACTTACAGATCTGTGTCGTGTGTGTTCCCTATGTGCCTATGCTATTAGCGCCTGTTTTGTGTAGTGCCACGTTGTGTGGCACCACATTCTGCAATTATCCTTAATTTATGAGCATGAGTATATATTATACGAAGTTAATTAAACAAAGTTCCCGCCTGGAACCGGACTGGACATTCACAGGTAACGCTAGAGGCACGTGAGACGGTAAGGTAGATATACAAGCGGTGCGGAGACAAATGGAGAACTGCTTTAGCAACGATGCGAGCCGCAAAAAGGCAAATCCAGTGACATAAGCGATTTTGATAAAACGAGGTTGTTATGAACCAGAAACGACGAGACTGGTCAACTGTTTTCGTGCTACTATTGTGACATATGGGAAGTGATTGATGGACGTTGAAAGCACCAGATTTCCGTCCAAAAAAATTGAGAACGTATCTTGTACCACAGAGTTCTGCTGCTCACCGCATGACAGCAGAAAATAATGAGTGCCATAGCAAGAAGCTGACTGTTTGCAAGTGCCAATAGGAAATTTTTTACATGCTGATTCTTGCAAAGAAGAAAACAGCATCCAGCCACTGGTAATAAAACTATTTATTTACAAAAACAGAAGTGTCGTTATCGGTTTCGAACCGACAAATACACCTTCAACAGCTATTCAATTCCGTATTACATTTGTTGTCGTTTCCGTTAGCTGTTGGTTGCTTTTCTTCCAGCTAACGTACCCAACAACAAATGTAATCACGAACAACCGTCTGAAGGTGAACCTGTCGGTTCGAAATCAATAACGAGGCTGTTTGTATAAATAAATAGCATTGTTATTACAGTGGATGGTTATTGCTTTGCAAGAATGAACATGTATTTCCAACTCAGTCACTTGTACTTCCCACTCAAAAATGACAGTGTTGGACAAAATAACAGGAATAAAGTTTTTGTTGCAAGTAGCAGTAATGCTGAGGTACTACATATTATTTTTTTATAATATAAGTACAGGAATGCAGCACTAATTTTTCATTGGTATGACTTTAGTCAACAAAAATCGCTTCCCATATCTTTTAAATTTTGGAATCCTAGAAGGAAGCACAGCTTGGCAGAAAGACTATGCGCCCTCTGCCAGTGTACGTTTGGAAGACATTCTACGTGGTTTGGCACTTGGATGAAGTCTAGCAACATTCAACAGAGTACCGAGCACACAACAGCACTGGAAAATCTTTTTTCGAAAAAAAAAGAGCTGCACTTGGAACGTTTGCCATTTCCACTCTTCACACATTATTTCAAGCAAATTTTACCTCATCTACGACTCTTGTGAGTCTGTTGGTGATAATGGTCTGTTACACAATATTCTTTCTTCTGCGATTTGTGCTTCTAGTCCTGACATTCGTTAACCTTCAAACACCCGCAGTTTCAAATCATTTTTATTCTGTTGTAGCCGGTTGACTTGGAAATTTTCTTGTCACTACCTCGAAATCATCAGGACATACGCTCTCGCTTGACAATATTTTCGGCCCTGCTTTACCTTCTTACTTTCGGTGTCTGTAGCGGAACTGGCTCACGTCCACAAAATCCAGGAAGAAAAGCTGCTCCTATGCTTTCGTTCCGGTCCTGCTAAATAAGGATGGCACAGGGCCAGAAACGGTCACCGTTATAACTTGCGCTCCGTCACCGTCTGTTGAGTATTTGCTTAAAATGTAGGAGAGGCTACGAGATAATGAAGTGCGTTGAATTAGGGCGAGGTCCGGCGTCACTTAGGACGTCGTCTTCCCTCACAACCTTAAACGGACAGCAGTCGCTCGAGAAAGTGTCCAGCGATGTGTTTTGTGGTCAAGGCAAGTTTGGGAGGCCAGGTGGCCACGCAGACTATCCAAGGCTGGCAGCCACACTTTCCGCTGCGTAATGCGTTATAACTTTCTGCTGATAGCTATTAATGCCGTCATTCGATCGACATGTCAGAATTAATTGGGGTCACACTCGTATTAGCTATCAGTTGAGGAAGTATTTCAGCCTCAGACAGCTCCAACTCTGTAATTAATGGACGTTTGACTTGATTCACAGATAGTCCGCTCTGATCGACGGCTGTTTCAATAGCACAGATGCTGGAGATACAGTGCGAATCGAATGCAGTAAAAAGCCACAAACAGCTGGATGTGTGCACGACTGTCATAGTTCAGTATTTTATCCTCTTCGTTCTCATATGATAAGGACTGATACTGAATGACTAAAACTGTTGATAAACCACGAGGCTAAGAGAGGTTTCGCAATAGGTGCAGGAAGAAATTTACGGAAAGGTATTAGATTCAAAAAGGGTGTTACTTCACTGCCTGATTTAGTACCAACGTCTGCAAAAAAAAAAGCACTCCGTCTTCAGGCCACAAGTGGTCCATCGGGACCATACGACCGCCGTGTCATCCTCAGTTGAGGATGCGGATAGGAGGGGCGTGTGGTCAGCACACCGCTCTTATGATGGTTTTCTAACGTCTGCAAAAGACCGGATAAATTGCCATAAACAACAAACCATCTGGTATAGTGTGCAGACTACTGAGGAAGCTCGATAGCGTGCCTGAACAAACTAACGAAATGTTACACAGTGGCTATGAACATAGACTCGATCAAACAACTTTTAATACTCCGTGGAAAACACTCTCAAGTTCCGAAATTTATGAGGTGCGAAATAATCTAAGAATAGTGTAGCAGTAGTAGTAGTTGTAGCAGATGATAGTAGCTGGCCACTTTTTACAAGCGTTTTGTGCACCAACGGAAAAATGCTAACGCAGCACAAAAAGGGCGAATACGCTCTTGTTTATGGAAAGACTCTGACTTAAAAGTGGAGTACCAGCTGCCTGATTCTACCTACCTCAGCGCCTCTAAAAATGTTCCCAAAAATTTTGGCATGCGAACTTATTCACGCTCTTTTTAACACGCAGCTCACCTCTCACTGCCGGAAGCGCTCCTGACCGTAACTCCCTCACATCCACTCGTCCATCACTCGAAGTCGTTCACCCATTCTATTGCCCATTCTAACACACTCATTCAACCCAACTAATAGTCATTATCTCTTTTCGTCTCTCTAACTAGAGCCAGCTGACCTAATACAAGAAATAAACACCATCAAAGCAATTCCTTACAATAATGGTTACAATCCAAAATTAATAGATGAACTAAACTCTAAGATAAATCGCCACATAACCGAATAAAATAACAAAACAGCAGTAAAGAATACTAAAACAAAGCCAAAAGAAAAATATGTAAGCTTGCCATTTGTAGGAAAACTGTCATGTAAAATAGCAAACCTGTTCCGACGAACAGATATCAGAATCAGCTACTATACAAATAACAAAACAAAGGACAAAGCTATCCATAACATTATAAATAATACCAAACCGTACAATCAATCAGGAATATACAAACCTAGCTGCAACTCATGTCTAAAAACATATATAGGCCAAACAGGGAGAAACTTCAACATACGTTTTCGAGAACACATGGATGCTCTTCGTTTAAAAAACTTAAATAAATCCACATTTGCCCAACATGTAGCAGAAGAAGAACATCAAGTAACAGACATATCCCATAACCTACAATTTCTCCACCTAGCAAACAAAGGAAAAAGAATGAACCTCCTAGAAGAAATCGAAATTTATTCACATAAACATGCATCCCCTTCTGACATACTTAACGACCAGAGTTACCAAACCGAATATTTCTGAAAAACTTCCACACTCTACTTATCGAACCACTTACTAAGCACAATCAAGAAATAGCATAATCTAATATAAACCCAACAAATGCATGTAATAATATACAACATAAAAATCTTAATTCTGTCAATGTTATATTGTAAATGTATGAATTACTACCTTGTGTAAATGTGTTATGTTAGTTTATTAGGTTCAATACTGCCTAAGTAACCAAAAAACAACTTAGTATACATCGTACTTAGAATACTTGTATCACCCAAGTTAAAATTTAGTAAGCAGTAGCTTAGCTAGAACCTCAAAACTTTCGTAAAATATAACTCTGTCCATAGACAAACTGCTTGTATGTAAAAAAAAAAAAAAATAAATTAAAAAAAAATAAATAGAAAAACACCTGTCAGTCGACAACATGCTGGATACGTAGTGCGC
The DNA here is from genome assembly GCF_023897955.1 of Schistocerca gregaria. Lineage (NCBI taxonomy): Eukaryota > Metazoa > Arthropoda > Insecta > Orthoptera > Acrididae > Schistocerca > Schistocerca gregaria. The sequence goes on from NC_064922.1 coordinate 913,816,967, forward strand.
CTGTATAAAAAGGAGAGGAGAATGTAATTAAAATGAACAACTGATAGTGCGTAACTTTAAACTCGCGAAATTGAAGTAAATTATTGGAATCGTTGCTTTTTCATAGGCCATCTGCAGCATCCAAACTGCTGTCGATATTAGCACTGTAGAAACTGAAGATATACGTAATTTGCCAGCTGAAGATGGGTGCAAACCCTAAATTCATATTGGCATAAATAAAACGCATTAAATAACACGTGTGTGGTCGCTGTATTTTTATAGTAAAGTATCATTATCCGCGGCCACGGAGGTCAAAAGTCTAAATAAAATGGAAACAATTGTTATCTCTAACTATCATTGTCTCCTTTCTAACACCCATAGTCTCCTTCATTCTGTCCTACTAATACTGTATCCTCTATCACTCTCTCGCTCTCTTTTACTGCTACAATCTTGTTTATACCACTGCTGCTGTCTCTTCTCATTGTCACTATTTCTCTCTACCTCGTCGTCACTGTCATAAACTCTCTCTCTCTTTATCACTGGCACTCACACACTTCCACTTCGCCTTTTTCTTTATTCCTTTCCCATTGGTACTGCTACATTCACTTTTCCTAGCACTCTGTCATTATCAACTATGTAACATTGGCACTGTGTCCCTCTCTTTCTCTGACACTGCCATTTTCTCCTTTGCTCTTTCTATATCAGACTTATTTCTACAGTCTTCTAGTATTTATTAATTCTCCGTCTCTTTCCCACTGCCATTGTCTCCTTCTCTCTTAGTATAAAAAGGCACTAGGGCATTCGCATTCCAAGATTTTTGTGAAATCTTTTAAAGGTGGTGAAGAAGGTAAAATGAGACAGCTGGTGCCCCACTTTTCAGTCAGACTCTTTTAATAAACAGCAGCATATTCGCTTCTTTGTGCTCCAACAGGAGTATTGCGCTGGTTCCTTTCTTTTCCTGCTATAGCTGCTTATGTCACTCATATGAAAACCACTTTATGGATAATTAACACAACGTGCACAAGTGATTTGCATGTGATTCAGTGCTACAAAAACATGGGGTTTCCAGAACCCTTCTGATGATAACAGACACACTTTACAGCGTATTGTTCCGTACTACGTCACTTTATAAACTACGTTTATACCTTCCGCCCTATTTTACTTGCGTATTTTTCGTGTACAAGTAGGGTAAATGTCAATAGCTATATTTCAGGAACGGATATGTATATCAAGAAAATTATCGAGAGTGATCGAGACGTTGATCTCAGAAATACATTGAAAGAGTTTCAGCGATTTGCTGTGCATAGCTGTGTTGGAATTCGCGGCTCGGTTTTGGTATCTAAAAGCCACGTTTTTCAGGTTTCAGCAGGAACCGCGCGTGAACTAACTGGTGCCGCCGTAATTGCCTTAAGGTGCACCTTAGACCACATCTAACGTAAAAAGAACTAACGATTTTCTCTAGTTGCCTAAGCAGGAGGAACTGTGTGACCCTGTCCTGTAGGGCAGTTACAGTAAGAAAGTCCTTTGTTCGGTTTACAAATGGTCCCAAGGGCAAGGACTATCCAAAACACTTAATCCTAACTTGCTATCGCCTATAGTACCTGAGGTATAGGTCCCGGAAGTATCCCATTTCTGTGAGCGGCGTGTGGTAACATACACTATCTACATCTACATCTACATGACTACTCTGCAATTCACATTTAAGTGCTTGGCAGAGGGTTCATCGAACCTCAATCATACTATCTCTCTACCATTCCACTCCCGAACAGCGCGCTGGAAAAACGAACACATAAACCTTTCAGTTCGAGCTCTTATTTCTCTTATTTTATTTTGATGATCATTCCTACCTATGTAGGTTGGGCTCAACAAAATATTTTCGCATTCGGAAGAGAAAGTTGGTGACTGAAATTTCGTAAATAGACCTCGCCGCGACGAAAAATAATTTCCATCCCAACTACAAAACGAGCTGCCCTTTTTTGCACCCTTTCGATGTCCTCCGTCAATCCCACCTGGCAAGGATCCCACACAGCGCAGCAATATTCTAACAGAAGACGAACGAGTGTAGTGTAAGCTGTCTCTTTAGTGGACTTGTTGCATCTTCTAAGTGTCATGCCAACGAAACGCAACCTTTGGCTCGCCTTCCCCACAATATTATCAATGTGGTCTTTCCAGCTGAAGTTGTTCGTAGTTTTAACACCCAGGTACTTAGTTGAATTGACAGCTTTGAGAATTTTACTATTTATCAAGTAATCGAATTCCAACGGATTTCTTTTGGAACTCATGTGTATCACCTCACACTTTTCCTTATTTAGCGTCAACTGCCACCTGCCACACCATACAGCAATCTATTCTAAATCGCTTTGCAACTGATACTGGTTTTCGGATGACCTTACTAGACGGTAAATTACAGCATCATCTGCGAACAACCTAAGAAAACTGCTAAGATTGTCACCCAGGTCATTTATATAGATCAGGAACAGCAGAGGTCCCAGGATGCTTCCCTGGGGAACACCTGATATCACTTCAGTTTTACTCGATGATTTGCCGTCTATTACTACGAACTGCGACCTTCCTGACAGGAAATCTCGAATCCAGTCGCACAACTGAGACGATACCCCATAGGCCCGCAGCTTGATTAGAAGTCGCTTGTGAGGAACGGTGTCAAAAGCTTTCCGGAAATCTAGAAATATCGAATCAACTTGAGATCCCCTGTCGATAGCGGCCATTACTTCGTGCGAATAAAGAGCTAGCTGCGTTGCACAAGAACGATGTTTTCTGAAGCCATGCTGATTACGTATCAATAGATCGTTCCCTTCGAGGTGATTCATAATGTTTGAATACAGTATATGCTCCAAAACTCTACTGTAAACCGACGTCAATGATATAGGTCTGTAGTTCGATGGATTACTCCTACTACCCTTCTTAAACACTGGTGCGACCTGCGCAATTTTCCAATCTGTAGGTACAGATCTATCGGTGAGAGAGCAGTTGTATATGATTGCTAAGTAGGGAGCTATTGTTTCAGCGTAATCTGAAAGGAACCTAATCGGTATACAATCTGGACCTGAAGACTTGCCTGTATCAAGCGATTTGAGTTGCTTCGCAACCCCTAAGGTATCTACTTCTAAGAAACTCATGCTAGTAGCTGTTCGTGTTTCAAATTCTGGAATATTCCATTCGTCTTCCCTGGTGAAGGAATTTCGGAAAACTGCGTTCAATGACTCCGCTTTAGCGGCACAGTCGTCGGTAACAGTACCATCGGCACTGCGCAGCGAAGGTATTGACTGCGTCTTGCCGCTTGTGTACTTTACATACGACCAGAATTTCTTCGGATTTTCTACCAAATTTCGAGACAATGTTTCGTTGTGGAACCTATTAAAGGCTTCTCGCATTGAAGTCCGTGCCAAATTTCGCCCGTCTGTAAATTTTAGCCAATCTTCGGGATTTCGCGTTCTTCTGAACTTCGCATGCTTTTTCCGTTCGGGCCTGTTTTGTGTAACATGGGGGATCAGTTCCATCTCTTACCAATTTATGAGGTATGAATCTCTCAGTTGCTGTTGCTACTATATCTTTGAATTTGAACCACATCTCGTCTACATTTGCATAGTCAGTTCGGAAGGAATGGAGATTGTCTCTTAGGAAGGCTTCTAGTGGCACTTTATCCGCTTTTTTAAATAAAATTATTTTGCGTTTGTTTCTGGTGGATTTGGAAGAAACAGTATTGAGCCTAGCTACAACGACCTTGTGATCACTAATCCCTGTATCTGTCATGTTGGTCTCTATCAGCTCTGGATTGTTTGTGGCTAAGAAGTCAAGTGTGTTTTCGCAACCATTTACAATTCGCGTGGGTTCGTGGACTAACTGCTTGAAATAATTTTCGCAGAAAGCATTTAGGACAATTTCGGAAGATGTTTTCTGCATACCACCGGTTTTGAACAAGTATTTTTGCCAACATATCGAGGGAAGGTTGAAGTCCCCACGAACTATAACCGCATGAGTGGGGTATTTATTTGTTACGAGACTCAAATTTTCTCTGGACTGTTCAGAAACTATATCATCGGAGTCTGAGGGTCGGTAGAAGGAGCCAATTATTAACTTAGATCGGCTGTTAAGTATAACCTCGACCCACACCAATTCGCACGGAGTATCTACTTCGACTTCACTACAAGATAAACCACTACCGACAAACACAAACACTCCACCACCAATTCTGCCTAATCTATCTTTCCTGAACACCGTCTGAGACTTCGTAAAAATGTCTGCAGAACTTATTTCAGGCTTTAGCCAGCTTTCTGTACCTATAACTATTTCAGATTCTGTGCTTTCTATTAGCGCTTGAAGCTCAGGGACTTTCCCAGCACAACTACAACAATTTACGACTACAATTCCGACTGTTCCTTGATCCAAGCACGTCCTGTATTTGCCATGCACCCTTTGAGGTTGCAACCCACGCCGTACCTTCCTGAGACCTTCTAACCTAAAAAACCGCCCAGTCCACGCCACACAGCCTCCGCTACCCGTGTAGCCACCAGCTGAGTGTAGTGAACTCCTGACCTATTCAGCGGAACCCGAAACCCCACCACCCTCTGGCGCAAGTCATGGAATCTGCAGCCAACACGGTCGCAAAACCGTATGAGCCTCTGATTCAGACCCTCCACCCGGCTCTGCACCGGAGGTCCACAGTCGGTTCTGTCAACGATGCTGCAGATGGTGAGCTTTGTCTTCATGTCGTTAGCAAGACCGGCAGCCTTAATCAAATGAGATCGGCGCTGGAATCCAGAGAGAATTTCCTCAGATCCAAAGTGACACACGTCATTAGTACCGACATGTGCCGCCACCTGCAGCTGGCTGCACCCTGTGCTCTTCATGGCATCCGGAAGGACCCTTTCCACATCAGGAATGACTCCACCCGGAATGCACACTGGATTTCTTCCCCTCCTTAGCCGCCATATCCCTAAGGGGCCCCATTATGCGCCTAACAGTGCAGCTCCCAACTACCAATAAGCCCACCCTCTGTGATTTCCCGGATCTTGAAGGCTGAGAATCATCCTCTGAAACAGGGCAGGCAGCTGCATCTGGCACAGCCAGAGACAGTGCCTTAAACCTGTTTGTCAGACGCACCGGGGACACTTTCTGAGCAGCCTCCGGGGACGCCTTTCGCTGCCTGCCACGCCTTGGAACGACCTCCCAATCAACGACAGGCGAGGGCTCAGACCCAATGCGGGCAGCAACCGGGGCAACCACAGCGGGAGACCGATCTGGGGACAGACGGGACGAGGTTGACATTCACGTGATACCCAAGTCCGGCTCCCCACAGTGGTGCCCATTGGTAACAGCCTCAAGCTGCGCGACCAAAGTCAGCGCCTCCTGCAGCTGTGAGCGAAGGTATGCCAACTCAGCTCTCATCCGAACACAGCAATCACGGTCCCTGTCCATTGTAATCGATGTTGAACAACAGTTACTGAAACACGAGTCCGTGCCTAGATAACGCAAGGGAAACACGCAAAGAATGTATTAACTAACCTGTATAAATGCCTTACGACTACGCTACAATCTGCCTGAATTTACGATTACAGTACCTAAATCTCGAAATTACACCTCCTATACGAAATTCACAAGTAATTTAAGTAAGAATCTACGAAGTAAACACTAAAGCGCGATTCTACAACTCTCAAATACTATAATACGAACGAAATTTATGAATTAAACAATACAAGTACCAAAAAACACGCGAAGAAATTAAGAATTAAACTGTGTAACAAATAAGTAAGCTAGGGGTGTACGACTTGCTGCTGCAGCTGCTTATCCAACGGCGGCAGGAAGCACACTATGTGCACAAAAGTATTCGGACAGCTGCCCGAAAATGACTTACAAGTTCGTGGTGCTCTCTATCGATAATTCTGGAATTCAATATGGTGTTGGGCCACCCTTAACCTTGATGACAGCTTCCACTCTCGCAAGCAGGTGCTGGAAGACTCCTTGGGGAATGGCAGCCCATTCTTCACAGAGCGATGTTGGTCGGTGAGGCCTGGCACGAAATCGGCGTTCCAAAATATCCCATGGGTATTCCATAGGATTCAGATCAGGACTCTGTGCAGGCCATTCCACTACAGGGATGTTATTGTCGTGTAACCAAACCGCCACAGGCCGTGTATTATGAACAGCTGCTCGGTCGTCTTGAAAGATGCAATCGGCATCCCCGAATTGCTCTTTAACAGTTGGAAGCACAAATGTGCTTAAAACATCAATGGAGGCCTGTGCTGTCATAGTGCCACGCAAAACAAATAGGGATGCCAGCCCCCTCCATGAAAAACACGACCACACCATAACACCACCAACTCCGAATTTTACTGTTGACACTACACACGCTGCCAGATGACAATCATTGGGCATTCGCTATACCCACACCCTGCCATCGGATCGCCACATTGTGTACCGTGATTGGTCACTCCACACAACGTTTTTCCGCTGTTCAATCGTCCAATGTTTACGCTCCTTACACCAAGTAGGCGTCATTTGGCATTTATCGGTTAGTGAGCAGCCTCTAGAGTATGAAATCCAAGTTTTCTCACCTCCCGTCTAACTATCTTATTACTTGGAGTGTATCGTAATGCAGTTTGTAATTCTTGTGTGATGGTCTGGATAGATGTCTGCCTGTTACACATTACGATCCTCTTCCACTGTCGGTGGTCAACAGCAAGATCGGATTGTACGCTTTTGTTCTGTACGTGACCCTTTACGTTTCCACTTCACTGTCACATCGGAAACAGTGGACTTATGGATGTTTAGGAGCCTGGAAATCTCGCGTACAGGCGTATAACATAAGTGACACCCGATCACCTGACTGCGTTCAAAGTCTGTGAATTCCACGGAGCGACCCATTCTGCTCTCTCATGATGTCCAATGACTTCTGAGGTCATCAACATGGAGTACCTGCCAGTAGGTGGCAGCACAATGCATCTAATATGAAAAACGTACGTTTTTGAAGGTGTTCGGATACTTTTGATCACATTGTGTATTAGGTAGCGCATGCTGTCGCATGCGTACCGATTACAATTATAATTAAAGAACGATAAAAATAATGTTATTCACATCTGCAGGTCTTTACATACTTAAAGGTCTACTTTGACATTATGCGTACCGACTACAATTATAATTTAGGAAGAACAGAGATGATCTAATTCATACATACCGGCACTGCAAACTTCATCCTGCGAAATAAAAGGAAAATTTGTTTAGAACCGTGCTGCCTCATTGGGATTACTCATTGCCTACAACAGTGCTTTCTTTCTAACTATGTACTGCTGATTCCCATTTGCTGGCATGAAAAACTGAATCAGTATTCCTGTCAATGAGAGACATATTGAGCCCAGAAGGAGGATAAGGTGTTAGGATTGGCAAATTGTAGCTTGGAGAGTAAGATTACAAGAGAGAGAGAGACATAGAGAGAGAGAGTGAGAGAGAGAGAGAGAGAGAAAGGTAAACACATAGTGTAAAAATCTTACGTGAAATGATAGATGTTTTATAACAATAATTATTACTTATTTGTGTTAAATTTTTCACCATAGCCCTCCATTGTGTTATCTAAGTAATAGTTCACTTATACAATGCATTACTTAATAGGTAATTTTTAACTACCTCTTGAAATAAGTTCGTTTTTATAATCTCTTTAATACTTTTGGGAAATTTATTACACTATTTTACTCCTTGGTGGAAATTTCTGTTTTGAGTTTTATGTACATTCTAAACATAAGTTCAGTCTAGATCTTCTTCCATTGTACTGGACATACCTGTTTTTATATTTTGTGCATTAATTCCCCAGAAAAGATTTTAATAACTAAGAGTCGAGTGTACATGCAAATAATCTGTAGCTAAAAGGCACTAGTACAAATATCTTTGCGTTCTCACACTACTTGATGTGCGAGTCAGTATTCATTCTCAGAACATTTGCGTTCGTCTTTCAGTCTGAAGAGGTATCATTTACACTTAATTTAACAGCGTCGTTTTGCCTCTTGCATATAAAATTGACGGCATTTATTTTCACGGTCAGTGTCACGTTATTGCATATTGACCAACTGTTTACTATTGTTCATTTTTAATAAATAAACTGTAATAATTAAGAGTAATGCGTGTAGCTAATAACTGACCCCGATCATACCTAGCAGACTGGGAGCAAAGAATAGATGTAATACTCTGCTTAACTTTAACATTTATCTGAACAAAACTACATTAGTATGTGTTCCTCACGGTAATTATTAGGGTCAGTGCTGTTCCTGATATACATGAGGGTTTTTCCAGATGTGTTAGTCACGGAGATGACAGCAATTCTATAGTTGTACTGGTAACTGTTATGATTTACTTATAGTATCTGCGACTGTTTCTTATAGCAAGCGCTGTTATATATTAATCAATAGAGCCGCGATTTTACGTAATGACATATTATCTTCCTTTATATGTAATCACTAGAACAAGTAAAATGTCGACGAATTACTCTGATAAGACCTTTACTTAAAAATTTTAAGTTACATATCATAGGTTGCAGATCTGTAAGAAACTATAATAAACTTATACTAAGGTTGCTGTATCAGTCTGTCAGCATGGAAAGGAATAGTTGTTAGATATTTTTACATATTTTGAGTTATAATGCATATTTCCCACAATATTACATACTTTTAAGTGTTTCAATATTATTGCGGAATTATTATACATTTTTCGTTACACAGCTAGAAAGGAAAAAAAATAGGTTTTATTACTGTTTTTCTCACACTGTCATAAACCTCGTTACACTTGAAGCTAAATTGCACAAGTTCGATGTGGACAACAATGGCTCGCTATAAACTCTTTCCTTTCTTGTTCTCAAACGCTTCACAATGTGTAACTGTCAGTTACATTTAAGTTAGCTATGACACCGCGTGCTTCTTTGTTGTCATCAAAGCCGAAAACATGGATTCCTATTGGCAGTACTTCAACATTCATGGTAAAATAACTCCACTCCCCCCTCTCCTGCCAAACTTCTGATAAACCTGTAGGATGTACAGTGAGATCTCAAACTGAACAACGTTTACGAAGCAATCTATACGTTTGGAATAAACAACGGATTTCTTTGAATAAACAGTGTTTGCTTACACAGCTGCAAGGACAGCCAACATCACCTAATAGTGAATTTTACACATAAGTGCTGGTGCTGTGCTGGTACTGCGAATGGCTGAAAGCAAGGGGAAACTACAGCCGTAATTTATCCCGAGGACATGCAGCTTTACTGTATGGTTAAATGATGATGGCGTCCTCTTGGGTAAAATATTCCGGAGGTAAAATATTCCGGAGGTAAAATATTCCCCCATTCGGATCTCCGGGCGGGGACTACTCAAGAGGATGTCGTTATCAGGAGAAAGAAAACTGGCGTTCTACGGATCGGAGCGTGGAATGTCAGATTCCTGAATCGAGCAGGTAGGTTGGAAAATTTAAAAATGGAAATGGATAGGTTAAAGTTAGATATAGTGGGAATTAGTCAAGTTCGGTGGCAGGAGGAACAAGACTTCTGGTCAGATGACTACAGGGTTATAAACACAATATTAAATAGGTGTAATGTAAGAATAGGTTTAATAATGAATAGGAAAATAGGAATGCGGGTAAGCTACTACAAACAGCATAATGAACGCATTATTGTGGCCAAGATAGATATGAAGCCACGTCTACTACAGTAGTACAAGTTTATATGCCTACTAGCTCGGCAGATGACGAAGAAATTGACGAAATGTATGATGAGATAAAAGAAATTATTCAGATTGTGAAAGGAGACGAAAATTTAGTAGTCATGGGTGACTGAAATTCGAGTGTAGGAAAAGGGAGAGGAGGAAACGTAGTAGGTGAATATGGATTGGGGGTAAGAAATGAAAGAGGAAGCCGCCTGATAGAATTTTGCACAGCACAACTTAATCATAGCTAACACTTAGTTCAAGAATCATGAAAGAAGGTTGTATACATGAAAGAGGTCTGGAGATACTGACAGGTTTCAAATATATAATATAATGGTAAGACAGAGATTTAGGAACCAGGTTTTAAATTGTAAGACATTTCCAGGGGCAGATGTGGACTCTGACCACAATCTATTGGTTATGACCTGTAGGTTAAAACTGAAGAAACTACAGAAAGGTGGGAATTTAAGGAGATGGCACCTGGACAAACTGAAAGAAGAGGTTGTACAGAGTTTAAGGGAGAGCGTAAGGGAACAATTGACAAGAATGGGGGAAAGAAATACAGTAGAAGAAGAATGGGTAGCTTTGAGGGATGAAGTATTGAAGGCAACACAGGATCAAGTAGGTAAAAAGACGAGGGTTAGTAGAAATCCTTAGGTGACAGAAGAAATACTGAATTTAATTGATGAAAGGAGAAAATATAAAAATGCAGTAAATGAAGCAGGCAAAAAGGAATACAAACACCTCAAAAATAAGATCGACAGGAAGTGCAAAACGGCAAAGCAGGAATGGCTAGAGGACAAATGTAAGGACGTAGAGGCTTATTTCACTAGGGGTAAGATAGTTACAGCCTACAGGAAAATTAAAGAGACCTTCAGAGAAAAGAGAACCACTTGTATGAATATCAAAAGCTCAAATGGAAACCCAGTTCTAAGCAAAGAAGGGAAAGCAGAAAGGTGGAAGGAGTATATAGAGGGTCTATACAAGGGACAATATTATGGACATGGAAGATGATGTAGAATAAGATGAAATTGGAGGTATAATACTGTGTGAAGAGTTTGACAGAGCACTGAAAGATCTGATTCGAAACAAGGCCCCAGGAGTAGACAACGTTCCATTAGAACTACTGACAGCCTTGGGAGAGCCAGTCCTGACGAAACTCTACCATTTGGTGAGCAAGCCGTATGAAACAGGCGAAATATCCTCAGACTTCAAGAAGAATATAATAATGCCAATCCCAAAGAAAGCAGGTGTTGACAAATGTGAAAATTACTGAACTATCAGTTTAATAAATCACGGCTGCAAAATACTAACGCGGATTCTTTACAGACGAATGGAAAAATTAGTAGAAGCCGACCTCGGGGAAGATTAGTTTGGATTCCGTAGAAATGTTGGAACACGTGAGGCAATACTGACCCTACGACTTGTCTTAGAAGCTATATTAAGGAAAAGCAAACTTACGTTTCTAGCATTTGTTGACTTAGAGAAAGCTTTTGACGATGTTGACTGGAATACGCTCTTTCAAATTCTGAATGTGTCAGGGGTAAAATACAGGGAGCGAAAGGCTATTTACAATTTGTACAGAAACCAGATGGCAGTTATAGGAGTCGAGGGACATGAAAGGGAAGCAGTGAGAAAGGCTTGTAGCCTATCCCCCATGTTATTCAATCTGTATATTGAGCAAGCAGTGAAGGAAACAAAAGAAAAATTCGGAGTAGAGGTTCGCCGATGACATTTTAATTCTGTCAGCAAAGGACTTGGAAGAGCAGTTGAATGGAATGGATAGTGTCTCGAAAGGAGTATAGCGCGTGTGTCTTGTCGTCGGGGTGATTTCAACGGGGACAGATGTCGGGTCTGTTTCCGGATCTGTTGTGAATGTTCCCAGACTTGGCTGTCGAAAGATTTTCTGATCGCCGACGGGTAAAAGAGGAAACATGAACGAATGGGGAAAAGCACTTCAATTCTGTAATAAAGCCTGCCAGATGATGACGCTGTAGCACCTGATGACAGAAAATAAGAGACCACTAATAAAATTTCTTTTGTGATGTCTTCATTTCATCAATACTGAACTCAGAGGAATGACTTTGCTCGCAGAATAAATAACATTTTCCAAGCAAATCCTTCTCTTCCTACAGTGTCTCGGAGTCTCTTGCTTGATTTTCCGCTGATCGGTGCGTTTTTGGAGGATAGTCAGGGTTCTTTCTTGTTTCTGTTCCACTGTCCAACGTCTCTCTGTTTAGACGATTTTGTAAGTCATTTTTAACAACTGCCAGCCTAATACCTCAGCGTCCATAGTTGTTAATAGTTTGTCTCTTGAAACGATTTATTTGAGCATTGGAACTCTGTATGTAGATGCTCTCCGAGGATCTATATGAATGACTAAAGCCAAAGTAAATCGTGAGTAAAAATTGTGTTAAAAAGTAAAGCTTCCCTACAAGGCACGTTATTATGTGTGAAACATTCTCTGTAACCTAGAGTACAGGCATGATTTTATCCAAGATGGTTCATATATTATTGTCCCTGAAACGCCTTTGTTTGCTGTCATCGTGTTTGTAATATGTGAGACAGTGGAAATTAAAAATGACATATTTACAAACATTCTATAAACATGGGAAACTCACTTTCTTCCTCGTCAAGGAGAAAAAAATGTTTGAAGAGCTTGTGGTAATATGAATTACTCGTAATACTCAAGTAAGTTTCGTTAAATAATCACAACTCTTCATTAAAAGTGTTTCTTGAAGGTTTAATGTTGTCGCTAAAGATTTCAATTTCTAGAAATATTACCTCAGTTTGTAAGACGAAAAATCAACGTAATGTTCTCAGAATCGGTAACTGAATTTTTATTTGTACTTGGGACTCAGATCTGATACTGAAGGAATTTGTTTTCATCAACTTTGATCGCTAATGATTCCACGTAGTGGTTTACTGTCTGCAGAAAATAGTGTATTTGCAAGTTTCTGTGCATTATAGAAAAAATCTTTATTACAAATATGTTCATGACGTTTCTTACTAAACAGAAGCTCACTGTTGAACCTACACGTTAACTACCACAGTCTTAGTAAAAACATTCTGGGGTTTCAGCCCGTGATCTATGGTATAGACTGAATATATAGTACTGTAATCAACTTGCAGATTTCAGAGCATTATTATGCTGTTTACCAAGGGACTGTTTTCAGTTGCATTCATAGGATCACGAAAATTTTCGTCGTACTGTGAGTTTAGCAAATTTTCGAGACATTACTATGCTCTTCACATTTTAATTTTACGGAAGACTGTGAAATAGAATTAAATATTAAATGTCGCTTTTTATGACCAGAAATGTTCGAAATCAGTAATTTAACCCCAGTAACGTAACACAGTTTCACCATGGAAAAATAAACTTCTTAAGATGTGGAGCAGTTGCTCAGAAGGCTACTGGGTCCATCCCGTTCGATTTGTAATGCACTGTTCATCTACATTCATACTCCGCAAACCACCCAACGGTGTGTGGCGGAGGGCACTTTACGTGCCACTGTCATTACCTTCCTTTTCTGTTCCAGTCGCGTATGGTTCGCGGGAATAACGACTGTCTGAAAGCCTCCGTGCGCACTCGAATCTCTCTAATTTTACATTCGTGATCTCCAAGGGAGGTATAAGTAGGGGGAAGCAGTATATTCGGTACCTCATCCAGAAACGCACCCTCTCGAAACCTGGCGAGCAAGCTACACGGCGATGCAGAGCGCCTCTCTTGCAGAGTCTGCCACTTGAGTTTGATAAATATCTCCGTAACGCTATCACGGTTACCAAATAACCCTGTGACAAAACGCGCCGCTCTCCTTTGGATCTTCTCTATCTCCTCCGTCAACCCGATCTGGTACGGATCCCACACTGATGAGCAATACTCAAGTATAGGTCAAACGAGTGTTTTGTAAGCCACCTCCTTTGTTGATGGACTACATTTTCTAAGGACTCTCCCAATGAATCTCAACCTGGTACCCGCCTTACCAACAATTAATTTTATTTGATCATTCCATTTCAAATCGTTCCGCACGCATACTCCCAGATATTTAACAGAATTAACTGCTACCAGTGTTTGTTCCGCTATCATATAATCATACAATAAAGGATCTTTCTTTCTATATATTCGCAATACATTACATTTGCCTATGTTAAGTGTCAGTTGCCACTCCCTACACCAAGTGCCTATCGGCTGCAGGTCTTCCTGCATTTCGCTACAATTTTCTAATGCTGCAACTTCTCTGTATACTACAGCATCATCCGCGAAAAGTTAATCTGAAAATTAAAAGCAATAGATGTCAGATTACTGTAACAAGACTGAAATATTAGCAAGAGATATGTTGCTTCTGCAACATCGTCAGCCGTTTCTGCACTGCCGTATTTATTTTAAAATTTTACCTCATATTTCGATGAAAATATATTTCTTTGCCGAAACTATAATCTAAGACAGCATTAATTTTTGCTACCGTAATACTGTTGCAGGTGTATACATATGAGAAGTGTCATTAGAAATTAATTACTAACTATGAAATTTAATCATGCTACGGATCATTTCAAAATCTATTCTACAACCTGTAACTTAGCTGTGTGTCTTTTTGCATCAGTGCAGCCTTATGTCGTTATAACCGATGTTTGAATCATTTACTCAATCTATCTACGTCGATTTATTTATTTTCCGCCAACAGGTGATGCCATCCAGGTTAAATGAGCTGATTGAGCAGCATCAGTAATAAGTATCAGGCTTTGTTCTACGATTTAAATACAACCCTCTTCCTGTGCGTGGACAGGCCGACTTTCAGTTGGAATCCGCCACGTGCAGGGCAAGGGGGACTATGGTAGACCTATTCTCGACTAAGACAGCACCGGATTTGACGTAGGTTAGTTAGTAGTTAGTAGGATTAGAAGTAGACACTAAATTAGGAACCTGTAGCGACAAGCAATTTTGGCCTGCCCAGTGTCGGGGGCACGTTCATCGGGATTAGCTCGATGAGCAGGGCCTAAAGTAGTAGGTTTATATCTAGGCTGACACACCTGTTATGCTGCAGGCAGTTAGCAATTAACAAGTAGGTAGGAAAATTAACAACTAGGCAGTAGTGTGTGGGTTAACAATCGTTATCTGCCTATTAACATGTACTATGTCATACTGCCTGCAGCTCATAAATTAATTGTAACATTGTAATAACTGTAATAGCTGCTGAAAACATATAATATTGTATTAACATTGGACCCACTAATCACTAAGGTGGTGGGCTAATGTGTATAACTATTATAGTTGTTATTCAAATAAAGATTTTAAAAAACTCTCTTCCTAACCTACATGGGCATCAGTTGGTTCTTATTCTCACAAAGAAAAAAAAAAAGTTCTTCTTTAGGGTATGCGAAAGTTAGCAGAGTTCTGCGCTCTTGCGCTGATGGGTGAATCGGGACCGACCGAGCGCCATGTCATCCTCTGGCAACGACGTCACTGGATGCGGTATGGAGTAGCACGGAGTCAACACATGGGTCTCCCGACCGTTGTCAGCTTTCTAGAGCTCAGACCCGCTACCTCTCAATCAGGTATATGGCGTCACGGAGCTACGTGCATTCAATATCGGTCTTCTCACCAAGGAAAAACCTGGCAGTACCGGGAATCGAAACCGTGTCCTCCCAATAGCAGCCAGACACACGAAACATTAAGCTACGGCGAAGGACATTTACAAAGTATGCAGAAGGTATAATTATTGTTTTGACTTTATACGTTTATTTACCTTTATCATTTCGAGAATACACTCATCACAATAATTCCTTAAAAATGCCTCATCTATTCCAAGAACCATCATAAAATGACGAATGCTGACGGTGCAAGTTAACAAAGCTAGGATTTAGGAAATCGAGCTATCGGACTCTCGGGGAAACAAACTGAATAATGACCACGTGGGAAGTCAAGGTGAAGTGTCAAGCTGAAGTTAACACAAAGTCGTTTAACTAGGAACGCAATTTAGAAAAAAAGAAAATTTTTGTAGAGTAAATGAAGTGGGGCATAACTGTAACTGAGTGAGGACAGGCACCCTCTGTGCATAGGACAAGTGGTGTCTCAGCATTTCAAAAGCGCAATATAAAGCCAAATTATATTCAAGAAATCAACCTTCGTGGCCACAAGTTACTATAGAAATTGTGCGAAACTAGTAGTCTGTGAAATAATGCACCAGTGTTACCTATGCTTCAAACGGCGATCTCCGATGCTGACGTCTGATAAACGCGGTGGCCGCAGAAGAGTGCCTTTGAACGCCGCCATTGGTAAAACCAGGCGTTTCCCCAGCTCTTCCTAACGGGACCCTATATCTGTCATGAGGGTGCCTCTGTGAATACCAAACAATGAAAATTTCGGCAAAAATGGGTAGCTTCGTAAAATTAGTAACTGAGGAATTGGTTATTCGCTGGCCCCAGCTCTAACTTCACGAAATATATCCATCTGGATTATGTAACTGCAGTAAGGAGTTGTCAGGACAATCAGAGCTCGAGGAATTTCAGTAAAACATGGTGAGACACCCGACATTGACGTGTTTTTCAACTGGTTTATTTCTTATAGCAAGTTTATTTGAGAACTGAGATCCTCACCATTCTCAACACGCAATCTCGTTTCATTCCGTCTGAAGAGTATTATACTGTAATGCATATATTGCCAGTGTGATTGTAAGCTATGAAGAAGGTAATTAATTTCAATCATATTCGAAATACAAATGTGAGTAGGCAGCAGTGATCGAACTGTGATGCCTAATATACTGTTCTGCGGAGCACGTTGACGCCTACATCTTAGGCAACTTATCAAGCGCTGCAATGCAGCGGGTAGAAGACAAGTCAGGCGACAACTACCAAAAAGTGCTTTATATCGCTTGCCGTTTTGAAACTAAAAGGCAACACGAAAATGCTTTACTACTATAGATAGATAAATAAAAATTACAATATGAGTTAGTGCGTGAGTATATGGCTTCAAACAGGCTGGAAGTAGCAATTCGTAAATGAATCTAATTAAATTGGTTCGCTGTCCAGAGAACCTAAAAAAATGTGCTTTCACGTTTGCGCTCTTTAATTATTTTTCCGTTTCTAGCAGAATTATCTTATGTGTGAGGAGATTTCTTCACCGCTTCAAAAAAATTTAAATTTAATATTTATCAATGATGTAATGATGTTTCGCCATGCCATTAGTTTCCTTTATAGCATACCCACTATTTCCGATTGTAGTTGTATTTGCTATTGTGTAACATTGTGTTTCGTTTTATCTGTCTCAGTTTTACATACATCATTTAAACAATTGTTCATGATTTTTTCTGGAGTAGATGTAGGCAGAGAACATACGAATATACCTAAGATTCTCTGCATTAAATGACAACCTGAAATGATTGATGAAATTTGGCAGACCGCTAATAAACCTTATATATATTTATTGTTAATCCTGTAAGCGTAACTCACTTTCATTGCCACATTTATAAAACGTAACTATATATTATTGTATTTCTGTGAGAGATATGTTTATGATGCATCAGTCAACAGAGTCACTTCAACACATTGCTTAATTTTTGTGGCATAATTATTATCAAAATCGTTGTTTCAGGGTGTAATAATACACACTTTCACCATTCTATTTCCGTCCATGCAGGCTTTCAGAGAATCCAGTAATGAGTTGTGTTAAGAAAATTAAGAAGAGAGCGACAGAAGAAAAACTGATAACTGTTATAGTACTAATTAATAAAAATTCTCTGGTTCTTTTGGATCTCATGCGAAATGAAGATTACTTGTATTCGTTATAGTTCAGTGGACTGTAATTTACTGCACAACAGAACTGAAAGGAAACCGACCTGGAGGAAGCAGCGGAGTTGAAAACTTCATTGATTTTTCAATTTTTATCACAGTTATTTTGGTAATATATGTATGTATCCATCAGAGCACAGTCGTGGACAAGTGACATGAGAGTCAGATGAGACGATGAATTAATTGACGCTAAAGCAGGACCGATATTTTAGTGTGTCATGGGATGTTACGGCGCGAGATGTGAGCTCCGTTTGCTTGTGGATCCTATATCATTGTCAGTGGACTGACTCCAGCAGGTTTTACATAGAAATACTCGAAACGCGCACAAGAACAAATGGAATTACACCTGTTGTTCATCAGCTCGACTGCGAATCACTATCAATTTTCTTTATACGATTTCGTACCCGATCTTTGGCCTTCGCATGTTTCTCAGAAAGCATCTTCCATATCAGTACAAAGCTATTGCATTTTCAAGGAAGTTGATTTACAATCTAGCAATGTACAAACAAATAAAAAAGGAATATTGAAGGTCTTTCGATTTTTTACCAAATTGTCTTTATTGTCGTATTCCGTTGCTATTTTGTCCGCGAAATATGCGTTGCAGAGTTAGACGTTGATGCATTAATATGAACTTGTGGGTACGACCTATTGGTTTGGTGCGATCTAACCTTTTCCTTTCTTTTGTCATTCGTCGTATTAATTTATTTAGTTTTTGCTGAATTACTTTTCCATTCCCGTTTTATACTTCTGAATGTCTTTTCTCTCTCTCTCTCTCTCTCTCTCTCTCTCTCTCCCTTTTTTTTCTTTTTTCTTTATCAAAAAGGAGACTTAACTTTGATACATTCCATTGGTTTGCCTTTTGAGTGTAAGCCACATGGACTTGTGGGTACGACCTATTGGTTTGGTGCGATCTAACCTTTTCCTTTCTTTTGTCATTCGTCGGATTAATTTATTTAGTTTTTGCTGAATTACTTTTCCATTCCCGTTTTATACTTCTGAATGTCTTTTCTCTCTCTCTCTCTCTCTCTCTCTCTCTCTCTCTCTCTCCCTTTTTTTTCTTTTTTCTTTATCAAAAAGGAGACTTAACTTTGATACATTCCATTGGTTTGCCTTTTGAGTGTAAGCCACATGGACGACTTCGGATGAAATGTTCGTCTTGTTTCTTCGTTTGGCTATCCGAAAATTTATTATAATCTAAATTCTTTGTTTGTGTGGCCATAGTGTCCGTAGAAGTTTATAATTCTTGAGGGTGCTTTTGTTCTGCCGTTGCAACTGCAAAAATGCGTGATTTTTTCACCAGACACGTTTCGCTTTATTGATGTAAAGCATCATCAGTGGTCTGTAGTTCAGCTATCTACTTTTTGATTTGCTTTTAGGTAGAAAAACAGTTCGTTAAGAATAGGTTGATTTGTACTTACGGTGATTTTTCGGCTGATTTCTCGCTTACATCAGGAAATTGCATCTGCTAGATCCTTCTTAACGAACTATTTTTCTATCTAAAAGCAAATAAAAATGTAAATAACTTAATTATAGACTACTGATGATGCTTTACCTCAATAAAGCGAAACGCGTCTGGTGAAAGAATCACCCGTTTTTATAGTTGCAACGACAGAAAAAAAAATACAGTCAAGAATTATTATGATCTATTTCACAGTCTCTTCACTGACCATTAGAGCTGTAACACTGGCACGGATAAATAGCAAAGTAATGCGATACTGGAAGGAACAGGGGAAGAAAGAGATCAGTGAAATATCCTTACTAGAAATATAGAATTGCGAACGTATCTATAGGGATAGAAAATAGTTGAACTGACACTACCGCCAGTAGTAGGAGCATAATTGTATGGGAAAACTAAGATTAGAGTGTGTGAATTAGATTATGGAATATAAGTGAAGCAGACACGTGTAGATGAAGAACTGACACAGGGTAGGGAGAGTCTAAGTCTGAGGGGTTTCCAAAGAACTTGTAGCGCATCACAATTCTTCATCAGTGTTTGATATCTTCCACAAATCTACTATGTACAGCAAACTAACTCCTTAAGTAAGCACTAGTTTATGAAATTGTTTTTGTGGTAGCTCACAACGGAATTCCAAAGACTGGTATTATTAGACACAGCTGACGTTTAGGGCAGATTCCGTCCTGTCGCACCACCTACTAGAATAATGCGGATAGACAGATGTGATCTGCGAAGAAGAGGCTGCCTTAATGAAAGTTGTGTGCGTAATGGGCACAAAATGAGATTTCAGTATCAACTTATTATATCACAGTCACCAACGGTCAGAGATACGAAACTATCCAACCCAGCGCATAAAAGCAACGGACGTATACCGGCAGTAGGGATTTGTGGTGGATATAACATGTAAGTACCCTCGGCGATGGTTCCTTAACCCTGTAGTGGGCGCGGGGGGTACACCTGTCACCCAGCGGTTTTATATTGTGATTATTTCCGTTATGCTTAAAGTTGCAGCGGTCCCACGCTCAGAACCTTTCAAATGAGTGCATTATTGAAGATACCTTTACAGCGAACGTCAGCTGGACAGCTAAACAGAGAGCAGCAGGACGTTGAAGTGAGTTGGGGTACAACTGTCCACCAAGCGTCTATATACGTAAGAACTTCTTAACATAGGTGCTTTCTTTTCTTTAACATTTTTCATACTAAATTCGTTGTAAGTACACTATTTAAAATTTTAGTAGTCTGAATAAAATAACTATTTTTGACCAGAGTGATTACTTATGCAGTCTTAAACATGTACTATACTTTACAGAAACTGATACCCATAAATATCTTTATATTTTAGCGATGTCAGATCCAAAGAAAAGAAGAATAGATGTGTCTTCCTTATTTTAGTGATGTCAGATCCAAAGAAATGAAGAGTGGACGCATCTTCCGACCCTGAAGTGTGGATGACGTGGCTCGAAGTAAACGCAGAAAGTGATGAAAAAGTCGTATTTGAATCTGAAGAATCTCATTCAAATGAAGATGATCAACTAATCGATCATGATACTGAAACTGAACGCTCTGCAGATGAATTCGATGATATGTACAGTGAATCTAGTATTTCCTGTTATCTTGGGAAGGACTATAAAACAAATTGGTCTATGTCTTTTCCTAAAGGAAACGTGAGAACAAGGTCAGAGAATATAATACACTACTGGTCATTACAATTGTTACATCAAGAAGAAATGCAGATGATAAACGGGTATTCATTGGACAAATATATTATACATGAACTGACATACGATTACATTTTCACGCAATTTGGGTGCATAGATCCTGAGAAATCAGTACCCAGAACAACTATCTCTGGCCGTAATAACGGCCTTGATACGCCTGGGAATAGAGTCAAACAGAGCTTGGATGGCGTGTACAGGTACAGCTGCCCATGCAGCTTCAACACGATACCACAGTTCATCAAGAACAGTGACTGGCGTGTTGTGACGAGCCAGTTGCTCGGCCACCATTGACCAGACGTTTCCAATTGATGATAGATCTGGAGAATGTGCTGGCCAGGGCAGCAGTCGAACATTTTCTGTGTCCAGTAAGGCCCGAACAGGACCTGCAACATGCTGCCGTGCATTATCCTGCTGAAATATAGGGTTTTACAGGATCGAATGAAGGGTAGAGCCACGTGTCGTAACACATCTGAATTGTAACGTCCCCTGTTCAAAGTGCCGTCAGTGCGAACAAGAGGTGATCGAGACGTGTGACCAATGGCACCCCATTCCATCACGCCGGGTGATACGCCAGTATGGCGATGACGAATACACGCTTCCAATGTGCGTTCACCGCGATGTCGCCAAACACGGATACGACCATTATGATGCTGTATACAGAAACTGGATTCATTCGAAAAAATTACGTTTTGCCATTCGTGCACCGAGGTTCGTCGTTGAGTACACCATCGGAGGCACTCCTGTCTGTAATGCAGCGTCAAGGGTAACCGCAGACATGGTCTCCGAGCTGTTAGTCCGTGCTGCTGCAAACGTCGTCGAAATGTTCGTGCAGATAGTTGTTGTCTTGCAAACGTCCCCATGTGTTGACTCAGGGATCGAGACGTGGCTGCACGATCCCTTACAGCCGTGCGGATAAGATGCCTGTCATCTCGACTGCTAGTGATAAGAGGCCGTTGGGATCCAGCACGGCGTTCCGTATTACCCCCCTGAACCCACCGATTCCACATTCTGCTAACAGTCATTGGATCTCGACCAACGCGCGCAACAATGTCGCGATACGATAAACCGCAATCGCGATAGGCTACAATACGACCTTTATCAAAGTCGGAAATGTGATGGTACGCATTTCTCCTCCTTACACGAGGCATCACAACAACATTTGACCAGGCAACGCCGGTCAACAGCTGTTTGTGTATCAGAAATCTGTTGGAAAATTTTCTCACGTCAGCACGTTGTAGGTGTCACCACCGGTGCCAACTTTGTGTGAATGCTCTGAAAAGATAACATTTGCATATCACAGCATCTTCTTCCTGTCGGTTAAATTTCGCGTCTGTACCACGGCATCTTCGTAGTGTAGCAATTTTAATGGCGAGCAGTGTAATTATTTCAATGAGTAGTTAAGAAACTGAAATGGGGTACAGGCGTCCCCCACGCGCTTAAACCCGTAACGATACAGGACGCGTCTACATGGAGCCGGCGAAGAAAGTGTGTGTGTTCTAATGATATCGACTGAGAACCTAACATAAGTGCCGGCCGGGGTGACCGAGTGGTTTTGGGGGCTACAGTCAGGAACCACGCGACCGCTACGGTCGCATGTTCTAATCCTGCCTCGGGCATGGATGTGTGTGATGTCCTTAGGTTAGTTAGGTTTAAGTAGTTCTAGGTTCTAGGGGACTGATTACCTCAGAAGTTAAGTCCCAGAGTGCTCAGAGTCATTTTAACCATTTTGAACCTAACGTAGTGCACGCTAGGCTGAGCAATGCCTGCCCACCACCTGAGTCTCCACACACTGTGCGGATGATTCGCTGGCACTGCCTGTGCTTGATTTCCATGAGCATCAGTAAGCGTCCTTTGCCTTAGGTCTATGGTTGAAGGACTCTTCAGATGTATGCCCGTTCCCTTTGGTGAGGTGACTTTTCCAGGTAGTTTCCATGGTGATATGTAGAGCACGTGATGGGTTATTCAAGAATTGCAAACAAATATAGTAACTTATTTGTAAAAGTTGCTCCGCGGTAAACTAACGTATGAGACGAGGAGGTAAACAACAAAGCGATGGAATTAGTTCGATGAGTTAACGACAGTGGTTCTGGTACGTGGGAGACTTTGGTGGAGTGTGGTACACTGACGGGAAGAAACGTAACATCAAGGAGGGACGGTGCGACACAAATTAAAGTTGATAGAAGTGTTTCTACGTCTGAAGGATGATATCCATAGAGATTTCGTGTCAGTCACATAAGCGTGGCTCTAACACTGCCATTATTAGGATGCAAAGCAGATTTGCTGGAAATGCACGCTGTAAGGTCGTGAACGTTAATTATCTTTGAGATTAGACGCGATGAGTTGGCGTTAGTTAAGAATGCCTTTAAGGCGACAAAGACGCCATTATCTACACTTCACTAACTTTGAACGAGTTCGTGTAATAGGGATATGAGAAGCTGGATGTTCCTTCTGCGGTAGTGCAGAAAGACTTGTCAGCAATAAAGCCGCTGTACATGATTACAGGCAGCGCTGTCCACGACAATGTACGATCGAAAGAAGACTGGACTCTGAATGGCTACGTGGCACTTCCGAGAAGGAAGACCATCGTCTTCGGAGTGTGGCTCTTGCGCTTCGTACTGCATCTGTAGCAGCAATTTTAGCGGCAGTTGGCACCACAGTGACACAACTATTACAAGTCAGTTGCTTCAAGAATAGCTCCGAGCCAGAGGTCATGTAGGATGAATTCCACTGATCCCAAACCACCTCAATTTGTGACTTCAGTGTCTCAAGCAAGATCTCATTAGAGGGCAGGGTGGGGGACTTGTTTTTTTTTCCATGAAAATTGATTCTGTATCGGTGGCAGCGATGGCCGTGTTTTGGATAGAAGGTTCACAATTTAGGGCCTCTAATCAATATATTTGCGCACTAGTCACACTGGACCTACACCTGGATTTATGGTCTGGGATGCAGTTTCGTGTGACAGCAGACACACTCCCGTGATTATCCCACGCCCTCTGACTGCAAATTCGTATGTCAGTCTGGTGATTCGACCTGTTGTGCAGCGCTGCAGGGTGTGTTTTCCAACAGTATAACGGTCGTCCACATACTGCCGTTGTAACCCAACATGCTCTACAGAGTGCCAAAAAGTTGCCTTGGCATGCTCGGTTACCAGATATGTCACCAATCGAGCACAAATGGGACACCATCGAACGACAGCTTGAGCGTCATTCACAAACGCCATTACCAGCCCCTATATTGACAGACCAAGTGCAACAGGAATGGAACTCCATGCCACAAACTGACAACACAATTCGTGCGTGTTTTCGTGCTTGCATTCAACATTCTGGAGGTAACACCAGTTATTAATGTAACAGTATTTCTCATTTGCAATGGCTTACCTCGCCCGTACATTAACCTAGGCTCTTGCAATGTTAATCACTTAAATATGTTACTTAGATACATGTGTTCCCAAAATTTCATTACTCTACACTAATTATTTTTTGGTGCTCCTATTTTTTCTCCGTTGGTGTGTGTTGGGCGGTTTCTCAAGCTCATTAGGCGAATGGCAGGCTGGTGCCCAAATCTCTTCCGAATAAATTGCGATTCACAGATAGCTGAAATACGACTACACGCAGAACGACATTAGCGCAATTGACAAACCTAAGACGCACACGACTTCCGTCCGTTATGTTAACTGGCAACTGTAGCGACAGACATCAACTAAAGCCTACTTACAGTGGTACATACATCGGTATTAAGTGATGACTTTCTTAAGAGAGTTTATAGAATACATAACTGCAGTTCACAGTTGTCGATTTACTGCGAAATACGTTACGAACGATAAACCTCGATTTCGGAAAATTATCAAAAATATATCTTTAATCACGTAAGTATACAGTCAACGTAGTGGAACGATTGTAACAAAGAGGATATTGCTGCCACAGTTTGTGTGAAAGTAAAAAGAGTAATTGGAACACACGATATAGTACGAACTGTGATCGTTTGCAAATGCACAACGGATAGCGACAGACTCAAGTTTTGATACAATCAGTGAAAGGTAATGGGGAGAGAACATGAACAGCACTTTCATTTTGTATGTCAACTATTACATATTATTTTCCAACTCATACCGGGGATGTTAGAGCAGTCTCGGTTGCAGTGTTTCAATTATTTATTTACCGCGTTTCGTCTGATTTAGACATCTTCAGATTGGCTGACATTAGATGGGTTTGGGCATTTGGGCTGCCGAGCATAAAAAACGTTCCAACAAATAAATTCCCTCATCAAATATTGGGAAACACTGCGCGGTGGTGTCCTTGTTCGGCATGCAACGTAGTCCAATGAATAGAAAACAGGATCAGGCGTACATAGATCCGTCACAGTGCACACATATTGGAGGTGTAGTTGCTCGTATTCGGGCCATGCAAATAGTACTGAGCGTAGCTCGAATACGAGCAACTATACCTCCGACATGTGTACAATATAAAGAGCTACGTAGGCCTGTTCCTATTTTCTATTCATTGGACTATACTGCATGCCTCACCAAGGACACCACGCAATGTTTACGAATATCTGACGAGGGCAATTTTTTGCTGGGACGCTATACTCGTATATGCACGGCATTCACTGTACCTAACACCACCTAATACCAGCCATTCGGCTGAGAACCATCAGGCAAAATGTGTCATTGGTAATTTAACACAAATTGTAATCCTGCAACCAAGACCGATTGTTTCTGCATATTAGAAACTAGAAAGTCGAAATGAATTTATCTACCTCACGTAATATACAGTGTGCGCAGACTTTGCAATTAGTCGTGCAGCACAACAAATGACGTGTTTCACTTCATAAGGGGGCGTGGGTGACTAGTGCAAAACGAGTATGAAGAAAAGAAAACAACGTATTTTGTGGATAACATACTCTTCAGTTAAGATTATAGATGGAACAGTAGATCACAACAGAGAGAAAATTATACAAATATTTGACAATTTCTTCAAATATGTGTTGCAAAAGATAGGTAAAAGTAGAGACAGTTACTATTCAGAGTAGTGATATTCAGTGAGTAATGACGGACAAGGTGTATAAGGCCATTGGAGCTATGAAGAAAGGAATCAAGTCTGGAGATGATGATGTTCCAATGGAAATAGTTAAAACTGAAGGCAAAGTAATACGAAAGAAACTTGCAGGCTAACTTAGCGACTGATCGTGGAAGAAGGCAAAGACTGAAATAATGCTGTATGATCCCACTTCACGAGAAAAGGGACTTATTAAACCCAATGTAAAATGTAGATCTATCAAACTGCTGCCAATAACGTCAAAGATACTTACTAAAAAAGTTAGATTTTCATTAGGCAGAGAAAAAACTGGCTACAGCAGTAACACCGAAAATGTGGATAAAATACCTTCTGCGATCATGGTCATTTACATCGCAATCCAGTAGGCCCATTAGGAAGGGGGAGGTTACAAGTCGATATAGGACAATGAAAAATTTGAAACTGGTGAACGGCACAATGTCTGGGACTACTGATTTGGAGAAAGCTTTTGATTCAGTTTCAACAAATTTGTACTAAGAGTGCTTGACGGTCAAGGCACTGATCCAACCTATTCTAATGTGGATAAGAATGAATATTTTAATGTAGGGAGGAGTAGTGAACTTTGTAATACTTTTCGGACTGTCACCTCTAGCCAAACCTGTAAGGGAAACTGAGTATAATTTATTATTCCATTTTAGAGGACAGCATCCAATATTTGTGTGCTGCAGTCTTTTCACTGAAATTACAGAAATTATTTCGGACAAGTAACGTTCTTTCAAATATGAATAAATTTTCCTGAGATATAACACTGCTATGTACCTCGGAACAAATGATCTACTGAAATTGCAAAGCTTTACGATCTCGAAACTCTTGTCAATAATATATTCAGTAGTGTGTGTATTACATTATTACTGTACTATACACCGATAATCAGTAAATAATATCAAATTAAAAGTGGAAATGTTATCAAAACAGAGCTACAATTTGAAATAGAAGCTAATGGAAACTAATAAAAATTCACATTTTCAAAACAGGTGAAATTGTTAAGACATTAAAGAAAGTCTCTTAATTTGCAAATATCACAATATATCATTTCCATTCTTTCTTGTTAATGGCAGCACAATATTCGAACACCATCTTAGGCACTTAAAGCATCGAATGCATTGCTCTGCGTCCATATCTTCATAGTATGACTTGGTTGCTACAATCACAGTTATAAGCGTTTTTCTTTCTGTTGAGGTGTCACCTATTACTTGTTTTGTGCCCTTCGTAGAAACAAATGGTGCAGAAATTGAACTATTTAGAGCAGAGCTTCCCCTAATTTCTAATTCGGAGTGGAGGAATGGCGTCAAAGGGTCCATGTTCATTTTCCAGCTTACTGAAAGTGCCATTTACATTAGTTTTATTGAAGCTAGTTAAACGTCAAACACTTCTTGCCTCTCGCTTTCTCACCGAGTGTTCAGTATATTTCCACATAAAAGAACGCATCCACTCCACACCAGTTATTTTCTCATCATTCCATTTATAGAATTTTTTTTTAAGGGCAACAGCAAATTTGTAAGAAAGTTCCTGAACTTTTTCTAAGACAACTACGTTTTCGAAATCTTGTTTTTGTCTTCCAGTAGACAGTTCTGTTCTTCATGATTATAAATACACTTTAAACTGTATTGTTGCAGTAAATAAAATTATCACTTCTAAATTCAGCATGATGCCTGAAAAGTGTCGCCAGGTTAACATAATAATCTTAAAATTCAGGCCTATGTTTCATACTAGTGACGACTCTTCCCCACGAATGTACTTTTTGCCGGCGTTAGTCTGCTTTTGATGTCCTTCTTGCTGCTCCCGTCATTAGGTATTTTGCTGCCTATGTAGCAGTATTCCTTAACTTCATCTCTATCGTGACTATCTATCCTGGTGTTAAGTTTCTCGCTATTCTCATTTCTACTACTTCCCATTACCTTCGTCACCACGTCAATAATTGTCTTATGGCGTCTAACAGGTCCTTGATTCCGGTGGCAGCTTAAGCGCCCTTAATCTGTCAATCACCTCAGGAACAGGACAGGTGATGGTCGGTCCTTTAGGTTCGACGAGCCTGGTTGTATGCCCAAGACCTAAATGTAATGCCTTTTCCTCCTCCAGTCAAGCCACCCTCAAACTGTCATGAAAAATACCGATAGATATGGTCTGGTCTGTACCACCTTCAGATCGTCTTACGAATCCTCCTTCTGTCATATCTTGTTGTGTACCGCACCAGGGGAGCAAGGAAAACAAATAAATCAGGGAGTGTGTGACGCAGTTATTAATGTGATGAAACTGAAATGTATGTGGGCGGGATAAGTAGCCAGGTGAATTAATTTACATTTCAAGAGATGAAAACAGACCGATAATCCGACCTAATGGAAAGTGGTTAGTTGGCAGTAAAAGTACATGGATGCGTGAAAAAGGGAGGATACATGTGTCTGAGAATGCACCGGGTCCCTCATGATCGTATAAAATTGGGAAAATAAATAGTTGTTTTACTTGTATTCCTACTTAGAAGCTGACTAAAAGCATTGTTGTCAGTACTTTGTTTTGTTTCTGTATTGCATTGTTTCAGTTGTGAAGCCATGGGTGGCGCGGGCGGGCACAGTTACCCTGTTCAGCAGCGATTAGAGCGTGTGTACGGGTACACGAACTTCAGCAGGCAGGTTAAACAATGACAGAATAAATGAGTGCATGTAGAGATTTCTTTGTCAAGTCTCCTTCTCGTAAAGAAACCCTACTCGATTGTGAGAAACGTGCTTTTGTTTCAGGCAGTGCCAAAGTATGCCACGTTGTGAACGGAATAAAACATGACAGGAAACGTGTGCCGCCGTCGCTTCCAGTGAACTTCAAGTACCGCGCTTAACGATGCACGACCACATTAAAAAAGATTTGAAAATTAAAGGCTGGTGGCCGTGCGGTTCTGGCGCTAAAGTCTGGAACCGCGCGACCGCTACGGTCGCAGGTTCGAATCCGGCCTCGGGCATGGATGTGTGTGTTGTCCTTAGGTTAGTTAGGTTTAAGTAGTTCTAAGTTGTAGGGGACTTATGACCTGAGCAGTTGAGTCCCATAGTGCTCAGAGCCATTTGAACCATTTTTTTTTTTATTATTAAAGGATTCAGACCAATGTTTGTGAATGAATAATCTGACGACATGGAACAGTGAATTGCAGCCTGCGGTGCTTTGTTGACACAATTTCAGATAAAATATTTGATTCAAGATCGTTACTTTCTGATGCTTTTGCGACATATTGCTGCTCATGCAAGAGGAATATGGGTTTCTGGTCAAAGGAAAATTCCTATTGCGTGGAAAAGTTACAAACGTTCAAATGGCTCTGAGCACTACGGGACTTAACATCTGAGGCCATCAGTCCCCTAGAACTCAGACTACTTAAACCTAACTAACCTAAGGTCATCACACACATCCATGACCGAGGCAGGATTCGAACCTGTGACCGTAGCAGCAGCGCGGTTTCGAACTGAAGCGCCTAGAACCGATCGGCCATAGCTGCCGGCTGTTAAAAAGGATTCCTATTCGTAATATGATGTGGACAGAGATCCCATAACTATACCTGTAAGCACCATAGCTTTTTTGAAGGCGACTCGAATGGAAATTTTTATTTGAATATGTTTCATGTTTGGTTAACATCTCGGTCGAAGACCAGAGACTCGAGGAACATGTGTAGTTAAAAATCATGACTGAGTTCCAGCACAATTTGCTATTCAGGTTCGTGAGTTTTCTGACAAACAGTATCGGGGCCATCGGGTTGTGGATGGCTCAGCAGCTTCGGCTGACCCATTGAAATGGCTGCTTAGTGTCCTAAGGCTCCGGAAAACGCGGCCTGGGGAATTATCGGGATCCATGTGGCTCAAAGTCGCTACTCCGGCCCGCCACGAATTCTTCTCACGTGCCGATATTTTTATCTCAGAGTAGCACTTGCAACCTTTGTCATCAACAATTTGTTGGATGTATTTCAATCTATGCCTTCCTCTATAGTTTTTCGTCGTTTTAAAAAATTAAAAAGGGTAATACTGAGTGTTCTAACTGTCTACCAAGCTAGAGCCTCACGAAATTTACTTGATCAGCTGTATGAATACATCTACATCTGCATGTTTACTCTGCAATTCACAATTAAGTGGGCGGCAGAGGGTTCATCGAACGACCTTCAAGCTGTTTCTCTACTGAAAAAACCAGCACTTAAATCTTTCCGTGCTAGCTATTGTGGCGTCGCAACTAGTGCGAGCGCACAGTTTTCTATCAAATATTTACTGTGAAATGTAGACAGACTGTAAAGTAGCCATCAGATTAGCATATGTGCTGTAGCGGGCAGATTACCGGTGTCCGTTCGTCTGACGTCACGACCATATGGCATGTCTGTACCGTGAGAATGTAAGACCTGTGCGCTAACTAGCCGCGTGTATAACGTGGAACTTTCATCTTTAATAACTTCTAACTGAGGAACCTGAGGAAATTAAAAGTTAATATACTAGTTTCTGTTATGAATAAAAATAAGTCATCCAAATTTGAGCTTTGAAACCTGCATATTTTGGAAATTAGAAAAATCTTACAGAAAACGCAAATTTCTACAATTTTCGAGTCTAAATAAATACCATTATGTATAGATCACCTTCAGTGACCATCCAACTATGAAACAAAATCACCTTCCGTGCTTTTGTATTTATTTTGAGAATTTTACTTTTAGAAATTCACCTATAACTTTGTTAAAACCATAAATGTTTTGAATTTTTGTGAACAGTTATTTTATATGAGTAGGTGAGAGTGAATGAGTGTGCCTGAGTGAATGAAAGAGGGACATTCGCCATTCTTTGCAAGTGTATAAAATCTAGGTTGGAACTCGCAAGTGTTCAGACGATGTAACCGTGGGAACAGAGTCGCCAGTGGTTCCCCATCTTAGTGAATGTCGGATGTCCAAGAGTGTATGGTATTGTACAAGCAGCCAGAACGTTCGCGAGTATTTAAATAATTTCTGGAAATAAAGTAAAGTCTAGTTTTCCTTTCGGTTTGTTAAATTATACAGTAAATTTTGTGTAACAAGAAATCATGACGTAAATGATTCAGAAGTCATGACTGGTGCGTGCTAGATTTTGGCGCGAGGCGCACCCAAAGAGTTAATTCTGATTAGCTGTGTGATGTGTGAGCCAATGAGATGCGAGGACGGTTAGCAGACGAGGAGGGTGAGTCGCGAGTGGATGAGGAGTCGCGAAGGAACTGTGATCGAGAAGAGACATGCTTGATGTGTCCTCGCGAATAATGTGTAAAATGAAGTCATAAAACGGCTTCATCGGTTCGGTACTGTGCGATTTGAGACTGGAAGAGTCCAGTAACGCGTAGTGTGAGTTTGAGCGAGTTGTGACTTTTCGTTCCGCGAAAGACGCGAGTAACTTCAATAATTAAAAGCGTGGCGGTACTTCGTAAAATTTTACTAAGTGCTTATGGCGAGCATTAACGTTAAAAAACGAACTATTATTGAACATCGACTGCAAACGTGTATGTTAGAAAATCGTCTGTGTTGCAGTTAAGTAAATTCCGTAACTTTGAAAGCTAATTCTGGCGGGGTTTGAGTGTGGATAGAATTGTGAACTGAACTTTCTTCAAACGTAGATTAGCGGGCTGATGATCAGGCTTAAAGACAATAAAGAGCTTAAATAGAATTACCAACTTCGCGTTCTCGTTTGAGTAAACAATTACTACCATTCCAATAACTCAATTTATTTAGGAAGATTGCTCATAGATTGTATTTCAGCAAACATGTATCGCGGCCTCCGGTGAGCGGCTATTAAATTGCAGTTTCTTCAACACTGCTTTTCTGCAATTTTTCCAGTAGCTGCTATCAGGAGAGGCGAGTGCAGCAACTACCTAAGAAACGAGGTAGGTGGATTTTCTTTCAGGGAAAGGAAACTGCGCGATAAGAGCCTGACCCGTCGCACTATGATTCCTCTTATTCTATTATGATGATCACTTTTCCTTGTGTAGATGAACGCCAAGAGCATATTATTACAGTCGTAGGAGATACTTGGTATAATTTCACGAGAAGATCCTGCAGCAACGACAAACGTCCGTGGCATTATCTCCCTTATTTCGCGATGGTACACAGCGAGCTCAGCTTCTTTGAACTTTTTCGTTGTCTTCTTCAGTCCCATCCGATGTGACCCCACAGTGCACAGCAGTATTCCAGCACAAGCGTGGTGTAAGCAGTCTCTTTAGTAGACCTGTTGCACTTTCTAAGTTTTCTGACAATAAACTGCAGTATTTGGTTTGCTTTCCCCACATCATTATCTGTATCTTCTTTCCAATATAAGTTGTGCGGAATTGTAATTCCTAGGCATTTAGATGAATTTACAGACTTTAGATTTGTGTGATTTATCGTGCAACTGATTTAAAAAATTTCATTCAGTACTCAGGTGGATGACATCATACTTCTCATTATTTAGCGTCAACTGACACTTTCTGGGCCATACAGATATCTTGTCTAAATCATCTTGCAATTTATTGCGATCGTCTGATGACTTACGACGGTCTAACAGGTCTGGTCACATTGTCTCCCATGACGTGTATGTAGATCAAGAACAGCACAGGGCCTGTTACAATTCCTTGGGGAACGCGAGATATTACTTCCGTTTGACTGGATGACGTTCCGTCAATTACTACAAACTGTTACCTTTCTATCCATAGGCAGGCAGTTTGATTTTACGTCGCCTATGAGTAACAGTGTTAAATTCCTTCTAGAAATCTAAAAATATGAAATAGTTTGACAACCTCTGTCTAAAGTACTCATTACTTCGTGGCAAGAAAGAGCTAGTTGTGTTTCACAAGAACGATACTTTCTGAAACCGTGCTGACTATTTGTCAATAAAACTCAGAATGTTCGAATACCGAATATGTTCCACAATTATGAATATCACAGCCATTTAATAGGTTAGATGATTAGGTGAAGGAGTAATGCAGAAGAAGGATCACATGATATTCTGTAACTACCAGATGAAAGATCACATTTTTTCTACTGTGAATTAGAATGAGTGGGAAATCCTTCGACTGGAGTCTCATGTGTACTTACGCCCAGCCTGAGGAAAAGAGTAATGAAGAGAAGGATCCTTTTCATGACGAAATCTACAACATGTGTCCGAGAAGAGACCGTAACGTAATTTTCGGAGATATGGAATGCAGAAACAGAAATATGTGTCTAGGATTGAAAACTATAATCTACATGATAACTCAAATGATAATGGAACCATATTTGTACACGTTGTGACCTCCGGAAGTATGGTAGTGTTTAGTACAATTTTTTCCACAAATAAACACATACAATGATGTGAAAATCTACCGGTGGAAACACTGGTAAGCGAATCTGTCATCTCATAATAAATTCGTGACGTCTATCCAACCTAATAAAAAATCGGTTCAAATGGATCTGAGCACTATGGGACTTAACACCTATGGTCATCAGTTCCCTAGAAATTAGAACTACTTAAACCTAACTAACCTAAGGACATCACACAACACCCAGTCAACACGAGGCAGAGAAAATCCCTGACCCCGCCGGGAATCGAACCCGGGAACCCGGGCGTGGGAAGCAAGAAAGCTACCGCACGACCACGAGCTGCGGACCCCAACCTAATTGTTGTTAGAAGCTGTAAATGTGTTAAACTTGGCTCAGATTATCACCTCTTAAAAAAAAGATCAGAAAATCAATGTCAAATAGAAAGAAGGTACGTCGATCTCATGCGAAAAATTCTGTGTTGATATGCTTAAGGAACTCGAGAATGCTTATATATTATCTAACCTTTTCAAGGACAGTATAAGTATCGAGGAAATTTGGAAGAACCTGGAGTATGCCTTTGCAAAAGCTACTGACCAAGGTCTAGGAAGAGTAGAACGAGCCATATACAGCCATAGTTTTGATGAGGAATGTACGCAAGCGACAGCAGTAGAAAAGAAGGCATACAAAAGATTGCAACAGATAAACCATATCCGAAGATATGAAGATTACAGAATAGCAAGAAGAGAGTATAGCGGTTGCCCAAAATGGAATAATGGAGAACATGAAAGGAAAGAGCTGAAAGAAATGGAATATCTGAAAGAGATGCAGAGGCGAGAGCTTTTGATCAAAACCTGAATAAGAAAAAAAAAGGAGTTCCATCCTAGTCCGAATATGAGTAGAAATACAGGTGGATCAATTTTGAGCGATGATGAAGCAGTGCCGGCCGCGGTGGTCTCGCGGTTCTAGGCGCGCAATCCGGAACCGTGCGACTGCTACGGTCGCAGGTTCGAATCCTGCCTCGGGCATGGATGTGTGTGATGTCCTTAGGTTAGTTAGGTTTAAGTAGTTCTAAGTTCTAGGGGACTGATGACCTCAGATGTTGAGTCCCATAGTGCTCAGAGCCATTTGAACCATTTGATGAAGCAGTATGTGTATTTTAGAATTGCTGAATAATTTTTTTTCAGCTGAGGGTGAAGGAATCTCTCTGTAAACACGGGGAATTCGTAAACAGAGGATCCAACACCAACTGCTGTGGAAGTGGTGGTAACCATCAAGAAGTTGAATAATTAATAAGGCTCCAAGGATGGATGTAAACAAGGAAAATGGTAAAAAAATGCACTAGAGGAATATGTCAGACATTTCCACAAGCTTGTATTTCAGATCTGGATGGATGAAAGTATCTATATCCCTGCCCGCCCGGTTAGCCGTTCGGTCTAACGCACTGCTTTCCGGGCGGGAAGGCGTGTCGGTCCCCGGCACGAATCCGCCCGACGCATTAGTGTCGAGGTCCGGTATGCCGGCCAGTCTGTGGATGGTTTTAAGGCGGTTTTGCATCTGCCTCGGCGAATGCGGGATGGTTTCCCTTATTCCGCCTCAGTTACACTGTGTCGGCGATTACTGCGCAAACACTTTCTCCACGTACATGTACACAATAATTACTCTACCACACAAACATTGTGGTTACACTCGTCTGGTGTGAGACGTTTCCGGGGGGGGGGGGGGGGGAGGGGAGGGGGGGAGAGGGGGGCGGCTTCACTGGGGGCTGAACCGCACAATAACGCTGGCTTCAGTCTAGGGCGGCGGTGGGGGCAGTGGACTGCTGTGGCCTGTTGTGGGGTTGTGTACCACTACGGCTACGGCGTGGACGAAGCCTCTCCGTCGTTTCCAGGTCCCCAGATCAATACCATACAATCCTTATCCTTGATGAATGAAATATAGGATTACATGCCTAACAAACATGAAAGTATACACAATAGTGGGCCCTAAGTATGCGGGAATTTGCCTGATATCTGCGCCATGTAAGATTTTCTCAAACGTCCAGCGTAAGCTGGCTGAAAATGCCATACGTGACTATCGTCGTGGATTTCGCCAAGGAAGATCTACTGTTGATCAGATCTTCAAGGTGTGGCAATTACTAGAAAAATTTAAAGAACTTTGAGTTGTACTAAAATTATTTCAAGAAAACAATCTTGACCCACACGTCTCCAGAGCGAACTGCTCCACGCAAGCGGTTCCTGCTGTCACCAGGAAGTGAAATTTGTGTGGTGATAGTCTTATTAAAGACCGAAACCGGTCACTAAACGAAATATACAACATAATGCGATCAAGACTGTTTCAGTGAAATAATTGTAATATCATTTTACTGATTGCTGGTTTTCCTTTGGACAATGTTCCAAAAAAATCTTGAATTTTGAATTGATTGCCCACCTGTTCATAGACATCAGACAGTAATGATATTATTGACAAAAGTCAGCTGTACGTAGCAGTGGAAGAGTTAGAGATTTCTAATAAACTGATAATCGTAGTGAGAGGTAGTGTGTGGAAAACTGGAGTTAAGTAAGAGATACAGAATATGCTATCTAGCGTTGTTTCCTCAAAAAATGAGTAAGACCAGGGGATCGGTTATACTGCCTTTTGTTTAATGTAGCCTTGGGAAAAGTTGTAGGAGGTGTGGGCATTAATATAAGGGGGACTACCCTGTACAAATGAGTTTGGATGTTGGCATATTCAGATCATATTGATGTAATTGCAAGAACGCCAAGATAATGAAATAAGCCTTTAAAGCTCTCGAAAGAGCTACTAGAAATATGAGTCTACAGACAAATGAAGGTAAATCGGTGTATATGCTTGTAACTAAGTAAGATTATCCTAATGAACTGCCATTCACAGAAACAGGTTCACGTAATTTCGAAGTCATGTGTAGTTCTACATACCTTAGATCAGAAGTACAGGGTGTTTCAAAAATGACCGGTATATTTGAAACGGCAATACAAACTAAACGAGCAGCGATAGAAATACACCGTTTGTTGCAATATGCTTGGGACAACAGTACATTTTCAGGCAGACAAACTTTCGAAATTACAGTAGTTACAATTGTCAACAACAGATGGCGCTGCGGTCTGGGAAACTCTATAGTACGATATTTTCCACATATCCACCATGCGTAGCAATAATATGGCGTAGTCTCTGAATGAAATTACCCGAAACCTTTGACAACGTGTCTGGCGGAATGGCTTCACATGCAGATGAGATGTACTGCTTCAGCTGTTCAATTGTTTCTGGATTCTGGCGGTACACCTGGTCTTTCAAGTGTCCCCACAGAAAGAAGTCACAGAGGTTCATGTCTGGCGAATAGGGAGGCCAATCCACGCCGCCTCCTGTATGTTTCGGATAGCCCAAAGCAATCACACGATCATCGAAATATTCATTCAGGAAATTAAAGACGTCGGCCGTGCGATGTGGCCGGGCACCATCTTGCATAAACCACGAGGTGTTCGCAGTGTCGTCTAAGGCAGTTTGTACCGCCACAAATTCACGAAGAATGTCCAGATAGCGTGATGCAGTAATCGTTTCGGATCTTAAAAATGGGCCAATGATTCCTTTGGAAGAAATGGCGGCCCAGACCAGTACTTTTTGAGGATGCAGCGACGATGGGACTGCAACATGGGGTTTTTCGGTTCCCCATATGCGCCAGTTCTGTTTAGTGACGAAGTCCTCCAGGTAAAAATAAGCTTCGTCAGTAAACCAAATGCTGCCCACATGCATATCGCCGTCATCAATCCTGTGCACTATATCGTTAGCGAATGTCTCTTGTGCAGCAATGGTAGCGGCGCTGAGGGGTTGCCGCGTTTGAATTTTGTATGGATAGAGGTGTAAACTCTGGCGCATGAGACGATACGTGGACGTTGGCGTCATTTGGACCGCAGCTGCAACACGGCGAACGGAAACCCGAGGCCGCTGTTGGATCACCTGCTGCACTAGCTGTGGTTGCCGTACGCGGTCGCCCTACCTTTCCAGCACGTTCATCCGTCACGTTCGCAGTCCGTTGAAATTTTTCAAACAGATCCTTTATTGTATCGCTTTTCGGTCCTTTGGTTACATTAAACCTCCGTTGAAAACTTCGTCTTGTTGCAACAACACTGTGTTCTAGGCGGTGGAATTCCAACACCAGAAAAATCCTCTGTTCTAAGGAATAAACCATGTTGTCCACAGCACACTTGCACGTTGTGAACAGCACACGCTTACAGCAGAAAGACGACGTACAGAATGGCGCACCCACAGACTGCGTTGTCTTCTATATCTTTCACATCACTTGCAGCGCCATCTGTTGTTGAAAATTGTAACTACTGTAATTTCGAAAGTTTGTCCGCCTGAAAATGTACTGTTGTCCCAAGCATATTGTAACAAACGTTGTATTTCTATCGCTGCTCGTTTAGTTTTTATTGCCGTTTCAAATATACCGGTCATTTTTGAAACACCCTGTACAAATAAACTGTAAAAGCAATGTCACCCCTAAAATCCAAAAACTAATATTGTCAATCAACATGGCCTCAGAAAACGTAATGAAATATAAATTTCTGTTCAGAAATATTGAAGTTACGATGTATAACATTTAAGTGAGGGCAATTTCGTTGGAAAGCAAATTGCCAGAATTGAAAGAAAGATCTTGAAACAAATTCTTGGGCCTATAGAATTAAATGGTGTCTGTAGTTGAAGATTCGACTTATATTGCCAGGCTAGGATAGGCAGGAAATGTACTGAGAGATAATTACAAAATGTAATTAACAATGTATTCAATGAATTGGCTGAAGGAACCAGGGGGTAAGGAGGCCAAGCTGGAACTGCTGAATTTGACTGTGGCACTAAACTGGAAAGAATTCAGTAATCTTCTAGAGAAGGTGAACGCAGCTTTTTAGTGTAATACTCGTACTTCCGCATTCAGAAATACAGGGGTTTCTTAACATAGGAACCATTTGTAACATTTCACTGTTACCTTTAGTGCCATTTTCAAATATTTCCGGCTCCCAACAGGTGCAAGAATACATTAAATGTGATAGACATTTTATCAGAACAGGACAGTTTAATTTCATGGCAGTTAACGATTACTATTAAGTGTTTGACAGCTTTTGTATGCATTATTTCTATAATTTATAACTATCACAGTAAGAGATAAATGAAACTGCTATATCTGCTCAGAGCTTAATCTCAAACTCGGTACTGAAGTTATATCATCTCAAAACTGCCACCGCAGAACAATGCAGTCTATATTGGACTGTTAGATGATTCTCATTCAGCAGAAAGATGAGATGTTTGCTTTTTTTCGGTTTGGTAGGTTAGGATGTACAATGTATTGACTCCATTTGCATTAAAGCGCACGAACCACATTAAAGCTGATGATTGCAATTATCTATAGCTCAGCTCCTGATGTATTTTCATAAACGCCACTTTGCATTACATCTTTAATGTTTCGCAGTGTTCTTACCACTGTTAGATCTGTGAGATAGCTTCTAATTTTCCACAGGGCTATAGACAAGATTCAGAAAGAATTATTCTTTCCACATTAAACAGGTGGACTGAAGTTTCCGATAGTGTAACTACTGGTGTCTTTCATAAATGACATGTACCGCTTTTTGCAGCCATTTCATTTCCCCTCTTAAATGTGAGAGATAATTCCAAAATGAGATATTCACTCTGCAGTGTGCGCTGATATGATACTTCCTGGCAGATTAAAACTCTGTGCCCGACGGAGACTCGAGTCCCGAGTTCGAGTCTCGGTCGGGCACAATTTTAATCTGCCAGGAAGTTTCATAAGAGATAATTTCTAACTTTTCACAATACCATATACGAGTTGTAGTTATTATTACTACAATAGACCCAATGGCATTACCCAATCTTCCAAATCTGTCATTTGTCCAGTTACAGCATTTCTCCTACGCCAAATGCCTTTGGATAGTGTTATATCGAAGTTCGAATCGAGCTTTTGCTCGAAATAAAATTTTGATCACATGTCAAGACTTAATTTATTGCAAGCTACTACAATTTTTTTTTTTGTATGCTGTCTATTGCCGTGCGGTAAATCACCTAAAGAAAATCTAAGCAATAATATGCAGGCATGAAGATATACACTCCTGGAAATGGAAAAAAGAACACATTGACACCGGTGTGTCAGACCCACCATACTTGCTCCGGACACTGCGAGAGGGCTGTACAAGCAATGATCACACGCACGGCACAGCGGACACACCAGGAACCGCGGTGTTGGCCATCGAATGGCGCTAGCTGCGCAGCATTTGTGCACCACCGCCGTCAGTGTCAGCCAGTTTGCCGTGGCATACGGAGCTCCATCGCAGTCTTTAACACTGGTAGCATGCCGCGACAGCGTGGACGTGAACCGTATGTGCAGTTGACAGACTTTGAGCGAGGGCGTATAGTGGGCATGCGGGAGGCCGGGTGGACGTACCGCCGAATTGCTCAACACGTAGGGCGTGAGGTCTTCACAGTACATCGATGTTGTCGCCAGTGGTCGGCGGAAGGTGCACGTGCCCGTCGACCTGGGACCGGACCGCAGCGACGCACGGATGCACGCCAAGACCATAGGATCCTACGCAGTGCCGTAGGGGACCGCACCGCCACTTCCCAGCAAATTAGGGACACTGTTGCTCCTGGGCTATCGGCGAGGACCATTCGCAACGGCCTCCATGAAGCTGGGCTACGGTCCCACACACCGTTAGGCCGTCTTCCGTTCACGCCCCAACATCGTGCAGCCCGCCTCCAGTGGTGTCGCGACAGGCGTAAATGGAGGGACGAATGGAGACGTGTCGTCTTCAGCGATGAGAGTCGCTTCTGCCTTGGAGCCAATGATGGTCGTATGCGTGTTTGGTGCCGTGCAGGTGAGCGCCACAATCAGGACTGCATACGACCGAGGCACACAGGGCCAACACCCGGCATCATGGTGTGGGGAGCGATATCCTACACTGGCCGTACACCTCTGGTGATCGTCGAGGGGACACTGAATAGTGCACAGTACATCCAAACCGTCATCGAACCCATCGTTCTACCATTCCTAGACCGGCAAGGGAACTTGCTGTTCCAACAGGACAATGCACGTCCGCATGTATCCCGTGCCACCCAACGTGCTCTAGAAGGTGTAAGTCAACTACCCTGGCCAGCAAGAGCTCCGGATCTGTCCCCCATTGAGCATGTTTGGGACTGGATGAAGCGTCGTCTCACGCGGTCTGCACGTCCAGCACGAACGCTGGTCCGACTGAGGCGCCAGGTGGAAATGGCATGGCAAGCCGTTCCACAGAACTACATCCAGCATCTCTACGATCGTCTCCATGGGAGAATAGCAGCCTGCATTGCTGCGAAAGGTGGATATACACTGTACTAGTGCCGGCATTGTGCATGCTCTGTTGCCTGTGTCTATGTGCTTGTGGTTCTGTCAGTGTGATCATGTGATGTATCTGACCCCAGGAATGTGTCAATAAAGTTTCCCCTTCCTGGGACAATGAATTCACGGTGTTCTTATTTCAATTTCCAGGAGTGTAGTTTAAAAGTAATAATCTTTCTTTAATGCTTTACAGAAATTTATTTGAACAGGAGACTATCTGTCCCTATATGTCATAGAATATTCCAGACTTCTCTGGACAAAAATTCCAGTAGTGTAGTTTGCATATGTTATACAAGTTATTACGCAACTTTGATCACAGACTATTGTTTGCTAGTAACTGGCAAACAGCGGCGACACACACACACACACACACACACACACACAGTGAAGTTGTGGAGAGTTCTACCTGTCAGGCCGTGTTGTGCATATCTTCCCTAAGCTGAAGAGTGTAAAGAATGGAGAGGTACAGAAGAGCACTCTGTCCCGATGTTGATACTGTGCGCTCGGTGGGGTGCAGTTGTTATCATGGCTATCAACGACAAGTACTCGTAAATTCACTATCAACAGACATTACCGCTTAGGTTATTCCTGACTGTAACTTATTTATTAGGAATATTATTTGTTAGTGACATGCCGTCTTTACTCTCTATGTTTTATAGTTTTAGCGCAACAGATTTAGAAGATTCAAATCGATTCTCAAATGAACATGCTTTAAATAATAGCTGTTTTACGAGGGTAATCCCAAAAGTAAGGTTTCCTATTTTTTTTATAAGTACAAAACTCTGCTTGCGTGGCAGTTGGTCACACTGTTATGAAGAGTGCTTCACGCGCTGTGCGTAAACATGCGCACGCCGCGCTGAGGCGCTCAGTCTTGGCTTGGCAGCCGTTGAGAATGGAGCTCCTGTTGGATGTTAGCGCCAAGTGCGTATTGAGCGCAGTTATTCGGTTATTGAGCACAAAGGGCACTGCGCTGATTGAAATCCATCGCCAATTGGCGGAAGTGTACGGTGAATCGTGCATGGATGTCAAAAATGTTCGTAAGTGGTGTAGAGTGTTTGCAGCTGGTCGTCGGACTGAAATTCACGACGAACAAAGGAGCGAGAGACCGTCAATTTCTGAGGGGACAGTGTTGAAGGTTGAGCAAAGCATGGTGAAGATCGGCGGATCACCCTGGATGATCTCTGCACGTTGGTTCCTGAGGCTTCCCGAAGCACCACTCCCAGAATTTTAACGGATACATTGAACTACCGCAAGGTGTGCGCAAGATGTGGTGCCACGCAAGGTGACAAGACCACATGCGACAACGAGTTGATGCTTCCCGCGCATTTCTCCACCGCCTTGCAACCAAACAGGACAACTTGCTGGACTCAATTGTCGCGGGTGACGAAACCGGTGCGTACCACTTTACACCTGAGACCATGCAACAATCACGCTAGTGATGGCATCCTTCTTCACCAAAGCCGCGGAAATTCAAACAACACAGTTTGCCGGTAAAGTCATGACAACGGTTTCTTGGGGTCGGAAAGGGGTATTGTTGGTCGACTTTATGCCCACTGGGACCACAATTAACTCTGACAGGTACTGTGAGACTCTGAAAAAATCAAACAGGCAATTCAGAACCGCAGTAGAGGATCGTTGAGCAAGCGCGTACACATTCTCCATGACAACGCTCGCCCACACATCGCTAGGCAAACCGTTGCTCTCCTGCAACAGTTTCAGTGGAACATAATCACTCACACACCCTACCGTCCTGAATTGGCGCCCAGTGACTATCACCTGTTCCCCAGGTTAAAAGAACATTTGGCCGGAAAGCGATTCAGCTCCGACCATGAGGTGTAAGAAGAGGTTCGTAACTTTCTGAACGGCATGACGGCGAGTTGGTATTACATGGGGATACAAAAACTGCCACAGCGGCTACAAAAATGCATTGACAGAAATTGTGATTATGTCGAAAAATAGCTAAATGTTCAAGCTGTAAACTTATGTAAACCATTGTAGAAATGAACAGGTCTATGTACTTATAAAAAAATAGGATACCTTAATTTTGGGATTACCTTCATATGATTAGAGATGGAGCTTTTTTTGGACAATGGCTTCTTCCGTAATGTGGTCTACGGATGTATGCATGTACTCAGAAGCTGAAGCTATGCTCACAAAGTTTGAAACAGAGACTTACTGTTATGGTGCTTGCTGTTTTACTTGTTTTTCTGGTGGTTCTTTTTCTATAATTTAAGCTGAGATTCATTTTATATTCACTTAGTACCCAAAGCTGAAGTGTATAATTCCACTGCGTTTTTAAATCTGTGATATATGAACGATTTTCAAGTGTTCCTTTTTGGCAGCACAAGGGTTGCCAACAATGAAAGTGCTCTAGTAAACTGAGGGTGTTCCAACTGAAAAGCACTGGACTCCTGAGTGTTTCCTCATGTTATCAGTTACGTGCTCTCCTAATTTACGGATAACATCTTATCGTACATATAAACAAGATGGAAGGAAACAGAAAGGGCTGCTTAGCGTTATACACAAGACGTTTTTCACTTAAGTTATCTGAGCAAAGGTACCCGGACACGCTTATGTCATGCGGAATCGACCACTAGATAAGACGAGAAGCGGACGCCATCAGTATGAAAGGAAGAGGTGTTGTGCTGTCAGTATAGAAGCAGAAACGGCAGAATGATTCGGTCAGGAGTACTCTGTCACTAGTCACTGGATGTCACCTGAGCAACAAATCCGTAATGGGCATTCCAGACCTTCTAAAGCCGCCCAGGCGAAAAGGAAACGTGAAGGAACGACCAGAGCTAAAACAAGAGCAGGCGAACCTCGTGTGCCGACGGGCAGGGACCGTCCTGCGTTGCGGAGTGTGGTTGTGAAAAATCACGTGAAATCAGCAGAAGGAGCTGCAAGATGCTACCAGCATCCCAGGCAGCACAGTGACTGTCAGCAGACAGTTATAAAGAAAGGGGTGCCATGGACGAGCAACTTTTCATTAGCCAAACATTTCTGTGGCCGGCGTCAAGCCACGACTGAGGTAGTGTAAAGAGCGACGCAATTGGACAGTGGCTCGGCGGAAACGAGTGATTTGGAGAGATGAATCACGATATACCCTTTGGCAGTCGCATTGAACGGCTTGGATGTAGTGCATGACTGCTTGACTGGTGAACGTTACTTGCCATCAAATGCAGTCCCGTCAGCGAAGTATGGTTGTGGTCGAGCTACAGAATGGAGCAGTTTTTCATGGTTGATATACGATCCACTTATTCCACTTAAGAAAATGCTAAATGCTGAATGATGTGAACATATATAAAGAGATTGTGTACTGTGTGCAATAGAGGAACAGTTCGGATACGATGACTGTAAAAGCTGTAAAAGATCTCGGACTATCAGACCATCTCTGTCAAATAACAACAGTAAAATCAGGCATCGAATCATTCCCTAAACTACAAGCCTATAAACGACATCTATCAGAAATCAAAATAAAAGATTTTTCAAAAGAACTAGAAAAACAAAGCTGGGATGAAGTGTATAAGGAAACCAATGTGAATATGAAATTCTCCAAATTCTCCACATTGTTTAAATTGAACTTTGAAACAGCATTTCCAAAAGTATGCATGACTGTATCAACATCTCACAAAAACAGATGGATAGCAGCAGGTATTAAGAAGTCCTCCCAAACACTTAAACACCTCAGTTCCATGAAAAAGATTCACAATGATCCAGAATTCTTAAATTTCTATCATAGATACAAAAAGATTTATAGGAAGGTGCTGATTGCTGCAAAAAAGTCATTTAATGACAAAATAATATATAATGCAGAGAATAAAAGCAAAGCAGTCTGGGATGTTATAAAAAAGGAAACGGGGAGAGGCAAACAAACGCAGAATAACATACTGCTAAGGGAGGGGGATAAGGTAATAAATGATCCACAACACTTAGCAAACTATGTAAACGAGCATTTTTCAAGTATTGCAGAGAAGTTACAGCAAAAATTCCCCAAAACAAATATAACACCTGCAAAAATTGTTGCACTAGATACAATGATGTTACTTCCAACCACAGAGAATGAAGTCAATAAAACTGTTCAAAAGCTAAAAAATAAAAAGTCAGAAGGCTTAGATGATGTACCAATGTGTGTACTGAAACAATGCATAGGGATTATACAAGGCCCATTAACAAATATAATAAATGAATCCTTCACATCAGGGACATTTCCAGAGCAACTAAAACAGGCAAGAGTTGTACCTTTGCTTAAGAAAGGTAATGCAGAAGACACAGAAAATTACCGGCCCATTTCCCTGCTGTCAGCATTCTCAAAAATAATAGAAGCAATTATGAAAGACAGATTAATGAATTATCTGAATAAATACAATCTTTTAAGCAAATCACAGTTTGGTTTTCGAAGTGGCAAAAATACGGAATCAGCCATAGTAGAATTCACAAAAGTTGTACTTAATGCTCTTGATAAAGATGAGTGTGTCACAGGCATATTTTTGGATCTTTCTAAGGCTTTTGATACAGTCGACCACAAGATTCTATTAAATAAATTAGAAGCATTAGGAATAAGAGGGGTAGCTAATGACTGGTTTCGATCATACCTAACAGATA
Organism: Schistocerca gregaria; assembly: GCF_023897955.1. NCBI lineage: Eukaryota > Metazoa > Arthropoda > Insecta > Orthoptera > Acrididae > Schistocerca > Schistocerca gregaria. The sequence goes on from NC_064922.1 coordinate 913,861,904, forward strand.
GGGTACAAAGAGTAGAGATAACACATACTTCAAATAGATCTAAACATTTAGTAAAATACTTATCAGAACCAAAACATATTAATATAGGGGTTCCACAAGGTAGCATATTAGGACCAATACTATTCCTGATATACATCAATGACTTTCCCAGTAGTGTTACTCATGGTGAGAAAATTCTCTTCGCTGATGACAGCAATATTATAGTCACTGAGAGAACAAGAGAACTCCTTACTGAGAAAGCAAATGAAACTCTCAAGGAAGTTTACGATTGGTCAATAAGCAACAAATTGACATTAAACATAAAGAAAACTAATGTCATGAACTTCAGTTTGAAGAGGAAAAATGACAATGTTAAATTAAATGTAGATGGCACCTCTATAGACTGTGTAACAAATGCCAAATTTCTAGGAATGAATATTGACTCTCAGCTGAAGTGGTGCAAACACACAAAGGTACTTGCAAACAGAATGTCATCAGCATGTTATGCCCTTAGAATTCTATCATCTGTGTGTAACATGCAGTGTCTTTTAGTTACATATTATTCATATGTACACTCAATTCTTAGCTATGGCATTCTTTTTTGGGGAACAAATCCACAAAATATGAACACAATTTTCAAACTCCAGAAAAGAGCCATAAGAATAATAACCAGAAATAGTAGTCGAGCTCATTGTAAAGATCTGTTCAAAACACTGGGAATTTTAACTGCTCCATGTGAACACATTTACCAGTCAGTTGTACACATCAAAAGTAACATTGACAATTACTGCACAAACAGCTCTGTCCATGACCATGCAACAAGAGATAGACTCAACTTACATTTACCAAGAAAAAATAAACATAAAACTCAAAACAGCATTTTCTACCAAGGAATAAAACTGTACAATAAATTACCAAAAGAGATTAAAGAAATTTCAAAAATACACTTATTTAAGAAGGCAGCTAAATGTTATGCAATACATTTTATACATTGAAGGATTACTTAGATAAAGCAGAGTAGGGGTTTGATAAAAAAAATGTTATACAAACAAATAATAATAATAATGATGATTATAAAACATCCAATATTCCACATAACACCTTCACTTTATTATTTTTCTTCTTTTTTCCTTTCTAGAGACACTCTCCCCTCAAGCTATGCATAGCACAATACTAACACCTCTTCCTCTTTCTGAGCTCAACATCTCACTCATTATGAAGGGATGCTGACTCAGTTTTTCAGGATAGCAAATGGGAACTTGCAGTACAGAAAATGGCCCAAGGATCACCTGTGTGTGTGTGTATGTGTGTGTGTGTGTGTGTGTGTGTGTGTGTGTGTGTGTGTGTGTGTATGTAGTGAGTGAAGTGTTATGAAACAATGTGTGTATAGTGTGTGCAGTGACTGATAGTGAAATATGAGTGAATAGTGTGGCATTACATTATTTAATGAGTTATTTGTAAATAAATTATTGTATACCAGGAGTAAAATCTAATGATTGTCTCTAACTAGAAGTCTGTAAATATATGTGTATATACGAATTAGCTTATTGTAAATTGATCTAAGCTTGTAAATACTTTGACATGTCCTATATCCTTGTAAAAAGAGATCTACAGATGAATAAAACTACTACTACTACTACTACATAAAAATTCACTTCTCCTAAAGCAACTCTCTGAGGCAAATGTTTGCGGACAATAACAATGTTGAAATGCAGTGGCCTCCATGAGCCCACACCTGAACTCAATGAGACAAAAACGGTACAAATGGCTCTAAGCACTATGGGGCTTAACATCTGATGTCATCAGTCCCTTGCTTAAACCTAACTAACGTAAGGACATAAGACACATCCATACCCGAGGCAGGATTCGAGCCTGCGACCGTAGCAGCAGCGCGGTTCCAGAGTGTAGCGCCTAGAACAGCTCGGCCACAACGATGGTCTAAGGAGCCGGCCACTATTTAGTGGGTACAGTAGCTCGGCGTGTTCATTCAGGGGGTTAGCTACCGTCTGGAATAAAAATCTGAGTGAGTGGATCAACAATAAACTTCAACAGGCTTCATTAACAATCAGAAATGGCGGCTGAAGATTTCCGGCATAAGAAGTCACCCTCATTCTGCCAACGCCCGTGTCAAAGAGGGCGGAGCAGCGGACAGAGGTTCAGAGAACTCCCTTGTACTTGGGTTGGGAAACTGCCCCTAAAGGTGAAAGAATCAGCAATGATCAACAGCACGAGGATGCAGATGGCAATGGAAACCACTACATTATGGATGTATAATGTGTATCCACAGGACATTTGGCCTGTAATTGAAAAAGTGTCATGATGACGTTTGTATTGGCAAAAACGTCCAGAATAGTCTCCCATTCGGATCTACGGAGAAAGACTGCCAAAGGTGTAAGTAGCTGTTTAGGTTTTCTTATTGGTAACGCCACGTAGCGCTCTGTATGAAAATCACTGGCTGTGCCGTGTGCAGTCTGTGGCTGGTTGGCATTGTTGTCATACACGCCATTGTAGCGCTGGGCAGCTGGATGTTAACAGCGCGTAGCGTTGCGCAGTTGGAGGTGAGCCGCCAGCAGTGGTGGACGTAGGGAGAGAGACGGAGGAGTTTTGAAATTTGTAAGACTGGATGTCATGAACTGCTATATATATTATGACTATTAAGCTGGCAGTAGTGGCGCTCTCTGTATTGCAGTAGCTTGAGTAACGAAGAATTTGTGAGGTAAGTGATTTGTAAAAGGTATAGGTTAATGTTAGTCATGGCCATTCTTTTTAGGGATTTTGGAAAGTCAGATTGTGTTGCGCTAAAAATATTGTGTGTCAGCTTAAGTACAGTGATGCACAATTTTTCTAAGGGGACGTTTCATGTATCGACCCTTAGCCGAGGATACCTCACTGGAATCTTCTGATTTTTTTCTTGTAGTTTGTGTAGTTAGTGTAGCCTTTGTTTATTGCTAGTGCGTAATTGTAGAGAGAATTTCCTCTGTAGTTGTAGTTTTTCATTGCTGTACAGTACATTGTAGCATGCATGTAGATTTGCACCAAGTATTTCGCAGCTACACTTGCAATTAACTAGATATTATTTTCAGTGCTACGTTAATGTGTTCTATTATTTTGCTCTTCAAATTGTGGTTTTCTGTGTTGTCGTGTGAAAAATTGTGACAATAATGGCGTGTGAAAAACGTAAGACTAGGCTCCAAAGTAAACTGAGAAATAATAGTGACGACGAGCGTAGCTTACCAGCACCACTGTGTAATGAATTAACAGACATTCTAACTAGTAATTTGGTAACTATGCATAGGGAAATGGAGCGGGCGTCAAATAACGGTGTATACAGTGAAACAGGTAGTGAAGAGGGAAGCATTATCGATCGATCGATCGGCAACAGCTCGCCTCAGGAATCGGGAATGACAGGACACAATCTTGCAAATACTGCAGATTCAGGTTTCGGGTCCTCACCGTTTTATAAAATAAGTCAAGACACATTTTCTTCTTGTCAAAATGTGAATGTTGCCGGTGCAACTTCACTGCCGAAAAGCACTGAGGAACATGTTTCAGACACCAGTGCACTGTTATTACAGTTAATGCAACAAATGGGACAAAGGCTACAAAAGTTAGACACAACGCTTGAACAAAATCAGAAACAAATGGGACAAAATCTTCAAAAGTTAGACACAATGGAACAAAATCAGGGAACAAACACAGCAAAAGCTTCAAAAGTTAGACACAGTGGAACAAAATCAGAGACAAACACAGCAAAAGCTTCAAACGTTAGACACAATGGAACTAAATCAGAGACAAACACAGCAAAAGTTAGACGCAATGGAACAAAAGCTTCAAAAGTTAGACTCAGTGGAACATACGCTTGAACAAACACGTGAAGATTTAACTACTGAATTACATACAATCGAATCGAAATGTCAAAAAGTCTGTAATGACGTAAAAACACAAATTTGTGAGCATTTCCAACCTATTTTTTCGCGGCATGAAAATGCATTACAGAATCACGAAGCAGCCATAAAAGAACTGCAAACTATTGTTCATGAAAATCATGAGACCTTACAAGCTAAAATTGACTCAGTTGCATCTACCGATTTGGTTACGCAACTTGAAAAAACTCAAGGAAACTTAAAGGACACAGTAGATATTCTGAAAATCGGTTCAGAAAGACACATGGAGGACATTAGTTCATTATCAGAGAAAGTAGTTGAACTTTCGGATCAGCTAAATAATTTATCTACGAAGGTAGATGATAATCTGAATGACACAAAACCGGTAGTCTTTAATGACACAGAAGAGTTCGAACAAATTAGGAAATTCAAACAAAATCAGAATCAAATTAATACCCAACACCAAAGAGAAATCCGGGAAGTACAAGATCAGCTGACACAGGTAATACAACAATTACGTATTTCAGAGGACACTCGCGCTCCAATACGGGAAGAGGGACATAGAAATACGGAACTGCCACAAAATAATAACACAGGGCACTTCGGAGATTATGAAAGAAATTGGCAAGGTACACCGAATTTTGAGATGGAACCGCCGAAACGACGTAACAATGACCGACATGCGACTGGCCGACATGATGATTTTGACTATAAGATGTTCATTACTACACGTAAATTCAAAACATTTAAAAATTCTGGCAACGACATTCATCCACAAGCGTGGCTTCATCAATTCTCTCATTGTTCCCCCCCCCCCCCCCCAACTGGTTATTAGAGCACAGATTAGAATTTATGTGTGGCTACTTAGAGAATGAACCAGCTGTAAGAATGCGATCGGTCATTCACGATTGCCACAGTGAAGGAGAATTTTACCATGCCTTCCTCTCAGCATATTGGTCTCAAACCACACAAGACCAAGTAAAACATGGCATCATAATGATGAAACATTTCGAACAATCTGAATTTTCAAGTCTTGTGAAATATTTTGAAGACATGTTACATACGTATCTTTCAAACCCATTCAGCCCGTCAGAACTCATCCGCATTTGCTTAATCAAATTGCCTGAACATTTACGGCATATTATTTTGGCAGGCCGTTGCAAAGACGACATTGAAGGTTTCAGGGACTCTTACAAGAATTAGAAATTGACACTGACAATCGCGGAACGCGAAAACAGGAACACAACAATTACGGATCACATCCGTCGCAATTCCGCGATGAAAGATATAATAACTGGACACGACAAGGCTATTCTCACAACACAAATCGTGACCAAAACAGACACCACCCGTATGACAACCGTTGGTAGAGTAGTAATAATTACAGGGAAAGATCACCTCTCCGCAGTAGTGACTATCACATAGACAATCAGAGAAATAGACAATATGGGAACCAAAATAATTATTATCAAGGGAGACAGAATAACTTAAGACGCAACGGTCTAGCGCGCAGTTACGATTCAGAGAGAAATTCTCCACCGCGTGACCGACACGAAAGAAACTATGGAATCTACCGACATGACGACAGACGATATGATCGTAACGACAGACCTGAATTGCAGCAGACCTGGCGGGATTCAAACGGAGCAGGGCCCTCTCGACAAGGTGAATTTGTAGAAGTTAGGTCTCCAAATCCCAATAACGACGCGCGCCAACAAAGACACAATAGGCAATGACTCATACCGCTGGCAGCCACAAAACGTACTTATGAAACTGACGACGCAGCTGCCGTAGCTAGTAATTACGTTAAAATGGAAGACATTAGGGACATCTTACTCCAGGAACACGACGTAAAACATAACAGCATCGCATATCCTGTGATTCACATTACTGTAAATGACGTAAAATTTACGGCAGTACTTGACTCAGGCAGTCCCATTTCAGTAATTAGTGAAACAGTTTTTAACAAATGCAACAAATCGAACGATTGCACCACGCTTCCGTTACGCAAGATTAAATTACAAGGTGCAGTCATTGGAAAAAGTGTAGATGTACGCCAACAAACGAACTTAGAATTCTTTTGTCAAAGCCACAGCTTCTCTATGAACTTTCTTATTGTTCCATTATTGTCGTCGGAAATTATACTGGGAGTAGACTTTTTGAATGAATACAAAGCAATCTTAAACTTTCACGATGCTGAAATAAGTTTAGAGTAAGAAGGTAAGTCAATAGCTTTGAAAATTGAAGATTGGGTCTCAAACCATGACGAGGAAATTAATCGGCTTTACCTTCTGTTAGACAACAGTTCGGAATTTTCTACGGAACTAGACACTAACAATCGCTCTACAAGTACTGACAAGAATGATATCGACGGCATATTTGAAACTAATGAGTTAATTCAGAATAAAATTCAAACAATTGAGAATTGTAATGACACTGACAGGCCGGACCTTTTTGAGATTTTACAAGCACATTCCACAGGTTTTACTCACAAAACAGGAACAATCAAGGGATTTCAGTACCAATTTCGTGTTCGTGAGCATACTAAATTTTGTGTTAGACCATACGTAATTCCAGCACATTTTAGGGACCGTGTTAGAACAGAAATACAATCTATGCTTGACGAGGGCATTATTGAGCCTGCAATAAGCTCATACAACAATCCATTACATGTTGTTGAGAAGAAAAATGGATCGATCAGGCTTGTCTTAGATTCGAGACAAATCAATACTATCATTATTCCTGAAACAGACAGGCCGCAAACTTTGGAAGAACTTCTTCAAAATTTTAATGGTGTAAAAGTGTTGTCTTCCATTGATCTTAGATCCAGCTTTTATCAGATCGAACTTCATCCAGAATGTAGAAAATACACAGCTTTCTTTTGTTTCTGCATTTGTTATCAGTTTCGGAAACTTCCTTTTGGTTTGAACATTTCTTCGGCAGCATTCATTCGCGGGCTAAATTCCATATTACCAGAGCTCTTAAAACGCCACATCGCCTTATATGTGGACGATATTCTGATAGCAGAAGCCTCATGGGAACAACATAATCGCATCCTCAACAGCGTGTTACATATTTTTGCAGAATCTGGAATTACAGTTAACTTGGAAAAGTCTGAATTCGGTAGGACAAAGGTGAAGTTTTTGGGACATATTATTTCTTCTGAAGGCATTCAGCCGGATCCTGAAAAGTTAAAAGCAATCAGTCATTCCAGTTCCATCCACAAAATAACAAGTCCGCAGTTTTCTAGGTCTCGTAAATTTTTACTGTCGTTTTCTGAATATGGAAATTCTAGTTACACCAAAACTTTGTTCTCTCACTGGAAAAAATACTATTTGGAACTGGGACGAACACACACAGTTGGAATTCAATTCTTTGAAAGAATTGCTACTTAACGCGCCAATACTAGCTCATCCAGATCTGTCGCAAGATTTCTGCCTTAGCACGGGTTCTTCTAAAGTCGGTCTTGGTGCCCATTTATTTCAAGAAGCCATAGAAAATGACACTGCCGTTCAGAAAACCATTGCTTTTGCTAGCGGAGTGCTAACAAAATCTGAAAAAAACTATTCCGTTACTGAATTAGAAGCTTTAGCTATCGTTTGGGCATTTAACGAATTCCGTTTCTTTCTTTAAGGTAAGCACGTAAAAGTATACAGTGATCATCGTGCATTACAATTGTTTCTGCAAGAATTACACTTCACAGTAGTCTACATTCCCAGCAAGGAGAACATTGTTTCGGACGCACTGTCACGCGCACCTGCTGGGCTTGAAAAAAGTAACACATAAAGCAACCTCGAAAAAAATTTCAGTATTCTTTACATTCAGAAAGTCGCCTTTGAAAACTTCATAATCACATCTTTAAAGGACATTGCTCATGAACAAGATAAAGATCCGATTTGGAAAGACATCAAAAGTAAATGACATGAAAAGACACACACACACAGATTCGGCATTATTATCTGGTTAGAAACAACATACTGTTCAAACGATGCACTATTGATGACAAGTTATGGGTTCTTTGCATTCCAGACGATTTTGTTAATAAGCTTATTTGGTACATTCATTTTAGCTATGCACATTTTGGTCCACGAAAATGTTATCATATTCCTCGAACGACTTGTTATTTTAACAATATGGAAAAGAGAATTCGAAGAGTCTTGTCTATTTGTAAACTTTGTCAAAAGGCGAAACCATCTACCGTCTCTCATCGTGCTCCATTATTTCCTATCATTCCTTCTAAATTAAAAGAATTTGCTGCTGTTGATCTCTTGGGACCGCTTGTCAGAACATCTAATGGATTTTCTTACGTTCTAGTCGCTTTTGAACTTACTTCAAAATTTGTTTCTTTCACTCCGTTATGTCAAGCCACTGGACGGTCTGTATCCATCGCCTTTGTTAAAAATTTCTTACGTGAAGTTGGACACCTTAGTAAAGTCATTTCAAATAACGGATTGCAATTCAGATCTGCTGTTTGGTCACGCATGCTTCGTAACCATAAAATCAAATCTGTTTTTATTTCATTGTACTCACCACATTGTAACCTGTCTGAACGGATTATGAAAGAAATCAATAAGCTTTGCAGACTTTATTGTCACAGAAAGCATCAGCATTGGGACAGATATTTACACTTATTTCAAAACGTGCTAAATGAAATACCTCATGACTCCACTGCTTTACCACCTGTTCTTCTACTGAACAATAAAGAACCACCGAACAGAATCAGAGAGCTTGTATCTTTTCCAAATACGCGTAAACTTCGACACAAAGGCATAATTGACTTGGCTATTAAAAATATAAGTTCTGCTGCAGACAAAAGGAGAACATTACATGGTATAGCAAATGCAAAGAAATTATAAATTGGTCAGAAAGTTCTCATTAAAGCTCATTCATTGTCACATAAGAAGAAACACTTGAGTCACAAATTATTTCTAGTTTACAATGGACCTTACAGAATCCGACGTATGCCACATGATAATTGCGTTGAAGTTGAAACTCTGCGTACTAGGAAGAGTAAAGATTTACACCAGATTTCACATGTAAAACCGTTTATTGAAAGATAATCTGCTTTTTAACTTTGTCTTTTCCATAAAACATTTCACTTCACATTTCTAGTACGCTTTGTCACACTGAGAAACTGTTAACATGCAACAATGTTTTGAAGTTAACTATCCAGTCTAGAACCTAGAGAACATTTTTAAACAGAAATTACGAGTGCATTGTTATAGTGAACAGACGACACATTGTTGTTATTTGTACATTCTTGCTTGTTAGTTGCACGATTGCATAACGACTATAAGGCTTACATACTTGGAACATATACTGCTAATGAGATTTTAATGCAACATTTTGGTTTAGTTGAAAAGACATTCTTTATTTGAAGTACTTTCTGTGAGATTAAAGATGACTTAGCATTTGGTTTCTTTGATAGCTACGTGATTATATCACGACGCTACTAATGTGTGACACAATTTACATTGTGCTTTTGCGGTGTATCTGTTTTATATCTGCACCATTTTTCTGAATTCTTCTGGAAAGGAAAACATGTTTTAATATTAATTTTGTGGTATAGCTACAATGAGACAGCCTTTCTGTAGCACAACAATACGTTACAGTGCAGTACTTACTTCATCACGGCAATAAGCTTAGTAACTACGATATCTATACGCAAAGCATTTCACTTTTGTTTATCATGAGGTAAGTACATTGACTTCTGCAGAACTTAGCTTTCGGAGGACGATAACTACGACACTTCCACAGAGATTATCTTACAACAAGACGCACAGTTTAGCGCTACCATACACGTATTTAAGTGATTAATTTTGTGCTTAAAAATTTATTTTTAAAGATATTTGAAGTACAATGATACAAAGGTTTTCCATGATACATTTCATTCCATTGCTGTAATCTGTAACCCCTGAGGATATAATTACATTAAGATGACTTCAGACTTACGAAATTGTATTTTGTCTGTACTTTGTGAACTGTTCATAATTTTTCGGAAACATTGCGATACTATGAGGGCTCTGAATGATGTATTTGGTATGGGATCATGATTTATAAAGTACGTTTGATGTAGATGACACTTTTGACATGAGCAGAGAATATTTTTTAGGTTCTGAAATTATTGCAGAAAGCTGTGACGTTTATGAGATTTTACTGAGGTGTTATAATGTTATTATTACGATGACTATGTGTATTATGCTGTTGCGGTATGTTTATGATCAATAAGCTGATGCTATATGAGTTATTTGATTATGCTACGTATCTGTTATGATGAAATATTGAAGAAGTGTCGACGAATATGTATAAGTGTAAAAAGGTAAGGAATAATGAGTAGTGGTTAGGGACTCTGGTTTGTGTAAAAGGATGTTGGAAACCGAGAATCGTACTTTAAGAGTTATGAAATGTGTGTATATGCTTGAATGTATCACAATGTCGGCGAAAAATTTTTGGACACTGTTATATTTAAAGGATTTTGTTTCTACAGATTTGTAACGCAAATTCTTGACCTGTGAAATTTTTTATATGAGACTGCCACTGTAGCGGAAACTGGTGTCGTAAATATTTCGATAAGACAGTTAAGTGACCACCTGCACGTAATACGTCGTGGGCACCCAGCTACGCGACAGCCACCTGACAAAAGAAAGCCATTAGGTTAAAAAAAAAGAGGCCAATTTCCTCGCTATTGACTGTCCTTTGTAGAAAGCATCGCAAATACGACACGCTCATTACTTGGAAAGATACTTACATCTGCACACTTGATTATGACAAGCGTCTTTCTGTTAGAGTTGAGAGAATTTCTACTAACTTATGAAATGTCACATGACTATTGAATGATATTTTTGTGCTTTGCTTTTCATGGTTGCTTATTTCATTTGATATCTGTTTTCCAGCTGTGTTGCATCATTGATTTTATAAAATGAAATTAAATGCATTTGCTAATGTGAACACTTTCTGCCAACAGATCTATTAAATGATAATTTTATGATCCATATTCTTCGAAAGAGGAGCACTTTGAATAGAAAGAACAATAAGAAGGGATTAATAACAGTAACTGAATACATAACTTTCTTTTCAAGTACATGGTAATATTTTTTACAATAATTTTTTGTGGTGCACCATTTTAATTACATAGACATTAAGATGTGAATAGACATTGTCGTTATCTGCATTGTTGTCTTTGGCGTAATATTTTTTCTGCTTGAGCTTTGTCATGTTTAGGTATAAGTTATAACATTTGCTGCTGCTGTTTGCCATGCATAGCGCTACTGAATGTCACTTTGTATTACTAGGTTGAGCCAATTTTATTACGGATTTATATTTCTTGTTTGTTGCACAGTGCCTTATATTAGTTATAATATTGCAACTGCTTTGCCAATTTCCATTCTTTTGGTCACTGCTGTTTGTGTTAATTGTCTTGTGCTGCTGGATTGCGTCGTCCCTTAGTTTAGCATCTGAGCTCAGTAGGTTTAAGTTAGCTTAAGAGGGGGTAGACTATACAAGAAACTAACTATGATGAATTTGAAGAAAAGCATTGAGAAGCTATAAGAAAAAGTAGTGTACAGTGGAGAAAAACTATTTTTGAAAGAGGATGTGAACAGAATATAGAAAGCATGCTTGGATAGGATTTTTTTTTTTTGGCTGGAGCAAATGTTGAAATAAGAGGGACGATCTATGGAATGAAGTTTTGGGTTGGACTGTAGTACCAAATGTTACACTGAAAACAAACCCTGTCCTTTCCTTTTGTGTTATCCCACTATGTGTTTGTGTACCCTTGTGTATTTATGTTCTTCCGGTCTTTATATGTTTATCTGATAAGACTTATGTTGCAGAATTTTTTTAATACTCAGCTACATGAACTATGATGAGGAGTACTGTTATCCTCAAATATAATTTGCATTAATAATATGTTATATACTTTGTAAAGATGTTTAGACATTATTTATCTGTTCTGTTTTGTTGCTCATATGTGAAGTTGATGTTTCAAAAGTTATTTTGATCTTTATGTATGTACTTATGCCATAATTTTTGTAACACGGATGTGCATGTTTATTTCTATTCTTTTGTAAAGCCTGTATTACCGCAAATGTTATCTGTACTATTATGTTCTTTAATGATATATTTTGTACCTTTGTTATTGTATTCTTATGTTATAAATTGTAATTGACACCAGTTCATCAAATTAAGTGACTTGTAAGTTACATTTCACTGCACACGTTCTGTTGGTCATAGTATATGGACAATATGTGAGAAGTAGGGACTGATAGTGTTTGCACGTGTGTTAATAATTCAGCAAAGGACTGGATAACAGCATTGCTGGTTCTAAGGACATTTCAAACAAATTCTTTGTGAGTGGACAAGTGGTGGTTTATGGACTTGCTGTATTCTCTGCAAGACTCTTCAATGGTAATTGTGCACCTGCGCAGTTGCAACTGATGGCTGCTGGCCATCTCTACAAGGACTACAGTGGGTCTGCACCTTTGATGACCCACCAATACAATTATTTCTACAAGGACTGCAGTGGGTGTGCTACTCTGGTGGCCCACCAATAGTAATCTCTACCAGGACTACAGTGGGTCTGCTCTGTGATGAGCTACCTACCGATAGTCTTCAACGTCGTTTGACTCTGCTGTGGCCCATTACCTGTCTGCATGTCAAGAGTCAGCACTGTCTTTCCGTTGGAAGGGCAACACTACTTTTTCAAGACTGCTTAGAAATCCACTACTTCCAAGTGCAATTTCTTTTATTTCTCAGACTTTGAGAAAAATAATGCAATTTTACTGTGATGAACGATCAGGACTGTCTTTATGGACTGTGAAAAAATTTTAGCTTTGGCCAACATTGTATCAATAAGTGTGTGCATTTGATATCTTTGTTATTGTAATTATGAAAAATTTTATCAAATCATTATTGGCCACTGCCCAAAACAATTTGTAAAATTTTTTGTGGGGAGCATGGGGGCTATGTAAGTAGGCTGTTTAGGTTTTCTTATTGGTACCTCCATGTAGCGCTCTGTATGAAAATCACTGGCTGGGCCGTGTGCAGTCTGTGGCTGGGTGGCATTGTTGTAATACTCGCCATTGTAGCGTTGGGCAGCTGGATGTTAACAGCACGTAGCGTTGAGCAGTTGGAGGTGAGCTGCGAGCAGTGGGGGACGTGGGGAGAGAGATGGCGGAGTTTTGAAACTTGTAAGACTGGATGTCATGCACTGCTATATATATTATGACTATTAAGCTGGCAGTAGTGGCGCTCTCTGTATTGCAGTAGCTTGAGTAACGAAGATTTTTGTGAGGTAAGTGATTTGTGAAAGGTATAGGTTAATGTTAGTCAGGGCCATTCTTTTTATGGATTTTTGAAAGTCAGATTGCGTTGCGCTAAAAATATTGTGTGTCAGCTTAAGTACAGTGATGCACAATTTTTCTAAGGGGACGTTTCAAAGGGAGGTGACCATGAGAAAAAGATTGAGTTACCAACGAATGGATAACGTTGTGCTACTGGGCATGGAATGTCAGAAGCTTGAATGTGGTAGGGAACATAGAAAATTCGGAAAAAGGAAATGCAAAGGCTCAATATAGACATAGTAGGGTCAATGAAACGAAATGGAAAGAAGGAAAGGATTTCTGGTTAGGTGAGCATAGGCTAATAGCAAGAGCGACAGAAAATGGTATAGTGAGAGTATGATTCGTTATGAACAGGAAGATAGGGCAGAGAGTGTGTTACTCTGGAAAGTTCAGTGATAAGTTTGGTATTATCAGAATAGAGGTCAAAACAACATGGACAAAAATAGTTTGGGTATATATTCCGACGTCGCAAGCTGAAAATGAAGAGATAGAGAAAGTATATGAGGATACTGAAAGGGTAATAGAGAACGTAAAGGGAGATGAAAACCCAATAATTGTGGGGACTGGAATGTAGTTGTAGGGAAAGGAGTAGAAGAAACGGTTAAGGAGAAAATGGGCTTGGGACAAGGAATGCGAAATGAGAAAGACTAAATGAGTTCTGTAATAAATTTCAGCTAGTAATAGCGAATATTCTGTTCAAGAATCACAAGAGAAGGAAGTATTCTTGGAAAATGCCGGATGATATGAGAAGATTTCCGTTAGATTACATCATGGTCAGGCAGAGATTCTGAATTCAGATATTGGATTGTAAGGTGCACCCAGGAGGAGATATAGACTCGGATCACAATGTAGCAGTGATGAAGAGTAGGCTGAAATTTAAGAGATTAGTCAGGATGAATCGATACACAAAGAAGTGGGATAGAAAGTACTAAGGAATGGCAAGATACGCTTGAAGTTCTCTGAGGCTATAGATACAGAAATAGAGAATAGCTCAGTAGCCAATACAGGTGAAAAGGAATGGCCATCTCTAAAATGGGCAATCACAGAAGTTGTAAAGAAAAACTTAGGCACAAAGATGGTAACTGCGAGGAAACCGCGAATAACAGAAGAAATACTTCAGTTGATCAATGAAAGAAGAAAGTAGAAAAATGTTCACGGAAATTCAGAAATACAGAAATACAAGACGTTGAGGAATGAGATAAATAGGAACTGCAGGGAAGCTAAGACTAAATGGCTGCCTGAAGCAATAAGAGTCCAACGGGAATTCCATTGTTAAACGCAGAGGAGAGAACATATAGGTGACAAAAGTAGATTGAAGTTCTGTGTGTGTGTGTGGAGGGGGGGGGGGGGTGAGGGGGGAAGATTTGTCTGATGTGATATAACAAGAAACAGAAGTCAATTTAGAAGAGATAGGAGATCCAGTGTTAAAATTTAAAAGAGCTTTGGAGGACTTAACGTCAAAAAAGGCAGAAGGCGTCGATAACATTCCATCACCATTTCTAAAATCATGGGAGGAAGTGACAACAAAACGACTCTTCACGTTGGTGTGTAGAGTGTATGAGTCTGGCTACATATCATTTGACTTGCGGATAAATATCATCCACACAATTACGAAGACTGCAAGATCTGACAAGTGCAACAATTATCGCACAATCAGATTAAGAACTCATGAATCCAAGTTGCTGATAAGAATAATACACAGAAGAATCGAAAAGAAAATTGAGGATGTGTTAGATGATGACCAGTTTGGCTTTAGGAAAGATAAAGGCACTAGGGAGGCAATTACGACGTTGTGGTTGATAATAGAAGCAAGACTAAAGAAAAATCAACACGCGTTCGTAGGATTTGTCGACCTGGAAAAAGCGTTCGACAAATGGGGCAAGATGTTCAGAAATTCTGAAAAAATAGGTATAAACTACAGGGAGAGACTTGTAACATACAATATCTACAAGAGCCAAGAGGGAATAATAAGAGCGGATTAAAAAAGGTGTAAGACAGGAATGTAGACTTTCAGCCCTGCTGCTTCATCTGTACATCGAAGAAGCAATAATAAAAGAAAGGTTTGTGGCGGCGCGGTTACATTCGTCCATTACGTGCACCTATCAGTGAACTCGTTGCAGCAGATCGCTGGTAGGAAAGCCGAGCACAAACCGACAGTACTGCAACTCGCATCAGGCTGCATACAACGTAACTATTCCAAGAATCGGGTAAAGGTCTTACTTTAGAATGAAAGGTGGAAATACTGGCAAAACCTCGATATATTCTGAAGTCAAGAAGAACACGTTCACTGCCAAACACGTGCTAATGCTAACACAGTCATACACAAACCCTTTCATTCACGTTAGCAAGTTGTTTATGTCAACGTATTTCCCGGTATCTGAACAGCTACTAAGCACGGATTGTTCTTAAATGAAAATGCTCGCCATACTCTTAAGTTTATCGGTGTCGAATGCACTCAGGTTTTTAGTCACCGATCTTTTCAGTATGCAACGCGAATTACTGTCTTTTCTCTTACACAATTACTTAAATATTCTGTACTTTCTAAGAAACACACCAGAAAAAAAGTTTTTATTTTAAAACACTTTTGAAACATGTTGCACAATTGAAACTGGCAAAATATAACTTATTTCGGAGTACATACTACACACGATCATATCATTGAAAGTCTGGGCTCCGACTCCCTTAGACTGCTGTAAACATTCTCTATCTCAAAGAGAATAGCCGAGATTGGTCAGTTTTCTCTAAGGCCAATAGGAAAACATTCTTCCGCGTTAGTTCGCGCTTTTCACGACTAACCAATCAACAAATATCACTCTTTCGAATTGTACTTTTTCCCGAAATAAATATTTAACAAGTAGTATGTGGGTCACTTGGGAGCAGCCCCTCTTCTAAGGTTCATTTTAACCATAACTTTAATTAACTTTTAAGTTTCAATGGGACCTTAAAAGTTAATTAAAGTTATGGTTAAAATGAACCTTAGAAGAGGGGTCACTTGGGAGCAGCCCCTCTTCTAAGGTTCATTTTAACCATAACTTTAATTAACTTTTAAGGTCCCATTGAAACTTAAAAAATATTTTCCTTATCTGTTGGGTAATCTTGTTCAACCTTAAATAAGGTGTAAGTATACTTTAAACTCATTTTATTTTTAAATCTTTTTTAAGATTAAAACCAACCACACTCTCCCCAATGAGGTTTCCAAAAGTATATCTTGTTTAAGGTTAAAACTAGCCATAAAACGTAATCGAAAATAATGAACCTATTTTATGGTTCACCCAATCTTGAAAAGTTAACCTATTTTAAGGTTAAAACTAAACTTAAAAAACGTCATAAGATTTTATTAAAAAATATGGTTCAAAGTCATCATAAAAAACATTCAAAAATGTTGAGAAAGAGTGTGGCTAATCTTAATCTTAAACAAGATTTAAAAAGTATTAAAAATTATGGTGGAACCATCCATTTTATTTAAATAAATAATTTCACATTTGTGAAATAAAAAGTGGTACAAATAATGGTTAATCTTAACCTTAAAATGTAATCGAAGATTTTTTCAAAACTTATTCCTACACCAAACCAACCATCTTCTAGGTTCCTATTAACCTTAAAAATTATTTTACTTATCTTTACAGTGTGCTCTAAGTATACCTTAAAAATTATTTATAGTCTACCATTTTTCTTAATCTTAATTAAGATTGAGTCTACCTTAAAAATTATTATACTTATCTTAATCTTGTTTAAGATTGTGGTTTGTGTCTACCTTATTTTCCTATTTATTTTTTATTCAATAACCCCAAGGATATGTTTCAATAATACCGCCAGCCTCCGGCTCAATCATTCTCTTATCATAGTCAAATTTGAATTCCTTACTAACATCCTTATTAATCAATCTTTTGGTTTTTGTATCTCTAGTAATCATTTTGTAGTTTAATTTAACCTTATCTATCTCCTTATCCACAATATTTTTCATGGTATTTATGTTGAGTGCTTTAGAATTTTCATAATTTAACGTGAAGCCTTTCACCTTCATAGTTTCCTTTCCTTTGTATGTCACGTACCCGTAGCTCTTAGGTCCTGTAGAAATCCAGCCTGTGATATGATCATCCTTACCCAGTTCGTCAGTCCACTCCCCCAACATACAACCAGTTTCAACAGTGTTGGTACCATCATCAATATAAACAATACTATCAGTATCGTAGTAGACCACATTTGACCCTAGCCTGTCTAGCATATCATAAAGCCGTAGGCGCGCATTAGAAGTTGTAAATGCTGCTATAAACACATTGGTTGAGTAGGAGTCTTCAACGAAATTATCTTTGTACTTATAGGTGACTTGTACAATATTATCATTAATAAAAATCATATTGCTTATATCAACCCTATCATCTAACATTATTTTGTACCACCTCTCTACACCCACTACGTATTCACTTTGGGTCAAGTTCTGTCTTTGACCGAATTTACCCCACAATGAGTTCAAGCAAATCTTTGAAACGGCACGCTTACCAGGATTCGGAACCACTTCTTCGGGATTCAGATCGATATCAAGATGTTCCTTAACCGCTGTGGTGTACTCTTCAATAGTTTTAAAGTCATCTTTCCACCCACTCGTTTCTAGCTTTATTTTCATAAAGTCTTTGACGTAGCCTTTAAACAGATTATTACTCTTTTCTTCAAAATGCCAAACCTCGTACACTTGTACCACTTTATACCCCTTCTCTATAGCTTTCTTCACTTCATCTGTAGTCCACGTTCCTATTATCACCCTTTCGTCGTCTGTGTGCTGACAAGCACCACATTTTTCCTCAATACACTTTCCACACAACCCAAATATCAACTTATCCTTTTTAATAGGCAAAACAGGATGATACAGCTTACGCGGTGGTAATACTTTGCACTTAATCAAACCGTACCAATTTTTGTTGTACCTCTTAGGTTTGTATAATTTTATAGGGTGACCGACAGGATAGTAATCAAAATACTGAACTGTAGGGTAGAGGCTGCATACATCTATGTATCTCAGCTTTTTACCACACACTTTAAGCTTGCTTGCATTTGTTCTTCCTCCATAGAAAGCATCTCTAGGGTTCAAGGGCTCAACGATTGGAGTAGTATTGTTGTATCCTTTGCTCTTAGCCCACTGGCATTCCCACATTTCGACAAGGTTGTATCCTGCTTCCCTAATTTGGTAACTTCTTTGCTTTGTTTTCTCGTACAAGTCTCCCATAGTCTCATGGTTAACATTGTTAATAGTCTCTTCTTGATAACAATCAGGACATCCATGCCAAAAGCAACCGTGGAACTGATATACTGTATTAGTGTCCTTATTGAATCCATCTACTTTTGCCCCACGAATCGTTACTTCTCCACCATTCAAAGCGTGTTGTACACCCCCGAAGGTGTTGAGCCAGGTTATCGACTCTTTACTATACATTTCTTTCTTGTCACTTTTTATCACAGCCATAGTATTTTCCTGGAGGTACTTGGACCTATAAATACCCATACAAACACTTGCAATAGTTATGTACTGAAATGGATCTATGTTAGCAATCTCTAAAAATTGTTTCCTTAACTCCAAACAACCTCTACGCAGAATATCTACATCAGAGTTACAATAATCCATAAATTCTTTTTGAAAGTCAAATATATAATTTTCTTTAACCTTATTGTTGTACCACTCAAGAAACTCTTTTCTAGCTTTTGTCTTCATCGTGTCTACGCCATAGTATTTGGTCTCAGGAATAGGTCCTACATAAGTCTGATTGTCTCTTGTGTTGAAGAAATGTGGGAAGTAACCCTTCTTAAGTTCTTTCAGCCCGAATGTTTTAGGGAAGTCACTCAAAGGAGAAGCTACGAAATTGTGGCTATCAATAATGCTTATTAGTCCGTTTACCTCTAGCATCATCAACTTTGTTCCATTGTATATAGTGTATGGTTTCAACGTATTCTCTATACAGTATTTTAAAATGAATTGTGAGTCATAGCCTTTCGCATTGTGTGCAATAGCCGTGTACCCTTGGTGGTTCTTAGAAATCAACCACTTGCAGAACTCTTCATTTGTTTTGAAGGAAACTTTGGTACCGTCAATATAGTGGGCTACTACGAGGTTGGGGATGTGCACTCCAGTATCTTGCTCAGCTTCATAGTCGAACCAGATATACTTTTCTGTGTAATGGCAACCATTTAATAACGTTATAATTTCAGTCAGTGTATTATTGTAGAGTACTTTATACTCTTGTTCTGAAATATCTCCATTACCAAATTGTCTTTGAAGGGTAGTGAGCTTAACATTTTTGAGAAGTTTATCCTTGTTTTTAGCTACAAAGTGTTCCAAAAACTCTCCTTATCGGTAGCCTTACAAATACACCGACTTTCACACCTTCCGCCTTTCTGATGTTTATGTTGTATGTAGCATTGATGTTCACCAGTCTTATAAGGTTCCATACAATTGTAGCAAAAGGAGTATCCGCATTTATGCTCTTTAGATCTCGATAAAATTAAATTACATCCTCTACATTTATAAACTGTGTTACAAACTTCTGAGTGGTTATCTAAGCATTCCTGGTTGTAACAATACCTGTTACATTCCTTACAATAAACCTTATTCTTTTCTTCAGGGGAGTGCGCAGGTTTCTTGCACAGAATACACACATTTACATTCTTCTTACACTTGTGCTTATCCTTGTTGTTGTAAGGTGCATCGCACCTATCGCAGTAATATACACTACCCAAGAAAGCTTTCATACTGTTTACTACATCAAAATGATTCCCGTTTTTGTATAAATAAAGTTTAGTATCCTTCTCCTGGCCCGAGTATATAACCGAATTAAAATTTTCAGCACACACAACCTTTATCTGAATACCCAACAATTCTTCTACGTTCTTTATGTCCTCTAGTGTGAAGCCTTCTTCGTTGTAGTTACCTAGTCTCTTGCACAACTCTAGGGTTAGCTCAGTTTGAATAGGTCTACCTTGCCTAACTAATTTAATTTCCATTTCACTAAGCGGCCTACCGAGAACCTCATTCGTGTGGTAGGTCAGGGCTGTTACTATGGCTCGTGGGCAGCACAAGTTATCTTTGTTCTTTATTTGGGTGATGCATCTTTTGGTTCTCACATCTTCAGATAGATTTATAATTTTCGACCTGCCTTGACCTCTAGGTACATTCAGAATCTTAATATTGAACCTGGTCTGTGTGATATTTAAGTTCTCGTTAGAAGATAGAATTCTACCGATATGACTCATGAAAGATCTGGCGTTAACATTAGATTGTACCACGGTTGAAATATCATGATGGAAATTTGGGTTGCTCGCTACTACTGTTAATTTGTCTCCTTTTTTGTAGTTTCCTTTCTCTTTGGCCAGTTTAATCATTGCGTTGATGGCGTTCTCAACTTGCATTAACTTATCAACTTTAATGGTGTAGTCTACTTCAGTGGCATTAAATTTCTTAATGAACCGTGAGTTTGTTTCAGTGATCTTGTAGGGTGGTTTTCTTTCTTCCTTGGGTGGTTCTATCAAGTCTTCGTGAAAGCCTAACTCTTGAGCTACCTTATTACGAAAGACAATGTCTTGCGTCTTCAAAATGGATTCAATTATTTCAGCCTTCCTCATCCTAACAGTCGCCTTAATGTTATTATTTCTTCCAATCTCTCGCAGCTGTGGTACCCTTAGCTTTTCCAAATCCTGCTTCTTGTACAACATGTCCTTAGTCTTTTCCAAAGCTTCTTTAAGTTGCGATTTCTTCATTTTCGAAACACCACTAAGATTATAATCCTTAGCCAAGATCTTGAGATCTTCGTGGTATATTTTATTCTTCTTCTTCTCCTCCTTCTCTTCATTGTTAGGGTCATTCTTAACATGACTCTTTGATTTCAAGTGCCTGGACCAGTTATTATAAGTGATGTTCACTCGACACTTGTTGCAGTGTTTACCTGCATAGTTATATTTCTTTCCTTCCGTCATATTCATTTATTTACTGATTTATTTTATTAAAAAATTAAATAAAAATTCATTTTTTTAATTTCGAAAAAATCTTCTTACTACTTGCTACCAATAGTTTTAAGGTTTCGTAGACCTTAAAAATAATATTTGAATTTAGCCTGAGTCAGATTGTTCAGCCTCAGAGTCAGATTGTTCAACCTCAGGGTCAGATTGTTCAGCCTCAGAGTCAGATTGTTCAGCCTCAGAGTCAGATTGTGGTATTATTTCAACCATCAACTTTTCAAATTGTTTTTCTAGCTGTGACATACCTTCACCTATTGCATTGAGTTCTCTCTCGTCTTCTACATGTTCCATAATAGTCAGTTGTAAGTACTGAAGGCTGCGCAGATAATTAAAAACGGGAAACAACAGATTTTCTGGCACCTTATTTATATCAAAACAAAGTGCTGCGGGGTTGTCATTGCCTTTCATTATAGCCGTCATGCTACAAGGAGGTATTAGTTTATTGCTCACAGACATTTATTATATGTATTATCTAATTAAAAAAATTAATTTTTGTCGAAAACAGCAAAACCTCGGCGCCGAGGAACCCTGTGGGGTCTTTTGTCTGTAACATTTCTTCGTCGTTGTCGTTGTTCTTCTGCCCCACAGGGTTTTTTTCCTCTTTGTTACCACGTCTCGTCCCATGCTTCTTAGCAGATGAGGGAGAGCGGATCATTGCGGACGTCTCATGACGTCACTCAAAATTCCACGATGAAAACTTTACTCAGTTTTTTCTTCAGAAAGGTGGCCAGTCTTCCTGACCGAACGCGCTGAGCTACCGCGCCGGCGAAGCAAATGCATTCGATTAAGCTATTAATCTTACTCTCTCTCTCTCAGCATTACGCTTCATTCGACTTACCGTATATTTTTACTTACATTACGTAGTGTAACATACACAACAACACCCAAAAACAACAATTTATTAGCGGAACATTTACGTTTAAGTGAATAATATACATTTAAGTTAAAATATTACGCTAGAGCAGCGCTGTTGTGACTAATGCAGGCACTCATGACATCGGCGGACCGACCTTCACCGTTGGCCTCCCAGCTGGCTATCGCAGTCGGAGCAGCCTTGGCCGTGAAGATGTCGCAAGAGGCGAGACACGTCACTTCATTCTAGCGTAAATGAAAAGAGCATTCTTCATATATAAATATTTTTACTAACCATTAACCGCCATTTATATGACTATAGGACAGAAGATTATAAAAGATTTTTAGTAACCATTAACCGCCATTTATATGACTATAGGACAGAAGATTATAAAAGATTTTTAGTAACCATTAACCGCCATTTATACGAATATAGGACAGAAGATTATAAAAGATTTTTAACGACTAAAAATAAGATATCTTCTTTAGTGGGGACAGAAGATTTTCTGAAATTTTTAGTGAACCAATATACTCGTTGTGATGAAAATGAGACAGAAAATCTTCTGTCCCAAAAAGAGACATTATCCCCTTTTGGGTCAGAAGAACAAAAACGAGTCAAACGAACATTTTTTACTTATAATGGTCTTTTAAAGGTTATTTTTAAATCCAATTCAGGTACAGGATATCGATTTCGTGATTGGGCTACTAAAGTAGTATATACAGCTCATCTCGGTACTGATGAACAAAGATTTGAGCAAGCTTTAGATATTGCTGGAGTAAACGCAACTCTCGTAAAACAAGTCTTTGATACCTGTGTTACACAAGTACCATGCGTTTATCTCTTTTGTATAGGTAGAGTGTCAAAAATACTTAAATACTACCCCTGATTTAATTTATTTAATTATTTATTTTCTTTTTAAAATCATTTTTATTATTTCTATTCAAATAAATGAACAGAATAATTCTACTTTCAATATTATCATTTGTATCTGCTCACGATGAAGCAGCAGTAAAATATTTGCACAACTTTGGGTACTTAGACTACCAAGAAGATCAACTTTCTCAACTGAGTGAAGAAGCGTACAAAGATGCACTTACGTTATTCCAACAGAAATATCATCTCGTGGCTAATGGTGAGCTGACTGATAAACTTTACAATTAATGAAGAACCCGAGGTGTGGCGTGGAAGATAACGTTTTAAGCTTTACTACACACATCTACAAGTGGAATAAGAAGAATATAAAATGGCATTACTATCTCGCAACTAGAAAAATGTTACAGGTGGTACAATCAGCATTTAAAATGTGGGAAGAACACACGGATCTTACTTTTGAGAACAGCAACCAAAGTCCTGATATTGTCATTTCGACTAAGAGAGGAGCACACCGACGCCAAAACTCAGCCCTACAGTTCTGTCAACGAAGTTTTGATGGTAGAGGAAACGTATTAGCTCATGCCGACTTTCCTAACTTGTACAACGACCCCATTGAAATCCATGTTGATCAGGATGAATATTGGTACATGGAAATGGACGGTAACACACCTTCTTCACAGACAAACCTGTTTGTTGTTCTAGTTCACGAGATTGGTCACACGTTGGGTATGGCACATTCAGATTTCTCTGAATCGGTGATGTACGCATTTTACAATAACACTATCCTGAGCCTATCCGAAGATGATATACGTGGTATTCAAAGTTTATATGGGAAACGTGCTTCTAGCGATACTGAACAGCGCCCTACTTCTACTCCGGCTTCACCCTCGCCTGAAGCAGTACCCAAAAAAGAGCCTGAACTGTGCACACTGAAGCAGTTTGGAAGTTCCGTAATTGTGAATGAGTTTCTATACATTTTTTATGGAACGTGGGTTTGGATGACTGCTCTTAATAGTAATGACGAGCTTTCAAAACCGCAACTAATCACAGACTGGTTAACGTTTCTACCTCAACAATTCGAAAATGTATCTGCTGTTTATCAGAGACCATCAGGTGAAGTCGTTCTTATCATTAATAACATGATATACATGGTTCAGATACCGAGTTTAACGTTACAACCTGGTTACCCAAAAAGAGTATCTGATATAGGGTTGCGACAAAATTCTGTTGTACATGGAGCTGTGAACACTTACTCTGGTAGAACCTTCATTTTTTATGACCATATATATTTTGCAGAAATCGATGAATGTAGCTTGAAAGCAAAAGCTTATGGTGTGATTAGTAAAAGCTTCCCAGGAGTACCTTCAGCATTTGATTCTGTTTTTAGATACATAAACGGTTTGCTGTACTTCTTCAAAGATGGTATATTATATGAATACAATGAATTCTCAAACGTACTAGTAAGAGCAGGTAAATTCGATCTTTCTTTATTTGGCATAAACTGTCCCAAGAAGTCATCTTCTTTTACAGTACTAGTGAAGAGTTTAAAAGATACTGTGACTCAGCTAGAAACATTAAAACCCTAACGAGAATTTTTTTTTTTTAAATATTGCAGTAAATAAATGGAACGAAATCAACTGCTATTGAAACTTAACAGCGCCAACAAAACGTTTACGCAGCTGAATGAGTTAGAAAAGGGACACACTTATACCATTACAAATGCTGAGAATATAAGTACAAAATATGGCCAAAAGTTTTGTCTACAACTCGACAGTGAATACAAGATTATATTACCCGATAGATACACCAGATTATTAAGCTGGGATGATTGCAATACTTTGGTTGGATTAAAGATGTTATACAATGGTGTCAAAGAAACAAACAACGAGAAGAAGATACACGATATTGAGTTCTTTTAAATTGATTTTAATGGTTTTTTACCCTTAAAATCTCCAACGTACCAACGTCAACGTCCCAACGTCAACGTCCAAACGTCCCAACGTCAACGTACCAACGTCAACGTCCCAACGTCAACGTCCAAACGTCCCAACGTCAACGTCCAAACGTCAACGTCTCAACGTCAACGTCTCAACGTCAACGTCCAAACGTCAACGTCTCAACGTCAACGTCTCAACGTCAACGTTCCAACGTCCCAACGTCAACGTCCCAACGAATAATTTTATTATTTTTCCTTAAATAAATGTTTGCAAAATATGACGAAAAGCTTGTTAAGCAAGCAAAAAAGAACAGAAAGAAATTTGAACAAATCAAAGACCAATTTAAAGAATGGAAAATTAAGCCTATAACCGAATACGAAAAATACAAAAAGGAGGACCAACCAGTAATTGACAAATTAGATGCGATAGGGAAAGAAGTGATTGACGCTATAGAAAAAAATCGTGAGATTGAAAAGCAGCTACTACCTTACGATGGGGGGTTTGACGATATGTTCCCTATACCACCTACTCCTGAGGTAACATCGTTTGAGAGAAGCTTATTTGTTGATGACCCCATCACACCAAAGACACGTAAGAGGTTGGAGCCTATGTTGGAACAAATTGAAGACGAGGAACGGCAGAAGATGAAGGCTGTTTCAGACTACTCAACAACTTACCTGGGCCCAAAAGTTTCAAAATACTTAGGCGCTCTAGGTGACACAATTTTTGGTCTCCGTTTTGACAATGGAAGGCATTACATGGGTGACTCTGAAGTAACATTCAACAACGATAATATTATGGTGAAGGGTAACTCCTTTAAAGCCACCAATGGGTTTATGAAGCTCCTGACTCAGAAAACCGTATCACCTGAAGAGTACACATCTGACGATCTTGATACCTATACAACTATGCTGAAGGTTACCAATGCGATATATCAGAACAATGATCCAAAGGGGAATAAACCCAAGTCAAGCAGTAGCGAAAAATACAACAACATCATTAAACCAATATGGCAGTCACTCAAGAAAGAACGTGGTAACTCGCCAAACACAAAGGGTGGTATGGGTTTTGTAAAGAGGTATACAGACAAACCGGTGGAGTACGTGTGGATGAATGACGTCAGAGACTTAATTGATAGGCTAATGGTTATTCATGGTGAAGAGAATGCGGGAAATAATAACTTCCACAATGAGAAGGTTGGAATAACCAAGATGCTTACGAGTAAATTTAATGACTTCATAGTAAATAATCCAAAGGGGATACCTTACCTAATTAGATTTCTAAACAATCTCCCTCATACATTCTGGAAGGCAGAAAGTTATGGAAAGGGCTTAGTGAACACATTAATTAATAATCTTCCTGTTGAAATGCATTTACCTGGATACAATTACTGCGGCCCTGGTACCAAACTAGAAGAACGATTAGAAAGAGGAGATGCTGGAATAAATCCTCTAGATGAAGCTTGCAAAAGGCATGATATCGCATACAGGGATCATAAAGATTTGGAACAAAGACATCAAGCTGATAAAGAACTGCAGAAAGCGGCAAAGGAAAGGATTTTCAGTAAAGATGCTTCCCTAGGAGAAAGATTAGCTTCAACAGCTGTAGCTGGAATAATGTTTGGGAAAAGGAAGCTAGGTCTAGGGTTAGATGATAATGGATGGGCATTGTGAATGTGAATGAAGAGGTGTAATTTTAATGGGCCACAACCCATTAAAATTTAATATGAGTGTAGCACTAAAATATTTAATTTATTTGAGATAATAAATGAAAGGATTTAGTATTGACTACAAAATTCCCTCCAGTGGGAATCCGAGAGCGAAATCTATTAAAATAAAACTGTCCAATGACGACCTGAAAAATCATGGCTTTCTAGATGCTTATCTTACAGAGACTCAAATGAAACAGAAAGCTAATAAACTTAAAAAAGGTGGTAGCTTATTGATAACATTTTCTATACCTGTTGTGAAGAAGATACTCGAGTACCTAAGCTCTAAGAGATTGAAAGAAGGTTCTGGATTGAATAAGCATGAAGGTGGATTTCTACCACTGATACTTGCAGCGTTGGGAGCAATCGGGTCTTTAGCTGGTGGTGCTGCGGCAATAACAAGTGCTGTGCACAAGAAGCAAAAGGAAGACGCAGAGTTAGCGGAGCAAAAGAGGCATAATCTTGAAATGGAAAAGAAAGCGGGATATGGTATTTTTTTAAAGAAAAAAGTCGAAAAAAAGTCGAAAAAATTGTGCAAAAGTATGATGACCCGTTGAGCAACTATGATATCGAGAGGTTAGCAAAGTCTTTAAAAATCAAAAATTTTAGAGGTGTATTCATGGCCGACGACCTACCGTTAGAACCTAAAGAAATCGAATCAGGGGTAGTTAACTTGGATACATCTGATCACATTGGTACTCACTGGATATGCTATTACAAGAAGGGTAATGAAAAATACGTTTTTGACTCATTCGGTGGCAGTATACCACAAACTTTAGTGAAATACCTGGGTCCTGACAATCTGTTTTACAACTCAGAAAGAATTCAGAATTTCGATCAGTTTATATGCGGTCATTTGTGTGTGATGGTACTGAAGCTATTTACAGATGGATGGAGTTTTATTAAAATTCTTGATACAATAAATGGATATTTTCGGAAACAAGATAAAGAAAGGTACTGAACAACTAGACGATGTCAGAGACGTCATAAACGGACTAGAATCTAGTATCAGTAAACTTAATATTAAGAAGTATTTCTCATTTTCAAAGAACTGGGTATCATTGAAAGGAAGGCGCATTGTAAACGTAGCAGATGGCGTAGGTGGATATGATGCAGTCACTAAAAGCCAGCTCGATGCTGTTAATGATGTTGCTAACGCCAAATACACAAGTATACTAACAACCCTTAATAATTATGTAAGTAAAACCAACCTCGACCATTATTACAGTAAAAAGGACCTAGAAAAAGTTTTCTCAGATTATTATACAAAAGGTGATTTATCTCAATACATCAACAAAACTGAACAAGGCCTGAACAAAATATGTGATAAACAAACAGTTGAATTCACTTTTATGACTGGATTAGAACAACAAACGTACACCTTCGAGTATGATTTTGTACTGAAAAAAGTTATTGTCATTGGAAAAGATATAAACAAAGATTTAACATTTAATGATTTTGATGTTTCAGTAAATGTACATGACAAATTACACGTAATTGAGGACAAGCATAACCCAATATTAATTCATAAAGGAAATTTCCTAACCGTAAGACTAAAAGAGTCGGCGAAGACAGTCCCTGTGGACGTAAAACTCTTACTATTTGGTGAACTTGCATCAATTACTGATGCTATTGACGAGGGCTTAGAATCTTGATTTTTTAATTTCCGAACAAATAAATGATGGATGATAAACATATTTGGTGTCTAAGCTGCAAAAAAGTTACTACTACACTTCATCCCAAGAGAGTTGTGACGAAAAACGGTCGTCATAGGATTGAGGGCTATTGTGGGGTGTGTAATACCAAGAAAAGTAAGTTTATAAAAATAAAGTAATGTCTCCGACAAGTAAAAGTATTCGTGAAGAAATTATACAAGAGCTTCACAAGCCACTGAGAAAGAATTTTCCAAGAAAACCTGTTACATCCTACGGTATAGATGATTTGTGGCAGGCTGACTTGGTTGAGATGGATTCTGGTCACCTTAAAGGTATATCAAAATTCAACAAGGGTATGAAGTATTTACTGACTGTAATAGACGTCTTTTCAAAGTATGCTTGGGCTATTCCTGTTAAAGATAAATCAGGTGAAAGTATTACCAACGCTTTTAAAGGTATACTACAAGAAAGGACGCCGAAACACTTACAAACAGATAATGGCAAAGAATTCTACAACAAACACTTCAAAGAGCTCATGAAACTTACAGGTGTAAATCATTATTCTACGTTTACAGAACTTAAGGCTTCAGTAGTTGAAAGGTTCAACAGGACTTTAAAGGAAAAAATGTGGAAACAATTTGCACTCCAGGGCAATCAAAAATGGGTTGAGCTACTTCAAAAACTGGTGTATGATTACAACAACAGGAAACACAGGACAATAGGGATGAAACCAGTAGACGTAAACGAAAAGAATGCAAAAAAGGTGGTACCTACGATGCAACTCAAAGCAGATGCGCCCAAGTTCAAGATAGGTGACAAAGTTAGGATAAGTAAACTTAAAGGCTTGTTCGAAAAAGGTTATACTGCTAATTGGTCGACAGAAATATTTGAAGTGACTCAGATTAATAACACAAGTCCGACTACATACAAGTTAAAAGATACAAGTGAAGAAGAAATTAAAGGAAGTTTTTACGAACAGGAGTTACAAAAGACAAAGTATCCAGATGTGTATCTTGTAGAAAAAGTTTTAAGAAAAAAGGGTGACAAAGTATTTGTTAAGTGGCTAGGTTTTGATAGCTCACACAATAGTTGGGTAAACAGAAAAAATGTGGTATTTTAATGGTTTTTTAACCATTAAAATCTTATAAAAGTTTTAATTTTATTACGGTACCTACCGTCATACAGCTTTCGAGTCATGTCAACAGTTATGAATCCAAAGTCCTCGTTCCACACCTCACTGCAAAGCTGTCTAAAGTCATTCCATTTAAAGTCTCCACCTACAAACTCGTCGTAGATGTGCTTCAAATTAATGTCGTCTTGTCTAAATATGTTCAAAAAGTTAAGGTTGTCTCTCACCAGCTGCTTAGGTATTTTAGAATACGTTTGAGCTAAGTAGAAACAGTCAATATTCTTATGTCTTCCTCTGGTAAAGTATTCTCTTACAATATCTTGATTTTCTGATATAAAGTCGTCAAACACCACAACAGAGCGGTCTTCACACTCATCTAATGGTATAACGTCATCACTGTTACTGATAAAGGTAGCTATTTTATCATTGTGTTCATTTTCTATTCGTTCACATTTTTCCATAAGATGTTTGTACTTAAACTGTTCTAAGCTTTTCGAGTAGATGTACAAGTGTTTAATGGTGTTCCAGTTAAGCCATCCAGGGCACAGAAGGTAATTATCAACCATTAAAGTTGTTTTACCACATCCACTTGGTCCAACGATGGCGCAACGAATTGAACTAGGTAATAACTTCCCATGTCTGCTTTTGATTCGTTTTTCTCGAATTCTGATCTTTGGATCCCAATCAGTCATTTTACTTTTTTATTTACTACTTATTACTTAATTAATAAATGAATAGAATTTTTGAAATTAGTGGTACATCCTCAAACTTAAAAAAGAGGCTAAATGTACCAATAAGAAACATGTATACAAAGGTTGGTTTGGTCGGATTTTATTCAACATTCTTAACTCCAAATGTCACAAAGGATAATAACAGATTACACTATGAGAAAGATGGTGTGGTTAATACTTTAAATATTCCATCAGGGCAGTACAGTCTAGACAATTTAGAGAGGTGTATTCAGAGCCAGGAACCTTTCAATGCTAGTAATATAAAGATTAAGGCTAACGAAATCGTAAATAGAGTTGAGATAGAAAGCTTAGACTTTAAGCTGTATTTTAATAAGGAATGTAGTATTGGGAGGATGCTAGGTTTTAGAGACGCAATTGTGGAACCTGTAACAAAAGTTGTAGCAAATGAGCTACCGAAAATAATCCCTTTTGAAAAAATTAAAGTGCATTTTAACTTAGCTGATGGTATGTTTGTAAAGGATTCTGACCACTTTCATCGAGAAACAAACATTATTGCTTCTTTTAAACCCAAATTGGAGGGGTGTGGTCACTTACAGTTTGGTAGTCCTATAATACACGAACCGAATTATCCATTATTTTTCCCTGTGCACGATAAAGTTCAAAACCTGGAAGTAAGTGTAACGGATGAAAATGATGCTGCGATAGATTTTGGTGGAGCTACAGTGACTGTTCTTTTAGAAATGCTTTAAAATTAAAATATTGCAGTAAATAAAATGAATAAAATAGAAAGCTATCAGTGGCAGTCTTTTCCAGTAAATGAGAAGACTAGGAATAATTTAAACCTACCGAACAAAGATGTAGAAATAGACATCAAAGTTGGTGATGGTTGGTTTGACAACAATGCTTACTTGTATATGACCTATAATGTTACTCACGCAAATGGATCAGATTACACTTCTTACGAAGGTAAATCGAATGTTAAACTCGTTGACAACTTTCCGACACAGTTATGGAGTGCAGTAATTGTTAAGAAAAGAGGTCACATAATCTACAGGTTAGAGCATCCAAGCATTTCGTCGACGGTTTTATACCACCTTACTTCTTCTCTCGACGATGACATTAGATTCGAGGGTAATTTCATTAACAATGGTAAGTTACGAAGAAAGGAAAACGAGGTGTTGTATCCGTTAAAAATGTTGGGTGGATTTTTTAAGGATTACAAAGAAATCATGTGGGAAGGTGACTTAACAGTAACATTTGTGGGAAGCGCAAATGCTAGCGATGCCTTGTTTAGATGGTTTTCGCAAAATAATAGTGGTGCAGATATTGAAGGCTCTCGACCTGAGTTGGGTAAAGTAACCATTACCAGTTTAGAGATTAGAGTACCCATTGTTAAGTATGAGCCTAATTATGAACTAGAGCTAAGAGAAAAGATGCTAAAGGACCCTAAGATTCCGATTTCATTTTTTGATCTTCAGACGCAGGAAATAGCAGGAATTAGTGGTAAGAGAAACTTTGAGCTAGATATAACGAATTACTACAACTCTATGGAGTTTGACATGCCTTATTTTGTGTTTGTGGTGTTTCAGACCAACAGGAAAGGAAACCAAGATGCTGATTCATCAGTGTATGATCACGTTCATCTCCAAAACATTTATCTAAAGAATGGTAGAAATGAGATATTTCCTGAAGAACTGTGGAACATTGACCCTCCGGGTACTTGTTTGAAGGCATACAATGCATTTGCAGACTTTAAGAGAATAACTGAATTGAAAGATGACCATAAAATTAGTGCATACAGTTTCATTAATTCGTACCCTATTTACGTAATCAATATGAGTAGACGCAAGAATGTTGTTACTGCACAGAAAACAGCAATGAAGTTATGGGCGACATTTAATGCGCCTATTCCTGACAACACTTTAGCATACATAATTATGTATGGTAAAAGAAACTTGACTTATGATCTTAAGCATGGACTAATTACTGAAAACTTTTGATGGAGAAGTTTTAATTTTAATGGTTCACAAGCCATTAAAATTTATGGAAACAACAGGTTTTACGAGAGTTGCGTTTACTCCAGCAATATCTAAAGCTTGCTCAAATCTTTGTTCATCAGTACCGAGATGAGCTGTATATACTACTTTAGTAGCCCAATCACGAAATCGATATCCTGTACCTGAATTGGATTTAAAAATAACCTTTAAAAGACCATTATAAGTAAAAAATGTTCGTTTGACTCGTTTTTGTTCTTCTGACCCATCACCGCTAATTTGGCGACTTTGGGGCATTAAAAATTTTGTATAATCTAAATCTATATTAAAATTGTTAGTATTGTGAGTTAAATCTCTTATTAAGTTTTCCATTTCAAACAATTTTTCAATATCGATAGCTTTAAAATATATTTTGTTTACATCTCTGACTCCTCTTACTTCAACTTCAAACATATTACCTGTGTCATCACAAAACTTCTCACGTTCTTCCAACTCTAAAATAGGTGGAGCTTCTCTTAATACTTTTTCACATGTTGTTCTTAGAATGATTGAGCCGGAGGCTGGCGGTATTATTGAAACATATCCTTGGGGTTATTGAATAAAAAATAAATAGGAAAATAAGGTAGACACAAACCACAATCTTAAACAAGATTAAGATAAGTATAATAATTTTTAAGGTAGACTCAATCTTAATTAAGATTAAGAAAAATGGTAGACTATAAATAATTTTTAAGGTATACTTAGAGCACACTGTAAAGATAAGTAAAATAATTTTTAAGGTTAATAGGAACCTAGAAGATGGTTGGTTTGGTGTAGGAATAAGTTTTGAAAAAATCTTCGATTACATTTTAAGGTTAAGATTAACCATTATTTGTACCACTTTTTATTTCACAAATGTGAAATTATTTATTTAAATAAAATGGATGGTTCCACCATAATTTTTAATACTTTTTAAATCTTGTTTAAGATTAAGATTAGCCACACTCTTTCTCAACATTTTTGAATGTTTTTTATGATGACTTTGAACCATATTTTTTAATAAAATCTTATGACGTTTTTTAAGTTTAGTTTTAACCTTAAAATAGGTTAACTTTTCAAGATTGGGTGAACCATAAAATAGGTTCATTATTTTCGATTACGTTTTATGGCTAGTTTTAACCTTAAACAAGATATACTTTTGGAAACCTCATTGGGGAGAGTGTGGTTGGTTTTAATCTTAAAAAAGATTTAAAAATAAAATGAGTTTAAGGTATACTTACACCTTATTTAAGGTTGAACAAGATTACCCAACAGATAAGGAAAATATTTTTTAAGTTTCAATGGGACCTTAAAAGTTAATTAAAGTTATGGTTAAAATGAACCTTAGAAGAGGGGCTGCTCCCAAGTGACCCCTCTTCTAAGGTTCATTTTAACCATAACTTTAATTAACTTTTAAGGTCCCATTGAAACTTAAAAGTTAATTAAAGTTATGGTTAAAATGAACCTTAGAAGAGGGGCTGCTCCCAAGTGACCCACATACTACTTTAACATTCTGATATTTTGTTTACACTTTACGTTGTCAACTATTTTGATTTCCACTCGAATTACCTTTCCTTTTACCTTAAACTTACGTAATATTTTAATGTACAAACTTCCACGTCGTCTGCATTCACAGTGTCTTAAAACTTTCTGACATCAGTTCGTACAGCGTTCATCAGTAGAACAATCATCTACTAATTTACTTAAGACCACCTTTACGCGATATTCACACTACTAATAGAATATACAAAACTGTACAAACATAAATAAACAAAGACAGCCTTCAAGAAATAAATAGAACAATTCGCAAAAATATTCTCTTAACGTGTTTCTTGAATATCTCTGTGCACTACTGGACTTGGGTAGTCAAAATTCTAACTACATCTACATCTACATCTACATGACTACTCTGCAATTCACATTTAAGTGCTTGGCAGAGGGTTCATCGAACCACAATCATACTATCTCTCTACTATTCCACTCCCGAACAGCGAGCGGGAAAAACGAACACCTAAACCTTTCTGTTCGAGCTCTGATTTCTCTTATTTTATTTTGATGATCATTCCTACCTATGTAGGTTGGGCTCAACAAAATATTTTCGCATTCGGAAGAGAAAGTTGGTGACTGAAATTTCGTAAAAAGGTCTCGCCGCGACGAAAAACGTCTATGCTGTAATGACTTCCATCCCAACTCGTGTATCATATCTGCCACACTCTCTCCCCTATAACGCGATAATACAAAACGAGCTGCCCTTCTTTGCACCCTCTCGATGTCCTCCGTCAATCCCACCTGGTAAGGATCCCACACCGCGCAGCAATATTCTAACAGAGGACGAACGAGTGTAGTGTAAGCTGTCTCTTTAGTGGACTTGTTGCATCTTCTAAGTGTCCTGCCAATGAAACGCAACCTTTGGCTCGCCTTCCCGACAATATTATCTATGTGGTCCTTCCAACTGAAGTTGTTTGTAATTTTAACACCCAGGTACTTAGTTGAATTGACAGCCTTGAGAATTGTACTATTTATCGAGTAATCGAATTCCAACGGATTTCTTTTGGAACTCATGTGGATCATCTCACACTTTTCGTTATTTAGCGTCAACTGCCACCTGACACACCATACAGCAATCTTTTCTAAATCGCTTTGCAGCTGATACTGGTCTTCGGATGACCTTACTAGACGGTAAATTACAGCATCATCTGCGAACAACCTAAGAGAACTGCTCAGATTGTCACCCAGGTCATTTATATAGATCAGGAACAGTAGAGGTCCCAGGACGCTTCCCTGGGGAACACCTGATATCACTTCAGTTTTACTCGATGATTTGCCGTCTATTACTACGAACTGCGACCTTCCTGACAGGAAATCACGAATCCAGTCGCACAACTAAGACGATACCCCATAGCTCCGCAGCTTGATTAGAAGTCGCTTGTGAGGAACGGTGTCAAAAGCTTTCCGGAAATCTAGAAATACGGAATCAACTTGAGATCCCCTGTCGATAGCGGCCATTACTTCGTGCGAATAAAGAGCTAGCTGCGTTGCACAAGAGCGATGTTTTCTGAAGCCATGCTGATTACGTGTCAATAGATCGTTCCCTTCGAGGTGATTCATAATGTTTGAATACAGTATATGCTCCAAAACCCTACTGCAAACCGACGTCAATGATATAGGTCTGTAGTTAAATGGATTACTCCTACTACCCTTCTTGAACACTGGTGCGACCTGCGCAATTTTCCAATCTGTAGGTACAGATCTATCGGTGAGCGAGCGGTTGTATATGAGTGCTAAGTAGGGAGCTATAGTATCAGCGTAATCTGAAAGGAACCTAATCGGTATACAATCTGGACCTGAAGACTTGCCTGTATCAAGCGATTTGAGTTGCTTCGCAACCCCTAAGGTATCTACTTCTAAGAAACTCATGCTAGCAGATGTTCGTGTTTCAAATTCTGGAATATTCCATTCGTCTTCCCTGGTGAAGGAATTTCGGAAAACTGCGTTCAATAACTCCGCTTTAGCGGCGCAGTCGTCGATAACAGTACCATCGGCACTGCGCAGCGAAGGTATTGACTGCGTCTTGCCGCTTGTGTACTTTACATACGACCAGAATTTCTTCGGATTTTCTACCAAATTTCGAGACAATGTTTCGTTGTGGAACCTATTAAAGGCATCTCGCATCGAAGTACGTGCCAAATTTCGCGCGTCTGTAAATTTTAGCCCATCTTCAGGATTTCGCGTTCTTCTGAACTTCGCATGCTTTTTCCGTTGCCTCTGCAACAGCGTTCGGACCTTTTTTGTGTACCACGGGGGATCCGTTCCATCTCTTACCAATTTATGAGGTATGAATATCTCAATTGTGTACTTTAAATGCGAACATTTTTAGGTTAGGCTTTACCGTGACTGTTATTGACATTAAATGAAAAAATAAGTTTACTGTTACCAGTCACTGTTTATTTGTTTCCACGACGCGTTTCGAAGGTTTAAACCTCCATCATCAGGTGGATATACATCAGTTAATATGGCATTTGTGTGTTTGTGTTGTGCTACGATTTCTTTGGAGGAAGTTGTGACACTGTCTAGTGGAGAAAACAAAACAGTATTTCAGAACTTGGTCTGTTTTGACAAAAATTGAACTTGTATCTAGCAGTAAACATAAATTAAGTAAGATAAAGTACCTCCAGTGGTCACAGGATCCTTTCACAGTCGTAACACATCACATGAACACTATCATATTGTATAAACAAATATGGCGTCGTAATCTATTAGGTGCATGGATCGTACAGCAAAAGAGAAAACGTTCTCACAAAGTCCAGAGAATATACGTCCTAACAACATTATTACAGAAAACTTTTTTGAAGGATTTGGAGGTGTTGAATACATTTGTTGGAGTAAATGCTTCAGGCAGTGTGTAAATACGATTTTGACAGCTTAAAATAGCATAAAGTTCATACTCATTTATACAATCAGGTGAGGTGTTAGAAACTTTAGGTACAATAATCATATTGGCTACAGTGATAAAATAAAATAAAATAATACACAATTGACAATTCTTATAGGGGTTCATAGGTAGATATGAAAGGCTGGAGACAGAGGGGGAAGGAATATAAAGAGAACATGAGAGGGAGGGAGAGGGTGGAGAGAGAGATTGTATGACAGCAAACTTTACAAGGCAAAGGATCTTAAGATTATATCTGTTGCATGTATTAACTGTCTAAAGGTTGTGGAAATACATTGGTAAATGCTTAAAAAGTGCACATGGATGTGCATTTGTGTCAGCAGTTGTATACATAGTTTCAAGCTGACAAGGGGTACAAGCTGTTGGTGTGAATGTATATCTGTAAATGAAGTCAATCTCCTGAACACTCAGGGCTGTTATGGTAACATAAATAAATATTAGTGGTAAATCTTAGAGTCTGTGTGTGTGTGTGTGTGTGTGTGTGTGTGTGTGTGTGTGTGTGTGTGTGTGTGCTTAGCAATTTTTAATGATGTAGGCAGTTGTTGAAAACAGAGATGATACTACTGTAAATATTGTCATTTTTGTCATTTAAGATGCATTCAGGTTGTTTAGTTTGATGTTTGTATATTTGGAGTGTTTCAAGGATGTCTAGTTTTCTGCCTTTTGGTTGGATGTGTAGGATGCTGATACTTGTGTTGTTAACATGGTGTTTTGTTTCATGCAGGTGGGTGGCAATAGCTGATGTGTGGTATTTTTTGTATTTTAGTGCTGCCATGTGTTCTTTGAACCTAATCTCTGGCCTATGTAGAAGCAGTCACAGTCTAAACATTTAATTTTGTATACGCCTGTGTGATGCAGAGGGTTTTCTGTGCTGATGTTGTGGGGTTAGTTCTGTCCGATCCTGTTGTCTGTTGTGAAGGATATGCTTATGCCTTTTCGTTTGAAGACATTGGCTATCTGATAGGAAATCTTACCTAGAAAGGGGATTGTGTGGAAGATGATATTTTCTTTTTGTTTTTTGTGTTGTGATTTCTTTGCCATTATTGAGTGTTTTAGGGTGTCTACTATGGAGCTGTTATAACCATTTGCAATAGCTGTTTGTTTTATTATTTGAATTTCTTGATCACTTTTGTCTTCAGAGAGTGGTAGTTGGATAGCTCTATTGATCATGTACCGGAATGCTGCCATTTTGTGGGCTGTGGGGTGACAGGAGGAGTTGTGGATTGTAGTATGTGTTGTGGTAGGCTTCCGGTAAATTGCAAACTCATGTCTGTTATTCCTTATTCTAACTGTAAGGTCTAAGAAATTTATACTGTCATCTGTTTGGTGTTCAACTGTGAATTTTATGTTTTCATGGGAGCTGTTGAATAACTGGTTCAACTCACTGATGTCATCTTTAGTGCCTTTGATTAAAATGATGGTGTCATCCACATGGCAGCACTAAAAAACAAAAAATACCACACATCAGCTATTGCCACCCACCTGCATGAAACAAAACACCATGTTAACAACACAAGTATCAGCATCCTACACATCCAACCAAAAGGCAGAAAACTAGACATCCTTGAAACACTCCAAATATACAAACATCAAACTAAACAACCTGAATGCATCTTA
The DNA here is from genome assembly GCF_023897955.1 of Schistocerca gregaria. Lineage (NCBI taxonomy): Eukaryota > Metazoa > Arthropoda > Insecta > Orthoptera > Acrididae > Schistocerca > Schistocerca gregaria. The sequence continues at coordinate 913,900,035 of NC_064922.1, forward strand.
AATGACAAAAATGACAATATTTACAGTAGTATCATCTCTGTTTTCAACAACTGCCTACATCATTAAAAATTGCTAAGCACACACACACACACACACACACACACACACACACACACACACACACACACACACACACACACAGACTCTAAGATTTACCACTAATATTTATTTATGTTACCATAACAGCCCTGAGTGTTCAGGAGATTGACTTCATTTACAGATATACATTCACACCAACAGCTTGTACCCCTTGTCAGCTTGAAACTATGTATACAACTGCTGATACAAATGCACATCCATGTGCACTTTTTAAGCATTTACCAATGTATTTCCACAACCTTTAGACAGTTAATACATGCAACAGATATAATCTTAAGATCCTTTGCCTTGTAAAGTTTGCTGTCATACAATCTCTCTCTCCACCCTCTCCCTCCCACTCATGTTCTCTTTATATTCCTTCCCCCTCTGTCTCCAGCCTTTCATATCTACCTATGAACCCCTATAAGAATTGTCAATTGTGTATTATTTTATTTTATTTTATCACTGTAGCCAATATGATTATTGTACCTAAAGTTTCTAACACCTCACCTGATTGTATAAATGAGTATGAACTTTATGCTATTTTAAGCTGTCAAAATCGTATTTACATACTGCCTGAAGCATTTACTCCAACAAATGTATTCAACACCTCCAAATCCTTCAAAAAAGTTTTCTGTAATAATGTTGTTAGGACGTATATTCTCTGGACTTTGTGAGAACGTTTTCTCTTTTGCTGTACGATCCATGCACCTAATAGATTACGACGCCATATTTGTTTATACAATATGATAGTGTTCATGTGATGTGTTACGACTGTGAAAGGATCCTGTGACCACTGGAGGTACTTTATCTTACTTAATTTATGTTTACTGCTAGATACAAGTTCAATTTTTGTCAAAACAGACCAAGTTCTGAAATACTGTTTTGTTTTCTCCACTAGACAGTGTCACAACTTCCTCCAAAGAAATCGTAGCACAACACAAACACACAAATGCCATATTAACTGATGTATATCCACCTGATGATGGAGGTTTAAACCTTCGAAACGCGTCGTGGAAACAAATAAACAGTGACTGGTAACAGTAAACTTATTGTTTCATTTAATACATTTTTGTATTAATGTTGGACCATGTCTTTTAGGCAATTCGTAGTTTTAGTGTGTTCCGAAGAAGGCGTCGTTATCCGCCCCGAAACCTAGGTCAACATCCGGTTTCTAGTTGCAATCGAGGCGGATTCTTCATAATCATTACATTACAGTCCTCTAGCAGATGAAAATTAGAGCTACGTACTCGACTGAACCCGCTTCAGACCATGTGTCACTGTGCATGCATGAGTCGTCATTCTACCTATAATCAGGCTCTAGACAGGAGCGAGGAGTGATATTAGGCGCCACGCCTCAATATGGCCGTCCATCACCGACGTAAGCAATAGCAATGATGTGGTATGCATGCGACAGTGGGATGTTTGGAATCAACGCAATAAACAGGTCGACTTGGAGACGTGACAGCATAAGAGAAACGAGCTGTCCTGTCGTGTTTGGATGTGACTATGAGCACACCTTTAACAAAGTTGCTCGATTTGTTGTTATGAAATTACGCGTTGTTCAGCGTGTCCTGAAGGAACTGTGTACCACTCGCATCATGTAAACCGACGAGGATCTCAGGTGAGAGTCGCGCCTTGTAAATGACAGTCGAATTCAACCTGACACGAACTGCTGCCGTCAGTGAATTTTCAGATCCATCTCATCTAATTCCCGACTCCATATTGCAAGGAAACTGCAAGCGGTGTACATTTGCAATCGAATATATCGCTAAAAGCAATTTCGTACAGCGCAATACGAAGACGTATGACTTCTATGGGTCGATCAACACAAAAACTACAGAAGCTGACTGAAGGCGATAGGACGGTACGACGGGTGACGATTTTGCCCCTTTTCAAACGATACAAGGGGTCCAATTAACCAACGACCGATTATCTGCAAGTATACAATTAATGAATAAATCACGTTATTAACTCAGGCTTATAAGATGATGGCTGTTATTTGTAGAATATGCCTAGTGACCAAGTACATAAATTTACTCACTACGTAGATTTAGGTTAGAAGAGGGACAGATGTGTGTATAACCTAGCGATCTTATTACTAAAAAGGCAAAATCCGGTATCGCAACCCCACCGCCCCCTCCCCCCTCCCCCCCCCCCCAATATGATTTAGTGGTAAGGTGGCTCATTGCGTAGCCCATCAAAAACTGTACACATATCAAGCATGAAAACAGGAAGAACATATAGTGAACTGTGGAAAAATGAAGGAAAATAGAAACAGTGAAAGGTTCAAGATTAAAATGTGCAAAATCGAGCATCACTGCTAGACCATGGCGTCGTGGTTATCAGCTCACAGTGTTGGACTCCGGCCGGCCGCGGTGGTCTCGCGGTTCTAGGCGCTCAGTCCGGAAGCGTGCGACTGCTACGGTCGCAGGTTCGAATCCTGCCTCGGGCATGGATGTGTGTGATGTCCTTTGGGTAGTTAGGTTTAAGTAGTTCTAAGTTCTAGGGGACTGATGACCATGGATGTTAAGTCCCATAGTGCTCAGAGCCATTTGTACCATTTTTGTTGGACTGCGAAGGGGTAGATCTGGGTTCAAGTCTCCATCGTACCTAATTCTTTTTCCGCAAAGTCATGAACTGCCTGTCCAGTCATTGACGCATTTGTTCACTGTAATTAAATGTGTGTCTTTATCTCTGCAACAGCGACGTGTAACGAAAGGACCTTATCGCGGTATAACTATATATGGACGGGTCCACTTCTCGGTTCCAGCCCAGAAGCACATGGACTTACACCCTTACCTTTAGTAATTAGTAGTGCTTGCTGCTTGGTATATCTCGGTTGAGACAATTGTGTGTATTGATTCAGCTTCAGGTCCATAAATCTTCCCTGCCTCAGTCTCGTACAGGTGAAAGTTTTTATATTGGGTGCATTGAACAATGTTACATATATGGTATTTGTTCTTGCAGCATACACATCATTCCGTGCAGATAAATATTTAGTAATATTTTTGTAAAATTTTCTGATAAATACGACTATACCTCAGTAAATTTTATGTACTCAATGTTTCTGTATATAATGTTGGTACATAAAAAATCGAGCCTCGTTTTATGGGGCGCCACTTATCACGGTATAACTATATATGGATGGCTACATATCAAGGGATAACTATATATTTTTATTTTTATAGTTATATTTTTTGATTTTGTGGGCTAGCATGAGACTTCTAATTAACTTATACCGCGATAACACTCTTTCGGACATCGGCTGCCCCGAAGTACCTACGATATAATATTTTTTTAAACACAACGCGCACCTCAGCGCCTTCTAATAAATAGTTTGCGTGACCACTGCTATTTAGAAAAGAAAACATGCGTATTCTTACGCAAACTGTAATTATTAATATGGTTCTCAGGGGCTACTGGTTATTTATGTACCAAATGTCACAAAGATTAACTGAGATATTGTGGAGCTCATTAAATGAAATGATTTTCAATATTTATTGTTCATTATCTGCAAGGAAAAACTGGAGAGAATCTCATCCGCCGATGAAACATACTGAACTCATTCAGTACTGTGAATTTTAGTAAATGAAATCTAGCATTACTCTTTTTAACTTTGAAATTAATGAAAGGTCAAAACTGAGAAGTCTCTCGCATTTACATTTAATAACATGAATCGTCAGCGTAATGGCCGACCAAATGCTGCTAAGGAAGAAGAGCTACCCGCAACTCGAACTTCTGAAAACAAACTTTGTTAATTATAATTAATGATTACTGTCATCAAAGGTGACAACTAAGTCAATAATATATAGTTTCTAATAACACTTTCTATTATATTTTTCACAAATACAGATAAAACTTACATTAATTAGCATGCAGTGCTACAATGGCGGCCTACCTCTAGACGAAACAAACAAAGGAGAGCTCAAAACTTCCTGGCAGATTAAAATTGTGTGCCCGACCGAGACTCGAACTCGGGACCTTCGCCTTTCGCGGGCAAGTGCTCTACCAACTGCGCTACCGAAGCACGCAGGTGTGAGTCGTGCTTCGGTAGCTCAGTTGGTAGAGCACTTGCCCGCGAAAGGCGAAGGTCCCGAGTTCGAGTCTCGGTCGGGCGCACAGTTTTAATCTGAAAGGAGAGCTCGTTCAATCAAAGCATTGTCTCTGATCTTCATGGCCTATGTTACACAGAGATTATACAAAAAACTGTGTTTTGTTAATTACATCGATATTTGTGTTTTTATAATAATAATAAGTTACAATCATTACTATTTGTTATACATTTCACAGACATAGTTTATGGTTCACATGTCGCATAACAAAAACTTCTTTTCCCTCTCTCCAAATGTCCATTTATGTGACGTACCGTCGCAACCTCTAGACGTAAGTACCTCCTATTCGTTCTATATAAATACAAGAGGTTATGCCTCTTGCGACCAGTTTTGGAAGTTTTGACTCTTGAATTCCTTCGTTGTAATATAGTGTCGCATTTGTTTATTTGTTGTTTTCATTTCTGTGAGAGGTCTGAGGCATCTCGCCTGCTCTCACTATACATTACATTTGCTTAGGACGGTAAACTAGCCGTACCACGTGACTCATATTTTATAACGGCCATATAGTATGAGAACGGCCAAGACTACAGGAGGAGGACAGACACGTCAAAGACCTGACGGACAGTTCATGAATTTGTGGGGGGGGGAAAAAATTGGCTCGAGTGAGGTTTGAACGCTGGCCTTAGCACGTTGCAGTCCAGCACTGTGACCACACAACCACGAATGCGTTGTTTTCCGAAGTTGCTCGATGTTTCACATCTTCAGCTTGGACCGCGCGCTGTTTCCATTTTATTTCTTTTTTCACAGTTCAGTACACCTTCCTCTTGTTTTCATGCTTGATCTGTGTCTAGTTTTAGACGGACTATCCACTGGGACACTTTAACACTAAGTCTGAGGAGGTTTGCGATGAGTTTCCGTTGTAAGATAGAGAGACACCTCCATGCCGTGTCGCCTGACATCACGGCCGCCATTGCAGGTTAGAGCAAGCTGTCAATATGTGCTCTAAACAGGAGTAATTATATTACTGTTTAGTGATACTGCGAAACACTGTCCAGGATTAGTTTAGTTTAGTTTTCACTAAATGAATTACTCAGAAGTAGCTAGCAGAAGCTTCAATAAGAATGCCAAATGTCCCTCCACAATATGCCGCAGACACCAAAGACCATCACGGTTTTCTGTGCTACTCTTTGAGGATCCGTCGGTAGTCGGTAAGGATTGCACACGCTACCCTAACAACATATATGAAGAATTTATAACGCTAGCACAGTTTTATAAGCTAGAATTTGTAATAAGAGGCCATTTAACTACCTTAGTATCACAGTGTACCAACGATAAAGGAAAAAATTACTTTACAAAGATAATGCACATACCATATCGCACAGTCGTACTTGTTTTCAGGTATTGTCAATGCAGTGATTCAGAAATGTAATGAACGGAACAAAGTATTCCGTAACTCGTCAAGGATTCCTTACATCTATATATCCAGTAAGCAGCTGACTCACACTGTTTCCCTATAAGATCATGAATGGTGCAAATGATACATGCTGTTAAGAGTGTCACATTGATTAGGATTTGGGATGCATATTTCTAAAACCACCGTCGATATACTACTTATCGGACTGAGCCGTCATCTGTCTTATCGTTTTAACTCTCCAGCCGTCATTTTACACGTAACGGTAATTGCAATGAGTCCTGAAATATCTGTATGGGTATTTTTCAGTTTGCAATACAAATTCACTGGAATGTAGCTGTTACGAATCGTGAAATTGCGTTACTACACTACTGACCATTAAAATTGCTACACCAAGAAGAAATGTAGATAATAAACGGGTATTCAGTGGACAAATATATTATACAAGAACTGACATCTGATTACATTTTCACGCAATTTGGATGCATAGATCCTGAGAAATCAGTACTCAGAACATCCACCTCTGGTCGTAATAACGGCCTTGATACGCCCTGGAATTGAATCAAACAGAGCTTGGATGGCGTGTACAGGTACAGATGCCCAAGCAGCTTCAACATGATACCACAGTTCATCAAGAGTAGTGACTGGCGTATTGTGACGAGCCAGGTGCTCGGCCACCATTGACCAGACATTTTCAATTGGTAAGAGATCTGGAGAATGTCTGGCCAGAGCAGCAGTCGAACATTTTCTATATCCAGAAAGGCCCGTACAGGACGTGCAACATGCGGTCGTGCATTATCCTGCTGAAATGTAGGGTTTCGCAGGGATCGAATGAAGGGTAGAGCCACGGGTCGTAACACTTCTGAAATGTAACGTCTACTGTTCAAAGTGCCGTCAATGCGAACAAGAGGTGACCGAGACGTGTAACCAATGGCACCCCATACCTTCACGCCTGGTGATACGCCAGTATGGCGATGACGAATACACGCTTCCTATGTGCGTTCACCGCGATGTCGCCAAACACTTATGCGACCATCATACTGCTGTAAACAGAACCTGGATTCATCCAAAAACATGACGTTTTGCCATTCGTGCACCCAGGTTCGTCGTTGAGTACACCTTCGCAGGCGCTCCTGTCAGTGATGCAGCGTCAGGGGTAACTGCAGCCATGGTCTCCGAGCTGATAGTCCATGCTACTGCAAACTTCGTCGAATTGTTCGTGCAGATGGTTGTTGTCTTGCAAACGTCCCCATCTGTTGACTCAGGGATCGAGACGTGGCTGCACGATCCGTTACAGCCATGCGGATAAGATGCCTATCATCTCGTCTGCTAGTGATACGAGGCTGTTGGAACCCAGCACGGCGTTCCGTATTACCCTCCTGAACTCACTGATTCCATATTCTGCTAACAGTCATTCGATCTCGACCAACGCGAGCAGCAATGTCGCGATATGATAAACCGCAATCGCGATAGGTTACAATCCGACCTTTATCAAAGTCGGAAACGTGATGGTACGCATTTCTCCTCCTTACACGAGGCATCACAACAACGTTTCACCAGGCAACGCCGGTCAACTGCTGTTTGTGTATGAGAAATCGGTTGTAAAGTTTCCTCATGTCAGCACGTTGTAGGTGTCGCCACTGGTCCCAACCTTGTGTGAATGCTCTGAAAAGCTAATCATTTGCATATTACAGCGTCTTCTTCCTGCCGGTTAAATTTCGCGTCTGTAGCACGTCATCTTCGTGGTGTAGCAATTTTATGGCCTGTAGTGTAAATATCCAGTAAGCAACTGACTCACACTATTTCGAAGAACGCTGATGCTCCCTATAAGATCATGAATAGTGCTAATTATACATGCTGTTCGGAGTGTCACATTGATTGAGATATGGGATGCGTATTTCTGTAAACGACTGTTGATATACTGCTTCTCGAACTGAACTATGATCTGCCTTAACGTTTTATCTCTCGACAAAGCACTAAACTCCAAATTGGCTCTGAGCACTATGGGACTTCTACCGTAATCAGTCCCCCCACTAAACTCCAGCCTTCATTTTAGGCGTAACAGTAATTTCAATGAGTAGTGTAACATTTATATGGGTATTCTTCGGTTTGCAATATAAAATTCACTTGAATATAACTGTTACAAATTTCGTTACTAATTCAGTTCAGCAAGCCCTAGGCCCGTGTAAATTTGCAAAGCCAGTCTCTCTTGATTGTTAGTAGAATATTAGTATCCTGTTGATAATATTCGTCCAATAAGACAAGCAACAAAGTTCCTCGATCTCTCAGGGGAAATGCCAGGACGCGGCAAGTGTTGCGCTAGGCTGCTCGGGACCGCGCAACATATTTGTGGAAAGCTGTCACGTTACGGCATCAAACCGCAAAACGGCTCCGCGCGGGACACGTCACCGTTTGTCAGGGTGAGTATGGCGCTGTGTACAGCGGCCCGTGTCACAGGCTTTCTGAGCGGTCGGCCTCCGGAACCGCGTCCGGTGAAAACGCCTGACACAGCAGACAGCGAGCTCGCCAAATGTCCTCCTGTGTACCACCAGAGTCGCTCCATCTCCTATTTTACATTTCTTTTTTACGTCCATCTTATTGCACCCAGCGCAACGGTCTTTCTTCCTTTCTTTATGCAGGAAGAATCACCTAAAACCAGCATCCCTTTTGTTTCATGATATCGAAATGGGGTTTTCGGCAAATGATCTTGGGCAGAGGGGCAGGGAACTTTGTTGCACTGAAAGCTGTCGTTATCTGTATGTTGTAAGTTGTATCCGTAATGGTGTCTAACTGAATTTCTCACTAACAATATGAAAACCGTCTGATTTTTTTAAATTCAGTTTACAGATTCAGATCTAGAATGACCGTAGCTAACGTACATTTGAACATTACCTTATTTATGCAAATTTCTTTGTGGGGCTGTCGTTTTAATTAATCTCAAATGCGCCTGGTTCTCTGTAAATTAGATTTGCATCATGGAATGATTCAAAAGAATTAATTTCAATGTGCCCTGTTACGAAATCGCATATGTTGAATTTATATGAAATTTCACTAATTAGAAAAAGTTCCTAATATTATTTCAAAAATGTTCATTTAGGCCCTACAATTTTTTTTTACCATAACGGATAACTTGACTCTGCTCTGGCTGCATGGACGAAATGATGACCTCAAATAAATCACTGGGCGGCAGTTTGCCTTCTTATTTTTATTTTGTTTAAATTGCTGTTTTAGCATTTAGTTTGTACTGTCTTTTCAAAATTATTATTCACGCAAAAGTACAAGGCATGACAATGCAAATTTTACCACTCTCTTTTTAATTTTTTTAAATATTGGGGATATGCTTTGTGAAACATTTATAAATGACAAAAGGAAGTACTTCGAAATTATAACCAGTCCTTTTAACGGAACAAAAGTAAAATGAAACTAATATGAACAATCAGCATTGTCTTTGTCGGCATTGTGATACACCAGAATTTGTGCTTCTATAAAATATTTCTTTTTTTTTCTTTTCCTGGATTGCTAATGCAATACGATTGAACTATACTAAATGGGGAAAGGATAATTAGATACTGAACTCATGACTGACCGTTATCCCTGGTTACCAGCACGTAGATATCATTGGACACAGTGAGAAATTTGCACAGCAATAATTTCTGAACTAGCCCTTGCAGGTAACAAACACAAAATAAGCTATCTTTTCTGAAGCACTGTCTTTTTATACAGTAGTCGTAAAAGTCATGTTTCATCCTCAGGTTACGAATAATGGAACCAGTCAAGTAGAAATCTCTGTGTGGCTCATCCGATATCCAAGCTACTCGTTCCGCTCAGATACAACACTCTGTCCCCCCATGATTCAACAACTACTACTGCCAAATGTTGCCACTCGACTGGACTGTTGCCTATTTGGTTGCCCGCAGTCTACTCAATATTGCAATGTCTGGAAACAAGAGATTGGGTATCGCTCGTGTGATCGACGCGCAAAGACGTTTAAACTGACAACATACAAAAATAAACTTATAATATTCATTGTATTTGCATTCAAAGAGGCGCCAAGTGATAACATACCAAACAAACTGTGATTTACTACCATTTTATTTAACGTACATATCTGTCAGTACTCTTAGCCCTTGTATCACTCGAGATACTGAAGCAAATATGTTTTTGATCCATAAAATTGGGGAAGTTAGCAGGCTGTAGTAGGAGGGTATAGCGTTGTTAGTAAAACGTGAAATACACTGTGCATAGTAGTTCACAATGCTTCGGTGGGTGTGGCTATAGATTTAGGTGTAGTGCAATGAAAAGGTTGATGTTAAACCAGCAAATCGCAAAGAGACAAGCGTTGTTTACTCATATAACTGCGCAACTTTCCAAGACACTAATCTAATAATATTTATCGAAGACTTTCTTAGCGTTAGTTAGAATTTCTCCATGGAAGAATGGTACGTGTTCAGTCTCGTCATTTTTGAGATCGCCTCTGACGAGCACTTAACGAAAACACAGTGTGAGTGAACAGATCAGTGCTAGAAAATAGCCATAATTGCCCACAAATTTCTGTTCCATATCAGTCACACGTTCAACTCACACACATTTATGAAGAGAAACACACAGTCTTACCAGCTGCTACATAGTCGCGTATATGAACGATGATCGAATTCTATCAAATGTTTTTTATTCCAATCTTTGAATCACAATATCAACTGTTTTGACGATGACCGGTTTCAGTCAGTGATGACCATCCTCAGATCTACAGTATAAAAATATATACACCTAGTGAGCAGTGTGTCTTTCAACACAATACAGTATTACGTATCACAGTATACTATTATACAACCAGGGAAATGTACAGATGAAATACGCTAAAACGTACCTTTTCTACACCATGTCCTAATGTGATAAGGCCGTAATGGCATCGTCAAAACATATAAATGTACTCACCACAGCATCGTCACATAGATCTAAAATAAGGTGCAGAATAGGCCACATCGTCCACACACTAATTTTTGCAACTGGCTACTGAGGTACAGTAACTACAAGAAATACGTTTGCCTACATCCTCCATAGAAGTCGCTACTGTGGGCTTGCATGTAGTCATCATTTACGTAAAAAACATAATCTGATAAAAACACAATTGGTAAAATACATGTAGCAGACTTTCAAATATTGATAACTATTATAGAAACCAATTAAGATACAGTAAAAGACGAATACATATAAAATTATTAAAAGGACATATAAAAAGATAGTAGGTCTGACACTTTTCTGGTGAATTTACGGTCAAAAATTAATATACGTAATACATTGCCTGTAGCAACCTACAAATTACTTATGAAAGATGTCTATATGACAGCTGAAGAAAAGACAGATTAATGATCAGTGCCCTCTGTTAGGTCGGTTGCCAGGACGTTATGTAGGCGCGCACCGATCGTAAGAACTTAACCACTAGAGGGCTTTACATACATCGTGATATGTCTCCCACAGAAAACGTTTAAACAACATATTAAGTCAATAAATAAAATTATCTAATCTGGCCACACAATCCGTGAACAGGTAGGACATAATCAATTACAGGATTAGAGCGATTAATGTATGGAAGTAAGGAAAATGCCTACTGTTCTCAACATAAACCATTGATCTGTGTTTTCTTCAGCTGTCATATAGATATTTTATCTCTCAAAACAAAAAAGACAGCATAGTAGGGTTTAAAAAATGGTTCAAATGGCTCTGAGCACTATGGGACTCAACTGCTGTGGTCATCAGTCCCCTAGAACTTAGAACTACTTAAACCTAACTAACCTAAGGACATCACACTCATCCATGCCCGAGGCACGATTCGAACCTGCGACCGTAGCAGTCACACGGTTCCGGACTGCGCGCCTAGAACCGCGAGACCACCGCCCCCGGCCAGTAGGGTTTATAATGACTTGTAAAAACAGAGCGCTTTGGTGAAATCCAGTACTTATTTCCCATGAGAGGATATTGTTTTTTTCTTCACAATGACCAGGATTTTGGTATTGTGAAAAGGCTTTCGTCAAAGGACGACAGAATTTATCTTCCAACATAAGTATGTGAGATAACAGTAAAGCCCGCACTCCCTAGGAATTTCATGGTTACTATGGTAGGCGTTGATGATGCAATTAAATTCAAGGACTGCTGGCCTCCTCTGCATAAGAAGATAGTAAATTCATTGTAAAGTGAACATCTTTCAAGAGACAAGCGTACTCCATTCCACATTTCAACATTAAGTCATTTCAAGAACTTATCTCGGCATACAGGGGCAGTAGTTGCAACACCATTCATCAACACAGCAGTGGGACATACATTCATCCTGCAGGGTACTGGGAAGCGAAATCTGTGTTAAACGCAAAGAAGGGCACACAACAGACACCTATCAATCACTGACGCTAAATACTTGACCTTAAGATCTTTCACTGTTTACGTGAATAATATCAGAAATTTTATCCTGAAATTATGGGCAGTCATTGATAAACTAAAGTAATGGTTTTTAGCCTTCCATTTGTATTACCAAGTCATAACATTATAAGATTATTTTGCATGATCTAAAAAAATGTCAGATGCCACAAATTAATATTAATGTTAAATTTAATATATTAATAATGTCGCACATTTGTGTAAGTTTGATGTATAAATCAATTTTTACATGTTTCATAGCTTTTGAAAGTAAAATTATTATTAATTTGTTTACGATAGCACCTTTCAGTGATAAATTTGAGTTAATTTTTTTTTAAAAACTGCAACTACAATCACTTTGATCACTGTTTTGGCTGCGTATAATATGAGCTGGAGATTATGCTGTATGCTAAATTATTTAACATCTGTATTCTTTAAAAAGGAGCGATATGGGTTGAACGTTCTTTTAAAACTAGTTTTTTATGTTTCCTGAAAAATATGCATTTCTGGAGTTATGCTGTTTCTTTTGACCTATTCAGTTTTTGAAACCACAACTAGTCACTGTATTGAACATATGCGCTGAAGGTGGAAAAGTGAGGTTACGTTGTAACAAAACAAATATCTATAAGAAATAACAAGAGCCAAATAACTAGTGACAGTTATTACGATATATATTACTAAACAGTGCAAATGCTAAAACGTTTATTTCAACTTCAGAATATTACAAATTTAATTTTAGCCTTAGATGCTATTCCTGCCGAAGTCGAGATAGCTAAATGAATGAAAAACTTAATAATGAAGATCATCTACTGTCATTTCTGTTGCTTATTTAACACGCCATGTACATACAGAAGCACAACTTCATCATCAGGGTTTCCATTGCTTATCAAAGTATCTTCATTGTGTTGCCTACACGCCAGAAATGTTGAAGTTTTGGAAGTTAAAAGTGAGTTTTTGATTGAAATTTGCGTAAATGTTGTAGAACAGTTGTAGGTTTTCGGAAGAATAGACGCAAATTTTGTTAAAAGATAGTGAATACTTGTGAATTTGGCTGATTTTTGTTGGATATGACATCGGAATGAAGTAACTTCCACGTGTTATTAGTATATGAACCAACATGTATTTCAAACATGACCCTAAAATTTTCAATGAACATCGCAAATTTAATGAGTATTTCAGTATTACAAAGGTGATAAACAACTTAAATTTTTGTTGATCACAACAAAGTCTTTAAAAACTTTTGTTAAACAATCTACGGAAGTATATTGTTACCAGCGGAAAAATGCCCCTTTCAGAGCACAGGAAAGGTGAATATGTTCCTCATTCCGCCTTCTGCAACAATAATTTTGGCATGTAAACATATTTCCACTCATTAAACACACAACATTCTAAACTGGTTTACCCAGTCTCTCTTTGTAATTACCTCATTTTCATACTAATAATTGTAGCTATTACGATCTGGAACCGCGAGACCGCTACGGTCACAGGTTCGAATCCTGCCTCGCGCATGGATGTGTATGATGTCCTTAGGTTGGTTAGGTTTAAGTAGTTCTACGTTCTAGGGGACTGATGACCTCAGATGTTAAATCCCATAGTGCTAAGAGTAATTTGAACCATTTTTTGAAGCTATTACGAGCAGTTTGTTTTTAGATTGATCGTGAGTACGTGTGGGTGAAGCAAGCCATCAAAGTTAATTTTCCGCTGGGCAGCAGATCAGGTGTGGAAGGGTGGCTAAAATAAGATAGTCTATACTGACAGGCATAGTCCACTTCGCGGTGCACCTACGTCTGTGCATACAAAAGAATATGTAGTAGATTAAGTGAAGTATTTGCGGATAGACTGTTAGATTCAGAGAAAAAAACAACTTACGTACTGAAGTTGGTGCAAATTACAGTAACAATGATTACAATATCGGAACTATACCGCTAAAACTCTGCATATACACGGGATAGGCAAAATAATGTGAACATCTGTAGTTACTTGGAAATGGTTTATTAATACGGGGTTCGACCGCTATTTGCCCGTAAAACAGCTGCAATTCTTCTTGTAATACTGGCATACAATGATTCTATAGTCTTCAATGGAATGTTACGCCACTCTTCGACCAGAGCCTATTCTAACTCCTGTAGTGACGAGGGAGGCGGGAGTCTGATCCGGAGTTTGTGCTCCAATACCGCCGACAGGGGTTTGCTGATGATCAAGTCCGGGGACTGCGCTGGCCAGGGAAGACGCTGCAGTTCAGTTTCATGCTCCTCATGCCACGATTGCTTTATTCTGGCTGTGTGAATGGATGCATTATCGTCCTGAAATATGGCATCATTGTTAGGGAACAACATTTGAATTATGGGGTACACGTGATAACCTAGATTGTTCTCATAATCGTTGTCTGTAACACGGGCTTTGAGAGTATGTTGGGACCAGCATAATACCATGATATGGGCCCCACACCGTCACACTTCCACCTCAATGTTTAACCGTTGGAATCAAGCAATCAGGATTGCAAGATTCTTTTGGCGTTCTCTAGACGTAAATCCTGCCAGATGTTGGAAAAAACGAAAACGTTGACTCGCCGGACCACATAACGTGTTTCCACAGATCAGCCATCCAATATGCTTCCGACACCGTGCTTTACGCTTCTTTGCGTTGGTTGTCGTCACTAATGGTTTCGGTACAGCAGCTCGTCCATGAATATTCGCTTTATGGGGTGCTCGGCGGACAATTTCGATAGATACGTGGTCTCGAATTGGCTATTGAGCTCTGCAGCCACTTTAGCCGCCGTAGTTGTGTGTTGTTTTGACACAATTCGTGTTAGCGTAGGAATATGTCTATCATTTAGTTTTGATTTACGCCCACTATTACTTTACGCCATGATGTCTTTTCATGTCTTGTGTAGGCTGTCATGACTGTTGAAACAGTTGCTCTTGAAACTTTCATTAAGCCGGCTGTCTTGGTTACTGATGCTCCAGGTGATCGGGCCCCCACAATTTGCCCTCTTTGGAACTCTGTTGCGTCTTTCATTGCACGTCGACCTCGGCCTCTGAATGCAAATACGAAGTATATACTATTCGTAAACACCCCGAACTGGTCCCTAGTCCGTACTGAACACGCACAGCCTAGAGCGACCCGTGTGTTACCTGCGCTGCTGACCGTCAAACACAACCAACCCATTACGACCACTGTTCACATTATTTTGCCTATCCCCTCTATCTCTACTGTCTGCTTTTTCTCCCAATTGGTATGAACTATATCTCATTGCCACTGTCTCTTTTCTCATTTACACCGCCTCCTTTTGTCTTTCTTTCTCACTGTATCAGTTTCCACCATACCTCGGCGGTTCCATTATTCTTGGGGGGTCCAACTTATTTTTTCTCCTATGTCCACGTGTTTAAAATTTCGGTCCAAAATATGTCCTTCCCTATACCTTCGTGTTGAAGTTCTTCATCGGTCATGGCGGGGTTGGGGTGGGGCTGGGGTTGGGAAATGGAAGCAGCGGGACACCCCCAAGGACTATGCTTGGTTCCCACTCGTTTCTCTTCTTTACTTCCACGGCCTCCCCTCTCTTTTCCTCACACTGCTTCTGCCTCCATCCGTCTCTCTTCCCCGTTTACTGCCACTGTGTCCACCCCCGGTAGCTGAGCCGGCACGGTAATTCAGCGTGTTCAGTCAGAGAGGTGGTTGGCCACTGTAATAAAAGAACTGAGTGAAAGGATCAACAAAAAGGACTTGAACAGGTGTCATGTGACGTCCGCAGTGACCAAACACAACGATCAACAACGAACAAAATGCAAAAAATAAAATAAAATAAGATAAAAAGAATTAAAATAAAAAAGTGGTCAGTGCGACAGATTGTCAATCCTAAGGGTACGGGTTCGATTGCCGGCTGGGTCGGAGATTTGCTTCGCTCAGGGAATGGGTGTTGTGTTGTCCTAATCGTCATCATTTCATCCCCATCGACGCGCAGGTCGCCGAAGTGGTGTCAAATCGAAAGACCTGCACCCGGCGAACGGTCTACCCGACGGGAGGCCCTAGCAACACGACATTTATTTATTTTTTATTGCCACTGTCTCATACTGACTAATATCGTCTCTCTCTTTAGCTCCAACTGCTATTGTCTTTGCCGGTCGCGGTGGTCTCGCGGTTAAGGCGCTCGTCCAGAACCGCGTGACTGCTACGGTCGCAGGTTCGAATCCTGCCTCGGGCATGGATGTGTGTGATGTCCTTAGGTTTAAGTAGTTCTACGTTCTAGGGGACTGATGACCACAGATGTTAAGTCCCATAGTGCTCAGAGCCATTTGAACCATTTTTTTTTTTTTGCTATTGTCTTCATTCATCTCTCTCTCTCTCGCTCTCGCTCTCTCTCTCTCTCTCTCTCTCTCTCTCTCTCTCTCTCTCTCTCACACACACACACACAGGCACTTTCTCTCTCCCACCGTCATTGCCGCCTCTCTTTTTCTCTCCCACTGGTGCTGTCTCCTCTCTCTACCACCATCACTGTCTCTCTGTTATTCTCTTTCAGTACAAGATAGTGAGAATATATTTGTGGGCCAAAAGTTTTGGTGAGGAACGTGGAGTGAAGACCGAGGAAGCAAGTTCTTTACTTTTCTGTTAGAGCCTTTTAACGGGAACGTATTCACTTTTTCTGTGTTTCGACGAGACCCTTCTTTCCCTGCTACAGGAGGGTGTGCTACTTATGCTCGTATTTTTAATGAATTCTACAAATCAGAAAAGTATTTCAGTTTATTCACATACACTCTAAGACGAAAAATATGCGCCACGAAGACACCATCCGCAGACGAATCAATGATTACACTTTCAGAAAAACTGGATGATTTGTTCTTGTTGTGGTCTTCAGTCCTGAAACTGTTTTGATGCAGCTCCCCATGCTACTCTATCCTGTGCAAGCTTCTTCATCTCCCAGTACCTACTGCAACCTACATCCTTCTGAATCTGCTTAGTGTACTCATCTCTTGGTCTCCCTCTACGATTTTTACCCTCCACACTGCTCTCCAATACTAAATTGGTGATCCCTTGATGCTTCAGAACATGTCCTACCAACCGATCCCTTCTTCTGGTCAAGTTGTGCCACAAACTTCTCTTCTCCCCAATCCGATTCAATACTTCCATAAAAAAATCTGGATGATTTATTCCAGGAAAAATGCTTCACAAAATTGAGCAAATCAGTAACGCATGGGTCCACCTCTAGCCCTTCTGCAAGCAGTTATTTGGCTTGGCATAAATTGGTAGGGTTGTTGGATGTCGTTTTGACGGATATCATATGGAATTCTGTACAACTAGCCAGTTAGATCGTCAAAATTTTGTGGTGGTGGGAGGGCCCTCTCTATAATACTCCAAATGTTCTAAGTTGGCAGGAAATCCGGCGACCTTACTGGACATGGTGGGGTGTGGCGAACACGAAGCAATAAAAACTCACTCGGTGGGCAGAAGGGCGTTGTCTTGCTGATAGGTAAGCCAAGGATAGTTTTCCATGAAGAGCAACGAAATGGGAAGTAGAATATCGTCGACATTCCGCTACCTTGTAACAATACCGCAGATGAGAGACGAATAGGTCCTGCTATGAAAAGATATGGCACCAGAGACCACCACTCCTGCTTGTCGGGCCATATGGCGGACAACAGTCAAGTTGGTATCCCATCGCTGAAGACAATTCTCCTCCAGTCATCGAATTTCCAAGTCGAAAAATGGTTCAAATGGCTCTGAGCACTACGGGACTTAACATCTATGGTCATCAGTCCTCTAGAACTTTGAACTACTTAAACCTAATTAAACTAAGGATATCACACAACACCCAGTCATCACCTTTCCAAGTCGAAGACGTGACTGGAGATACCATTGTCAACTGTTCGATACCAGCCTGTCATCAGCCATACGGCCTGACAACCAGAAGCAATGACTTTTGGTACCAACCTTTTCACGGCAGGACCTATGTGGCTGACATACGCGGCACCCTCGCACCATAGAGGTACGTCGACGATATTGTACCCCTAGTTTTAATAACTTTGAAGCGTGGTTCTCGGTAGCTGATAACGATATCATCTTAAGAACAGATGATAAAAATTCCACTTATACTGATTGGGTCAATATCACAGTCTGCTATTACTGAGAAGTACTTTATCCCAGCAGGTTCTTTTTGAAAGCGACTTGCGGGTATTAATTGCGTAACCGTGATATATAAATATGGTCACAATCTCAATCAATAGCGTATTTTTCACAGCTCAACACACAGTTGTCGCCTGTTGCAACGACAACCATTGATATCAGCACGTGAAATCAACCAGTCACGAGCACAACTCTTTAACTTGTATCTCTGAGTCAACGTCACGTCAGTATCAAAACTTACGGAGACTTTTCACTTTTGAAAAGCCTAGATCACTGAAAGAGCACATAATAGCCTACCAAAATTGATGATGAGTATTAATACTGCCTCACAAACCCAAAGCGACTGCATCGAAAATCATCGCCCTCTTAGACAGGCCCTCTTCCGTCATGTCAGCCTCAGTCAATTAATGATTCGGCTTCTGTTCAATAACATGATCTGCATAAGATTTGACATGATAGCCATCTAGCCCCAAACACTTTTGCAACAAATAATTCAACATTGGTTTTAAATTAGTAACATCTTCTGTACGGTTTTTCCCGTCCTTCATAATACATTTTTATCGGAATTATAGTAACAGACACGCTGAATCCTCACGCGGACGGGTGCGACTTAATGTTGTGAAGAGAAACAGGCAACAACTGCAACAACTGATACATGAAGTAAGATCAAAGTTTTTCATCTTTTTTTCCAATACAATAGGATCTCTTTTTTGATAATAATCAAAGGCAATTGCCCCAACGACAGTGTCTTTCAGCTTCGAGCGGCCTAAGGGTTTGCGCGTATGCTGATCAGCATTCAACGACGCAGCAAGTTGCTCCAGCGTCCTCGTAGCCATGTAACACAAGGAAACAACAATGCATAGTGCCCATTATTTCTAACATGTAACTCTACATATCACAGATATATACATTTTTGATAGTATGACCCGTTACACGGTGACGACGTTTCCTGTAACGTAAGTATTACATACTTCGTTTTTCTTGAGTTCTTACCACAAACCGTGAATCGAACCGCGTCACAGATGGAAGGCAGAGCTGGCCAAGAATCTGCTCTCATGAATATCAGCACAATTACATTTCAGTAAGACCTTTGTTGGCAACGTCATTTTCAAGTGCATTCATCAACCTTCCGATAGACCAAAGAAATTTATTAAAGAGTGCGTCAAACTCCAGAGTATATTTGGGAACTAGTAGCTAGACAAATCGTACATTTTAGTACTGCTGTGCACTTGTATTTTAATTTGATGGTACTTACAGAAAGAGCTGACTTGGGAGACGATAGGACCTCGATTGCATGTTCATGTTGGTAGCGAGATGTCACAAATCATAAGAAATGACGCCCGAACATATGTCAAACAACCGAGTGTGTTTTGACATGATACTGTCAGCCGAATGGTATTTACTGTAATGGAACAGGATTTCTTTTTTATTATGGCTCTGAGCACTATGGGACTTAACATCTTAGGTCATCAGTCCCCTATAACTTAGAACTACTTAAACCTAACTAACCTAAGGACATCACACAACACCCAGCCATCACGAGGCAGAGAAAATCCCTCACCCCGCCGGGAATCGAACCCGGGAACCCGGGCGTGGGAAGCGAGAACGCTACCGCACGACCACGAGATGCGGGATCTTTTTTATTAGTTTGATGTTGAAAAGAGCATCAGGCTGAGGACTACTTTGGCTGATTTAGTGAAAAGAACTAATTCCAAACTACTGTGGCAGTAGTTTGGAATGAGGTCTTTGCAGTAAGTCAACTAAAGTTGTCCTCAACCCGATGCTTGTTTCAACACCGCAGTGCTTTACTAGGCATACTTATATTCATGGTCCTAAGATGTTGCCTTCCTCGACCTTTAGAACTGACTTACTCAACCAATTATACGGGGGCCTACAGTTTAACACAGTCTACGAAACACGGTTTCAGGTGGCATTTCGCAAATATACAAATAATTTCCACAAGTCGAAGAAACAATGAGTAAAAAAAAATATAAGGTAGACCGAGTACTGAAACGCGGACCTTTGGATTTGGTACTGCACCACACATGTTTCGACATGAGAAGGTTGGCACTCCGATAGACAAAGGGGTCTGCATCGTACCTGGAATAAGGTGGATTGCCTGGTCCGTCCTGCCGAATGCAGGGACTTGAAACGATTCGAGTAGCCTTGGGATAAAACATAGAGCTAGTCGAGAGCGAAATTATTTGCCCCAAACATCCACCAACAGCTCTACTACGCTGTAAAAAGAATGGAAAACTTCCGTTTTTAGTGCTGTAAATCGGAGGGTGATAACTACAAAGAAGATGAAAAACTGTTATATTCAACGTAACTAGACCTTTGAAATAATTAGGACGTGTCTTGTTGAAGACAATACATCAAACTTTGTGTTCTTGTAGCGGAAAGAAAGGCAATCTATTTTAGATGTAATAGGCGATTATTTGAACGCGATGTCTCCAGATACCAAACAAACTTGTTTTGAATTGGTGTTTCTTCATATGTAAAGTTACTTCCAACGCGAGGCCGAAACTGGATTCGTATCTCTGAAACAATGTGGTTTTAATGAGAGAAGCAAACTGCTGATTAATTGTCGGCCCCTTAGTATAACATATTACTCCATTTTGTGCAACAAATCACCCAATCAACACAGGCAAACATTTTTTACCTTATAATTACAGTTTAGGTTATGTGAACCTGCCTTGTTCGTTGTAAATGGAAAGTTTGCCAACCACGTGACCTTCACCTTTGCGGGATCCTGTTAAGTGGGGATCGGTTTGTTGCCACGCCCGAGAGGTCCTGATTCCAGTCATTCGTCGTATCTGACGTTCAACGAAGGTCATACATACTGCGCACTGGATATATGTTGTTCAGAAATATTTCACCTTTAGTGTTTCGTACTGAATGTATAATCTTATTTCCATTGTCTACTTATACTGTCCCCCTGGATGACCAAAAAAATCTATCAGGGACTTTCATCTTACAATCGATCAATAATTACTCAGCATGCTTTTTTCCCATACACATTCGAAGTAGAGCGTTCGTAGGTGAAACAATGAAACGACTTGAACGCTAAGACCATTACCTTTACACGTAAAACGACGATTAATTGTCCTGAAATAGTCCCTTTAACGATTAGGATAGTAACCTATAAACAAAAAGGAAACACCTTTTAGATTATACATAACTATGAATGAATTTATTATTCCCGTAATTCTATAGTTTTCCATCGATATGCAGAACAACAAAACGTTTATTTTCACAGACTGAAGTTTACAGTGTCTAACAAGCAATAAAAAAAAAGACAGAACGTAAATAAAACGGATGCCATGAATTTCAGTCTCAAGAGGGATTATGACATTGTTAAATTAAATACAGGTAGTACCTTCATTGACTGTGCAACGAACATAGAATTTCTGGGAATGAATAAAGTTTCTCGGCTGACGTATGTTAAACACACAAAGATACTTGCAAAGAGAATCTCATCAGCAAGCTATGACTTTAGAGTCCGGATATCAATGTGTAACAGCCGGTGTCTGTTAGTTACATAGCATTCAGACGTACACTCAGTTCTGAGCTATCCATGAACACGGTTCAGACAACAGAAAACGGCCATAAGAGTAATAACCAAATATGGTAATCAAGCTCCTTGTCAATATCTGTTCAAAACACTGAGAATTTCAACTACACCACGTGAGCTTATTTACCAATCGACTTCTATCTGCATTAGAGTTGCATTTACCGGTTTTGTACACATGATATGAGTCTATAAATCTATTGTAAGATTTATATGTTTTTCAGAAATACCAGTATGAGCTACGACTTTTTCTGCGTAGCTGTCTGCTCTTCTCTCTCACTGCAGTAATGACTTTGAGATATCCGTTTTGGACGATACGAATGTTCTTATAATCCAGTTTGAATATGGTATCTTGGAAGAGCCTAGAACTGCATGCTGCCAACCGTTTATGCCGCATCTGCCGCTCTAAATTAATGGACAGCTTTGTAAAATCCTTAAATCTTCAGTCGGTTCAGTCATTGTTGCGACGTTAGGTGATTACTGAAAAAAAAAACAATGGTAATATAAAGTGTTTTCAGGAACTCATGTGATATATACAGCATTTGATTAACGGTGTGTAATATTCAGTGTTCCAACATTAATAAATACAAGCTTAGTGGGCAACTCTATGTTAGCTATAACAACATTCTAGCATTATCCCAAGAAATGTAGTAGTAATACGGTACTTTTTATGCTCCTCTAATGCTAGCCAGGAGTTCGCAGTGGTTAGCTGCAAAACAGTTTTAGACCAGTTTCCCGTTACCTTTCTTGTTATCCGGCCATGTCGACGGAAACATGAAATATGCCCTGTGGTGAAGACGACTTGGTCATTCTAAAGTAGAAATGTTCAGGTGTTTTCGTCCTGTATGTGCTTAAGAAAGAATGTAACTTACCACTCTGCAACTTCTTGGCCTAAGCACTAGTTGTTGGCAGTAGCCAAGTTCCACTATCATATGGAAGGCACGCCACAATGTCGCATCATGCAGTTCGCTGTTTGATAAGTCACAAGTTTTTGGACTTGTGTCACTCCATCTTCCATATCTTCGCATATTTTCTTATCCACATAATTATAACAATCCATATGTCCTATTGCTTCTTGTGAATACTCTAGTATTTTCCACCCCTAACGTGATTTTCTTCTATTGTTCCCTCAAGTGCCTCTTTTATTGATCCCGATTATAGTAGCAGATATCCATCTAACCTTTACCTATTTCTCTTTTGTATTTCATCTGCCTGCTGATTTTGCAATTTCCTTTCATAGCATCAAGTTTCAAAAGCTTTCAGGTCCTTCTCATCAGCATAGTCATGAAAGAGAAGATGGAAGAGAGGATTAGGGTTCTAAGCACAGTAAACGTCGAGATGACCAGAAATGAAGCATATAACAATTATGCGCAGGTCGCATCAGTATTCAAGAAGGGTAGTAGGAGTAATCCATTTAACTACAGACCTATATCATTGACGTCGGTTTGCAGTAGGGTTTTGCAAAGCGATTTAGAAAAGATTGCTGTATGGTGTGTCAGGTGGCAGTTGACGCTAAATAACGAAAAGTGTGAGATGATCCACATGAGTTCCAAAAGAAATCCGTTGCAATTCGATTACTCGATAAATAGTACAATTCTCAAGGCTGTCAATTCAACTAAGTACCTGGGTGTTAAATTTACGAACAACTTCAGTTGGAAGGACCACATAGATAATATTGTCGGGAAGGCGAGCCAAAGGTTGCGTTTCATTGGCAGCACACTTAGAAGATGCAACAAGTCCACTAAAGAGACAGCTTACACTACACTCGTTCGTCCTCTGTTAGAATATTGCTGCGCGGTGTGGGATCCTTACCAGGTGGGATTGACAGAGGACATCGAAAGGGTGCAAAAAAGGGCAGCTCGTTTTGTATTATCACGTTATAGGGGCGAGAGTGTGGCAGATATGATACACGAGTTGGGATGGAAGTCATTACAGCATAGACGTTTTTCGTCGCGGCGAGACCTTCTTACGAAATTTCAGTCACCAACTTTCTCCTCCGAATGCGAAAATATTTTGTTGAGCCCAACCTACATAGGTAGGAATGATCATCAAAATAAAATAAGAGAAATCAGAGCTCGAACAGAAAGGTTTAGGTGTTCGTTTTTCCCGCTCGCTGTTCGGGAGTGGAATAGTAGAGAGATAGTATGATTGTGGTTCGTTGTACCCTCTGCCAAGCACTTAAATGTGAATTGCAGAGTAGTCATGTAGATGTAGATGTATAATAAGAAGAGACACGCAATCGATCGTCTTATTTTCAACCCTGCTGGCGCTCGCCTAGTTCCATTGAGGAAAACCACGGGAAACCTACATCTGGATGGTAGAAAGGGAATATGAACTCCGGTCCTCCCAAATCCAGTACCTTCGCCACTGCGCCATCTCACTGGCTGATAACGTATGTTCCACATTCCACTTTCATAGAATGTGCTCCATTCATAAACTTTCAAGAACTTCTTCCTCAGACCCCGACATCATTTGATACAAGTAAAATTCAGCTGCGTACTAAAGCTTTCTTCGACTGTCCCAATTCAATTCGAGAACTAAATATATCCTAAATCTCTACAGCAAACTGGTGTTACTCATTCGAGTATGCAGCTGTTCGAATCTGCTTTGCTGCTCTTCTCGAAGCAGAACTGTTTCGGAATTTCGCATAGTGATGTAAAACGCAAAACTGCGCAAAAGTAAACACTGTTATAGCGTCTGTAACGAGAACCAGAGATAAAAGTATGAGCTGTATGAAAATGGTGCTCCTTAGACCCAGTGGGTGCTTACCAACATCTTATTTTCTTTTTCCCCTTACTCTGACATTCTGAAGTTATATATTCGGCGTAAATATGGGGATTGTAATGTAATGATACAGTAAGGTACCTTTCGGTGAACTGAGATTATACAAGTGAAATGCAGTTAGTAATGGTGCGTTCGTATTGTTCATGTCCAACGAAGAGAACAAAAAGCAATGCCGATTCGTGGTCTGTTACTGTTCTATGGAATCGAAGAAAGGACCACACATATTAATGAACCTATGCGGCGTATGGCCTACAATCGCCAATTTCATGTGGTCTGAAGTGATGAGACGCTCTGGGAAGAAAAAAAAACCGAAACCTTTTGATTGTCAGGACCAAACTAGTTATTTTCAGCGCAATATTCGGTTCCTCAAATTCAGTGTAAAATGCAATTAACTATGTTCGGTGGGACTGCTATTATGTCTGCAGGCAATACATGGAATCAGCTTTCTCAAATTTTGGCAAGTGAATGCCGACTGGAAGAAAGTATGTAGACCGCTAACAATAATTAAGAATTTTGAGCAGAGCTTTCTTTACATTGACTGGCATCAGTGCGCTCAAGGTTTCACTGAATTGCAATTTCCGTCCACTGATTAGTATGATGTGCGACCGTGATTTTTATACTTGCACTGTCGGGTAGATATGTGAAAGTATTCTTCTTAAATTACCAGTGATAATACAAGTTCAGGACGTTGTCTACAATCCTTCCAAATCTGAGTTGTAGATGTTGATAGTATGCCAGAATGTATACCGTGGATCTTTCATATTTCTTCCGTATCACTGACTTTGACACGTTGTTCAGCTCTATATGTTAAATGTATTATATTTCTCCATTTTCTTCTGATGACTAATGCCGATAAGGCAGATCTTCCTGTAAGTCACTTGTCAACAGTGACAGGGGTTTTCACACATTTACAAAAGTTTTTACTAATGTTGTTGTTGTTGTTGTTTTCAGTCCAAGGACTGATGTCTTTCAATTCTCCTAGCATATCTTGTGCAAGCTCTTTAATCTCTTCATAATTATTGCAACCCAGATCTATTTTAACATACTTACAGTAGTCAAACCTTAGTCTTCCTCTACAGTGCTGCTCAACCTCACAATTCCTCTCATTACCAAACTGTCGCTTTCATGATGTGTCAACATAACAGCCGAGCTCTGTTTTGAGACAGGTTTTGTCACAAATTTTTCCCCAGTTCAGTTCAGTGCCTCCTTAATAGTTATTAGATCTACTCATCTAATTTTCGGCATTCTTCTTTATTACTACTTTTCAAAAGCTTTATTTCTCTTATGTTTGAACTGCTTATTATACGGGTTTCACCTCTGTAGAAAGCTACACTCAAGACGAATGCCTTCAGAAAAGCCTTCCTAACACATGTTCGTATTTCATGTTAACAAATTTCTCTTTTTCAGAAACACGTTTCCTGCTGTTGGCAGTTTGCATTTTACATCATTCCAAGTTCCGCCATTGTCAGTTTTTTTTGTCCAAACAGCAAAACTCATCCAGTCTTACTTGCAATTCTAATCATGACCCGATTCATTCGACTTCATTCCTGACCCACGTTTTAATTTTCTTGAAGTTCATCTTACAATCTCTTTCTTATAACTTTATTTCCCTTACGAAATTTCTGCTTAGCTTCCCTAACTGCATGATTATCTTGCATACTGAATAAAATTATGGATACGCTACAGCTCTGTCTCACTCCCTTCTTAATTACTGCTTCCCTTTCCTGTCCTTCGACTCTTATAACTACAGTGTCGTTCCTGTACAAATTGTAGACATCCTGTCGCTCCATGTGATTATTTATTGCCACCTCCAGAATTTCAGAGTGTATATCTCGGTCGGAGTTATCAAAAGGTTTCTCAGAATCTACAGATGCAATAAGTATAGGTTTGACCATCTTAAATTTATCGTGTAAGGTTATAATTGCTCCGCGAACTGATAGTTTTGTAATATCCACATCTATTAGCCTCTGAGTTCTTTGTAACAGCTGTCATTACATTCTTTTTGAAGTCTTATGACATTTCACCTGTTCTATATATCTCGCGTACTACTTGGAGTAGTTTAGCCATGGGTGGCTCCCCAAAAGATCTCAATAATTATGAGCGAATATATGCCACTCCAGGAGTACCGTCTCAACTTAGGTATTTCAATGCTGTGTCAGATTCCTCTCGCTCTATTATATCTCTCACCTCAGCTTTATTTAGTTCCTCTTCTCTTTCTATAATACTGCCTTCAAGTTACTTTCTTTTGGATAGGCACTCTATTCCTTCTAGCCGGCCGATGTGGCCGAGCGGTTCTACGTGCTACAGTCTGGAACCGCGCGACTGTTACGGTCGTAGGTTCGAATCCTGCCTCGGGCATGGATGTGTGTGATGTCCTTAGGTTAGTTAGGTTTAAGTTGTTCTAAGTTCTAGGGGACTGATGACCTCAGATGTTAAGTCCCATAGTGCTCAGTCCTTCTATCTTACAGCCTTCCATTCTTTACTTAAATCGGCACATCACTTGAGCTCTCGATGTTTACACACTCGGATCTGTTTTATTCAAAGGTATCTTTTATTTTCCTATAGAAGGCATATATTTTCCACCAATCATGCATGCTTCTAGAATCTTGAGTTTCTTCCCTAGCCATTCATACTCAGGCCTTTTGCAGTTCCTGTCTGTATTCATTCCTGCATGTATTTTTATACGTACTTTCTCGTATTTTCCCCTTGCGTCGATGAAATTCAGTGTCTGGTATTTGTACTGGGTCTTGTCTTTGTGCCTATTAGACTCTCTTTTGCCACACTATTTTATCTCTCAAAGCTATTCATTCTTCTTTTGTTGTTTTCTTTTCCTCTGCTTTAGTCAATCGTTGTCTAATGTTCCCCTTAAAACTCTCAGTAACATCAGGATCTTCCAATATATCCTGGTCCCACCTCAATTGTTAACTACGTTTGTGCAATTTCTTTCACGATTTTGATGTTAACAATAAATCAAACGATGTATTACGTTTCAGCGACTGTGTAGTCATGATCAAGAAATCCTTAGAAAGTATAGTACATGAGTATGATGCGCTACCTATGTGGTGTGTAACATATGTACTTTCTCTTCATTGTTAACCATGGGATGTACTGAAACCATCATGAAATTACTTTGGCGGATTCGTCGCATAGAGATCTGCATTTGGATATAGTACTTGGTTTACTAATCCCCGAGGTAGCGGAGGTCCATTCTTGGCGCCGTACATACCACTTCCTGTCCGTCGCAGGTGCCGTACATACTGGCTGCAAATAAATTATTTTGCATATTGTAAACGATAGTGGTATTGTTCTCATGACTAACAAAGGGAACAAATTTTTTTATTTCCTTATTTATTTTCTTGAGGCAACAATGTATAATGTGAACTTATAAAAATTTCTCATGACTACAGTCATTAACATTACACAAAATTCACTCCCCATATACAATAATAACAAAGTACCGATTCTCTCTTAAATACAGATTAACTTAACAGCACAAAAAATCAGTGTTTAATAATAACTTCACAATAAGCACAAATAATGTTTCGAAGACCTAACCTAAGGCAAGACTGAGTTCATAGCAACTCAAATTTTAGCAGTCGAATCTCGACAATCATCGTACCAGCTTCTCTGTTTCTAGCTTGGCAGAACACAACCAACTGTTTCGTAAAACGTTTACATTCCCCTCGAACAAAAACCGAACTAATACAGGGGATTCATAAATCGATTTGAGTTTTCTGCATCAGCGGCTTCGACAGTCCAAGAAATATGATCCATGACATTGCCGATTAATGATTCTCAAACTACGCTGTTGAAATTACCCCTGATGAAAATGTCCATCGGCGTCACACAAGGTGACAAATATGGGCATGGAACAGGTCCATAAAAAAAGATTTCATCGTTGAATAAAACAAGGTAGCCTATGGAAGTCCTAAATAGCTCCTTGTGGGCTTACAAATTAGCCTACTAACTGTCCGACGCGTCTTGCATATTCTGTAAATAACCGAACTCCTCTGTACGAAACAGCTTCACACTTATGATTGCTTTAAAAATGAATTAATGAGTAAAATATTTGACTTTAAGCATGAAAGCGAGGAAGAGGTTGCAATAGGTTTCACACTATGTTTAAAGTTTGTTGAAAGTCGGAGAGTGTTCCCATCATCAGACAGTGGATGAGAGTAGTCTCGGTAATTTGCGTTTTGAGCAAAAACTAGTTTATCACCCATCACAATGTTTATGACGGCACACCTCCTGAATTATGTGCCCTAAATCATATAATTTTGCCGGTACATTTAGTGACACATTTTGGTACCGTCTGAAAAATGAGTTGCGTATAGAGTTGGCAGCAAGGAAGTAATAAATTAAAACGTCATGCCTGATGAGGCAGTTTTACTGCATGAACAGTGAAAATGTAGTAAGCGACAAACATTTTTGTCTTCCATTATTTTATCAGTGAGAAACAAATTCATAAAAGTTTGAAATTATGTGTTGCAAATAATTAAGTAGTCTCATTTTCAAACAGCTGGCTATTTGCGTGCCCTGAGTTATGCTGCCTCAAGACTTATACTGTAATATTTGCCTTACTGTGCTAAATTTTAGCCCGCTGTTTCGCTCTCGTAGACTATATGGTCTGCACATATTTTTCTTTTGTTTTTCTTTGATCGAATTCTTACGTTGTCCACAAATTGCTGTACCTTCTAAACTTTTCATTCTAATTAAGACTACAGAAGCATGGACTTTTCACAATTTACTTCTGACCAAAAAGTGATTCTGGTAGTTAGAGAAAAAGTTTTTGTTAATTATGACTTTTGCGTTCTTGAGGTGATATTTCCGTAGAAGCTTTGGTCCCCTAACACATATTTCCTTACATCTAATCGAGAACTGAAATACTAGTATTCATAGATTTAACTTTGAATTTTTTGACAGAACGAAATATTTTCTTAAAATTTTTCATTTGTTGCTTCACTCACTTAGAGGACGAGTTTCAAAAAGCAGTGAAACACCTATTTTTATTTTTAACGGAGAAGCCAAATGCAAATTTCCCAGATTTAGCTTTAAAAATGTGTTCATAGTGAAACGATTTCATAAAACTTTTCATCCCCTATTTCACCCACTGAGTAGTGGGTGATGATGCCTTCAGTATAACACCAAACCCTCTGCAAAATTAAAGTTACTATCTGGGCTGGGCGATGAGAAGTCAGGCAGTGAGTCAGTCAGTCGTGACACAGCCTTTTCTATACAGAGATTACACGTCTCGTTGAGTCGATTATGATAGAATTTCAATTTTTTAAATTCAGGAATGAAATATAGAAACTCAAATTTTTGTTGCTCCGGGACGCCGTTAGATAGGTAACGTACTACTTGAACCGTGCTCCATGTACCATGAACCGTTAACCGTTAAACATTAACCATTAACCATGAACCAGGTGAACCATTTGGTAATATAGCTAATAAATGCTTAAATGAAGAATTCTGCAGACATGCAGGTACACTCTCTTAGTGAATGGGAACTACCCAATAATAAACCGTTACGGGACGTAAGTAGCACGTTAGTGCTAGTATTTTAATGAAAATGTTGCTACCAAAATGTTTTTTTATACTTTTCACAATTATCGTTGAGTTTCAAATGTCTACATATACATTTGCATCAACATCATCATGACTTCTCTGCAGTTTACTCCGTTCCATTCTGTAACAGCACATGGGAAAAATGGACACTTAAGTTTTCCGTAAGAGGTCTAATTTCTCTTACTTTATTACGATGATCATTTCTCCCTGCATAAATTAGCACGATACAGTGTTTTTGCATTCGGTGGAGAGAGTTGGTGATTGAAATTTCGTGACAAGATTTCATCGCAAGGAAAACGCCTTTGTTTTAATGACTACCACCCCAACTCTGTTATCATATCCATGACATTCTCTCCCATATTTACCGATGGTACGAAACTAGCTAACCTTCTTTCGATTTTTTCGATATCCTCCGTGAATGCTATCTGGTAAGGATTGCAAACTGCACAGCAATAAATACATTAACAGAGGACGGACAAGCGTAGTGTAGGCAGTCAGTGTATTAGACCTGTTGCTTTTGTACATGTTTTGCCAATAAAACACAGTCTTTGGTTTACCTCCCCGCAACAGTATCTATGTGATCTTTCCAATTGAAGTTGTTTGTAATTGTAGTTCCCCGGCATTTAGTTGAACTGACTGCCTGTGGATAACGTCACAGTTTTCCTTAATTAGAGTCAATTGCAACTTTTTGCACCGGAATGATATCGCGTCTAAGTTAGTTTGCAATTTGTTTTGATCTGCTGAAGATTTCATTAGACGATAAATGCAAGAGTATAAGAGGTCTACTCAGATTTTCTCTTAAATCGATTATACAGATTAGGAATAGTAGTGAGCCTACAACACTTCCCTGAAGAACGCCAGATTTCACTCCTGTTTTAGTCGCTGACTTTCAGTCGATTAATATGAAATGTGATCTTTCTGACGGGAAATCACGAATCCCGTAGCACAGCTGAGAGGATGCTGCATAGGCACACAATTTGATTATGAGCCGCTTATCGAGAAACACTATGAACAGACTTCTGGAAATCTGCAAATATGCAGTCAATTTGAGATCCCTTATCGATAGCGCTCATTACTTCGTCCGAATAAATAATGCTCACTGACTGTGTACCAATAGACCGTTTTCTTCGAGGTAATTCATAATGTTTAGACACAATATGTATTCTAGACTCTTATTTTAAACTGATCTGAGTATACGGGTCTGTAATTCCTCTGATTACACCTATTTCTTATGTCGATATTGTTGTGACCTGTTCAACTTTGCAGTCTTCAGGTACGGATCTTTCGTCGAGCAATCAGTTCATACTCTGAAAGGAACCTAACTGGTTACAGTCTGAATCGGAAGACCTGCCTTTATTACGTGATTTAAACTGCCTCAACATACCGGGAACATCTACTTCTAAATTACTCATACTGATAGCTGTTCTGGATTCGAATTCTGGAATATTTACTTCTTCTTTGGTGAAGGAATTTTGGAAAACTTTGTTTCGTTACCCCAGTTTAGTGA
This sequence comes from Schistocerca gregaria, assembly GCF_023897955.1. Lineage (NCBI taxonomy): Eukaryota > Metazoa > Arthropoda > Insecta > Orthoptera > Acrididae > Schistocerca > Schistocerca gregaria. The sequence continues at coordinate 913,931,531 of NC_064922.1, forward strand.
CATTAACATCGGTAATTTTACCATTGGTACCTTGCAGTGAAGGTATTGATTGCGTCTGGCTGCTGGTTTACTTTACATACGAGCAGAAATTAAACGCAGTTTTTTGCGGAGAAAAAAAGCTTTAACTGTTATGTCTGTACCTTTCGTGAACCCATGTGATGTAATTAGAGAGTGAGTCATGTCTTGAATTTTTTATCCGTACACTTTTAATATGCAATACCCATCATAGGAATCAGTTTGAATCAGTCATATGTGACTGCTTAGCATCTATACTCAATGCTAAACAATCATTTGTTCTTGTTGAGGGGATGTGCTCATTATAATGGAAACCACTGGGGTTATTGCGATTTACAGTTCATCGTTGAAATGCAGTTTTGGCTACTTCAAAGTATATTAATTACCTCATGAAGTTTGTTGTAACTGATTACCCGCAGTTCAAAAGGCACAATGATGTACACAATTAAAATAGCAGAAGAAAAAACTGGCGATCATTACTCTACATTAAGGTTGACTTTAGCCTTAAAAGGCGTATTCAGTGTTGCCACCAAAATATTTGATTACGTTCCCAATGATCTAAAACGTCTTACAGACTAGATATTGTTTTAAAAAAAATTCTTCTGGTCAACTTCTTCTGTTCCGTAGAAGAATTTCTATTTTTGTAATTTGTAAAAGGTGTTAGGTAGAAATTAATAACTCTCATCTGAACGAAAAAAAATTGTAAATTATCAATATGTAGCCGTATTTAGATATGAATGAGTAATGTGAATGTAGAATAACTAGTTGTACTTCATGACTGTCATTCGTACAAATGATTCTTCGAACTAACTCAGTTACCACCCAATTCGTAAAAACAGAATTTTCAAATAGTATAAAGACATCGTCATGATATGTTTGTTAAGATGCTAGCGTTTCAGACTCGTTTAATAGAGAACCAAGATGTATCCTCCCAAGTTCGTCCGAAACTCTAGTAGATGCAAAAAACAAACAGATTGAAATTTTTTATTAACGTTGCTATTGTTTCTCTAATACGTCTGTAGGGGAGACTAGATACGCTCCTGTAACTCTAGCCATCATAAAAAAATATTCGAAGTAACCACTGTTCTATAGCACTGCTAGTCAATCTTTAACTGCGGCCCACTGCTATATCGGTGTTAGTAGAAAAGTTTCTATCCACCCACCGGTATCACAGTAACGGTGATTTATAATTTAGAGAAGTAACTTTACTTTATAAAATGTGCAAAGTAAAGTTGACCTATGTTATAACATATAATAGCAATTTTTACCAAACACTTTGTCAAATATTATGAAAATATAACGGAAACAGTTTTAAATCCCTACCACCTACCACCCATCATGGAAGTCGAAACGCTCACAAATTGACGGTAGCGATCAGGCTGACTACTGCTGTTCTCTAGGGTGGAGAGCACAGGAATTTAGAAAATAAATAATAATAAATCTGATTAATAATCTTTTCTTTTCCCCGTAAAAGTCAGTCGAGATCCTTCGAGTCTAACGAAGAAATAAATAAATAAATGCTATAGTAGTGGTTTAATGGAATTAGAATCTTTATAAAATTTGGCAGCTACAGAACTCAAGCTATAAGAGTATGGATGAGTGAACTCCATGTTATTGATATTGAAATCTTCCACCTCTCTGTGCCGTGCCAAGTTAAATACATCTTTTGCGAGATGTCTCAAATAATTTAAATTCTCAGCGCTCCTACTGACAGCGCATTGTTATCAGATGTGACTGATGCGGGTGTAACATCAGTGAAAAAGCCCCATTTACTACTGGAATAATACAATTCCGGGTTATTAGACGGAAACAACAAATGCAGATAATGTGCAAGTCTTTCCGTTTCTACGATAATCAGTGACTGTTTCGATTTTGCTTTTCTGCTCTGCGCCATGTCACGGCCGGCACTGCTCTAGCTCCCATGTTGTGGTTTATTCATAATGAGAAGGCAGCTCATTACTCTCGCCACTCCGTCTGTCGACACGGAATGGCAGTGAAACTGTGCTTGTAGTTGGCCGAGCAAGCCCTAACGATATTATTTCCTTGTGCTTGCGAAATACCCATTGTGTGGTGTAACTGGTTTCTTCAGACCTTGCATAAGAGCAGTCAGACAAAGGAGAAGTTGTGTGTTATACGAGGTATTTTCTAGTGAAGAATTTGCCTCTGCACGTGGCCTATACTGTTTTGCTCGACTGCAGAGCGCACGTGTTTTGCTACAGAGGTTTGCGACTGGTTTAAGTGGCAGCGACTGACGCCAATTACTTGCAGTTTCCCACCGGGTTACGTACCTCGATTACCGAGAAAAATGACAAGGAAACATCTTGATCGTGGCGAAAACTCTCGATGGAACTTGCCTGAAAGCGGCTAATTGAAAACGGAACGGCTACATGGAGGTGTAAGAAATTATGTTGTGTGTCAAGTTGCGTTCAGAGTAGCTGTGAATCGCTATGTGTAGTGCTCTTTATTTACAATCGACTATATTCCTTCAACAGAAACTAAACCTTTCTTACGATACGGTTTTTTTGTAAGACAGGTGTTCATGATTTCCACCAAGAAAGTTTTCATAGCTAATATTTCCTAAGAGTGATTATTAAGAATTTCACACCGAACTGAAGATCCAACGATACTGCCTTCAATCTCCAAATAATGCAACAAAAGTTCAGAGAAGAAACACATAAATTTTACACGGCCGTTACAAATCTTTTCAAGGTCTTTGACTGAATAAAGCAAGATAGTCTTAGGAAGATCCTGGGAGTAACTGTCTGACCACAAAAATACACTTGAGTTCTTCGACTGCTGCAAGACAAAATGAAAGGCTCTCTCCTCCGCAGTAGTGGAGAGCGATTACGATTTGAAAACGTCATAAAGGTTAAACAGGAAAATGTAGTTGTCGTGAATCACAGTAGAGCAGCCATTAGCAGTCTAACCACTTTATTTCATAGTGACAGAATACAACATGTCAAAGATACACTGTCCTAAGAGTAACAAACAGTCACCCGAACTTATTCATTTTGTGAAAGTCAAATTCCACCTGGTACAGGCCAACCTCAAAAGATCAAAGGACAAAGGAAGGTGTGCTAATGACAATACCCTTTTCTCGCCAACTCGGAAGATGATCTACAGGCTATTCTAAATGCTTTTAATGATTCTGATAAAAGAATTGGTCTTGATCTCAATACGAAAGCAACCCTTTATTATAAAAATCTGTGTTGTCTAATCAGTTCCTCTTGCCACCATAAACACTGAAGCTATGCAGAGCTTCGAAAATTTTCTCTCTCTCGGAAGTCGTGTAGCGTCAGTTACAGCCTTTGACGCTGAAATGCAACATCGCCTCCAATGTGCTAGCAAAACTTCCGATCGCCAACGAAAGAGGGTTTCCGCTAGTCATAAAAATCAGTACCGTGACTAACCAGTACATGTGCCAGTCTACTGTAACACAAAGCCTAACTTCCTGCTGTGAAATGTGCTCCACTTTCAGAAGATAAATAATTTTCATGGACAAATAACATCAGTGCTGTCTGAGGAGTATCCATACATTAGAGGACTTCAAAAAGTCAGTTACACAATTACGACAGGCCAAGTAGCTTTTACTGAATATTGTGCTACACTTCAAAGTGGGACAGATACATGATTCTATTGTTCACCATTGTCACCAAGATTCTGTAAACGAAGGTCGGAACGTTTTACCAGTCATTCAGTTCCTTAACGATAGAAATCCACTGGTTGGTCACGAATCCATTCGAGAACCACTGTATGAACGACCTCGTAGTTGGAAAATCTCTTACTGTCAAGATGATTTTTCAATTTGCTGAAAGGACGAGAATCGCATTTTGCAAGGTCTGGATATCAAGATTACAGTCACGGACGTCTGTGCTGCGTTAGTTAAATTGATGGCACCATTTCATTTCGGCTGGACGCGACATTGCATTTCGTCCGTATACCTCCAGAATCTGACAGGGAAACTGTGTGCAGTTTAAACGTTTCCTCTTCAAGAATCGTACTGTCGAGCGTACATCATCTTTGGAGCACGTTTCCAGTTGCCGCACCAAATCACTCCCACTCTGTGATGCACCTATTACCCGCAACGCAGCAAAACTGTGTCTCCAGGAAACCCGAAATATTTGCTCTGATACTGCGTCACTTTTATTGCATCATGATCTTAGCGTAGGACGCCAAGTATAACTTACTTTTTGAGGTCCCTATATAATAAAGTGGCAAGGCCGACGTAGTAACATGAGTGTTTTCGAAGAAGCCCACGTTTCTACCATCGAGACGAAGATAAAGAAACATAACTTCGTTGAACTGGACATATGGTCCATATAGCAGATTATCATCTTACATATCCAATACTGTACGCTCAACTTAAAAGTAACGTAGTATACTGTCAATTAGAGGCTGCAGACTCGAAGTTATCATATTGATCAAGTGCTTCTGCATGTTGCACACTGAGATGACGAAAGTCATGTAATACCTTCTAATATCGTGTCGGGCCTGCCTTTCCCCGGCGTAGTAAAGGAACTCGACGTGGCATGGAGTGAACGAGTCGCTCGAAGTCCCCTGCAGAAATATTGAGTCATGTTACCCCTGTAGCCGTCCATAGTTAACGGAAGTGTTGCCGGTGCAAGATTTCGAGCACGAAACGACCTCTCTATTATGTCTCATCAAGTTCGATGGTATCAAGTCAGGCGGTCTGGGTGGCCAAATAATTCGCTCGAACTGTCCAGAATTTTTTTCAAACCGATCGAGAACAATTGTGGTCCGGTGTCATGGCGCATTGTCATCCATAAAAATTCCATCGTTGTTTGGGAATATGAAGGCCATGAATGGATAGAAATGGCCTACTCCAGTCAATGATTAGTTCAGTTGGACCAGAGGGTCCAGTCTATTCCACGTAAATACAGCCCACGTCATTATGGCTTGAATGTTGTCAACTTTGGTCCGTGGCATCATGGGGTCTGTACTACACTTGAGCTCTACCATCAGCTGCTACCCACGAGGCCACGATTTTCCAGTCGTTTCGAATGCAACCGACCGATATGATCAGGCGCCCAGGAGAGGCACTGCAGAGGATGTCGAGCTGTTAGCAAAGGCACTCGCGTCGGTCGCCTGCTGACACAGCCCATTAACGCCAAATTTCCCCGCACTATGCTAACAGGTAAGTTCGTCGTACGTCCCACTCGATTTCTGCAATTATTTGACCCAATGTTCCCCGTCTGTTAGCAATGAATTCTACGTAAATGCCGCTGCTCTCATTCGAAACGAAAAACCACTTGAAGAAACAACCTCCGGCATGCTGTGACTGATGCAAGCCTTTGTTAAGATACTAGAAGAATCTCCGACTCAGTAATTGGTATTCCCATGAACTTCACAGACAAGATATGACATTGCTCGCGGTAATTATTTCAGTATTTTGATATAAGTGACCTTTGGACCTCAGTTACCTTCGTTTCCTTGAAGATACCTTCCCGATAGTTGAGAAGTGTGTAATATTCGATTACCAAAATGTAGCCGGCGGGAGTGGCCGAGCGGTTCTAGGCGCTACAGTCTGGAACCGGGCGACCGCTACGGTCGCAGGTTTGAATCCTGCCTCGGGCATGTATGTGTGTGACGTCCTTAGGTTCGTTAGGTTTAATTAGTTCTAAGTTACAGTGGACTGATGACCTCAGAAGTTAAGTCCCATAGTGCTCAGAGCCATTTGAAAAAAATTTGAACCAAAATGTAAAACACAAAACGTAGACTAACGTACAGATGCAAAAGTACTGTGATGTGGATTCCGTCGCTGCGGGAACAGCTGAGTATAGCGTCAATGTGCGGCTCTTCCACAGGATTCAGTGAACACATTGCCGAGATCCATTTCACTCTTCATCAGTAAATCTATTTGTAGTACTGTTGTGTATCACTATTGACGTATAACTTACACTTCCGGAAAAAAGCAGCCTGAGACAGAGCCAACCAGCACTGAATGGAAGCTTTAGGGCAGCCATGGGCAACCTTTGGCGACCTGCGGCCCTGATAAATCTACTTACGTAAGCATGCGAGCCCCATCGTAACGTGTCGCGACATCAGCGGTCTTGGCGCATAAGTCAGTCCTATAGCATCCTTGATGTTAATGTTTATGGGATAACGCACAGATATGGATGACATCCCTACCCCGACACGTCTCCGACTACTTATCGGAATAAGAGCATTTGAGATTACTATCATTTTATAAAGGTCGATCAAGAAGTTTACGTTCGAAGGCCGTACAGTGCAGAATTAGTATGCCAATCCGGCAAAATCCCCGAAAGCACTGAGAGTATCAACTTGTCAAAGGTGTCAGCAGTGTCAGAAGAGATGAAGGACATCTGCCTGTTGCTCATCGCACTTTTTCGACAGCGAAATGTATTTGAATCAACTCCCCATAGAAATGGGTGGTTTCATTGACACCCTTTATGCTACACCCTGAGTCCTTTTCGTTTCGATTCTGAGCAGCGGTGCGTCTGTAGTGTTTTCTTCGGCCACTTAGTGAAATGTGGGTGCGAGGGGGTGTGACTACCTTCTCATCGTGTGGCACGTCGACGGTGGCGCTGGACAGAGCAGTGGTGGAATTTGGTGCCAATGTGACACCATTAAGCCACGTCAGGTCTCACACGAACTTCCGATCTGTGGCCTTTTTCCGCACGTGTCGATACCTTGACGTTTAAACGTAGCTGAGTTCGAGGATGACCTCGCACTGCTCCACACTTTTGCAGCGTTACAGAGGAAGGTTGTATGTAGGCACCTTTGAGGCAAATGTCAAACCTACACGTCGCAATGGGAGGCAATTACGGGCTTTGCACAGTGTAGATACAAAGATAAGTGGAGTTGCAAATAAAACTAAATTAATTACTCTGTGAAGAGCGACCGAAGACCACGTAACAAATTATCTGTTTCGTAGATACCCTCCAAGATGTTATTTATTTATTTGTGTATTTATTTGACTTGGTAAGATTAGAACCTTCAAGCCCTCTCTTACATCTAACCATTTATCCTTAGTAAATCAAGGTTACAACTTACATAGTGCAGGAGCAATATACCATAATAATAATAATAATAATAATAATAATAATAATAGTAATAACGAAGATATCATAGGGAACTTAGGAAATGTGCGAGTATTGTTAACATTGTATAAAACAATTTCTTCATTACGTTCGTGTTGAATGCGAAGGATGATTTCTGACAGAAGGGCAGAACAGAAGGAATCATGGTGGGACAAGAAGTTGAATAGTCAGAGAAAGAGGGGGAAATAGCAGGTAAGATCAACAGATTAACTGGAAGGAAGAGAAAAGGAACAGAAATTAAGAAAAGCACAGATAGTTTTCAGCGTGACAGAGATAATGGTTCGCTGGTGGACAGAAGAAAACAGCTCGGGTATGCCGAGAGGAAAGCCATGCCGATGATGAAAGCTAAAGCTTTAATCTGCTTGATGATGCAGAGTGGTTTTGGATAAGACACTGGTTATAGGGCAGATAGTTACACAGTCGTATAGCTGAAATAAAGACGGAGATAGGGAAAGATTTGATGTTATGCAGAGGTACAGCCAATATGTTGGAGGTATCTGATCTGGTATATCAGTTACGGAACGATAAAGGAATTTGATTTGTGAGGAGAGGTATATAGGAAACAAGTGGCTAAGAAACCGATGAAACGGCCAGAGTCTGTGAAAATTGCGTCAAATTCTCGGTCGCATCCAACCTAACTGGGTACAGGAAGGAATGATGTGACCATACAACCGAATGTTGGACGGATATCTTGCGTCACCATTCACAGCTATTTCGATTCGTATGGAATGCAGTGTTTGTACTATTGTGAAGATTATGGAGGAATAACGACTAGACTGTTTATTTCATTTTATTCTCGGAGTTCGGATTCACCCAGTATATAAAGGGCCCTCTAAAGTTCATCGTCATCTTCAAATCATTGTGCGCCAAGCCATTGCTTCAAGTGTGGTAACAGAGTGCGGGAAGAGTTTAGCGTCTGAACGAGTTAATCAGAGAAGGAGGGGAAAATAAAAACAATGGGGAGCACGGCCCTTACACTGCTCTGAACTGATTCAAAGAAATTAGAATTACGGGAGCGGGGCGAAAATTGCATCCCTAGTTGTTCTCAACTTGAGTCCACCGTCACCAAATCACTTGTTTGCGACTGGAATTCATAAAGCAAATGAGGAACCGTGATGGGGGTGAGAGAGACTTAGATGCATATTCAGAAGGAGCTGTTGTTATACTGCTACCATATTCCTCCTGTCATTCATGTAAATCTGTCTACATATACACTCCATAAGCCGCTGCACTGCCCTGTACCGTTCTTTACATTTCTATGTGTCTTACACCCAACATCCACTATAGTCCGTTTTGCACATTCCACGCTTGGTCTGTCTCTAAATTTTTCCTCTCTGTTCTGTAACAACACACGTCCAGGACGCGGGCCTGTGCTGAAATCCGGTCGCTGAGTACACAACCATGCCAGTTCCTCTGCAACCACAACCCAGTTGCTGGAGCAATGGCCAACGAAAGACGTTTCGACGCTGCTTAGAGAGCTGTGTACGTGACATCGGCAGCCACACACTTTACCTGTTGCATGGAAAAATTAGCCAGGAAGTTTCGAATAATTAGCCATCTGACCAGGATGATCATGTATACAACTAGGCTTCGAATCAGCGTCCACTGCGTGCAGGCTTCCACCACAAGGCCACCCAACATTCCTCCGCCACCTCGATGGGACGCCCAATCTGGTGATACAGCCCGCAGCCTAGTTTGGCTGAGAGTCGGAATGAGGTCCTCCCGACCCCAAGTCTCTGGGGCCTACGAATACCAGCTACCACTCACCAGCCACCGGTCGATCCTTGGCAACGCCCCTGACCAATACTGGGCTGAATCTTGTTCCGCAGCACTCACAGTTACGAGAGCTGAGCCGCCGCCGTATGACTCAGCAATTTGGGGCAGCTTGCACTGCGCTGCTAAGCGAGGTCGCTGCGATGCCGTATGATTGAGAGACGCTGACTCCAGCACGTTCGCACCCTCCCGTTCCCGACTGAGATTCATCGCTCGCCGCCTGACGCCAACCTTCTGTGGGCGTGCATTTTATATGCCTAACAAGAAAGACAATAAACTGTATCGTCAACCACTGGCTGCCTGTATCTTCTGCACCTATAGTGCAACTCCAGCACAGAATCACACACTCACACGCAACTACTCCATTAAAGTCCTCTGATGCTACTGAAGGTGCTTCCAGTTTCTTCTTATTTTCACCTTCGATAGTCCACGTTGCATTTCTTCAGAATGCCTTCGTCCGTCAGACCCGTATCAATATCTAATATCAGCAGAGCTCTTTTATTGAACAAATTTTTAATTGCCTGTTGCCAGTATACTTCGGTATATCCGGTATATCCATCGCCTTTGCCGTCTTGTGGAGCCTTGGTTCATAGACAGAATTATTCTCTCATTTCATCTACATCTACATTTATACTCCGCAAGCCACCCAACGGTCTGTGGCGGAGGACACTTTAATGCCACTGTCATTACCTCCCTCTCCTGTTCCAGTCGCGTATCGTTTGCGGGAAGAACGACTGTCTGAAAGCCTCCGTGCGTGCTCGAATCTCTCTAATTTTACATTCGTCATCTCCTCGGGAGGTATAACTAGGGGGGAACAATATATTCGATACCTCATCCAGAAACGCACCGTCTCGAACCCTGGACAGCAAGCTACACCGAGATGCAGAGCGCCTCTCTTGCAGAGTCTGCCACTTGAGTTTGCTAAACATCTCCGTAACGCTATCACGCTTAGAGAATAGCCCTATGACGAAACGCGCCGCTCTTCTTTGGATCTTCTCTATTTCCTCTGTCAACCCGACTTGGTACGCACCCTACACTGAGGAGCAATACTCAAGTATAGGTCAAACGAGTGTTTTGTAAGCTACCTCCTTTGCTGATGGATTACATTTTCTAAGGACTCTCTCAATGAATCTCAACCTGGCATCCGCCTTACCAACAATTAATTGTATATGATCATTCCACTTCAAATCGTTCCGCACGCATACTCCCAAATATTTTACAGAAGTAACTGCTACCAGTGTTTGTTCCGCTATCATATAATCATACAATAAAGGATCCTTCTTTCTATGTCTTCGCAATACATTACATTTGTCTATGTTAAGGCCAGTTGCCACTCCCTGCACCAAGTGCCGATCCGCTGCAGATCTTCCTGCATTTCGCTGCAGTTTTCTAATGCTGCAACTTCTCTCTATATAACAGCATCATCTGCGAAAAGCCACATGGAACTTCCGACACTATTACTGCGTCATTCGATATAATGATGCCACGCAAGTCACTGTCTCCTTTCTTAACGTCTTCAACACCTTAGTTGTTATACTATTCTTTCAACAGGTCTAAGTTTTCCCCAGAACTGGCCAGTGCATCTAAGTCGTCCGTGAATGTTACAACCGGTGTCACTTCTGCATCAATCTTTATTCGCGTTCCAGAATTTACTTGCACTCACTCACGTCTTTGCGACCAACAAATTAGACAACAGTGGTGGTGAGCTGCAGCCCAGTTTTGCACTTTATTAACACGAAGGTGCCTATCAGCACCAATATGCAAGAAATCTAGCACCGCATAGCCTGAAAAGCTTTTTTTTAAAAACAGCTGCCACCACAACAGGCCGAGATATCTGCAGAAACCTCTCACGTCCTAAGACGTGTAACAACTGATCTCATGGACCCGCGGTCTCGCAATCTTGAAAGAAATTTGGTTCCGCTGCGAGTCCTGTCAGTCTCTTCCACGTCGCACGAAAAATAATGTGTGGCGAAAGATAGTATCGTCCTGCTTTTGAACATTTCACTGCTGATTATATTTTGCTCTGTTGGCCATTAAAATTGCAAAACACTATGAAGAGGGTATGAAATAAACTTCAGATGGAGTGCACTGAATGCTTGGATATGGGGATGATTAGCATTACAGCACAACCGCACATAGGAGCCAAGGGTAACGTCATAGTATAAGGTGCATTCGAAAAGAAATAAGTTGGAGGCAGAAACTTTGAACGTCCCCTTAGAAAAATTGTGCAAGACTGTGCTTAAGCTGACACAAAATATTTTTTAGCGCAACGCAATCTGACTTTCAATAATCCCTACAAAAGAATGGCCCTGACTAACATTAACGTATACCTTTCACAAATCACTTACCTCACAAAAATCTTGGTTACTCGAACTACTGCAATACAGCGAGCGCCACTACTGCCAGCTAAATAAAAGATTCAAACTACTGAAGACACTAACTACTGATAGGCACAGTTAGCAAATGAAAGATTTTAATTGAGGACAAACAATGTATTTACCTCAATAGTGTTCAAAAGTCATAATGTATATAGCAGTGCATGACATCCAGTCTTACAAATTTCAAAACTCCGCCATCTCTCTCCCCACATCCAGCACTGCTGGCGGCTCACCTCCAACTGCGCAACGCTACGCGCTGTTCACATCCATCTGCCCAACACTACAAAGGCAGACAACAATGCAATCTAGCCACAGACTGCACACAGCACAGCCAGTGATTTTTCATACAGAGCGCTACGTGGCGTTACCAATATAAAAACAGCCTACTTAAACTTGCATCTTTAGCTCAAAAGTACTGCCCGGCACTGATGAGGCACTTGTCGCAGTGCGCCACAAGGTAGTGAATGGCGGTCTCGCTAAATTCCTTTGTGAACCATTTGTGGCCCTCACCCAAGGTGAATGATTTGCGTCTCAGACCCTCCTTTTTGCTCACCAAAAATGGCAGAATCGCAGGGAGACAAATCGGGACGGAATGAAGGGTGACTGAGGACCTTACATTTTAATGTGGTGTGAAGTTACAGATGCGCATCATCGGGCAAAAACATCCGCCCCCCCCCCCCCAAATCGCTTCTGCTACGCTTTGATCCTTGCAAGGAACATGAAGTCCTCTCGTACTCCTTCCACTGTCAGGAAACACAATGCGACCATTCGCTCTTTCTTGGAAGCCTCCACTTCACTGTTTCCAGTACGACTGAGTGCAGTGGACGTTCGATGAGGGCGCGTGGTTGCTCTGTTGTCACGTTACTGTTTGACCTCTCATCTGTTGTGACTGATTTCGGACCTCAGATCTCTTACAGGGCCAGACACTTCTCCCGCGAGCAGTAAATTGCTATTCTTTCAGTGATTTTCATTTTACAGAGCGATCGAGGTGACTTGGTGGCTAGCACACTGGACTCGCATTCGGGAGGGTAACGTTTTAAATCCGCGTGTGTCCATTCAAATTTATGTTTTCCGTGATTATCCTAAATCGCACAAGGCAAATTCCTGGATGGTCCCATTGAAACTGCACCGCCGAGTTCTTTCCCCATCGTTGTAACAACCTGTCCCTTTGATGCGCTGAGGGGATGTTGAATCCTTATCTCCCTTCCTTTCATTTTACAGCCTGCTGCTCGTCATTTTTTGAATGTGCCTTACACATCCATACATATTATGAAAATGAATGTATGTAGATATGTATGAACGTATGTACGTTCCACTTCTTATCCGAAACGACTCGACCAGTTTCAACCAAACGTGGTACACATATCACTTACTGTCTGGAAAGAGCATGTCAAAGGGGTGGTGTTGGGGGTGGAAAAACAGTGTAGCCCACGGTGCTTGAATACCCATACTTCAGTCAACCAATATTTGAGAATGAGAGTTATTAGTAATTTCCAAGAAGTTTTACACATAATTTCAAATCTTTGCGAAACTATTTCTGGTTGACAATCCCCCAAATATGGCGAGTGGAACAAAGTTTACCGCTTACGACATCATCGCTGTTCATGCAATAAGACTACCGCATGAAGCATAACATTTTAATTCATTACTTTTTCACTACTAACTGTACTTGTGACACATTTTGCAGTCAGTATTCACATATACCTCTGAAAGTACCAGCAAAATTATATCATTGTAAGACACGTAATTAAGGAGATGTGATATCATAAACACTAAGGTGCTGAAAAACTGCTTCATAATGCAAGACATTTAAATTTATTACTTCGTTGTTGCTAATTCCATTCACAACAAATTTCTCAGTCAGTAGTCACATGTCACTGGATGCACCTGTAAAATTATATCACTATGGAGCACATAGTTCAGGATACACGTTGTCATAAACTTTGAAGTACGTAAAAACGAAAAATGCGGGAAAACATTCGCTAGACATACAGTGAAATATGTGTACAAACACGTGTGAAATGTCTTAAATAAATGTAAAATACATTTGACATGTGCGTACGTGGGCGAAGTCATAGGCAAAAAGCTCATCCTGAACCCCTGGAACGAATTCAACCAAATTTGGTGAGTATAATACTTAGTATATGGAAAGAAGTACTATGTGGGTAAGAACCACCAGCGTTCTATTTGGGTGAGTGTGATAACGTGAGGATAGAAGGGGGGGGGGGGGGGTAGAGGAGTGGACAATCAGACAGCGAGGAGGAAGGAGGATATGGACATAGGTAGACATAGGATAGAGAGAGGAAAAACGAAGACTTTAAAACAGAGAGGGGGAAGAAGAAATGGAAACAGGGGCGCGAAGGCATGGACAGAGATAGAAGAAAAAGTGGACAGAGCGGGAAGGAGCAGGTGCACAGAAAGGGAGGAGCAGAGGGGGCAGAGGAGAAGGACATAGGAAGGGGGAAGCAGGAGATGGACAATAGAAAATGGAATAAACAAGTTCCCGAGCAACGCCAGGTATGCAGCAAGTCTGTATATAAAGATAACACAGCCGGTTTCTCTTCCATAAATCACATTTTAAAATGATCAGCTTGTGAAGAGATGGTAATATGCCTCGTGCCTGCCAGCATGTGTAGGAATTCCACAGTGTCAGGATCGTGGCCAGTCGATACACTGGTTTATCGTTCCGCGAAATTGCTACTTGCTCTGGACAGGATCTCATGACTGTCATGCGAATATGGAATCGATCGGTGCAGTACCATTTTCTACAACATGCAGCATCTCTGGGGCATCGAAGAGGACAGACATACTGGTCGCTCGACCATGTCCCGAGTCATGGAATGGACGTGATTTCACGAAGAGATCTACCCAAACGAACAATGTGACGTCGTCTGGAGCAATATGAATCATCCAAACGGCGACATTGTTGCTCATTCCCCTGACACGGTAGTAGCGAGTGGCGTATCGGGGTAACGCTCCCAATGACATCAGTGAACAAAGGACCGGCACCACTTCGTCTTTTCAGATTTCCGGTTCTGCCTACATCATCGTGATGGGTACTTCGGTGTGAAAAAGCTCCTGCGGGAGCTAGCGTTTCCAGATTACATTAACCATCGCAAAAATGATCTAGCGCCGACACAGACAGGGTTCTGCTGTTGGAGTTGCTAGCATATTCTCCTAATCTCTCGCCCATTGCAAACATGTGGCCATGGGCTGCAATCAGAATGGTACACTACCACTCGCCTGCCACTACGATTGAAGAGCTATGGCGAAGAGTTGAAGTGAGATTGAACAATATACCCTCACCTGTCATCCGACATAAGTTCAGGTCGACACCCAGCCAAGTTAGAGTCTTTGTTCTAGGCAGAAGTTAGAGCTTTGTGTACTAAATTTCCAGCCGGCCGGGGTGGCCGAGCGGTTCTAGGCGCTACAGTCTGGAACCGCGCGACCGCTACGGTCGCAGGTTCGAATCCTGCCTCGAGCATGGGTGTGTGTGATGTCCTAAGGTTAGTTAGGTTTAAGTAGTTCTAAATTCTAGGGGACTGATGACCTCAGAAGTTAAGTCCCATTGTGCTCAGAGCCATTTGAACTAAATTTGCAGATTTAAACTTGTATTCTTCCTAGTATACTCTGTTTGCATAACACGTTAAACTTCGTTATTTGCCACCTTCCCTGGTATTGCTTTTCAACAATGCATTCAGTTTTGACGCGGCAGGAAGCGTGGGGATGAAGTGGATGGTTCAAATGGCTCTGAGCACTATGGGACTCAACTGCTGTGGTCATTAGTCCCCTAGAACTTAGAACTACTTAAACCTAACTAACCTAAGGACATCACACACATCCATGCCCGAGGCAGGATTCGAACCTGCGACCGTAGCAGTCGCACGGTTCCGGACTGCGCGCCTAGAACCGCGAGACCACCGCGGCCGGCTGATGAAGTGGAGCGTTGGGTTGTTTGCAACGAAGGTGCAATAGGGCTGGCAAAATTTATTTTTCTATTTTTCTATTTTTTATTCTTCCCTTTTTCTCAAATTTAACAAAATGGCAGTTGGCTTCTATCTTGAGTTTTTCGGCCGACATATCTTTGATGCTTTTTCTGAAGTATGACCAGCACGAGTGGCTGCCACTGTCGAAACTTCACCCTCCATTGCTGGTGGTGCACAGGAATCGAGATCACTGTCGCGGGTTTTATGTACCTGGCGATCCAACATGCGAGAGCTTTTCCGTTGTCATTACCCCTTGCTACCTGCAACGGTCGCTCGCTACAGCGCGGGAATCCAGGAGCTGTCCACCTTGAGGCTTTCTTCGTTCTTGTTGACTCTATTCTCATGTTTGTGTATTTCTATAGCTTCCCTGAACAATAGGGTACGATAGGTCTTCTCTACAGCAAGAAATTCCTTGTCAGTGAATTTTACTATGTGGTCAGTTTCACACAGTCCGTGCTATTAATGGCCAACTTCTTCATGGAACATTTAGAAGCACAGACGCTGGATTTGGCACCTTGTAAACCTAACGGGTGGTACAGATACGTCAACGATATCTTCGTCGTGTGTAGCCAAGGTGATTTACAGCACGAAAGTGAACTCTTCACTAGGGATTGTGAAAACCTGGGACGCAGCATGCATCGAAAACCAAAACATACGGACCGATAGCTGCACAATTTGTAAAATCAGCACCTGAGCCAGAAAAAGAATCATAATTAATATGCGAGAAAGACGAATAAGTCTTCAGACGCAGGATGCAACACCTGAAAAGCGTTCGGAAGAGCAAAGGGTACTCCACGTCTTAAATAAAATGTGTCACAGAATAAAACATATGCAAAGTGATACAACACAAAAATAAATGCCGAGTACGGCCTATCTGAAATACATTTCCACAGCGACGGACAGAAGAGGCCCAGTATTGCGCGAACACGATGTAAAGACTGTTTATAAACTACCAGTTTACAAACTGTGTCGGACATCGGCAAGGATAAACGGGATCTGCAATGTGGAGAATATGCCGAATATCACGTACATGTGGAGGAGTCTGTGCTAAAATGACTGGACGATCAATCAACCCAAAGGGCATTGCAGGAAGGGGAAGGTGGAGAAATCAGCCATCGCGGAGCAGGCGCTATGTGAGACCAATCACAAAGTAACATTCGGCGACACAGACGTTCATGCTGTAGAGAAGAACTACCTTACCCGGCTGTCCAGGAAAGCTACAGAAGTACGCATACATAACAACAGCTTCAACAAGACACAAGGTAGCCTCAAGATGAACGGATACTGGGTACCCCTGTTGCAGCGAACGACCGTTGCTGGTAGCAAGGGAAGAATGGCAGAAGTAATGACCATGAGAAAGCCCTCGAACGTTGCCGCCAGTGCACCACCATCAATGGAGGGTGAAGCTTTGACTACGTCAGCCACTCGTGCTGGCAGAATGTCAGAAAAATCACGAAACAAACATTGACCGAAGAACCCGACACAGAAGTCAACAGAAAATTTGTTAACAAGTGGCCACGAGAGCCTAACCAGTTTTCTGAGATTTCATTAACTCGTCCCCAGATGCGACGCCAATTTGGAACGCCCGACCTCCCTGTAATGAACTATCTGCGAGATGTGAGAAACTGACACGGCGCGCGCCTCTCAACTTCAGAGAGTATAAGACCAATGGCAAATGGAAGCACTCTTGCTCTGAAACAGAGACATCAATAACCACGTGATATCAGTCCAAACAACAGCACCACTGGCTGACTGGTCATATTTAAAACCACAGCAAAATATTAAATCCTGCAGAGCACTACAGGTTGTGGAGAATAGACGTTATATAGGGACTTCAACATTTCTGACCTCAATAAAAATTAATCATGACTGCAGCATGCACTACGACTGTGAAATAACATACACCGCCTATCAATTACATGTTGTTGTGGTCTTCAGTCCTGAGACTGGTTTCATGCAGCTCTCCATGCTACTCTATCCTGTGCAAGCTTCTTCATCTCCCAGTAACTAGTGCAACCTACATCCTTCTGAATCTGCTTAGTGTAGTCATCTCTTGGTCTCCCTCTACGATTTTTACCCTCCAATACTAAATCGGTGATGCCTTGATGCCTCAGAACATGTCCTACTAACCGATCCCTTCTTCTGGTCAAGTTGTGCCACAAACATCTCTTCTCCCAAATCCGATTCAATACTTCCTCATTAGTTACGTGATATACCCATCTAATCTTCAGCATTCTTTTGTAGCACCACATTTCGAAAGCTTCTATTCTCTTCTTGTACAAAGTATTTATCATCCATGTTTCGCTTCCATACATGGCTACACTCCATACAAATACCTTCAGAAATGACTTCCTGACACTTAAATCTATACTCGATATTAACAAATTTCTCTTCTTCAGAAACGCTTTCCTTGCCATTGCCAGTCTACATTTTATATCCTCTCTACTTCGACCATCATCAGTTATTTTGCTCCCCAAATAGCAAAACTCCTTTTCAACTTTAAGTGTCTCATTTCCTAATCTAAATCTCTCAGCATCACCCGACTTAATTCGATTACATTCCATTATCCTCGTTTTGCTTTTGTTGATGTTCATTTTATATCCTCCTTTCAAGACACTATCCATTCCGTTCAACTGCTCTTCCAAGTCCTTTGCTGTGTCTGACAGAATTACGATGTCATCGGCGAACCTCAAAGTTTTTATTTCTTCTCCATGGATTTTAATACCTACTCCAAATTTTTCTTTTGTTTCCTTTACTGCTTGCTCAATATACAGATTGAATAACATCGGGGAGAGACTACAACCCTGTCTCACTCTCTTCCCAACCACTGCCTCAATTTCATGTCCCTCGACTCTAATAACTGCCATCTGGTTACTATACAAATTGTAAATAGCCTTTCGCTCCTTGTATTTTACCCCTGCCGCCTTCAGAATGTGAAAGAGAGTATTCCAGTCAACATTGTCAAAAGCTTTCTCTAAGTCTACAAATGCTAGAAACGTAGGTTTGCCCCTTCCTTAATCTAGCTTCTAAGATAAGTCGTAGGGTCAGTTTTGCCTCACGTGTTCCAACATTTCTACGGAATCCAAACTGATCATCCCCGAGGTCGGCTTCTACTAGTTTTTCCATTCGTCTGTAAAGAATTCATATTAGTATTTTGCAGCTGTGGCTTATTAAACTGATAGTTCGGTAATTTTCACATCTGTCAACACCTGCTTTCTTTGGGATTGGAATTATTATATTCTTCCTGACGTCTGAGGGTATTTCGCCTGTTCCATACATCTTGCTCACCAGATGGTAGAGTTTTGTTAGGACTGGCTCTCCCAAGGCCGTCAGTAGTTCCAGTGGAATGTTGTCTACTCCGGTGACCTTGTTTCGACTCAGGTCTTTCAGTGCTTTGTCAAACTCTTCACGCAGTATCGTATCTCCCATTTCATCTTCATCTACATCCTCTTCCAGTCCATAATATTGTACTCAAGTATATCGCCCTTGTATAGAACCTCTATATACTCCTTCCACCTTTCTGCTTTCCCTTCATTGCTTAGAACTGGGTTTCCATCTCAGCTCTTGATGTTCAAACATGTGGTTCTCTAATCTCCAAAGGTCTCTTTAATTTTCCTGTAGGCAGTATCTATCTTACCCCTAGTGAGATAAGCCTCTACATCCTTACATTTGTCCTCTAGCCATTTTGCACTTCCTGTCGATCTCATTTTTGAGATGTCTGTATTCCTTTTTGCGTGCTTCATGTACTGCATTTTCTCCTTTCATCAATTAAATTCAATATTTCTTCTGTTACCCAAGGATTTCTACTAGCCCTCGTTTTTTTACCTACTTGATCCTCTGCTGCCTTCGCTACTTCATCCCTCAAAACTGCCCGTTCTTCTTCTACTGTATTTTTTTTTACCTACTTGATCCTCTGCTGACTTCGCTAGTTCATCCCTCAAAGCTGCCCATTCTTCTTCTACTGTATTTCTTTCCCCCATTCCTATCAATAGCTCCCTTATGTTCTCCCTGAAACTCTGTGCATCCTCTGGTTCTTTTAGTTTATCCAGGTCCCATCTCACTAAATTCCCACCTTTTTGCAGTTTCTTCAGTTTAAATCTACAGGTCACCAATAGATTGTGGTCAGAGTCCACATCTGCCCCTGGAAATGTCTTACAATTTGAAACCTGGTTCCTAAATCTCTCTCTTACCATCATATAATCTATATGAAACCTGTCAGTATCTCCAGGCTTCTTCCATGTATCCAGCCTTCTTTTATCATTCTTGAACCAGGTGTTAGCTATGATTAAGTTGTGCTCTGTGCAAAATTCTACCAGGCGGCTTCCTCTTTTATTTCGTACCCCCAATCCATATTCACCTACTACGTTTCCTTCTCTCCCTTTTCCTACTACCGAATTCCAGTCACCCATGACTATTAAATTTTCGTCTCCCTTCACTATCTGAATAATTTCTTTTATTTCATCATACATTTCTTCAATTTTTTCGTCATCTGAAGAGCTAGTTGGCATATAATCTTGTACTACTGTAGTAGGTGTGGGCTTCGTATCTGTCTTGGCCACAATAATGCGTTCAGTATGCTGTTTGTAGTAGCTTACCTGCATTCCTATTTTCCTATTCATTATTAAACCTACTCCTGCATTACCCCTATTTGATTTTGTGTTTATAACCCTGTAGTCACCTGACAAGAAGTCTTGTTCCTCCTGCCACCGAACTTCACTAATTCCCATTATGTCTAACTTTACTCTATCTATTTCCCTTTTTAAATTTTCTATCCTACCTGCCCGATTAAGGGATCTGACATTCCACGCTCCGATCCGTAGAACGCCAGTTTTCTTTCTCCTGATAACGACGTCCTCTTGAGTAGTCCCCGCCCGGAGATCCGAATGGGGGACTATTTTACCTCCGGAATATTTTACCCAAGAGGACGCCATCATCATTTAATCGTACAGTAAAGCTGCATGCCCTCGGGAAAAATTACGGCCGTAGTTTCCCCTTGGTTTAAGCCGTTCGCAGTACCAGCACAGCAAGGCCGTTTTGGTTGTTGTTACAAGGCCAGGTCAGTCAATCATCCAGACTGTTGCCCCTGCAACTACTGGAAAGGCTGCTGCCCCTCTTCAGGAACCACACGTTTGTCTGGCCTCTCAACAGATACCCGTCCGTTGTGGTTGCACCTACGGTACGGCTATCTGTATCGCTGAGGCACGCAAGCCTCCCCACCAACGGCAAGGTCCATGGTTCATGGGTGGAGGATCAATTACATACTTCACAATTTTTAAAGTGTCCAGCTAATTATAAAAATTGCTAGGCATTGGTAAACACAGTAGCGGTCACTCTCTGATCTACTCGCAAAGCTACGTAACCTAGAGCGCTCGCTATTTTTATTAACTTTAGTGTCCTTGACGTAACTTACAGCTATACCGGTAGGTACTTATGATGAACTATCATTCACGTAATCCACACTAACCGTAGCGTAATCTAGGTTTCCAGTATATAGCGGGGACTTAACCCCTTTATAAGTAAACAGGCACTAGACTCCTCAACAGTGACAGTAAGAGCCAGCGCAAAACGGTAGCCTTAGCAGTAACCAGCACCACAGGCTAATTTGTCACTAAAGAATTACAACTGTTCTCGCTATGGGACTTTGCAGATGAAAGCTCAAGACAGCCACAGAGGAAAGTGGTCAAACTCGATAACGAACGCACGTTCGTTGTTTCTTGCGCTCCAAAGAGCACAATTTAATAAATATGCACACGTCCGTAAAATAACCAGGAATAGAAATGTTCACAAAACAGACTAACAGGGCTTTATTCTTTAGAACCAAACAAAATATAACGATGATCCTCGAGCCACACCATGATCACCACATGTCGACGACTTAAAAGAAATTCACGGACGTGTGTTGGTCACAGAAGTACTATCAAAATCACTAAAAGAATACTCAGTGCAAATACAGAACAACGACATAACTAAGGAAGTTCTCGTCCGTCCACCAACCAGTCAATAAAATACAACGAGTGAGATTTGGCATTCTCTTAGAAACGGCTCTCCCAAACCACATGTCTTCCGACAACGGCGTTGAGTGACAAATTCAATGTACAGCGGTGCCTCCAGTCTCAATTTAGTTACTCAAGATTCCACACACTGCACACACTAGAGTTACTGGTCGTTCCTCACGGATGACATGCAAAACTCATTTCTTCGTCAATGAACTACTGCCCTATCGTATCACCGAGATACGGAATCAATCTGAGATTTCAAACGGATGCCACAAAGGTCTCAAAACACAATATAAGCACTTATCCTTCGCGTGGTTTCGCCTACGAAACACACACGACACATGTGTGTCTGACATCGATCACGCATAATTGCGGAACCACCCACGATGGAGCCAAAACCGATTCCCGACCAGTGATACATGCCTGCACAGTAACATAGACGTCAACCAAACTCACTACTAAAACACTCCGACAAGAGGTAGTCGGTGCCTGTCGCAGGAAACAAACATTAACGTGTTGATGAAAGAACATGACCAGAGCTAGCCACTACTTTCACATTTCATAAGCAAGTTTCCAAACCACGTGAGAGCTGAGAGAAACAATTCAAAAACAGTGCCGCTTCCAGGTGCGTACCGCGTAGTATCTAACTCTGTGCAGGTTTCGTTGCACGTGAGTGAACTCACTACGCGAATGGTGCAATCGCTGTTACGGAAATTCAATACAGCATTTCAATAAGATTTCGCAACTCTGATCTCAATGTACAGCTGATAGTACCGAGCATTGGGAATAAACTTTCGAGAGCTAAACCTCCAGACGTTTCGCACACAAGGCAGACGTTAATATACGAATAGGAACCCCACGTCACTCTGGAAACTTCGCAAAGCGATCCAAAACCGGTTTCCGTAAACGTGGTGCCTAAATTCACCGGAAAAGAAACGAATGAGTAACAGCGGTCGAACAACTGAGCAAAACACTTTAAGCAGTCCAGCTACTTGGGAGAGTACGTTACACTATGAAACTCCAGTCTACTGCCCATGACGGCGTGAAGGAAAGCCTGACACAACAAGATTTAAATACATCATTTCACGCCTCGGCGAAACAACGAAGAAAACCTATCATTAAAACCGCTAGAGGCGACGCCCGCTGCTAGCTAGTTCCACACTACTGCACGTTACGACAGAGAAGTCCCCACACTTGCTGGCCATTGCAAGCGCTAGGTCGTGATAACAGCCGCCAGGGACCGTCACTTTGACAGAGAATGCCGTGCATGGTAGGTGGCAGGATTTTAAAATCTACTCAAGGCAGGACCGCACAACACAAGTTCCTCCATATGAGCCGACCGAAGTGGTCGTGCGGTTCAAAGCGCTGCAGTCTGCAACCGCGAGACCGCTACGGTCGCAGGTTCGAATCCTGCTTCGGTCATGGATGTGTGTGATGTCCTTAGGTTAGTTAGGTAACTAGTTCTAAGTTCTAGGGGACTAATGACCTCAGAAGATGAGTCTCATAGTGCTCAGAGCCATTTTTTGAACCTCCAGATGAGAGTCTTATTTATAGTTATCGCCCTTGAGAACTTTAAGCCATCTTTTCTGTATTGTATGTAACTATTCACATAGTTCAGGACAATACTTTACTCCTGCCTAAATTATTAATGTGATAGTGCCAAGTGGAAAACAAAATGACGAAGTGCTGAGTATTGATGATCGAATATGTAAGTTTTATGAAACTTGTAAATTCTACCCAGAGCCCTTTCGGCAATGCCCTGAAAAAACAGAGATTGAGCAACGCCAGAGTAATTACAATAAAGAATGTTATACATTTTCCTGATGACTGCAATAAAGCGGTTTTCAAGCTATTTCAGTGATCACCAGAGACACTGAGAAAAAAGTAGACTGGTTAATTTGAGTATGTACTTCCTGTGTCTGACTGACTCCATCCGAACAGGCTTTGAAAACTTAACAGTGTCGTCCGACCGCCGTGTCATCCTCAGCTCATATTCATCACTGGCTGCAGGTGTGGAGAGGCATGTGGTCAGCACACAACTCTCCCAGCCGCTGTCAGTTTTCGTGGCTACAGCCGCTACATCTCAGTCAAGTAGGTCCTCAGTTTGTCACACAGTGGGTGAGTGCAGCCTGCCTGCCAACAGCGCTTGTCACACTGGACCATCACTCATCCAACTGCTAACAACGGCAAGCAGCGCTTAACTTAGGTGATTTGACGGGAACCAATGATAGCACTACGGCAAGGCCGTTGGTACGTACCTCCCGTAAGTGCTAATTACTGGTATGAAAATAAATGTCGTGTGACTAGGGCCTCCCTTCGGGTAGACCGTTCGCCGGGTGCAAGTCTTTCGGTGTGACGCCACTTTGGCGGATTGCGCGTCGATAGGGATGAAATGATGATAATTAGGACAACAAAACACCCAGTTCCTGAGCGGAGAAAATCTCCGACTCAGCCGGGAATCGAACCCAGGCACTTAGGATTGACATTCTGTCGCGGTGACCACTCAGGTACTGGGGCAGACATTATCGACATGCTACACCAGTACTTTATTCACCATTTTTTATGTACAGTGAGATATCAAAAGTCGTGGGATACCTCCTAATGTCGTGTCGGAGCGTCTTTCGCCCGGCGTAATGTAGCAGCTCGACGTGGCATGGATATAATAAGTCATTGGAAGCCCCTGCAGAAGTACTGAGCCCTGCTACCTCTATAGCCGTCCATAATTGCGAAATTGTTGCCGGTGCAGCATTGTCTGCGCAAACTGACCTGTCGATTATGTCACATAAATGTTAGATGGGGTTCATATCGGGCGATCTGGGTCGCCAGACCATTCGTCTGTATTGTCCAGAATGTTCTTCACACCAGTTGCGACAAGTCTGCCCCGGTGATAAGATACATTGTCATCCATGAAAATTTCATCGTTGAATGATTGCAAATTATCTGCAAGTAGCTGAACATACCCATTTCCCGCCAGCCAATAATCGGCTCGGTTCGACCAAAGTACCAAGTCCATTCCATGCAAACACAGCCCACACCATTATAAATACACCAACAGCTCGCACAGTGCCTTGTTGACCACTTGGGGCCATGGATTCGTGGGGTTTGCACCACACTCCAACTCTTACCAAACGAAATCGGATCATCTGACAAGGTCGCGGTTTTTCCAGTCGTCTACCATCCAATCCTTATGGGCACGAACGCAAGAGGAGCGTTGCACACGACATCGTGCTGTTAGCAAAGGCAATCGCGCCGGTCCCTGTTGCGACAGCCCACCAATGCCAGATGTCGCCGCACTGTCCTAACGGATGCGTTCCTCGTATGTCCCACATTAGTTTCTGCTGTTATTTCACACAGTGTTGTCTGTCTGTTACCACTGAAAGCTCTACGCAAACGCTGCTCCTCTCGGTCGTTAAGTGAAGGCCTTCGGCCACTGTGTTGTCCGAGGTGAGAGCTAATGCCTGAAATACGGTATTCTCGGCACACTCTTGGAAGTGTGGACATCGAAATATTGAATTCACTAACGAATTTCGAGATGGACTATCCCATGCGTCTAACTCCAACAATATGCACTTTTCAAAGTCTGTTTTCTCCCGTCGTGCGGTCACAATCACATCGGAAATCTTTCCACATGAATCACCTCAATACAATTGACAGCTCCGTCAATGCTCTGTCCTTTTTTTACCTTTTGTATGCGATACTATCGCCATCATGTATGGGCATATCGCCATCCCATGGCTTTAGTCACCTCAGTGACTGCTGACAACGGAAATGATACTAATCACTTTGAGTAATTTTGCATAATTGACTATTTATATGAGTAATATGACATATGCTGTACAGAAATATATTAAACGATATTTATGCATGCAGCAGTTACGTACAACATCGAGAATTTGTGGAAAACATTAAAGTAGAAATCGTTACGACATATACCTCACGCGTTCAGATGACGACAAATGGGGCGACCTTCAACGGAAAAGGAATGATGTTCCACCCTTGACGTACAAGATGCATCTGAAAAGTACTGAGCACTTATGTCAGATATCAGTAACCAGATACAAATTATACATTCATTACTAACATTTGAAATTTCGTTTGAATGCAGACTGTTAGTGCAAACATGTATACATGACAAATAATATTCAATAAGCATTGCTGACACACAACGCATCGCTCACATTCTTCACAAAATTAACCTCCATAAGGCAGCAATTCCGTTAGGAAAACCGGTTTAAGTTATGTGTTGCTCCTGCATCTTACCTTAGATTTTCGTTGCACTTGTCTCTAGGACTGTAAGTTGGAGGGTCAGCAAGTTACAGGCTGGGGTAGGTAATAACTGCTTTTCTTTTCAACATACCTATGTAGATCTAGACTGCCGTGGATTGCGACTGTGAATAATTATCTAGTTACCTACATCATTTTGAATGAAGACCCTAACACTGTTATTGCCTCTGATTTTGTTTGTTCTACTTATTCGTCGATGTTTGTTGGTATGGTTGATCACCAGCAAACAGAGTTTAACGTTTCATCAACTGTTCCTCTCCATCCCAAATAATGTGAACCGGTCTTAAACACAGTTTTTGCTTGCAGCTTCTGTCGCATATACTCACACCAGCGTGACTCGTCTCATTGTAGGCTGCAGATTCAGGCCGTCTTCTGCCTAGTCAGGAATTAAATACCTGTAGGCTACAAAGATGGAAGGTGGTCGCTACATCGTCACAAGGTGTGGGCCGCGGAACTGTTGTGAAAAGTTTTGACTATCTCCTGTAGTCGAATCAAAAGACGAATTGCAGAAATGAATGATTAGCAGAAGAGTGCACACTGTACTGTTCCTTACATTCATAGCCTAATCTCGAACGTGAGAACATATACTCCCTCTCTTCAAACAAAAAAAAAAAAAAATACACTCTCACTGTGGTTGCCTGTTCGTCATCCTTTATACCATCAACAGGTCTCTTCATACGTACTTACATGTTGAGACCTCTAGGGTATAGCAGATTTCAGTAGCATCTACTGCGCGGGCGTGTTCTTTCTTTGGAAGTCTATCTCACATTGTTCTTAGTCATAGCCCTCTAGCAGTTTCCATCCCTAAGTCTATCGCAAAAAAAAAATTAGTCACCAGAACAAACAGCACCTTGCACCCTTGAAAATGGCCTCACATCGATGAGGAATGGGGGCCACAAGTTACTTCCAGTATTCCATATCCAGCTAAACGCACTCATTGATTAGATCCCATGGAACTATAAATAACGGGATGTCGACAACTAAACTGTTCCATGTAGTCCCAGACATTTTCTACAGGGTTAAGATCGGATGATTTAGCGCCCCAGCTGAAGTGCAGTAAGTCGCGTGAGTGTTCGTCAGACCAGGCACGTATGCGTATAGCCCTGTGAACACAGGTGTTGTCATCGTAGAAGGCAGATATGTACATGGTGATCAGATCATGAAAATTTGAAAAAAAGGCAAGAATTCGTCACCGCAAATGATTGAATAAAAAGCATCCTAGTTCACGTTCATGATAACCTAAATTAATGATGGTACAGGAAACCGCCCCCGAAACACCACAGAACCAGCACCAACCTGAATTACACATTCCACGCGTTCCAGCTGTGCCTGCCGGGATGGTTCCTTTCAAAGGGCACGGCCGACTTCCTTCCCCATTCTTCCCTAATCCGATGAGACCGATGACCTCGCTGTCTGATCTCCTTCCCCAAAACCAACCAACCAACCTTACTGTGCCGTAGGTGCATTCTTTTTATTTATTTATTGTTCCGTGGGACCACATTAAGGAGAAGTCTCCATGGTCATGGAACGAGTCAATACATGAAATTATAACACGATTGTAGAAACAGATAAAATGAAATATAAGAAACATATTCAGTTGTAGATTGTATAAACAGATAAAATGAAATATAAGAAACATATTCAGGCCACAAGTCGTTAGTTTAAATAAAGAAAATCAATCATGTAACACTGGAATTTGCTTAATTTTTTAGCTCTTCCAGGAGCTCCTCGACAGAATAGAAGGAGTGAGCCATGAGGAAACTCTTCAGTTTAGACTTACAAGTGTTTGGGCTACTGCTAAGAGTTTTGAGTTCTGGTGGTAGCTTATTGAAAATGGATGCAGCAGAATACTGCACTCCTTTCTGCACAAGAGTCAAGGAAGTGCATTCCACATGCAGATTTGATTTCTGTCTAGTATTAATTGAGTGGAAGCTGCTAACTCTTGGGAAGAAGCTGATATTGCTAACAACAAACGACATTAAAGAAAATATATACTGTGAGGGCAATGTCAAAATTACTTACACCACACATAGCTCGAACAGCCCGTTTTTGAGCCAAAAATACCCTTTTTGAATCAGAAGAATTACCCCAAAAAATAATACCATATGACATAAGAGTATGAAAATATGCGAAGTAGACTACTTTTCGTGTTGAAATGTCACTTATTTCAGATACTGTTCTAATGGTAAATAAAGAGGCATTTAGCAACAGCTTACTATCTATCCGAACGCCTAGGAACTTGAACTGTTCCGTCTCGCTTATAATATGCCCATTCTTCGCCTTGCACTGTTTGAAAACAGGCAAAGTCGCGTCTCGTCGAACCATACTACAAGCCTACAGTAAGCTAATGTCCACATTTGACTCACTGAAGTCGTGCAGTTTTATGTGCCGCTGTTAGTAATGGCCTTTTGCAAGGTATCCGACTCCAGATGCCCATTGCTTTCAGTTCCCCATCCAGTGTTTGTTGTGAAGTGGTCAAGGTGGTCCTACATTCACTAACAGCAGCAATGATTGTCGGATAAAAACGACTGTCATTGACACGGCATGACATAGTCTCTGGTCCGTGTTGGGCAGAATCTTTTTATGATTACTGTTCTTACTCCGTGTCACTTGGCTTCTAGACCCAATGGACAATCTGTCTTGAAACCTCCATTAAACGTACAACTTTCTTCACAGCATGGTTATGGACATGTCAAAACACTATAGTTCTTTCCTGACATTCTGTCAAGTATCCACGTCGACCTATCTTACTGTTCTGATTTCCCACAACCGACTGAAACATGGACGCCACTCTACTGCCATGCCTTGCGTCAGCCACGGAGGGCCACATGACCATGTGGTACCAGTTCTACAGCATCTACGACGTCCCAAATTGACCAGTGTACTGTATACTATTTTGTCTGATGAGCGTACACAATCTTGCAGAATACAGGGTGTCCCACTCAAACCTCCCTCATTTCAAAGACCCAGGAGAAATACCATAGCAGATACGAGAAAGAAAAATGCACCACATTGTAGAGAATCTCAAAGAATTTATTTATTTATCATCAGTACACCTCCACCTGTGAACCATTTATGGCGCGAAGAATATCTAGTCTATATTCAATTTATTGTCTAGTTCTTTGTAACATTTCCTCTGTTATTGTTGCAATCGCATGTTCAATGACAACATGCTTATTTTGCGAACCCCAAATGCAAACATTATGCCTATTAAACCTTCCTAATAGATGAAAGGTTGCCTCACCTGAGAACAAACATCTTTCCAGGAATCTGGCATCCATTACAATACGCTGCAACATATCCACAGCAAATTGTTGTCTGCGAGGTTTGTCGTTCGGCGTCAGATGTTTCAGAATTTGCACTTCGTAAGCACACACACGAAGACTCTGGTGAACTACACGATGCAATGTTGATCGAGGCACATCAAGTTGCCTAGATGCTCAACGAATTGACACGTGGGATTGTGAGAAACGTTTGTCTGATGTCTTCCACTGTCTCTTCTGAAATCCGTATCGTGCACTGCCGGAAAGTTTCAGAATACTTCCTGTTGCCAGAAACTTCCTGTACCATTCCTTAATAGTTAACACGTCAAATGGATCACATTCAGACACACGATGGCAATGTCTTTGCACAGAAATCGGCGATTTTGTTTCTGCAAACTTCACTACTGCTTGCGCACGCTGCTGTGGAGTCGAAATTTTCATTTCATGCGACCATGCTGCACTCTGGCGACGATACTTGGCACTTCTGCCGCGGAAATATAAATCTTTTGATATACCCTACAAAGTGATACATTTTTCACTGTCGTATCTACTGTGATTTTTCTCTCTAGCTTAATTTAGTCTGACCAGACGTCCTAATTTTGACGGGACAGTCCTGGTTTCCTTATAAATGTCCTGGTGTACCGAGAAAATCATTCGAGACACGTAATTATTCCGGTTTTTAACCGAGAAACAAAATTAATCCAATAATATTTATCATTTAATTAAATATTTGTGAGACAAAGTTTCCTAGAAGTAGAACGATATATTTCTGGAGTACGTATATATCATGAACCCACCACATTTGCTTCAATTCGTCTTAAACGTAAAGAAAGAGTGAGAGATATACCCCGCCTGTAACTTGCTGAACTTCCAACTTATAGTCCAGGAGACAAGTGCAACGAAAATCTAAGGAAAGATAAAGGAGCATCAAATAACTTAGACTGGTTCTCCCAAAGGAATTTCCGCCTTATGGAAGTCAATTTTGTGAAGAATGTGAGCGATGTGGTGTGTGTCAGCAATGCTTACTGAATATTATTTGTCATGTATACACGATTGCGCTAACAGTCTGCATTCGAACGAAATCTCAAATATTAGTAATAAATGTATCATTTGTGTCTCGTTACTGATTAGTAATATTACACAGACTTGGGATTAACAAATCGTACCTAAGTACCTCGTACAGTGGTCCCCGCCCTCTCTGAGCCTATTACCCCTGAGTGTAATCAGATATTAACTAGTACCCACTCCCACCTCCCACACCATCATCAACATTAGCACCTAACGAAACTTTAGAATGAAAAAGAATTTTATTTGAACACTTTTATTTTTTAATTGCTGGCGATAAATTATGTTTATTTTTCTTATGCGTCTTATTAAACTTCGAAATAATGATCCAATGAGACTATTGATATCAATTAACTCTAACATTTTGTTTAGCGTTAGGTGAAGTAATTATCAGTGCACCGCAAGTGCCACCTACAACTCCTCTTCAGGAAAGAAAGCTAACGATCCATATTTATGGTAGACAATGTTACAAAGCGTGCTTCCTCTGCACCATTCCTATCCTTAGTGACTCTTGCGTCAATCACACCCTGCAGCCCAGTTTAAGAATCAGCTAAGTAAAAGGGTGTGCAACAGACCTATTGCTTGTGTATCACTAGATTCCTGGACTCCTTAGACATTAAATGATAGAAATTGGAACATTTTAGGCTGCCAATGCCACCGGCGCACAGCATTGTAGTAGATATTATAAAATTACTGTTGTGTTGTGCTGTGCTGTCAGTTTGTTCGTTTACTGTAGCGCAGTGGATAAGGAAGAATTTTCTGGCCCGTTGTGGGAACTATACACAACTGGAAGAAGGCATTTTCACGAGGTACTCTAACATATACTGAATTACTCAGTTTTACTGTCGCAGATTGATAGTACAAAGTGCATTGGCTTAGCAAATATCATGGGATAGTGGGGCACAGATGGCGCAGGTGTTCATTCAATATGAGCACCGGAGTCGTCAGTGAGATGCTGCATTCGTAAAACGAAGTGATCAAGAGCTGCTCGCAGCAGTTCCGGTGGAATCTCAGCAACCTTCAGAGCGGGTAGAGACCGAACGTCTCTCTGGTAAACGCATTCTTTTAACATCCCCAGAGCCAAAGGTCACATGGATTCAGATCAGGTGGTCTCGCAGGCCTGCAACTGGAAAATCTTTCGAGATAACACATTCGTGGAAAGATTTCATTAAGCAGACCTTTCCATGGGCAAGCGCAAGAGACATGAGGTGTTGCCCCATCTTGCGTGAAAACAGTGGTTTAACACAGCTACCCTCTTCCAAAGCTGGAATCACATGCTGTTCAAGGAGGTCTCGCTGACGTGCAGACGTCACCGTACACCTGACAGGCCCTCTGAGTGCATTCTCTTCAAAGAAGAATAGACGAAGAATAAAGGTGCTTGTGAATCCACATCACACGGTCACATAGGGCGAGTGCAGTGGCTCATTGTGCAGAACACGCAGTTTAACAGTACCCCAGATTCGGGAGCTCGTGCATTTGCTGCACCTTGTAGTTTAAAACGTGCCTCGTCACTCATCTACATCTACATCCATACTCCGCAAGCCATCTGACGGTGTGTGGCGGAGGGTATGTTGAGTACCTCTATAGGTTCTCTCTTCTATTCCAGTCTCGTATTGTTAGTGGAAAAAAGATTTCGGTATGCCTCTGTGTGGGCTCTAATCTCTCTGATTTTATCCTCATGGTCTCTTCGTGAGATATACGCAGGAGGGAGCAATATACTGCTTGACTCCTCGGTGAAGGTGTGTTCTCGAAACGTCAACAAAAGCCCGTATCGAGCTACTGAGCGTCTCTTTTGCAGAGTCTTCCACTGGAGTTTATCTATCATCTCCGTAAAGCTTTCGCTATTACTAAATGATCCAGTAACGAATCGCGCTGCTCTCCGTTGGATCTTCTCTATCTCTTCTATCAAACCTACCTGGCACCGATCCCACACCGGTGAGCGGTATTAAAGCAGTGGGCGAACAAGTGTAGTGTAACCTTCTTCTTTTGTTTTCGCATTGCATTTCCATAGGATCCTTCCAATGAATCTCAGTCTGGCATCTGCTTTACCGACCATTAATTTTATATGGTCATTCCATTTTAAATCACTCCTAACGCCTACTTCCATACAATTTATGTAATTAACTGCTTCCAGTTGCTGACCTGCTATATTGTAGCTAAATAATAAAGAATCTTTCTTTGCATGTATTTGCAGCACATTACAGTTGTCTACATTGAGGTTCAATTCCCATTCCCTGCACCATGCGTAAATTCGTTGCAGATCCTCCTGCAATTCAGTACAATTTCCCATTGGTACAACCTCTCGATATACTATAGCATCATCCGTAAAAAGCCTTAGTGAACTTCCGATGTTATCCACAAGGTCATTTATGTATTGTGAATGACAACGGTCCTACGACATTCCTCTGCGGCACACCTGAAATCACTCTTACTTTGGAAGACTTCTCTCCATTGAGAATGACATGCTGCGTTCTGTTATCTAGGAACTCTTCAATCCAATCACACAATTGGTATGATAGTCCATATGCTCTTATTCTGTTCATTAAACGACTGTGGGGAACTGTATCGAACGCCTTACGGAAGTCAAGAAACTCGGCATCTACCTGGGAACCCGTGTCCATGGCCCTTTGAGTCTCGTGGACGTATAGCGCCAGCTGAGTTTCACACGATCGTCTTTTTCGAAACCCATGCTGATTCCTACAGAGTAGATTTCTAGTCTCCAGAAAAGTCATTATACTCGAACATAATACGTGTTCCAAAATTCTACAACTGGTCGACGTTAGAGATATAGGTCATCAACTTCGATCCGTGTTTGAAATTGAGGAGCAAATTCAGAATGTTGTTGCGGATCACGAGGTTTAAGCTTCTGCACCGTCTGGATCTTGGTGAGGTATTAGTGTAAAATAGACCGCAAAACATTCCGTACTGTTGACCATGGGATGAACACTTATCGTGACACTGCACGAGCACTGGCACTGCACTGAACACGTGTTGCATAGTCAGTTACAAACAGCAACCTCGTCAATAAGTTCCACTGGGATAGGATACCTTCCCCTTACAGGTGCAACACCAAGCCCCCCCCCCCCCCCCCCCCCCGCCCCCGTATTTTCCAATTTCATCATCATCTCCTTTAAACAATTTAATGACGCCGGACCTCTCCTCAGATATTACAGTCGACGATACTCTCTCTGTGCAGCTCTATAATTACTGCCATTCACATTAAACAATCTCACTAACAGCGCTCAGTCTGTCGTCTCGTCAGCCACACTGTTCTCGCACGTCACAGCTTGTCATATGACGGTGTGGATGTCATACCGCCATACAAACAGTGTAAAGCGCCCGATTTGCACCTGGTGGCCAAAACTAGAACTAATTTTTTTCCAGCGTAAATCGGTTTCGCATTAACGTTTTAGCATATCTACCAAGTTTCGCTGCCATACGATAATTACAGCCCACACTGGACCTCTGTTAGTATTTGCACTTTAGTTACAGCCTCTTGGAATTATTATTTTTCGTATCTTCCACTGCACAATTTTGTAGTCCTTGCAGAAAAAAAATATTGTGTAGTTACATACAACAGCGATTGCTGCAGCACAATAGGTTTACGTTTATCCCGTACAGACACACTGCTTCCACAATGACACAGATATATTGGACATCAAGTCACGTTGGTAGCTAGTCTGATTTGGTATTCTGCATTTACAATGCAAACGCTTTTTGTACTCCATACCTGCTGCGAGATTCTAGCTCTGTAGCACTGCTACCACCAGTAATCTGTCTGGTGTTTCTTTGTTATGAATTCTATTGTCACGTTGCCTTTTCCCATACCAGGAAGCCTGCAAGAATGTGGAATCGTCTCACCTTGAAAACTTCTTATTTTGCAAGCATCTGTCTCCTCGCAGCTTCATTGTTTGGGAAAGGTCGAGAATTATCATTTTCTCTCGTTATACAACGTACCATCTGTGCGAGTGGTTACTTTCTAGTTATGGCATCACGCCAGTTGCAAATTTATGAGCAACATCGGATCTTTCAGCAGTTTCGTAAAAACTGTCACACTCACAGGATGTGAACTGTGACGCACAGTCTCCAAAAAATGCATGTTTGACAGGTGACTATCCATCTTGCGAGAACAGATCTGTGCTTATGACTGGGACAGGTTTTTTTCTCTCTTGATTCTACTCTGGAATCTGTTAAGTAAGTTACACAGACATTTCCACAACTGCTTAAAGTCACGGTAAGGAGTTCTAGCTTCGTTAGGTTTTATGAAACAAATATTGTTTAGGTGTATAAATTTATGCCATTGTTCCACCTTAAATACCTCCGGACGCATAATCCTAGATACACATCGACTGTGACTGATTCTAGTCATTGACAGCTGATAGTTTAGTAGAACAGTATCGGATCTTATTCCAAACTAATGAACATTGAGTTAAACAATGGAAACTCCAAGTAGGAATACCAACAGTATCAGAAAATGGATAGATTCCTACTCACCGAAAAGATGATACGTTGAGTTACAGACAGGCACATCAAAAAGACTGTTACACATTTTGCTTTCAGTCGGAGCCTTCTACAGAAAAACTGGCTTTGGCCGAAAGGTAAATGCGTAACAGTCTTTCCGTTGTGCCTGCCTGCAATGTAACGATTCACCTTTACGGTGAATAGCTATCTTTCCTTTTCCTAATATTGTTGAATTCTCAGTTAATTTTATTTATGTTGGCAATCCTCCTCTAAACGTCTTCCCTTCGAACGAAACAGTCTTCTTCCCTAGTGAGTGAAATCCTAGGTTCTTTGACTACGAATTCAGAGTTCAGTTTTCTTTGATGCTGAACGTGAACGTGAGCGAGAGTTCATATCCCAGACGTATTGAACGGAGAGCATTTTAGGTCAATGGGCAAGTCATGGCATCTGGCATTCAAAGTGTGTCCAAAAACATTGGGTCAAAATCGTACAGATTATACGCGATCCTGACCTGAGGACTTCGAGGAAAGCAGCTAACAGCTCCAGATTATATATAAATTGCTACGCCACGAAGATGACGTGCTACGGACGCGAAATTTAACCGACAGGAAGAAGATGCTGTGATATGCAAATGATTAGCTTTTCAGAGGATTCACACAAGTTTGGCGCCGGTGGCGACACCTACAACGTGCTGGCATGAGGAAAGTTTCCAACCGATTTCTCATACACAAACAGCAGTTGACCGGCGTTGCCTGGAGAAACGCTGTTGTGATGCCTCGTGTAAGGAGGAGAAATGCGTACCATCACGTTTCCCACTTTGATAAAGGTCGGATTGTAGCCTGTCGCGACTGCGGTTTATCGTATAGCGACATTGCTGCTCGCGTTGGTCGAGATCCAATGACTGTTAGCAGCATATGGAATTGGACAAATATATTATACTAGAACTGACATGTGATTACATTTTCACGCAGTTTGGGTGCATAGATCCTGAGAAATCAGTACCCAGAACAACCACCTCCGGCCGTAATAACGGCCTTGATACGCCTGGGCATTGAGTCAAACAGAGCTTGGATGGCGTGTACAGGTGCAGCTGCCCATGCAGCTTCAACAAGATACCACAGTTCATCAAGAGCAGTGACTGGCGTATTGTGACGAGCCAGTTGCACGTCCACCATTGACGCTGTAAACAGAACCTGGATTCATCCGATAAAATTGCGTTTTGCAATTTGTGCACCCAGGTTCGTCGTTGAGTATACCATTGCAGGCGCTCCTGTCTGTGATGCAGCGCCAAGGGTAACCGCAGCCATGGTCTCCGAGCTGATAGTCTAGCTGCTGCAACCGTCGTCGAACTGTTCGTGCAGATGGTTGTTGTCTTGCAAACGTCCCCATCCTTTGATTCAGGGATCGAGACGTGGCTGCACGATCCGTTACAGCCATGCGGGTAAGATGCCTGTCATCTCGACTGCTAGTGGTACGAAGCCGTTGGGATCCAGCACGGCGTTCCGTATTACCCTCCTGAACCCACAGATTCCATATTCTGCTAACAGTCATTGGATCTCGACCAACGCGAGCAGTAATGTCGCGATACGACAAACCGCAATCGGGATGGGCTACAATCCGACCATTAGCAAAGTCGGAAACGTGATGGTACGCATTACTCCTCCTTACACGAGGCATCACAACAACTTTCCACCACGCAACGCCGTTCAACTGATGTTTGTGTATGAGAAATCGGTTGGAAACTTTCCTCATGTCAGCACGTTGTAGGTGTCGCCACCGGCGCCAGCCTTGTGTGAATGCTCTGGAAGCTTATCATTTGCATATCACAGCATCTTGTTCCTGTCGGTTAAATTTCACGTCTGTACCCGTCCACTTCGTCGTTTAGCAATTTTAATGGCCGGTAGTGTAACTTTCCTTCGGGTGACCATGTATTTAGAAAGACGACCGCCAGTTTCAGTGCATAAATTGTTGTTGTTGTTGTTGTTGTTGTTGCGATGTGCAGCTCTCCTCGCTGGTCTGTCCTGTGAAAGCGTGTTCGACTCTGTGTAAATACTGCAAACTACATCCATTTGGACCTGCTGACTGTATTCAAGTCTTACTCTCACTTTATAATTTTCATCCTTCACACATTCCTCCATTACAAAACTCACTATTCCTTGATGTCTCAGACTGTATCATATGAAAAGATCCCTTCCTTTGGTCACATTATCGCACAATGTTTTTCCGATATTCTATTCAGTACATCATCATTAGCTATTTGGTCTACCGAAAAAATGGCTCTGAGCACTATGGGACTTAACTTCTGAGGTCATCAGTCCCCTGCAAATTAGAACTACTTAAACCTAACTAACCTAAGGACATCACACACATCCATACCCGAGGCAGCATTCGAACCTGGGACAGTAGCACGATCTACCGACTTTATGATTATTTGATAATGGGTCTCGCCCCGAAACTAGTCATCGAACGAATAAAAAGTAAAAATTTGCAACTTGGACTGGTTTCTCATTCTACTGATATTTTTTATTTGTAACCGAGAAGTCCAATACATGTAGCTTGAAAAATACTTTAGCAGTATTTTAATAATCATTTATTTTCAGAATAAATTTTGATCCACTATTATACCCTTTAAGTGGTTGAATTTCTAAAAATTCTGAAACAGGTTTTTTTTCTTCTTCATTTCCGGCCGAGAAATCAAATATCACGTTTCGTAATTCTCGCCTTAAAATTGCCTTGAGCGTCATATTTCCAAAACAAATCTTTCATCACCCACTTCACTCCCTTACGAACGGAATTTCGAACAATCGCTTGCTTAAATACACCTAAAGTATGAGAGCAACACCATTTTCCAGATGTAAAGTTCTGTCCTTAACGGTTTGGGCCGGGCGATGCTGAGTCAATGAATCAGTCAGTCCCTATTCCACGCCCTTTGAAGTTGAATTTACAAAAACACGGAAACAATTTTTCATTTGCAATCGAGAAGACAAATTTAACGTGTCATAGATATAGCTTTGAAAATGCTTTCATAATGAATTATTTTCATAAAACATCTTGGGCTGAAATTCCAAAAACACTAAACACATACTTTTTATTTGTAAATAAGAAGTTAAGTGCCGCCGACCACTGTGGCCGAGCGGTTCTAGACGCTTCAGTCCGGAACGGCGCTGCTGCTATGGTCACAGGTTCGAATCCTGTCTCGGGCATGGATGCGTGTGATGTCCTTAGGTCTGCTAGGTTAAAATACTTCTAAGTCTAGAGGACGGATGATCTCAGATGTTAAGACCCATAGTGCTTAGAGCCATTTTTTAATTAACTGCCAGTTTTCATAGATGTAGCCTAGTTCGTTAATAATGGTTTCTTTAAAAAAATTCATCCTCTATTTCACCGCCGTAGGGGTTATATGTCCAAAATTTCTGGATCATATATTTCTTTATTCCTGATCGGGAGACCAAATACCAATTTTTGTAGTTCTAGCTTCAAAATTGCCTTAATAGCGATATGTTTTCAAAAAATCTTTCATCCCGCATTTCACCCCCTTAGGGGTGGAATTTCGAAAACTTTCTTCTTAAACGACGCCTACACTGTAATATCAACAGCTTCTCCAAGTTCCAAATTACTATCCATAGCGGTTTAGTTTGGGTGATGACGTGTCAGTTCGTCAGGACACACCTCTTTATATATATATAAACATTAATTGTTCTGATTTACGTAAAATATGAAAGGCAGTAAAAACAAAGGAAGGAAAAATCGGACGAGGCAGAAACTCGGCGACAGCGTCCTACTCAGAGCACAAATTAGTGTTGGCACGGATGTACATTCGCCAAATACGTCGTAAAATTTATGTTTTAGCGTCTGAAGACGGTGCCAAAGTTCTATCCCTCAATGAGGATATTCATATTCTTTCATTAGGCACTACACTTCGCAGTGTAAAGTTTTATCAACTTGTTGAGCTTTTAACGGTCCTTTAACGCAACAGCTGGCTCTTAATATTACGAAAATAACGACTAGAAAGAAATGTGCAAACAATATTTCTGATTTTACATCGCAGTTACCGTCAAAAAGTTTCCTCGAGTTGACGTGTGTGTGGGATGGAGCGCGCGCAACCTGGTGGAATGTACTCACGGCGCCGGGGAGAACGGCCACACGGGGAATGCAAATGAGACAGGTTACGGCGCTCTGCAGGGGTTCACCTGAGAGTTCACTCGCGGAGTCGTAAACGTCGAGGGCCACCGCTGGATGATGTCATACGGCGCGTTTTACAACGCTACTAGCGTGTCCAGCTCAAACCGCACTGCTCGCCGATTGCGCTGTAAAAACAAGAACAGGCCAGGTTCATAAACCAGCACGTTACAGCAGCAACAAGCGTTACCAGGGCGAGGGAAGCCCGGGAAAGGAAGTACAAAATGTGACGTCACAATAAAATTAATGCTAGTTTTTTTTTTCTTCTGTATGGTAAGCGACCAGGACATAGTTCTCTACACGTGTAGAGAACACATGATACCTTGCGAACCATGGATGGGCCGGCCGGAGTGGCCGTGCGGTTCTAGGCGCTGCAGTCTGGAACCGAGCGACCGCTACGGTCGCAGGTTCGAATTCTGCCTCGGGCATGGATGTGTGTGATATCCTTAGGTTAGTTAGATTTAATTATTTCTAAGTTCTAGGCGACTGATGACCTCAGAAGTTAAATCGCATAGTGCTCAGAGCCATTTTTGAACCATGGATGAAGGGTATCAGACGGATGTCATATTCCATGACTTCCGGAAAGCGTTTGACTCGGTGCCCCACTGCAGACCCCTAACTAAGGTACGAGCATATGGGATTGGTTCCCAAGTATGTGAGTGGTTCGAAGACTTCTTAAGTAATAGAACCCAGTACGTTGTCCTCGATGATGAGTGTTCATCGGAGGTGAGGGTATCGCCTGGAGTGCCCCAGGGAAGTGTGATAGGTCCGCTGTTATTTTCTCTCTACATGAATGATCTTTTGGATAGGGTGGATAGCAATGTGCGGCTGTTTGCTGATGATGCTGTAGTGTACGGGAAGGTGTCGTCGTTGAGTGACTGTAGGAGGATACAAGATGACTTGGACATGATTTGTGATTGGTGTAAAGATTGGCAGCTAACTCTAAATATGGATAAATGTAAATTAATGCAGATGTATAGGAAAAAGAATCCTGTAATGTCTGAATACTCCGTTAGTAGTGTAGCGCTTGACACAGTCACGTAGATTAAATATTCAGGCGTAACATTGCAGAGCGATATGAAGTG
The DNA here is from genome assembly GCF_023897955.1 of Schistocerca gregaria. NCBI lineage: Eukaryota > Metazoa > Arthropoda > Insecta > Orthoptera > Acrididae > Schistocerca > Schistocerca gregaria. The sequence continues at coordinate 913,971,098 of NC_064922.1, forward strand.
GAACAAGCATGTAATGGTAGTTATGGGGAAGGCGGATAGTCGTCTTCGGTTAATTGGTAGAATTTTGCGAAGATGTGGTTCATCTGTAAAGGAGACTGCTTATAAAACTTTAATACGATCTATTCTTGAGTACTGCTCGAGCGTTTGGGATCCCTATCAGGTCGGATTGAGGAGGACATAGAAGCAATTCAGAGGCGGGCTGCTAGATTTGTTACTGGTAGGTTTGATTATCACGCGAGTGTTACGGAAATGCTTCAGGAACTCGGATGGGAGTCTCTAGCGGAAATGAGGCGTTCTTTTCGTGAATCGCTACTGAGGAAATTTAGAGAACCAGCATTTGAGGCTGACTGCAGTACAATTTTACTGCCGCCAACTTATATTTCGCGGAAAGACCACAAAGATAAGAGAGATTAGGGCTCGTACAGAGGCATATAGGCAGTCATTTTTTCCTCGTTCTGTTTGGGAGTGGAACAGGAGGAGAAGATGCTAGTTTTGGTACGAGGTACCCTCCGCCACGCATCGTATGGTGGATTGTGGAGTATGGATGTAGATGTAGACGTGTCATTGTGGAGGTACTATAAGGCCCTCACTATTACCAAAAGACGTCGCCTTCAACAGTCGGCAACTGAAGACTATACATTTGATAGTCATTGATAATATCCAGAAAGTTTGGAAGAAAGAGACACTTCATCGAACTAAAATTACTGATACTTTATTTATGAGGATAGTATCGTAAGAAATATATGTGGTATTCATACAAGAATCGAAATACACTAAAAAGACGCACCGCGAAGAAATATACAAAATGCCTAACCTTGCCTTGGGCCAGTAAGGTCGCCGGTGCTCTCCCCAGTTGACAACGTTTGGAGCGTTAACCCTATTCAAAACGACGTCGAAGGCGGAAGCTGAGCCTGTTCAAATGGTTCAGACGGCTCTGAGCACTGTGGGACTTAACATCTGAGGTCATCAGTCCCCTAGAACTTAGAACTACTTAAACCTAACTAACCTAACGACATCACACACATCCATGCCCGAGGCAGGATTCGAACCTGCAACCGGAGCAGTCGCGCGGTTCCGGACTGACTGCGCCGAGAACCGCTCGGCCACCGCAGCCGGCGCTGAGCCTGTACCAAGTGGAAGGTGTGCGTCGTATTGTTGGGTAGTGTTCACAGTGGGTAATTTATAGCTCACTACCAGCGAAAGACAAGGACTGGGTTATAGTCTCAGTCCAGCACACGGTTTTAACTTGGCACAAATGATCGCCGCAAAGCATATAAAGTTAACACATTTTGTTTCTCAATAACACGGCCAAGGCTGTGTGTGAGCCGAAATCCTCACTGTATTACTCCTCTCAGAGGCGCCAGTGTCATGTCACCGGGAGACAGACCCTTCCAGTGTTCGAAGGAAAGAGGACGAAGTAACTATTCCAGAATTCGAATCAAGACTAGCTGCTGACATGAGTAATGAAGCAACTTAAATCACTTAATGAAAGCGATTCTGGTCCAGACGGTATACCAATTAGGTTCCTTTCGGAGTATACTGATGCATTAGCTCCATACTTAACAATCATATACAAAGATCCGTATCCGAAGACTGGAAAGTTGCACAGGTCACACCAATATTCAAGAAAGGTAGTAGGAGTAATCCACTAAATTACAGGCCCATATCATTAACGTCGATATGCAGCAGGATTCTGGAACATATAGTGTGTTCGAACATTATGAATTACCTCGAAGAAAACGGTCTATTGACGCAGAGTCAACAAGGGATTAGGAAACATCGTTCTCGTGAAACACAACTAGCTCTTTATCGCATGAAGTGTTGACTGCTACTGACAAGGGCTTTCAGATCGATTCGGTATTTCTGGCCTTCCGGAATGCTTTTGACACTGTACCACCTACACAAGCGGTTTGTAGTGAAATTGCTTGCTTATGGAATATCGTCTCAGTTATGTGACTAGATTTGTAATTTCCTGTCAGTGAGGTCAGAGTTCGTAGTAATTGACGGAAGTCATCAAGTAAAACAGAAATGATTTCTGGTGCTCCCCAACGTAGTGCTATAGGCCCTTTGCTATTCATTATCTATATAAACGATTTGGGAGACAACCTGAGCAGCCGTCTTAGGTTGTTCGCAAACGACGCTGTCGTTTATCGCCTAATTAAGTCATCGGAAGATCGAAACAAATTGCAAAACGATTTAGAAAAGATATCTGAATGGTGCGAAAATTGCCAGTTGAACCTAAATAGCGAAAAGGAATTCGTTAAACTTCGGTTACACGATCATCATCATCATCATCATTTAAGACTGATTATGCCTTTCAGCGTTCAGTTTGGAGCATAGCCCCCTTATAAAATTCCTCCATGATCCCCTATTCAGTGCTAACATTGGTGCCTCTTCCTATGTTAAACCTATTACTTCAAACTCATTCTTAATCGAATCTCCTTGGTCTGCCCCGACTCCTCCTACCCTCTTCTGCTGAACCCATGAGTCTCTTGGGTAACCTTGCTTCTCCCATGCGTGTAACATGACCCCACCATCTAAGCCTGTTCGCCCTGACTGCTACATATATAGAGTTCATTCCCAGTTTTTCTTTGATTTACTCATTGTGGACACCCTCCTGCCATGTTCCCATCTACTAGTACCTGCAATCATCCTAGCTAATTTCATATCCGTAATCTCAACTTTGTTGATAAGGTAACCTGAATCCACCCAGCTTTCGCTCCCATACAACAAAGTTGGTCGAAAGATTGAACGGTGCACAGATAACTTAGTCTTGGTACTGACTTCCTTCTTGCAGAAGAGAGTAGATCGTAGCTGAGCGCTCACTGCATTAGCTTTGCTACACCCCGCTTCCAGTTGTTTCACTATGTCACCATCCTGTGAGAATATGCATCCTAAGTACTTGAAACTGTCCACCTGTTCTAACTTTGTTCCTCCTATTTGGCACTCAATCCGTTTATATTTCTTTCCCACTGAGATTACTTTCGTTTTGGAGATGCTAATCTTCATACCATAGTCCTTACATTTCTGATCTAGCTCTGAAATATTACTTTCAGTCGAATCTGCCATCACAACTAAGTCATCCGAATATGCAAGACTGCTTATTTTGTGTTCACATATCATAATCTCACCCAGCCAGTCTATTGTTTTCAACATATGATGCATAAATAATATGAACAACAGTGGAGACAGGTTGCAGCCTTGTCTTACCCCTGAAACTACTCTGAACCATGAACTCAATTTACCGTCAACTCTAACTGCTGCCTGACTATCCATGTAAAGACCTTTAATTACTTGCAAAAGTTTGCCTCCTATTTCATAATCTCGTAGAACAGACAATAACTTCCTCCTAGGAACCCGGTCATATGCCTTTTCTAGATCTATAAAGCATAGATACAGTTCCCTGTTCCACTCATAACACTTCTCCATTATTTGCCGTAAGCTAAAGATCTGGTCCTGACAACCTCTAAGAGGCCTAAACCCACACTGATTTTCATCCAATTGGTCCTCAACTAATACTCGCACTTTCCTTTCAACAATACCTGAGAAGATTTTACCCACAACGCTGATTAAAGAGATACCTCAGTAGTTGTTACAATCTTTTCTGTTTCCATATTTATAGATTGGTGTGATTACTGCTTTTGTCCAGTCTGATGGAACCTGTCCCGACTTCCAGGCCATTTCAATTATGCTGTGTAGCCGTTTAAGACATGACATTCCACTGTATTTGATGAGATCCGACTTAATTTCATCCACCCCAGCTGTTTTATTGCACTGTAGTTTATTGACCATTTTCTCCACTTCCTCAAATGTGAACTTATTTCCATCATCATTCCTATCCCATTCTACATCTAAATCTGAAACATCACTGATCGTATTTTCACCTACATTGAGCAATTCTTCAAAATATTCCCTCCATCTGCCCAAGGCATCCACAGGATTCACGAGCAGTTTTCCTGGCCTGTCCAAAATACTTGTCATTTCCTTCTTACCTCCCTTTCGAAGACTGCTAATTACACTTCAGAACGGTTTTCCAGCAGCTTGACCCATAGTCTCCAACCTGTTTCCAAAGTCTTCCCAAGATTTCTTCTTGGATGCTGCAATTATCTGTTTGGCTTTGTTTCTTTCTTCAACATAACTTTCTCTGTCTACCTGAGTTCTAGTATGTAGCCATTTTTGATACGCCTTCTTTTTCATTTTACAGGCTGCCTTGACTGTGCCATTCCACCAAGATGTTTGCTTCATCCTACTTTTACACACTACTGTTCCAAGACATTCTTTAGCCACTTCTAGCACTGTGTCCCTGTACCTTATCCATTCCTTTTCCAGTGACTATAATTGACTACATTCAACTAACTGGTACCTTTCTGAGAACGCTGTTATGTACTCGTGCCTGATTTTCTTATCCTGAAGTTTATTCACTCTTATCCTCCTACATATGGACCTGACCTCCTCCACTTTCGGCCTCACAATCCCAATTTCATTGCAGATTAAATAATGATCAGTGTCATCAAAGAATCCCCTGAATACACGTGTATCCCTCACAGCCTTCCTGAATTCCTGATCTGTTGTTATACAGTAAATGACAGATCTGGTTCCCTTTCCTTCCCAAGTATACCGGTGAATGTTCTTATGTGTAAAAAAGGAGTTCGTGATTACTAAGCCCATACTGGCACAGAAATCCATGAGTTGTTTCCCGTTCCTGTTGGCCTCCATATCCTCTCCAAATTTACCCATAACCTTTTCATACCCTTCTGTTCGATTTCCAATCCTGGCATTAAAATCACCCATGAGCAGAACACTGTCCTTGTCCTTTACTCTAACAACTACATCACTGAGTGCCTCATAAAAACTATCCATCTTATCTTGATCTGTCCCTTCACAATGCGAATATAATGACACAATCCCAATTTTCTTGCTAGACGCTGTCAAATCTATCCACATCAGTCGTTCGTTTACATACCTTATTGCAACTACGCTGAGTTCCATTTCTTTCCTTACGTAAAGCCCTACACCCCATTGTGCTATTCCTGCTTTGACTCCTGACAGGTAGACCTTGTATTCTCCCACTTCCTCTCCTTTCTCACCCCTTACCCGAATGTCACTAACAGCTAAAACGTCCAGCCCCATCTTACTTGCAGCCTCTGCCAGCTCTACCTTCTTCCCAGAGTAGCCCCCATTGATATTAATAGCTCCACATCTCATTACCATTTCTTTGCCAAGTAGTATCTTAGGAGTCCGTGGTTTGTCAGTTAGAGGTGGGACTCCGTCACCTCCAAAGGTCCGAGGCATTTTGCTCATATTGTTGCCAGCATTATATTTAAAGTACCAGGGAAGCAGGTTGCTAGCCTTACTTGCCCCAAGTCCCATTGGGTATTACCGCTAACGGTTGAGGGACTAACCGGTGGATTTGGTAGTCTTTGCCGTATGAGCACAAAGGTGACCACGACTCAGGAAATGTCCGAGATGCCCAGCCGTCTTCCAAAGTAACTGGTATCCCGACTTTCGGGATCACTTACTTGGCCACTCATACGTTGTCCGTGGTTCATGAACTAGGACATGACTACAGGAACCCACATCAGTTAAATCTAAAGTCCGTAAATTCAAGTAAATACCTAGGAATTACAATTACGAACAACTTAAATTGGAGGAAACACATAGAAAATGTGTCGGGAAGGCTAACCAAAGACTGCGTTTTATTGGCAGGACACTTAGAAAATGTAACCGATCTCCTAAGGAGACTGCCTATAATACGCTTGTCCGTTCTCTATTAAAATACTGCTGCGCGGTGTAGGCTTCTTACCAGACAGTACTGACGCAGTACATCGGAAAAGTTCAAAGAAGGGCAGCATGTTTTGTATTATCGCGAAATATGGGAGAGAGTGTCACTGAAATGGTACTGGATTTGGGCTGAACATCATTAAAAGCAAGGGGTCTTCCGTTGCGACGGAATTTTCTCAGGAAATTCCAGTCAAGAATTTTCTCCTCCGAATGCGAAAATATTTTGTTGACGTGGCGAGAGAAAGAATCGCCTCGATAAAATAAGGGAAATCAGAGCTCGTACGGAAAGATATAGGTGTTCGTTGTTTCCCCACGCTATACGAGGTTGGAATAATAGAGAGTTGTGAAGGTGGTTCGATGTACCCTCTGCCAGGCACTTTAATGTGATTTGCAGAGTATCGATGTAGATGTAGATGTAGAAAGGGAACCAGCTGAAGCGGTCAATGACGTCTTCTCAGATAACGTAACTGCTAAAGCTCTGCCCGCAGTGGACGAGGAATCGGGTTCGAAGACTTTATTTTTGATACCAACATCGTAATAGGTACGGATTTCTTACACTATGTGAAGAACTTGCAACTGTTGTGGGTAGTATAGTCCGAACACCACAGGTACTCAATCTTACGTTTTCATCTTACAGAAAGATACCGTTATTAAGATGCATCCCATGTAATGCTTATAACACTGTATTAATTAATGACAGACGCGCCATACTAATCATTAACAATTTTCGCCAGTTCCAAATCATTAAGCAAGGACATTGATGATATACGTGTCAATTTATGGATGAGTCAAAATGTCTTTTCGCGTCAGTGTCAATGGCGGTAGTGATCTATTGCTATCACACCTCTTTGAAGCTTAGCTACGACTGAAGAAAGCGAGGGCAGTTTCCGATCAGCAGGTGAACGGCAGTGGAATTATGTGTCTATAACCACTGAATTATCGTGTAATGGTATTGCTTCTAAACAGACCAGAAACATCTGACTTAAAATTTGTGTTACCACTCAGCTCATGAACTGTAAACGTAGCAGGGCCTCGTTGAAACTGTCCTGTATACACGACACATTTAAACCTGAAATTCATGACAATTTTCGAACAATGTCGATGCATCATTTCGATTACTAATGCGGCTGAAGTACTGTCTTGAAAAACTTCCAAGGATAATGTAAGGCATCTCGGGCAAATCAATAACTATGAGGTGAGCCTTAATTGCGGAATAAGAGGTTTACTGCCCAACTTGACTAAAATAAAGGATACATTTATACGACAGATTGTGAAGCATCAAGGAATAATTCATTTGGTGACGGAGGGAAGTGTGGTGATTGGGTAAAAACTACAGAGGGTTACCAAAGAGAGATTATAGTAAACAGGTTCAAAAGAATGTAGCGTACATGAGTTATGCAGAGATCAAAAGGCTTGCACAAGGGAGCCTATCGTAGCGAAGAGATCTGCAGACTGATAACGATAACAACAACAACAAAAACAACAACAACAACAACAACAACAACTGCTACGGTCGCAGGTCCGAATCCTGCCTCGGGCATGGATGTGTGTCATATCCGTAAGTTAGTTAGGTTTTAGTAGTTATTAGTTCTAGGGGACTGATGACCTCAGGTGTGAAGTCCCATAGGGCTCAGAGCCATTTTTTGAAAAATTTAGAAGGTACACTGCTAGCCCACAATGCGATTAGTACTGCAGAATGCATTCGAGGCTCATTCCATAAGTAATTTAGTGAAAATATGGAAAATGGAAGTTTAGTAATGGCAATGAACTATTATATAAGGTTATCTTTCGTAACACCAGCAAGTGGCTGCAGCGAATTACCTATTAATGCATTCGTTGATTTTTCGCCCGTAGTCATGAGCCGTTTAAGGCCTATCTTCAGACGAGGCAGCCAGAACGTGAAAAAAAAGCTAGAGAGCAGAACACTGTTTCAAGGATAACTATCTAAATTAAGAGACCGGTTGCAGCTACTTGTAGCCATAACTGATGTAATATACGGTCACGCTGAGCACAGATATTCACAATGCATAATTTGAAGTTAGTATCTTTCGCCTAATTACATAAATGAGATGCTCACTGACGATCATCTTGCAGACATCTGTTTAAAAAAATTAGGCATTCTTCACAGCAAATTTATTCCCTCATGAAGGTCGGTATAAAAAAATGGTTCAAATGGCTCTGAGCACTATGGGAGTTAACTTCTGAGGTCATCAGTCCCCTAGAACTTAGAACTACTTAAACCTAACTAACCAAGGACATCACACACATCCATGCCCCAGACTGTAGCGCCTAGAACCGCTCGGCCACTCCGGCCGGCAGTCGTTATAAAAAACCCGGTACAGGTCAAAAAGAACACCGAAGTCTTGCTACAGGGAGTTGCTGCTATTTCTTTCTGTTACTTACGTTGGCATGAAGACACCATTTCTTGTCGCCAGTAAAGGTACCGGATAGGAATGGTCAGAGCTATTCTCGAGCCAACTGATGACGAGTAAGCAGAGATTCACAGGTGGTCACCTGCTGATCTTTGTGATTTTGGCTTACAGCATGTGGTAACCATACACGCCATTATTGAACCTTCCCCACTGCATACAAATGTAGCACGATAGTAGAATGGTCACAGTTAATCACATTTTCCAGTTCTCGAGTACAGGGACGAGGAGCGTTGTGGCTTAATGCAGCGAACGCCGAAGGTCTTCCTGAACGTGGAAAGTCACTAACGTCTAGAAGATCCTGTTTAATACGAGAAAACCATTCTATTGCCGTGGTCTGTCCAATTGCATGATCCCCATGTACGGCGCAAATGTTTCTGGGTGCCTTCACTCCTGTCACTTCTCCATTGAAGTCTCTTTTGGACGCTAGAACTGTCTCGATTTCTCCACTTGGAACTCCTTCTTCGAGCGTCAATAGCTCCACTCACTATCTCCAAAAAATGGTTCAAATGGCTCTGAGCACTATGGGACTTAACATCTTAGATCATCAGTCCCCTGGAACGTAGAACTACTTAAACCTAACTAACCTAAGGACATCACACAACACCCAGCCATCACGAGGCAGAGAAACTCCCTGACCCCGCCGGGAATCGAATATCTCCAAAAGACAAGATGACAATATAAACCTCAAATAACAACAGTGAACTAAAAATAAAAATTCAATGAATAAATAAACCCATAGCAAGCGGAAACATGAAAAACAAAGATTCTAGGAACTTATGTACCAACCTATTATATGTATGCAAAAAGCCAAGATGGCTCGCAGTTTAGGGTCCAAAATTAACTGTAGATCCTTCTACGAGGTGAACAGGTCAGTTTAAAGGCTGAAGGAGGGTAAGGTCCCAGCTGGTTACCGGAGAATGTGTGGATGTGGGATCCCGAAGAAGTTACTTTAATTGAGACTGAAAATCCACAAGTATAAGCGCCTCCTGCCATGCCGAGAGATGTCGCCGACTAGGAATACCACAACATATTTGAATAATGGTTAATCGTACAATTTATGGCGTAGGAGTAGGAATCAAAGTTGACTTTTGACTAAGATATCCGAGAGTATGTCATTAGATACCTGTTGGTTCAAGGACTGATCGTCATTGATCTCAACCACATTCTACACATGATCATCAAGTTTACCGAATCTCAGCGTGTAGCTTTCCGAGAAGGGAAAGTGAAGACTTATTCAACAGCAGCGAACATACCAGATTTGAGAGAGCATGTTTCCACCAACTTCAGGTGCATCACTTCTTACGATCTGACGTAAACAGAATTATTTCATGAATATATGTTAGATTACAGATATTGCTCACGTGCAGTGTATCTAACGTCGTCATAAAAGTTGAGAAATCCTTCTTCGACACCGTGATGACATGTATTTATAGCCACAAAACCTTTCGCTACGATTACCAAGTCTTTCGCTATGAATTTGTTGCATAGCTTGTTCCTGGTGCACGTGTCACGTTAATTCACCACAAAAATATGAGTTTCCGACAATTACTGCCCTTTATCTTGTAACTGTCGAAGAAGCGACGAAATCACACTGACGTAACAGACCTTAAGATGTAAGAGTCACCAATGCACACAAAGGTTATATTGACGCCAACAATGAAATGTCACAGATATTGTTGAATATATCCCGACGTATAACTCGGGACACTCTACTCGGTAGTAACTTGGTGCCAAATGACGACTTGCATACGCAAACACCGACCAGCCAATCTCATCCCTGTGACTACCGCATTTGTGGGATTCCGTTATTTCTTCTACTGTTACCTGCTTTCCGAGAGTAATGACCAGCTCTTTATACGGCAACAACAGTGATTATAAACGATTCGCAAAAGTGTATTTTCATCAAAGATGAACGTTGAAATATGAGGTATATACCGTTTCCGGTACTCTTGCGCATTGATTCACTATAGAAATCCAAGCTTTTGGTGACAATCACCATTGCCTTCGTCAGGAAAGTGGCTTATCGTCGAAGAAGCAACGGAATCACACAGATGTTACATATATAGTGATGTCAAATGGAATCAGAGATTATATTGACCGCAACGAGCCGGCCGCTGTGACCGAGCGGTTCCAGGCGCTTCAGTCCGGAACCGCGCTGCTGCTACGATCGCAGGTTCGAATCCTGTCTCGGGCATGGATGTGTGTGATGTCCTTCGGCCAGTTAGTTTTAAGTAGTTCTAAGTTCTAGGGGACTGATGACCTTAGATGTTAAGTCCCATAGTGCTTAGAGTCATTTGGACCATTCTTTGACACCAACGATGAAGTGTCACTTTCAGCGTTTTTACTTCCATCACGACGTATGATATGAAACATACGTCCAGTCTGAACCCCTTCATCTCTCTATCGATCTTTTCTTCCATTACAGAGATGTGACTCTTTTCAGTCAGCCGGCAGTGAAGTACAAGGGTTTCATATTGGACGTATGTCACATTTTATATAATGAGATGGAAAAAAAGACGCCTCGAGTGACGTTTCATCGTTGGCACCAACGTGATGTCTGGTTGCAGTGGACACTACCACACCAGAGCGATTCTCTTACTCCTTCCACTGTCAGTTGCTTTTATGACGGAGACGCCGCGAAGTTACACAGTGGAAAAACACAAGTGCTCCTTGGATATGTTCATCGCAGATGAAAATACATCTTTATCAATAGTCCAGAATTTTATTCATTCGTTTATTTATTTCACCTGGCGAGATTAAGGCCTTCAGACTTCTTCAGTGAGTAAACGTCACAGTGTCTGGACACAATGGAAATCATACAGAGAAACAGTTGTACGTTGTAAGTTTAAACCTTTACCTAGGTATCGATAGATATAAACCTGTCTTTCTCACAGGAAGTAATAACACGTCTTACATACTGTGTGGAAAGAGAAACGAAATGTGAGTTGTTTGTTTGTGTGTATGATGTCTGGCTTAGATTTTATGTATACAGCATTTATGTGCATCATTTTTACTGTTGACTAAGCCCTATAGCTACGCGATAGCATTCATGTAGATCATTTTGCTGTTGACTAAGCGTTATGACGTTGTCTCGCTTTTCACACAATATGTAACACGTGTTATTACTTCTTCTGAAGAAGACAGATTTATATCTGTCGAAACGTTGGTAATGGTTTGCATGAGTCTATGACATGGAAGTGGTTGCTTGAATGATTTCCATTGTATCCTTAATTCTACAGTTGCAGACTCCTGCCGAGTCCAAGATTTTAAAATTATAATTCATAGAGCATTTGACCATATAGTAATAATAATAATAACGACAATATGTATAGTAATGAATATCCGTAAATGACGAAATGTCAATCTTATTAATGTTAAACGATTTGCTCATTATGTTCATGTCGGATGTAAATAATGACGACTAATAGAAACGTATGACAACAGTACAGAAACAATCAATGTGCTAAAGGATAATTTATACAATATGGGAATTGTAAGTCCGCCTTGATGCAAAACACTTTTTTCATTTGTGTACTTATTTGTTTACAAACAGCCGCTAACACAGTTGCAGATGACATGATGTGTATCGAGAGGAACGGCAACAGTAAAAGCATAGAAAATATGCCGCAAACGGAGACAACAATTCTTAAAAACAAGGTATAACGTACTATAAATAAGGTAGTATGAAAGTATCCACAGAAAAATATATTCGAAAGACAAACAGTACAAATGTACTAATTTGTCACAGTGTTTGTATAACTATTCTATTTTCTGCATGTTTTAGATAGAAAGAACCCAATGATGATGGTGATATTTGCCACTGAAACTAGTTTGGGGAATAAATAAGCAAACAAATAACAAAAACTGTTTTATATAATGACATGGACTTGACTTACAATTCCCGTATTGTTTTTCTATGCAAACAGAGACCAAATGGAAGAATTCGAAGACGAAGTTATTGATAATTTGTAATTGTGTGTTCTCTCAGCTTCTCTGACTGTGACTGATTAATGATTTATGTTAAAAAATGACGAAATTTCTCCAGCTGTATTAAGGTGTTGGTTTTATTGGCAACTAGTTTCGATTTGGTTACATCATCATCTTCAGGCCCGTACTTGTTGACAGCAACCGTATGTGTCTAACACTAGTAGTCAGTGGTGAGAGAGGCGTGTTCCATGCTGAAGGCAGATGGTAATTGATATTAAGTTAAAACTAGTTAACTAGTTTTCCATGCGGAAGGCAGGTAGTAACTGATATGAAGTTAAAACTAATTATGGCTCAAATGGCTCTGAGCACTATGAGACTTAACTTCTGAGGTCAGCAGTCGCCTAGAACTTAGAACTAATTAAACCTAACTAACCTAAGGACATCACTCACATCCATGCCCGAGGCAGGATTCGAACCTGCGACCGTAGCGGTCGCTCGGCTCCAGACTGTAGTTCCCAGAACCGCACGGCTACTGCGGCCGGCTAAAACTAGTGAACTAGTTTTAACTTCATATCTGTTACTTCCCGCCTCCAACATAGAACACGCCTATTTCACCACTGACTACTAGTGTTAGACACATACGGTTGCTGTCAACAAGTATGGGCCTCAAGATGATGATGTAACAACATCGACACTACTTGCCAATAAAACCAACACCTTAGTAAGCACTACGTCTTCAGGCCACAAGTGGCCCATCGGGACCATCCGACCGCCGTGTCATCCTCAGTTTAGGATGCGGATAAGAGGGGCGCGTCGTTACGATGGTTTTCTTTGACCGGAGGCGCTACTATTCGGTCGAGTAGCTCCTCGATTGGCATCACGAGGCTGAGTGCACCCCGAAAAATGGTAACAGCACATGGCGGCTGGATGGACACCCATCCAAATGCCGGCCACGCCCGACAGCGCTTAACTTCGGTGATCTCACGGGAACCGGTGTAGCCACTGCGGCAAGGCCGTTGCCAACACCTTAATACAGCTGGAGGAGTTTCGTCATTTTTTAGCATATATTACATTAGCTGACGTCCCAAGCCGCCCGTTTCAGTTATGGGTATACGAAGAAAAATGATTTGTTTCCAGGTGTCCAGCCTTGTGTTTTGTCCCTTTTATGCACTACTTTCCCAAGACTGACCCAGTCGCACACAACTAGCACCACATGAAGATACTGGTGCCACAAAAAAAAAGTCCGTTGAATACCCGAAAGCCTACAATTAATCTGGGATCACTTCGTATGATTTGGGATATCAGCTCAAGAAGCTTCGCACCAATCCACGCAAGAACCCCTACAGTGTCTCAAAAACTACGCCACGTCTCCCGACACGAAGGTCCCAGCGACTGGACAGAGACCTCCTACCCCGCTTCGCGCGTCCACGCACACCCACTAACACGTGTTCACAGCACCAGAGTGCCATGCGTCCAGTCCGCAAGTGCCCGAGTGGGTGGCGCGCGGCCCACATATCACAGGGTTTACGCTCTCGGCGCCGCGGGATGTCTCAGAGTTCGCGCATGCGTGTTCCCGGCTACGTGACCAGCATACGAGTTGTGTCCTGAAACGCAGGCGGACCGCGGGCGCGCGAGATCACAGCGAGTAGAGCAGGGCGCCGCACGGACTCCTATATATACGGAGCGGAGGCACCTGCCGCTCGGAAAGGTCAGCCAACCTCCGCTAATGGCGCCCAGGCACTCGGAGCTGGTCAGACAATGCATCACCTCTGGGTGGACACGACATTTCCACCTGAAGGACGCGACCGACCCTGATACACAAAGGCGGCGGAGCAAACACGGCTTACGGAGACGATTCACTCATAAGCTGTACTTCAGCGTTCTTAACGGGTGAGGTGACCATACACAGCCCCAAAACTCATATTGTATTTATAAATACCTTTGACAATTTTCAAAGGAGACAACAAGAGCCTCTCAGTTTTCAGAGGCCTGATGTGGGCATTACTGTAATGTAAGGAAGAGAACAATGAAACCGAGGTTTTAAATAAAACCTTAGAATGTAACTATTAATTGTTATTGTAGTTTACTTCCGGAGTGGCAAATGCCAAACAGCAAGAAGAAGAACAAAAGCATAAAACTTTGAACATAGCTGCTAATGTTCATTGACCGTGTCAGAATTATATTAGAAACAAATAAGCCCTCGGTCACAAATATTAATTCAAAATTGACCAGGTTTGTCCGCAGCTCGTGGTCGTGCAGTAGCGTTCTCGCTTTCCGCCCCCGGGTTCCCGGGTTCGATTCCCGGCGGGGTCAGGGATTTTCTCTGCCTCGTGATGACTGGGTGTTGTGTGATGTCCTTAGGTTAGTTAGGTTTAAGTAGTTCTATGTTCTAGGGGACTGATGACCATAGATGTTAAGTCCCATAGTGCTCAGAGCCATTTGAACCCTTTTTTTTTTTTTTTTTTTTTTTTTTACCAGGTTTCGACGCTACTGGGAGCGTCGTCTTCAGAATTAAAGTAACTGTGCTACAACGTATTAGGTGTGTAATACATTAATAAAATTAAAGTTTGTACTGACTTAAAAGATAGGCAGTACTTACAAGTTACATTTCGAAAAATCTAAGCCGGAAAGGTGACGTCATGAATAGTTGTCATTCAAGTACGAGCAGCCCTTAGCGGCTAGCCATCTTATTGACAACTATTCATGACGTCTCCTTTCCGGCTTAGATTTTTTGAAATGGTACTTGTAAGTAATGCATATCTTTCCAGTCAGTACAAACATTAATTTTATTAATATATTATATACCTAATATGTTTTAGCACAGTTACTTAAATTCTGAAGACGACGCTCATAGTAGCGTCGAAACCTG
The DNA here is from genome assembly GCF_023897955.1 of Schistocerca gregaria. Taxonomy (NCBI): domain Eukaryota; kingdom Metazoa; phylum Arthropoda; class Insecta; order Orthoptera; family Acrididae; genus Schistocerca; species Schistocerca gregaria. The sequence goes on from NC_064922.1 coordinate 913,986,107, forward strand.
GTCAATTTTAACTTAATATTTGTGAACGAGGGCTTATTTGTTTCTAATATACAACAAAAGCAACTTGATCACACAATATAAGATTGTTTGAAGCACAAGTGAAAATAGCATAGTAACACATGTTCTAAAAATCACGATTTTTGAATTTTAGCAAAAGAACCTTGTTGTTTCAAGCTTTCAAAATGTGGTGCTACAGAAGAATGCTGAATATTAGATGAGTAGATCACATAACAAATCAGGAGGTGTTGAATAGAATTGGGGAGAAGAGGAGTTTGTGGCACAACTTGACTAAAAGAAGGGGTCGGTTTGTAGGACATATTCCGAGGCATCAAGGGATCACCAATCTAGTATTGGAGGGCAATGTGGAGGGTAAAAATCGTAGAGGGAGACCAAGAGATGAATACACTAAACAGATTCAGAGGGATGTAGGTTGCAGTAGGTACTGGGAGATGAAGAAGCTTGCACAGGATAGAGTAGCATGGAGAAACCAGTCTCTGCACTGAAGACCACAACAACAACTACAACAACAAAAATGAAAGAACCTTTACTAAGTTCTGATAGGTACCACCATATACGTCTTGAACAATGTTACTGGATTGCACTATAGCCCTCTCGTGCATGAACATGTGAGAAACATATAAAAATGTCGGAACTCTTCTGATCATAGACAATGGCACCCTTTCAAAAACTGTCGAACGATGGTTTAGAAGGCTTACATACTACGAAGATGTAGTGTCTTTGCATTAGGAATGTCTGCTCCACACACCAGCAACCAATTGTTTTAGTCGGCCACATACATAATAATTCATAGGATTGAAGTCGAGAGTCGAGGATACGTTGAGGCTATGAAGTTCCCTCTCCTTTGACTATCCATCTACATCCAATGCACCTCGAACAATACGACTGAAATGTTGCTTTTATTTGTGTCATGTCTATTCCTTCTGACAGTCCGCATGTGGATACAATCCAAGTGATCTACCTCTTGGGGCAATCACGCTAAACGCTACGAGCAATGGTGATGGTGGACAGTGGAGTGCTATGGAATTAGTATGGGACAAGCTGAGAACTTGAGCTGGTCGTGAAGCGTCCTCGGATAGCCGAAGCGCTTAAGACGATCGCTCGCTTAAAGCGGGAAATCCGAGCTGGAGTCCCTGTCCGGCACAAATGTCCACTTGTCGCCTTTGAGTTATTTTAATCCCCTGATGTGGCTGACTTTGGTATTTCTCTTTCAACACGACCGAAATGTGACAGAGCCCCATCATGCACAAGCCAAATGCTCCCTCTTACTATCACAGTATATTTCACTGTGACTTGTCTGAGAAGTGTTCTCAACAACGCCCTTGAAGGGGGCACTTGTAAGACACGCCGAGAGAGCACTCTTTCTGACTAGGCACTCATCCAGAATTTCAGCCATCGAATTTTTTAACTGTCCTCAAACGTGAACAGGCGATGCCCTGTTTAAAAACAGGCCAAGAAGATTTTTGAACATACGCTATGTATACCTATTCTGAAAATTTTGCGAAATGTATTTCAATATTTAAAAGATGTAGAGTGTTAGGCGTTTATTTCTATGGATTAATTTTTACCGATTTGTTATCAACAGTCATCCCCAAAACTTTCTTTCCATTTTCAACCTTCCCCTCTTTGCTTAGTACTGGACTGCCATCTGAATAATACAAATGCTTCCATTCTAGTCAAAAGTTTTTGATTTTCCTATAAGAAGCATCTATCTTCGTGCATCCTACTACAGTCGTGTATTTCTCTACAAATTCCTACTTTGCCATTTTGCAGTTTCTATAAGTCTTATACGGTTTTTTAGACGTCTGTATTCCCCATTGCCTGCTTCATTTGCTAAATTTTGGTACTTTATCCCTCGGTCCATTTAATTCAAAGTCCCGTGGGTTGTGCAAGGGTTTCTGCTGGGCCATGGATTTTTACATGCTTGCTCCTGTGCTCCTTCCACTACATTGTTCCTCAAAACTACCCAGTTATCTACTGTTTTATTCCTTTCCCCTATTTCCGTCTATCGTCCCCTATTACTCACTTTGCAATCGTAAACAGCCCCTGGTTCATTCAATACAACCGCAACCTATATCTGTAATATCCTACGTTCTGCAGTTTTTATAGTTTGACTTTGAGTTCATAACCAATAAAATACAGCCGGAGTCCACATTTGCTCCTTGGAATTTGCGGTTTTTAATCTAGTTTCCAGAGATTTGTGTTAATATCATATAGTTTATACGAAACCTTCCAGTGCCTCCAACCTATCCCACCTATGCAACACTTTCATTATTTTAACCCCTTGTTTGCAGTGGTTAAATTGTGCTCTGTGCAAAATTCTAACAGCCGGATTCCCCTTTCAATCCTTTCGCTCAGTCCATATACTCCTACCAGTTTTCCTTGTCTTCGTTTTTCTTTTACCTATCTCCAGTTGCCAACCAGAATTAAATTTTTGTCTTCCTTAAAACAATTTCCTTTATCTTATAGTACAGTATAATATAATCAGAGCTGTTCAAGATGGCCGCAGAGGGAGATCACAGGCATTTTCTTCGTCCGCTAAAAGAACCTATTTAAGAGGAAATAGTGTCAAATTTAAATTTTCTTTTTTTCCGTACACTTGCTGTAGTGTCCGTTCTTGTCACACAACTGAATATTAGCGTAACAGCAGAGCTTGTTCTTCAAAAACTTCATGTTATCTGAAGTCTCCATAATCACTACATAACCCGAAATTTTGGGCGACAAATACAAAAAATTCTATTCAAGTTCTCTTGATAAAGCAAAATCCGTTAAAAAACACAACTACTAATTTCATCAGTGTGTATTGTCGTAATAAGAGTCTAATTAAACGTTTCTAAATCGTATAACACATTTTGTATTGTTTACTAGTTAGATAGACGCGATCAAGGTCTAAAGTTTCAATGTTATAAACGTTTAAAATCCAGACCAAACATCCTTGATACGTAAACTCTCTCAAGTCAAAGTAATTATTGATTCCTTCTTCTGTCATTGTATCCTTAAATCCGTACAAAAACAAAATGAACCACACATAAGACCTTTGTGTCGTTTTTTGTTTACATACAGCCAATCTCGCGTCCTTGACAAATTTAAAACATTCTTTAAACTTAATCATCCTTTCGAAACTTACCATGAGCAAGAAATGTGGGAGCTGTTATAGGGTAGTGAGTAGACGGATTTGTTGCCAATCTTGTAGTCAATATTTCCACGGGGAGGGGGGGGGTGCAATGGGGACAATGTTGGGAGCACAGGAGAGGCTCTCTCCTGGAACTGCAGGGTATACAGGAGGAACATTTTGATTGGGATTAGGAAAGGAAACTGTGTGCCCTTCAGGCACAGTTGGAGGAAGGAAGGATGGAACTGATAAAGATCAAGAGAGATAATGGGTAGGAGGGTGGTCTGGAACTGGCAACTGGTAGGAGGGTAGGAAGAAAGAGAACGCAATCTAACAGTTTTGTCATCAACACCAATAACAAATGTAGAACGAGGAGCAGAAAATGTGCAGCACACTTCAACCGAGGCCAAGAAGCCTAGGCGTATACAAAATGTTAGGAAGAAGAAAGTGCTGCTGCTAGGTAGTAACAATGGACGAGGTGTAAGCCCTCAGTTACAGGAAAATTTAGGGGTAGTCTAACAGGCCACCAGTATCTTCAAGCCAAATGTAGAGCTAAGTCATGTGATAGACGACTTAGAGTCTTCATTTATGGACTTTACGAAAGAGGACCTTGTAGTGATGTTGTGTTGGGCGGGAAACAGTTTGGACAGGGATGGGGCATATGACACTTTGTTGAGCACCTTGATGGAGCTGTGAGGGTTATGGATGGCTCTGAGGGCAGCCCACTTTGCTCATGCTCCTCTGGTGCCCGTCGGGGCTATCAACAAATGGGGTTTCACTAGGCATGGCCTACACCTAGACAGGACTGGGAAGATTGGTACAGCTGATGCATGAAAGTGTGTGTGTGTGTGGGGGGGGGGGGGGGGTTGGATCTCGGGCCACACATGGTCAAATACCTGTTGTTATGGGTAGGAAAAGTAAGTCTTTCCTTGGGATAAATCCAGACAACAGTTTCCCCTGCCTAAAGAATATCTCCAGCACTTTAAAAAAATACTGAAACAATCTCTCACAAGACAGATTTTAACACTCTAACTGTCACACATACCACATGTCACAAAGAAAAACAAACAATTGGAAAGAGTAACATGGGGCATTTCACACACTCCATCAAAACATGCAATCAATTAAAAATAAAATACAACTATTAGACGTTGAGCTCCAATCTTTGAACTGCACAGTAGTTTGTTTTACTGAGCACTGTCCAATATGTAGTGTTATCACTGTATGAAAGGTCAAATTCCTACTGCAGAACTGCTTCAAGGGGTGGAGGATCATGCATTTATATCAGAAAAGAAATACAGTTCAAATCCAGACATAACCTCAGTACAGAAAGCGAAGACAAACACTTTGAAATATCAGCTATTAAATCAACACTGCTTGTTATCTCCAAGAAATTAATCATTTTACGTGTGTATAGATCTCACAGTGGTAGTGGGGACACTTTTTTCAATAAGTTAACAGAAGTTCTAGCTAAAGTTTCAAGTACAAAGGTCAACATAATTCTGTGTGTGGACTTTAACAACATCGACACTAACATCATAAATCAATCCAGCAGCACCCTCATAAATAGCCTTAAAAGTTTTGGCATGTCCCTATTGGTCAATAGTGCCCAAGGATTACTACAATTACTGCACCAGTAATTGACCATGTAGCCACAAATATGAACAGGGAGAAATGTAAAGTTGCTGTAAAAGATCTCTAACTATAAGACTATCTCTATCAAATAACAATAGTAAAATCAGGCACTGAATCATTCCCTAAGCTACAAGCCTACAAACGACATCTATCAGAAATCAAAATAAAAGATTTTTCAATTAAATAGCAAAACAAAGCTAGGATGAAGTGTATAAGGAAACCAATGTGAGTAGGAAATTCTCTAAATTCTCCACATTATTTAAACTTTACTCTGAAAAGGCATTTCCAAAAGTATACATATTTGTATCAACATCTCACAATAACAGATGGATAATAGCAAGTACTAAGAAGTCCTCCCAAACACTTAAATACCTCAGTTCCAAGAAAAAAGTCGCAATGATATACAATTCTTAAATTTCTATCAGATACAAAAAGATCTATAGAAAGGTGCTGATCGCTGCAAAAAATTCATTTAAGAACAAAATCATATATAATACAGAGAATAAAAGCAAAGTAGTCTGGGATGTTATAAAAAAGGAAACGGGGAGAGGAAAAGAAACACAGAATAACATACTGCTAAGGGAGGGGGATAAGGTAATAACTGATCCACAACACTTAGCAAACTATTTAAATGAGCATTTTTCAAGCATTGCAGAGAAGTTACAACAAAAATTCTCCAAAACAAATATAACAAATGTAAATAATGTTGCACTAAATACAATGATGTTACCTCCAACCACAGAAAATGAAGTCAATAAACTGCTCAAAAAGTAAAAAATAAAAGGTCAGTAGGCTTAGATGAAGAACCAATGTATCTACTGAAACAATGCATGGAGATTTTACTAGGCTCCTTGACAAATACAATAAATGAATCCCTCACATTAGGGACATTTCCAGAACAGTTAAAACAGGCAAGAGTTGTACCTTTGCTTAAGAATGGTAATGCAGAAGACATAAATAATTATGGGCCCATTTCCCTGCTGTCACCATTCTCAAAAATAATAGAAACAATTATGGAAGACATATTAATGAATTACCTGAATAAATTCAACCTTTTAAGCCAATCACAGTTTAGTTTCCGAAGTGGCAAATATGGAATTAGTCAGAGTAGAATTCACAGGGGCTGTACTTGATGCTCTTGACAAAGATGAGTGTGTCACAGGAATATTTTTAGGTCTTGACACAGCTGACCACAAGATTCTATTAAATAAATCAGAAGCATTAGGAATAAGAGGGGCTGATAATGACTTTTTTCGATCATACCTAGCAGATAGAATACAAAGAGCAGAGATAACACATACTTCAAATACATCTAATCATTTAGTGAAACACTTATCAGTGCCAAAATACATTAATATAAGGGTTCCACAAGGTTGCATATTAAGACAAATACTATTCCAGACATACAGCGATTACTTTCCCAGTAGTGTTACTCATGATGAAAAAATTCTCTTCACTGATCACGGCAATATTATAGTGACTGAGAAAACAAGAGAACACCTTGCAGAGAAAGCAACCGAAGATCTCAAGGAAGTTTACAATTGTTCAATAAGCAAAAAGTGACAGTGAACATAAAGAAAACTAATGCCATGAATTTCAGTTTGAAGAGAGAAAATGACAATGTTAATTTAAATGTAGATGGCACCTCTATAGACTGTGTAACAAATGCAAAATTTCTAGGAATGAACATTGATTCTCACTTGAAGTGGTGTGAACACACAAAGGTATTTGCAGACAGAATTCATTATGTTATGCCCTTAGAATCCTATCATCAGTACATAACATGCAGTGTCTTTTAGTTACATACTATTCATATGTAGACTCAGTTCGTAGCTTTGACTTTCATTTTTGGGGAGCAAATGCACAAAATACGAACACAATTTTCAAACTCCAGAAAAGAGCCACAAGAATCTTAACCAGAAATGGTAGTTGAGCTCATTGTCAAGATCTGTTCAAAACACCGGGGATTTTAGCTGCTCCATGTAAATACATTTACCAGTCAGTTGTACACATCAAATATAACGTCGGTAATTACTGCACAAACAGTTCTGTCCATGACTGTGGAACAAGAGCTAGACTCAACTTACATTTGTCAAGAAAAAGTAAACATAAAACTCAAAACAGCATTTCCTACCAAGAATAAAACAGTACTATAAATTACCAAAAGAGATACAAGAAGCTGCAAAAATACGCTTATTTAAAAAGGCAGCTAAAAAGTACCTGTTATGCAATACATTTTATACACTGAAGGATTACTTAGATAAAACAGTAGGGTTTTGGTAAAAAAAATGTTATACAAATAAATAATACTGATTATAAAACATCCAACATTCCACATAACACCTTCACACAATTTTTTCGTTCTTTTTTTTCTTTTCTAGAAAAAATTACTCCTAAGATACGCATTGCACAATACTAAGCCTCTTCCTCTTTCTGAGCTTAACATCTCAATCATTATAGAGGGATGCAGACTCAGTTTTTCAGAATAGCAAATGGGAAGTTGTGGTACAGATGAAACAATGTTTGTATAGTGTGTTTAGTGACTGATAGTGAGATACGAGTGCACAGTGTGGCATTACATTATTTAATAAATTATTTGTAAAAAAGTATTGTATACGAGGAGTAAATGTACCCATCCCAAATGCGACGCTTTAACACATGCGGCTTTTCTGGTGGGTGTGGGTTTAGGCCAGTTCCCAAGAATTAATCAACAGTTCTTTTGAATGCTTAATTTATTGATCCTTTGGCCTTCTCCACCTCTATTGTTCTTTAGTCATCAGCAATAGCATTATCTGTATTAATGTGAGATGGAGAGTTGTTCATATACAACATGAAAGTGAGTGGTCCAGTACTGAACTTTTTTGGAGGACTTTTAGTGATTTGTCCCCATTCAGACTGTGATTCGTCATGAAAACTGCATGAGCAATTTAGGATGACATTTATCCTTGTATTAGTCAAATGACTGATTGTCATAAAGGTTTAAATCTGCAACACAGATAATGTGTGAGGAGGGGGAGCACTAGGCACAACCAAGGGCTGAACATTGTTCGTGACCAAAACATTTGTTTAATATTTGTGCTTAAAGAACGAATCCGACCAATTAAGAAAAAATTACCTGTAAGCTTACAACAATTAAATAAAAACCAAAACAACAACAAAATGTTAATAACAACAACAACAACAACAATCTAAAGAGAATTTCTTAAATATTTCCTTCCCCAAACAGGCTACAGTGTTTACTATGCATCCAAGCAAGACTAATGAACTGTCACACCGACCCACACTATACTGTTAGAAACATAGGAAACCCAAATTATTGTAAATAATTATGAAAATATCTATGTTCAAAGGCAACAAATAAGCTTGGCACTTAACTGTCACAGTCGTGGATGACAATGCTTTCAACAGTACTCATTGCAGAAGCAGGGAAATTTGTTGGAGTACCTTTAGAATCAATTGCTTATCCCTGAGTTTCAGTTCCTAAAATGAGGTAACATGTAGGATGTCAAAAAATTTTAGAACAAGATTATGTGACAGAACAACGATGCAAAACCTTTATACAGTACCTATGGTTCAACACAACAACTACAACAAGAAGAATTTGTGCGACAAACAATTTAACAACACAGCTTATCGTGTTTTCTGACAGCCAATTTGCTGACTTACAGTTTGATTAGGATCACATAATGTTCAACAAATCACTCGTAAAAGAAATGAAAACTTACTAAACAATGCCTTTACAATTGACGTTCAGTTCCCCCGAAAGAACGTACATTTAAAAAAATAAAAAAGTGTAATTAAAAAAAAGCAAGACAGGTACGACGTTGCGTCAAGCGACTTTTTCGACCCACGCGAGTACTGTTGATGAAAAGGCAGCGGAAATCGCGACCACAGAATCCAACCGACTGCACCCGGGTAGTTACTCAGCATAAATCAGATATAGACTCTTCCCGGATAATCGAGGCAATTCTGCACATGGCGCTAGTAACTGCTAGTATTACTTGGCAAGAAAAAGGATATTTGTGTTCAATAAATAATTAATGATCTTTAACCCCTCAATAGTAAAACAGGAAACAGCATGACTAGGAGCGCAATTACACACCCACGTACCAATAAAGAAGCAGGAACCAAGCCTTCCAGTATTAATAGAAATAAACAATCGGGCCTTATTATTGAAGACACACCAAAATCTCAACAAGGAGAACCGCAATTCATTTGAAAACAAACCTCGATGGCGCAACGTTAGCAAGAAGCCCCCACGTGGGACGGAAAATCACACGGTTGGCAAACGAACTTCGATTATATTAGCAAATTGTATCGTAAGTACAAAACGATTACCACAGTTTTAAGACATCATCCTTCAATCTTAACGAAGGTATCACAACTACGAACATCCGCAGAGTGAATAACTTCGGCCTTCTCGGTTTTTTCATAACCGCCAGAATATAAACTTATTCTCGGACACGCGGCCCCATACGGAATACTGAAGTCCAGTCGCCCGATAGAGAAATCGGATAGCTCAAATCACAATACGCTGTGCCTGAAGAGCCCATCCTGCCCTCTGCCTGCCGCCGTCCCACGAACTTCTCTCACTACCGCTTGTTTACTTTAAACGGCTCGCCTTCCACTAGAGACAAACAAGGCATACGGGAGACGTACCCCAATCTGTTAACAGCGAACGGCTCAAAACCTACCAGAAAATTAGCATTTACTGTCAGGTGTCGTAGTAAGATGGCAAACGTCGCAGTGTGTGAAATTTCGTCATTCAGATTTATTTAATGCAAGGCTAGTGAAATGGTAGACAGGCGGTCAGAGAAGAGACCCTTCTGGAATCCAGATGTTAACTGTCTCACAATTTCATAATGGCGGATGTATTCAAACAATTACATTCGCTTTTCTAAAATACTTGCGAGTGGAGTTAATTGTGAAAAGGGTTGATAGTTAGTTCTACCTGTAGTAATACATTTCTTAATCAGTGGTCTAATTAAAGTTCCTTCAAAAATACTACATGTGAGTGATACGTGACACCTATAACTATGTACAACAGCTGCGCTAGAAGAAGTAATTTTATCACTTCGGTTCCCAACCAGAATTTTCCGTGCTAGAAGCTAGAGAAACGTTAAATTGACAATGTATCTGGCACTGATTCTCCAATATGCTGCAGTCGTTTTTCCCTTTTGAAGTGACGATATGGAGTTCTTCAGTTGTGTCTTAGGCCACGAGTATTATTTACTGCACCCAGATTCAAATTACATTTATACAATGATTTAGTTACATTAAGTTTACAAACCAATGATCTCTGCTGTTAATTTTTCCATCATTCGTTTCTGTTCAAAGAAATGATTTTATTGAAGTTACTGATGTAGACTGTGGGTTAACTGCAGTTCATGTAGCTCCATTTGCTGCTCTTTTAATGATTACCACAGCGTTCTGTAAGTTTAGGTATTTCAATATTAAAATAATATTTTGATTTTTGTAAAATATTGTTTTACATGATTTTTTAATTTTGTAATTGTTCTGATACGAAATACATGAATTTTGTACTTCTTGACCGTTACGTCCGTTTATATATCTCTAATACGTTTTCTGGATGAACTTCAGTGTAACATTAATCACTGAGACCTCACTTCCGTATGAGAAATAGTTTTCATTGCACTATATCTGTATCGGATCCATAATATTTTACATTTCTAAGTGCCGTTCTTTAATCATCTAGTTGAGTTTCCTACCAAAGATTTTAATTCTGGATAATGTATAAGGCGAAAAGTATTCATCCAATTCAGCCATTCAATAAATGCAGTAATATTATTAATGATACTTCAAGCCCGAAATTCAAGTAACGCTGAACTAACTAAAGAAGAATAGATAAGAGTAAGGTTAGAACACATGTAGCTACCTGTTTATAAGGGAAGCTAGAATGTGGTAGCCATGGGCATCCAGGCATCGCCGACTTCGCGTGATGACGTTACCAATAAGACGCCATAATTCTGCGGGCTTTATGTTGATGATTTCTTTAGCAATGTTCCGTTTAAGATCGTCTATTGTGCGAGGATCGTCAGCAAACACTTCGCTGTTTAGTGTGTCCCATAAATAAAAATCACACTATGTTACGTCCAGGGGCCTTTGGGACCAGTGGCCACCACTGAGAAGTGTATCTTCAGGGAACACATTGGTGATGTGAGCCATACTCTGGTCGGATGAGTGAGCAGTTGTTCCAGCTTATTGGAATACTGTATACAGCTTCTCTGCGTTTCTTGACTGTGCATGGAAAAGTATTTTATGGGCGAGCACATAGACGGTGTATCAGTTTTGGTCAGTTCGTATGAAGAAAATGCTGGATTACAAAAGCAGCCTTTCGCATCACATACTTATCTTCTTGGTCATTCGCAACGTGCACTTTGTCATGGTGAATTGTGTTCTATTACTGGATAAAATATTCATTAAAGGCCAGAAAAACGTCTGAAAATGCCTTCCTGAAGCTGTTTTCTTTTTCACGAAAGCACTGTAAGATCCTCATTTAAGACAACAGATACGTACACACAACAGAAATTACGAACAAGAAACAGTCGTAACTAGTAGTATGCTAACGTTCTGGGGGCATCTGACAAGATGGTGCTGGCTTCAAAGCGACATGCAGAGTAAGTCTGTATCGACAACTCATTATACATGGATGGTTAAAGCTTTCTGGTCTAAGAATAGGACATACCGCTTGCTATGTTTCGTTATTAGACGAATAAAATTGTGTCGATGACTGAATAAGACAGAACGCTTGTTAATTCCTAAACATTTATACGTAACAACGTGTTAGGCTATGTCTAGTAGTGCACTGCATGTATGGTGCTTTAACTAAGTTCAGTGACATTCCATTTGCAAAAAATCAGTTTTTTTTCCACTTTGTTTACATTTTCAAATGCTATAGTTTCTGCATTATATTTTCTTTTAATACATTACCGATGAAAAGAACTATTTCAGCTTGTTGGCTGTTTGGTGGAAGATCATTTATATATAGTAAGAAGAAGAGTGGACTCAATATCAGTCGTTGTGGAACATCCAGAGTGATTATTCTCCATTCTAATTACCTCATCAATTCAAAGAGTCTCGATAGTGGGTGAGTAAAAGATCTCATAACTTGAGCACAACGCACAGAACCTTCACACAACAGTGAAAACTGTCAGAAAGTTCCTTTCTTTGGATGTTGTTCAACTCGAGTATCGCATTGGCTTGAATGTCCATTATGTCATCATAGCGCTGACCAACACGTGAATTTCTGTACTTGGTCGTTCTGTGGTAGGTTCGGACAGGTGACGCCAAGTGATGACTTTTTGAAGAAAAAGAACTGGCGGCGTTTTGCATTTGGAATAAGTAGCGGCAGGATCCTCACATCGTTATATCTACATCTACATTTATACTCCGCAAGCCACGCAACGGTGTGTGGCGGAGGACACTTTACGTGCCACTGTCATTACCTCCCTTTCCTGTTCCAGTCGCGTATGGTTCGCGAGAAGAACGAGTGCCGAAAAGCCTCCGTGCGGGCTCGAATCTCTCTAATTTTACATTCGTGACCTCCTCGGGAGGTATAAGTAGGAGGAAGCAATATATTCGATACCTCATCCAGAAACGCACCCTCACGAAACCTGGACAGCAAGCTACACCGCGATTCAGAGCGCCTCTCTTGCAGAGTCTGCCACTTGAGTTTGCTAAAAATCTCCGTAACGCTATCACGCGTACCAAATAAGCCTGTGACGAAACGCGCCGCTCTTCTTTGGCTCTTCTCTATCTCCTTTGTCAACCCGACCTGGTTCGGATCCCACACTGATGAGCAATACTCAAGTATAGGTCGTACGAGTGTTTTGTAAGCCACCTCATTTGATGATGGACTACATTTTCTAAGGACTCTCCCAATGAATCTCAATCTCGCACCCGCCTTACTAACAATTAATTTTATATGATCATTCCACTTCAAATCGTTTTGTAGGCATATTCCCAGATATTTTACAGAAGTAACTGCTACTAGTGTTTGTTCAGGAGTCAGGGTGTGCGGGACAAACTTAACACTTTCTTCTCCCTTCTTCAAAACGTTCTGGAGAATGTCTTGAACGCTTGATTTAGAGATGTTGTTCCGTTGCGACTTGTGATCCAAAGTCACACTGGAGGCGCACATCCACCATTTCACTGCCTGCTCACTTACTGACTGGTCGAATGCATGTCTGCTGCTTCCAGTTGTTAGTTCAAGTTATTACCTTAGCTACTGCACTGACGTCACTTATCCTTCAGAAATAAAATCAGTCTCGTATATGTTTGACGGACGATATAAGTAGTTTGAATTCACCAATATTCTGCTAATTGCAGTGTACTTATAAATTGTGTGTGAACCAAATAGTCATTGCACACTTCTGTCTGTCCTTAGAGTTGCGAAGGCAGTAGTAAAAAATGCTGTATTTTCTTGTAGAGGATACCTTATTGAAATATTGTGCAGTGTCTTCTGACGCATGGCTCCTTTCTTGGAGTGTATCTCACAGGAATTTACTGAAGAGTCTAAAAATGGTTCAAATGGCTCTGAGCACTATGGCACTTAACTTCTGAAGTCATCAGTCCCCTATAACTTAGAACTATGTAAACCTAACTAACCTAAGGACATCACACACATCCATGCCCGAGGCAGGATTTGAACCTGTGACCGTAGCGACTAAAGAGTCCGTATTGACCTTTTGCTGGCCACATATATTGTTCAAGCTGGGTGGAGATCGTCCATAAAATTTCTGTAGTTAACTGGATACGATTCCACGCAAATTAATAATATTAAAGTGGTTTATTTAAAGAGAGTTTAACGAGCAGATTTCCGTCACATACATCTTACATCTCTACAGAGTTTTTTAAGTGAGCCCTTCTGGTGCTGCTCATTCAAACTGACGCGCAGTCACTTCATATTATATAGCTTCTAATAGCTATCCCGAGATATTTGTGTAGATCGTTTTCTTTTACTTATGTGCATTATGTTCAGTCACTACCCCAGTATGTACGAGCGTGTGCAGCGCTCGTTGCTTTCACACAACAACACCTAACAACACGGCGTAATCACAAGATAAGCGAGTGCAGTGATAGTTGTTTCGATATTGAATATCAGGAGAAACTAAGTCGTACTAAAAGACGACTGGGTGCAATGCTCGTTGGTGTGACGAAATAATAAGTAAGTTATCCTCGTAGCTGGCCATCGTGCACAAGGACAACCCCGAGCCAGTGACTTGGACCAGTTGGGAATACAACCGGTTATATTAGTTTTTTAATGTGTCGCCTAACTAGGAAAAGTTGTAGGGCATGTTAAAGGATATTGAAACCTATGTCAAAACTGAGATCAGCGGTTATTTGTTGACTGTAATGACTGATATAAATCATAATGAGATTAACAGAGAGCAAACTTCTGCATAATTAAAATTAAGTTACAAAATGATATTAGCTCAGTGGGAGGTTTTAGAACTCTGGAAGACTGTTTGGAACTAGCACAACAAGATCTACTTACATGAGTCACTTGTGTAATCAAAGTCAGTGTTACAGCATGGAGTCCCTTACATAACCAAAGTAAGAAACACCAGTTGCGTGGCAAAGTAAGCATGTAACGAGCTGCACAGAATACGAATCGCACGATCGCAACTGCGCTACTTACATTCATTTAAACAGCTACCGCGTGCCGGTCAACACCAAACAGCGGCCGGAGAGGACGCTCTATCGGCCCGGAGCGGAATGCTCTCTCCATGACGGTCCAGAACAGATTTCAAATTGATAGCTCTGAACCCCGTATTTTCTAAAAAGAACTCTACATGGCGGGACTGCTGTTGCCAATGTGACGGGCAAGTGCACATAACTTCCCTCCTTTCGCAGACATTTGTGAACACGAAGTTGGCATTCGGCCGAAGCGATTCTTCACTATTGGTCAACGTCTTGCATCAAAAGGTCAGTACAGGGCACCGTATACTGTTGGCTGAATCAAATTGTTAGATCGAACGCAATAGTCTCTCCCATGCTGGCGAGATGGTAACGTGACATATGAAGCTTTGAAATCGCGCAGAAAAGGAAATAAAGGAGCGCTCTTTTATTCTCTGGGGGCTGTGGGGCGGCCGTGGCCTATATTGACTGTAGCGGGACGGGGGTCACCCTGGCTTTTCATAGCCGGGGACCGGGTAACTGCACGAGTTCCGCGAACTAATGTGAACAATTAGATAGTTATTTGTGCGGTCTGTACAATGAGCGTCTCGTGCAAGAAAAGGCCCCCGCAAAGTGGGAGAACGCTGGAGTGGTAACAATTAGTAAAGGTCAAGATAGGATCCAATGATCAAGACTACAAGATTACAGACTGCTACATGGGTTGAGCCCTCACCAGTACGGGGTTAAAAGAGGCAAGTGAGCTGAAGACGCATTTAATAAGGCGATTTCGCCAGCGAGAGATTCTCATTCTATGTATGCTCTAGCGATTATGATTGACATTTATGGCGCTTTATATAACCTGTGGTGGCCGTCTTTCTTTGGTCGCCTTAGGGATTTGGAGGGCACAGAAGCGCTCCATAATTGCCTAAGAGATTACTGTCACACGTGAACTGCTTCTTTAATATACCCAGGAAAGAAAATAACGAAAACAATAAGAAAAGGCTGTCCGCATGGATCAGTGTGTGGTCAAGAGTTTTTGGATGTAGAGCTGGAGCCCGTACGACAGATGTTACATGACGGCGGTAACAGAAGCAGAGTAGTGGCGTTTGCAGATTGTGTGTTCTTCGTTGTAAGTGGTGACTCCTGAAGAACTGAAGAAGACATATGTAATGCGGCCCTCCTCGAACAACGTATCTCCTACTGAAAGGAGACCTAATAAGAAACCCTAAAACAAAATAAAATCATTTGACGATTATGAGAAGCACAGTAACGAGAAATCTAAGTGTATTACTGGATGAAAGTCGTAACTCTGCACATCTTGAAGAGGAAGCAGGCAGGAAAGGTACAAGCGTGATGAATACAACTACAACTATTCCAAATAGGCAATTTCGGCTTCCCTTGAAGACAGAGTGGACCATTAATTTTGTATTAGCATCAGTGGTAGGATACGGCGCAAGCGTCTAGAGTCATAGACTGCATCTGCTGAAGCCAGCCTCAACAGCGAGAAGAGTTCAGAGGGACATGGTACTCAGATTAACGGGCGCCTATTGCACTACCCACAATGATGCTTTGTTAGTAATTCTACTAATATGCCCACTGGACTAGGAAATTAGGAAAAGGGGAGCCTTTTACTGGTTAACAAGTGGGAATATGAAGGGTGCTTGAAACTGCGGCCAAAAGTCAATAAAAGATCGCATATTACAACTGTGGCAAAATCAATGGGAGAGGAGAACATACGAATTTCTCCTTAATATCAGAGAGAGATGAAAAATGAGATTTCTTAAACCATCGAGTAGACTGATACAATGCCTGACTGGCCATAGCCCTCATGCTGCGTACCTATTCAAATACAGAAGACACATGAACGATAGCTGTGTCTGCGCCAGTGTGGGCACACCAGAACACGCTTTACGGGAATGTACACTCTATGAAGATATAGTGGGTAATGGACATAGGTATTAAGGATACTGGATCCCCAATCAGCACTAAGAAGCAATTCGACCTGGCGCAATTTGGACGATACAACGGCCGCAGTATCCAGGAATACCAAGGAAGACATAACGAGGCATTCAAGCATGAGTCATCATGCTGCCATTCAGGCTAGACAATATACTCTGCAGATGGAGAGAAGATGAAATACTGTCCCAAGAATCTACATTGCGCTGTACCAAAAGATCATGGAAGTGTGGGCTTTAAGAAGTAACAGTGGTGAGTGGAGTTACTTGCTACAGTGGAAACGATACTGATGTGCTGCCCGACGTCTAAGGAAACCAGCAGACTGTGGCTATTGGCTGGAGTAGTATGAGGGCGGAGCCAGTAACGGAAAAAATCATCTACAAGTTAAATGCACCAAAGAAATGAACAAACAGAGAAAAATTTATGCAGTGTTTGAAGTTGATTAGTAGCTGTGTAATTGGTTAAGGGATTTAATGTAGTTTTGTTATGGTAGAAGTAGTTGCAGCTTTTTATCTCTTTTTTAAATTAATTATTAGAAATAAATAATTAATACACATCTTATTACTATTCAAGAAAATATGATTTGTATGGTACATTTTAGCTTTTGAGATAAAAGCTGCAATTATGAAGAATAAATAAATGCCCATGCTCCACCAAACTAGGCCCGTTCGACCGAATGAGATTCACAGACGTGAATAAAAAACTACATGTAGCTAAGTCTTGCACAATTTTAAGACGCGTCTAAGTTGCATGTAAATAAACGCTGTAGATTCTAGTATGCCAAGACGTGTCTTGGTTTTTCCGGACGGGCTGGATTTAAGCTGAGAATAAAAACTAGAATCTAATTTTCACACTATCATACTCCTAAGTTATTGGTGAGACAGTGGTGGGGCATTCGAGCTCTTAAGCTTTCTCCTTCAGTCTGCACCATGGTGATATTCCTGCTGATCAGACATGAAAAACGCTACCAGATTTGGAGGGCTGTTTGTAGCTATGAAGTGCTGTGTAGATTGGAAACTGAAAACGCGGTCTTTTTAACTGCGGAATTTATACCAGTACGTGATAAAACACTTGGAGGAGCCTTAATTTCCCGAAAATCGATGGAGGAGATACTTTCTTGTTGTGTAGGCGATCCTGGATTCCAGACCGGTGTGGCCAAGAATTTTGGAGGTGACCAGACAACTTTATGTATAACAGTGTGCGACTTTATGGATCACGAGGTTCGAAAATCTTACGACTGCATTCTATTCGAGTTTAAAATCCAGTACATTAATAGTCTTAGGCTAGATTGGGAAAAAATGTTTAGACTGCCGAAAGTTATAGGGGCTATTCACTGCACCCAGACAGAAATAAGAAACTCATAATTGCATGGTGATGAACTCATAAATGGCAAAAGATGATACTTCCGTTATTTTATAGGAGTCTACCGTAGATACCGATGTGAAATTTACTAGCGTAAGTGCAGAATGGACTGGAGGCGTGCTTGAAGGCAGAAATGGAGGTTAGAAATACAACTTCACGGTACAGCGGGGATGTTTCCTTATTTGATGATTCAAAGTGTGGAATATAGTTAGTCGTTCCACTGAAGCCAACAAAACTTGCTGATCGGCGACGATTCCATATCTTCAAGGCAAGGAAGAGAATGAGCGATAGAGGAACGAGAATTTGGTTAATTGAAGCAATGATTTTCGATAATCGGTAACGATGTAAGCCTTTCTTTAGAGAGAGTCCCCAAACTTTCAGTAACGTGTGCAACACTGCAGAACATCTCTAGCGACCCGCAAAGGTCACTTTAAGTATCATTTTGCCGACAGGAAAAGAAGAAGATGAAGACGAATACGCTTGTGAGAGTTCTGATGAAGACGACCCTATCGACAACCAGTTGGAAAGCAGTGGAGGCAAATTTCGTGCTGAACAGAAGCAAATACTCAGATTTAGTCAGGTGCTTTTTCTTGCTTTAATTTTGCGCTATTCAGACGTAATAAGCAACATACAAGCATTGTAATTATAAGTGAAAGTCACGGAATTACAAGATGACAAGTAAATATACAAAATTGTAATTTTATTTATTTCTGTTAGACAACATAGAAAGGAATGGAAAGGATATGGTAACACGAAACGTTTAACAATACAATATACAAGTATGTGCTTCATACTGATTATCCGTTTGAGTGGATTCGTCCTCTGCAATTTTTCTACATTTTTCTTTTCGTTTTCTACTTCAGTGTTCAATTTGTTTCAACAATACATGCCTCTGAAGTTACGGTGTGGATAACTGTTTCGTCTCTTCAATTTTATATGCTATAAGGGTTTTCACTCCATGTCTAGTGTATGTTGAGGTTGTTGGTTTTGTTGACTTTGGAGCAACATCTGGGCACGTACCTCCATAGTAGTCTTGAGCAGAGTTTGTTGCTGGAACCTTTATAACAAAAGGATTATCTTCCTGGAAGATGAACACCAATAAATCCTTTTCTCAATCTTTACGTTTAATCAATTTATTTCCTTTCCCCTTCCGATCGGCATTTTTACTTAACTCTTCGTGTTAGTGAACAGTTTTTAAGGTCTGCAACATTGTACCGTTTGCCAGTTTCATGCAGGAGTACTCCACGCATTCTTCTTAGACATTACATTCGGTATTCTAGACTTTTGTAACACAATCGTGTGCTCAGATGTCAACTTGACGAACATTGCTTTGTTAACTGTGGCCTTGTTGGCATCTTCACTTTCACTGAAAGAGATGTTGATCTCGGGTTCGATTCCCGGCTGGCCCTGAGATGACTGGGTGTTGATGTGTCGTCTTCAGTATCATCACTGATCTGTATTGCGGTCGGAGGAAGGCAACGGCAAACCACCTCCACCAGGACCGCGCCTAGTACGGAGGTGTGGGTCTCCCCTATCGTTCCCCTACGCTCTGTCGATAAGCACGGGACTTCATTTCCACTCCAAGTACTTTCACAGTACAAAAGCTTTCCAGACACTGCTCCGAGTGTCTAGAACAGCAGCTGAGTAGCGACAGGTTATTCCGCTTTTAATATACACCAGGGTTCGAGGGGAAGTGACTTTGATTGTGTCGTAGAAAGTTTCATTAAACTGTGACAAACTGCAGAATAACGATAGAACCGCGTAACGCAGTCAAGATGCTGTCTCATCGTCATGGGTAATGATTTCTTGCATGACTCGGCGCTGGTGTGAATTTCCGATATTCCTTCAAAAGTACAGCACGTCAGATGGCCGACTGGTTGAGTGCGTGTAACAGAGTCCGAATTCATTGTGTCATGTTTGAATGTACAGGTGTGCGAGTGCAACTGTGATTTCATTATTAATACACGTGCGTGGAAGTGCATGAATAACTACACTCCTGGAAATTGAAATAAGAACACCGTGAATTCATTGTCCCAGGAAGGGGAAACTTTATTGACACATTCCTGGGGTCAGATACATCACATGATCACACTGACAGAACCACAGGCACATAGACACAGGAATCAGAGCATGCACAATGTCGGCACTAGTACAGTGTATATCCACCTTTCGCAGCAATGCAGGCTGCTATTCTTCCATGGAGACGATCGTAGAGATGATGGATGTAGTCCTGTGGAACGGCTTGCCATGCCATTTCCACCTGGCGCCTCAGTTGGACCAGCGTTCGTGCTGGACGTGCAGACCGCGAAAGACGACGCTTCATCCAGTCCCAAACATGCTCAATGGGGAACAGATCCGGAGATCTTGCTGGCCAGGGTAGTTGACTTACACCTTCTAGAGCACGTTGGGTGGCACGGGATACATGCGGACGTGCATTGTCCTGTTGGAACAGCAAGTTCCCTTGCCGGTCTAGGAATGGTAGAACGATGGGTTCGATGACGGTTTGGATGTACCGTGCACTGTTCAGTGTCCCCTCGACGATCACCATAGGTGTACGGCCAGTGTAGGAGATCGCTCCCCACACCATGATGCCGGGTGTTGGCCCTGTGTGCCTCGGTCGTATGCAGTCCTGATTGTGGCGCTCACCTGCACGGCGCCAAACACACATACGACCGTCATTGGCACCAAGGCAGAAGCGACTCTCATCGCTGAAGACGACACGTCTCCATTCGTCCCTCCATTCACGCCTGTCGCGACACCACTGGAGGCGGGGTGCACGATGTTGGGGCGTGAGCGGAAGACGGCCTAACGGTGTGCGGGACCGTAGCCCAGCTTCATGGAGACGGTTGCGAATGGTCCTCGCCGATACCCCAGGAGCAACAGTGTCCCTAATTTGCTGGGAAGTGGCGGTGTGGTCCCTTACGGCACTGCTTAGGATCCTACGGTCTTGGCGTGCATCCGTGCGTCGCTGCGGTCCGGTCCCAGGTCGACGGGCACGTGCACCTTCCGCCGACCACTGGCGACAACATCGATGTACTGTGGAGACCTCACGCCCCATGTGTTGAGCAATTCGGCGGTACGTCCACCCGGCCTCCCGCATGCCAACTATACGCCCTCGTTCAAAGTCCGTCAACTGCACATACGGTTCACGTCCACGCTGTCGCGGCATGCTACCAGTGTTAAAGACTGTGATGGTGCTCCGTATGCCATGGCAAACTGGCTGATACTGACGGCGGCGGTGCACAAATGCTGCGCAGCTAGCGCCATTCGACGGTCAACAACGCGGTTCCTGGTGTGTCCGCTGTGCCGTGCGTGTGATCATTGCTTGTACAGCCCTCTCGCAGTGTCCGGAGAAAGTATGGTGTGTCTGACACACCGGTGTCAATGTGTTCTTTTTTCCATTTCCAGGAGTGTATTTAAGATTGCTCAGAGTGAAACCGTCACCCCAATTCTATGTGCTTCCAGTATAGACGTATTGTTCCAGAAGTGGCTAACTTGTATCAGATTTATCTTAGTAGTGCCGCCTGACTCGTAGTGAAAAATAATATAAACTTGAATGGTGGATGTGTCATAACATGGCGCAGAAGGGAAGACGTAAGCCTGACCCTCCGACATTTGTGTGCTCTTGGGTTCAATAATAGGCGGCCAGTACTACTCTAATAGCAGTCCCTTGCAGAAATAACTGTAAGTGGGGCCGTTTAGGTTTTTATGTTGGTAACACCACGTAGCCCTCTCTATGAAAATCACTGACTGTGCTGTGTGCAGTCTGTGGCTGGTTTGCATTGTTGGAATATTTGCTATGGAAGTGTTGGGCAGTTGGATGTGAACAGCGCGTTGCGTTGGGCAGTTGGAGGTGAGCCTCCAGCAGTGGTGGATGTGGGGAGAGATATAGCAGAATTTTGAGAGGGGACAATCTGGACGTGTGTCCATCCGAAAAAGGGAAATTTGTAAAGATGGATGTCATGAATTGACACTATTAGGGTAAATACGTCGTTTGTTCTCCATCAAAATCTTTGATTTGCTGACTATGCCAATCAGTAGTTAGTGCCTTCAGTAGTTTGAATCTTTTATTCAGCTGGCAGTATTGGTGCACGCTGTATTGCAGTAGTTCGAGTAACGAAGATTTTTGTGGGGTAAGTGATTAATGAAAGGTACAGGTTATTGTTAGTCAGGGCAATTTTTTATAGGGATTATGGGAAGTCAGACTGCGTTGCGTTGAAAATATTGTGTGTCAGTTTAGTGAATGTCTGAGTACGTTCAGTTTTGCTCAGCTGTTTGAAAATCAAATAACGTAAGAGGTTTTCCAGCACTGTCACTCATAAAAATTTTCTAATGGGATGTTTCATAACATATGCTTTGTTAGAGAAGAATGTACTTCCCAATCACATAACAGTTATTATGGTAGACCCGCTTTCATATTTACGACAAACCTATTCATTTCCAAAATTACTTCATTTATTTCTTTCTTCGCACAAGAGATTACAGCGAGTACATCGAGAGTGGAAAGGGAGGACTGTTTTAGAGGACAACGTATCTTCGTGACGTATAAAGTTCGTGGTCTCTGGTACTCGCGACACTTAACAAAAGTTAGGTGTTCGTCAGCCCGCTGCACGTCTTAATTAATGTCATTTGTTTGCACCCCTGCTCTCAAGTGACTATCCGCTGGCACCGATGCATAACAACAGCAGTCAAAAAATACTTTCAATCATGTTACAGAATTTGGTTTAGTCACCATGATAGTCAGGTGGAAAAAATATCGGAGTAACGAACATCTCCACCGAGCCTGCTAACTTCCATCCTCACTAGATAATTGCGAAATCTCCGCATAAAAATGAAATAACATAGCATAGAAACATGCGACAGTAACACCACATTGTCACAGTTACTTCACAATTTCGATCTGTTAACGGAAGGAGTACCTGCAAGTAGAAAAATTAGTTACTGATATTTGGTTTGCGGTCCTGAGCTGAGCAACTGTTTTGAGGGACATAATTCTTTGCAGAAACATATGATTAATTAGCAATGTGTCTGTATAACTGGATGCCTGAAGACAGGAAAAAAATATCTCTTCCTTCAATTATGCCAAGGTGAGCCGTCTTAAGTGCCATAGTTGATGTCGAATGGACCTCACGTTGGCGTTTTCTTACAGGATCATCGGAAATTCTCAATAGACGAGTAATTCCTGGTATGAAAAAGTTCCTAAAAGAACAGGAAATTGAGTTTGGCGGGTTTTAGCAGAGATACTGACAAACTAAGTGCAGTTAAAAATGCTTATGGAGGTATGATTTTCGGCGTGTGTCCGCTTTTTAGCATTGAAAAAGAGGGCGGTACTCCTGAGCAACGACACTTGGTGAAAAATAATTCGATTGGTGGATCTGAAGCCACAAACTGACAAATATAAAGTAATGACAGGCCCAGGGCAAATTTTGCGGTACATCAAACGAGAGGATTTTTACGTTCCTACTATGGAAATCTCAGTGCCACACCTGAATTATTACGAATCTAGTTGTATATTCGTAAAGAATCAAGTTAGTTTCCTGAAGGGTGCATCAAAGCAAGAAAGATTACGCTACAACGTCATCCTGAGGATGAAGCGTTAGAGACAAAGCACAAACTTTGTTTGGGGAAGGAATCTGGCCTTGTCTTTTTCAAGGGGACCGTCAAAGAATTTGCTTTAAGCGCTTTGGGGCAAACAGAATCAACCTAATCTGAATTGTTGTAAAGATAATGGAATTATTGTTCTTCAAATTCGAGTCCAGGGCTTTAACCTGTGCATTACCTCGTTGGGTAAACAATGAAGAGAGTGCCTTCATAGATTTTACAGAAGTTAGGACTCACATCAGCATGAGAAGAACGTGGAATCTTTTGCATATGAAGAACGAAGACAGCAATCGGTGTTAAAAATAAATGCTGATTTGTCAAGAAAATTTTCAATGTAGCCCGGAGATAAACCTAGATATCCGCGAAAGGGGTACCATAGTTATAAATGTAGCGTGAAAACAATGCGCCGGCCGCTGTGGACAAGCGGTTCTTGGCGCTTCAGTCCGGAACCGTGCTGCTGCTACGGTCGCAGGTTCGAATCCTGCCTCGGGCATGGATGTGTGTGATGTCCTTAGGTTAGTTAGGTTTAAGTAGTTCTAAGTCTAGGGGACTGATGACCTCAGATGTTAAATCCCATAGTGCGTAGAGCCATTTGAACCATTTTTGAAATCAATGCAGTTGGCACTGCGTATAAGATTAGTTGCCGTGTACCAATCTTGGTTTCGGCTTCTGCTACAAACAAGTGTGTGTACTGTATTTTTAAACGTTTTCTCATTGATGTCCTACGTCGCAGATTTGCACAACGCTTAACTCACAGTGCCGTTGTGTCAACCTAATGAGGTTTGAAGAAAATAAAGGACAGAAGGAATGGAAAGGAGATTAAGG
Organism: Schistocerca gregaria; assembly: GCF_023897955.1. Taxonomy (NCBI): domain Eukaryota; kingdom Metazoa; phylum Arthropoda; class Insecta; order Orthoptera; family Acrididae; genus Schistocerca; species Schistocerca gregaria. The sequence continues at coordinate 914,010,255 of NC_064922.1, forward strand.
TTCTGTCGATAGGCAATATAGCAGACAGACCACTATTTCAGTCTGGACGAGGGCGGAAAGGAAATTAGGAGCCTCCTTCAGTTGGTACTACCTTATCAATCGTCTTTATCGATTTAGGAAAACCACGGAAAAGACTAAGTTACACAGCCGACTTCAGATTCGAAACTGAATACTGTCGTACACGAGTTTAATGTTTCAACCACTGCGATATTTCACTCGGTAAAAACCTCTATGCATTTTCAAGTGGCATTATTAGTGGTGTATTCGTAAATACAGTAGGCAACTTGCTACGAACCTCTGTGGATAGGCAAATAAATTCAGTTAGCTGAACTAGCGTGGCAGATCAGAGAGCGGTAGCATATCTCCACGAAACACTATGAGTGGTGACTAGTATAACTGTGGCACTTGCTGGAAACCTTAATTTAAATTCTGATTTCATCAGGCGGGCCCTCTTATGTGTTTATGGCTGGAGGCCGTTGACAATTTAATGATAAGATGGGGAAAACGCTTGAACCATAGAGTTTAATCTGATTATAACGTACAATTATTGATCAATGAATAACACATAACAGTTGTATTTCCTTAGACACTGGCTTTATAATACAGTCCTAAGAGCAAATTGTTTAGAAAACCACACGAGGGTCGCCACCGGCATATTGACTGGCAATTCTGAATTACGTTAAATTACTGTGAGAAGTAGCAATTTAATTCAGTCGTGGTTTCTTCAAAATATTCAAAAATAGGAAAAACGTAAACTGAGTACACTACATTCTGGAAATAAGAAGAAGGAAGTAATCATCTCAGCATGATCGCGGTGCTTAATTACATTCCCCCCGACATTAACATGAAAGGAAAAGGAGGATATATGCAAAAAAAAAAAAAAAAAATGCACGAAGCGCTTGTTACAGTAAGAGATTGTTGTTGTTGTGGTCTTTAGTCCTGAGACTAGTTTGATGCAGCTCTCCATACTACTCTATCGTGTGCAAGCTGCTTCATCTCCCAGTACGTACTGTAGCCTACATCCTTCTGAATCTGCTTAGTGTATTCATCTCTTGGTCTCCCTCTACGATTTTTACCCTGCACGCTGCCCTCCAGTACTAAATTGATGATCCCTTGATGCCTCAGAATGTGTCCTGCCAACCGATCCCATCTTCTAGTCAAGTTGTGCCACAAACTCCTCTTCTCCCCAATTCTTTTCAGTACCTCCTCATTAGTTATGAGATCTACCCATCTAATCTTCAGCATTCTTCTGTGGCACCACATTTCGAAAGCTTCTATTCTCTTCTTGTCCAAACTATTTGTCGTCCATGTTTCACTTCCATACATGGCTACACTCCATACAAATACTTTCAGAAACGACTTCCTGACACTTAAATCTATACTCGATTTTAACAAATTTCTCTTCTTCAGAAACGCTTTCCTTGCCATTGCCAATCTACATTTTATATCCTCTCTACTTCGACCATCATCAGTTATTTTGCTCCCCAAATAGCAAACCTCCTTTACGTGTCTCATTTCCTAATCTAATTCCCTCAGCATCACCCGGCTTAATTCGACTACATTCTATCATCCTCGTTTTGCTTATGTTGATTATCATCTTATATCCTCGTTTCAAGACACTATCCATTCCGTCCAGCTGCTCTTCCAGGTCCTTTGCCGTCTCTGACAGAATTACAATGTCATCGGCGAACCTCAAAGTTTTTATTTCTTCTCCATGGATTTTAACACCTACTCTGAATTTTTCTTTTGTTTCCTGTACTGCTTGCTCAATGTAGAGATTGAATGACATCGGGGAGAGGCTACAACCCTGTCTCACTCACTTCCTAACCACTGCTTCCCTTTCATGTCCCTCGACTCTTATAACTGCCATCTGGTTTCTGTACAAATTGTAAATAGCCTTTCGCTCCCTGTATTTAACCCCTGCCACCTTCAGAATTTGATTAGAGATTAGCGGAAGCTAATGCATAGGAATGAAGCCCTCTCTCCTCAAACAGCAGAACATTCTTGTTGTCGGTCGCTCGTATTGCAGTGCCGGCTTGCCGTACGTGCCATGAATCTCCGTGGTTTCGCCGTACGCTGCGGTTTTGCGCGCGCTTCTGCTGGTTGGCGCAGGAGAGGTCAGGTTCTTGTGGCTGCAGCAGTGGGATGCACTCATCTTCTCAGGTACGATCGCGAGAAAATTTATCCAAGTCCCGAGAAATCCTAAACCAAACCCTGGTGACTTGGCATAAGGCCGAAGTCCAGATCTTCTAACAAGGGAACCTCACCATCGGACCCCTCTCAGATTTAGTTATAAGTTGGCACAGTGGACAGGCCTTGAAAAACTGAACACAGATCAATCGAGAGAACAGGAAGAAGTTGTGTGGAACCATGAAAAAAACAAGCAAAATATACAAACTGATTAGTCCATGTGAAAGATAAGCAACATCAAAGACAATGTGAGCTCAGGAGCGCCGTGGTCCCGTAGTTAGCGTGGGCAGCTGCGTAATGAGAGGTCCTTGGTTCAAGTTTTCCCTGGAGTGAAAAGTTTACTTTTTTATTTTCGCAACGTTATGATCTGTCCGTTCGTTCATTGACGTCTCTGTACAGTGTAATAAGTTTAGTGTCTGTGTTTTGCGACGGTACCGCATAACCGTGCGATTAGTAGACGAAAGGACGTGCCTCTCCAATGGGAACCGAAAACATTTGATCGCAAAGTCATAGGGCAACCGATTCCTCCACAGGAAAACACGTCTGATATATTTTATACGACACTGGTGAGGGTAAGTGCGTCGCATGACAGGAATATGTTGTCGACCCACCTAACCTTTCCACTTGGCGAATGGGTTAAAAGATTCTTCTACCTTGCCCAATTTAGGTTTTCTTGTTGATGTGATAATCACTCCAAAAAAGTGATGAAAACATAAGAGTTTGCACATAAACTGCAACAAATAAATGCAACAGTTTCACAGTCGCACAGTTTTCTCTGTGCTCTGTCAAAACATATGTTTTTAACGTTTTCAAAATTTTCCGTGTGTAGACCGTCAAATCCTGCATAAGTCCAAGCAAATCTGAACATGTCCTGGAATTTTGGAGAGCGAAGTAGATTATGTGTGAGTGCCTGAACTTTGATAATTGACACACGATCACGTAACACATACTACTCTGTGTACCTGTGCATCTTCGCAAAATAATTGTCTGGAAAGAAAAATCTAAACTTTCCAGTCGAGCGAAGACTTGAACCAAGGACCTCTCGTTCCGTAGCTGCTCACGCTGACCAGAGGAGCACGACGCTCCTGAGCTCACACTGTCCTTGATGTCGCCTATCTTGCGCATGGACTACTCAGTTTGTATATTTTGCTAATTTTTTTCATAGTTCGACACAACTTCTGCCTGTTTTCTCGAGTGGTCGGCGTTCAGTTTTTCAAGGCCTATCCACTGTGCCACCTTATAACTAAATCTGAGAGGGGTGCGATGGGGAGGTTCCCTTGAGAGAGGCGCCCACGCCGAAGTCTCCATGAGTCTCGCTACGGCAATACCTCTCTCTCCCTGCAAGCCTCGGTGTGCCCGTTCGTCGCACTTTAGTTGGCCAGTCACCGAAAAGACCTAACGGTTTCTCCAATGAGGTGACAGAATCGAACCCACTGGCTCCGATCAATAGTTCAGATGCCAGAAACGTGCTTTCGCACCCGGGAAAGGCCTGAGACCACTTCCTCACAGCAAGGTAGGTGTTATGGGATTTCTATGCATTTAAGGTTTTTCGGGCTGTCCTTCCAAAGAAAACTGCAGCGGAAATTTTCTTAGGAGCAGCTGTGGCTATATCTCAGAATCTGCAATGCTGTACAGCAACAGAACGAAACGGTAGTTTCAGCAAGTGGTCTCCCAGACTCTTGTAGCAGATTAGGAATCTAAGAGGTTTCCGCCTCCCCATTCCTAAGTCTTCCGTTTTATTTTGTCTGAACGGGACGATCAATGCAGCTGTCCAGCGGAAAGATTTTGACCTGCCGAAACCCCAGCTTAGGCTGGCATGTCCGACTCGTATTTACGTCTGCCGGTGGGATGAACTCGTTTCTGAGTTGCCTGGCCCGTAGGAAAGGCTGATTCTTCCCCGACGTGTGACGTTCCATGAGCTGAAAGCGACGAGATACGGAAGAGCTTGTAAACTCTGGTAATGACAGGGTTCACCAGTATCAGAATGAAGTTGAAATATAAATGCATTGCTGCCCCTTACCTCTCATGTAGTTAAGCACGAGAAGTTTGACCAAGGAGAGCAAATATCGTCTGAATCGAAGCGAGAGTGAAGGTGATATGCAAGACATTCGCGTAAATGTTGATAGCCCAACCGCACCTCCCCTCTTTAAAACCTATTTTATGGGCGATGAGGTTTCTGTTGAACTAACTTCTGTAAGGGTGTCCCAAAATAAGTACAACCAGTTACCTTTCATGACACTCCAATCCTTATTTTTCTTGGCCGATTTAGAATCGCCTAGAAATTTATGATCGAATGCGATACATTTTTAACGACTGTTTAGAGCATTGTGGGGGTCGTTTAGACTTATCAGAAGCACTCGCAATGTTCCAGACATTGACTGAAAGTGTGTGCCATATGATGATGAGTCGCTAGGCGATCCTAAACCGTTCATGATGAGCTTCTAGGTGATTATAATCTTTTGTGAGGCTAACTTATGTTACTTACAAAAATTGCACTTCACTGTGAACTTAGCAAACAGTATCAGATATGAAACACACAATAGTGTGTTGTGATTGGCAGGAGAGCCAACCGTGTTTTTCTAAAGGAGGCCGAAATGCACGCGTTCTAGCTCACGCTGGCTGGCGTGAGATCTGGAACATGACAAGGGAATTAGAATTGAGAAAAACGAACGTAGCTGGTGGAATACTTAACTTTAATCCATTCATGGAGAACGTCGCTCTTTATGGTACATGATTCACAATATCAATAGTACGGATACTGGCGCCTTGCTAGGTCGTAGCAAATAACATAGCTGAAGGCTATTATCGTCTCGGCAAATGAGAGCGTAATTTGTCAGTGAACCATCGCTAGCAAAGTCGGCTGTACAACTGGGGCGAGTGCTAGGAAGTCTCTCTAGACCTGCCGTGTGGCGGCGCTCGGCGTGCAATCACTGATAATGACGACACGTGGGTCCGACGTATACTACCGGACCGCGGCCGATTTAAAGTCTACCACCTAGTAAGTATGGTGTCTGGCGGTGACACCACATAGTGCAACTTTATTTCTGAAAAATCTGGTCTACTCTAGACTATAGCTAATTTAAATGCTGGTATCCTTTACAGTGTTACTTATTAATTTTGTAGGCAATTAAGATCTTTTTATCTCTTACTAAGATTATAAAGAAAACAATGACATGCCAATGCAGTAATAATTTTCTCAGGGTCACTTTTCTGAGAGTTAGCTATAACTTTGAGACAAACAGATTACTGGTAGACTAACCTTTCTTGAAGTGCTTCAGTGCATGTCATGACCACATCTCGCGACCTGCATTTATGCAGCGTCGGCTATTGAGCGACGTCCATGCGCATTAGACAGGAAGGCAACCACTGCAAGCAGTGGTCAATTGTGTTTTCTGAGGCCAATACAGACTGAGATCAGGCACGTGCCCCAGTGATCCTGACTGATAGTTATTGCTCACAGTCAGAAGTCCTGAGCAGCCTGCCTGCAGACGACTAAGTGCTTTAGAAGAGCGAGAGAGTAACTCCTGGCTGGCTCTCTGCAAAATTTTCTCTGACCACATAGTGGCACAAGGCCAGCTCGGTTTCTTTATCTTAGCTGACGAATTATCTGTCAGCAACTTCTATTGCTATTAAGTAATGTTCTTCTTTCTCGTCCTGAAAAGCACACAGTTGCCAATATTTTGTTTTCTAAAACATTCCACTGTTCAGAAATGTTTAATTTGTCAATGCATGCAGACTGCCATGTCCTATTACTTTACAAATATTGTTGAGGTCCCTTTCATACAGGCATATCACAACTCTAATGTATTAATAAAGAAAAATATGGAATCAGACAAACTGCATAGACATAGTGATGTAATTTCCTGATTACAAGTTTGGTGATAATATGTCTGTCATTTATTAGCGTCGTTCAGTGCCTTTCTTGGCACTAATGGAGAGGGGTGTGGTTTGTGCCACCAGCACGTTTCAGTTTTTCACTTCTATTCGTATCATATTCATCCATATAACACGAGCACAAGAACACGATTCACAAGAACTCATCACAATTACCCAATGATACAAATGCACCGATTCCAGTTCTAGAAGGTTGTAGAAAGGAAACAGAAAATTATTTTTATTAGGATCTTGACTGAGATTGCTATATAAGACTTCCTAGTTGTCCCTAAGGTGGTGGTGATGGTTAGTGTTTAACGTCCCGTCGACAACGAGGTCATTAGAGACGGAGCGCAAGCTCGGGTTAGGGAAGGATTGAGAAGGAAATCGGCCGTGCCCTTTCAAAGGAACCATCCCGGCATTTGCCTGAAACGATTTAGGAAAATCACGGAAAACCTAAATCAGGATGGCTGGAGACGGGATTGAACCGTCGTCCTCCCGAATGCGAGTCCAGTGTGCTAACCACTGCGCCACCTCGCTCGGTGTCCCTAAGGTTTTCTGCATGAGCACAGGACTGATTTTACATTTGAGGAATAACTCCTGAAATGGCGGGAAATAAATAATCTTGGGTATATTGTTCCAGTACACTGAGCGGTGAAAAGTGATGGGAGGGCATGAAATGCTAACTCTGAGTCATTACGCTACAAGCCCTCGAAACCGCATAAACTGCACAAGTGTTGGAATTGTAGTGTATGGATCTTGATCCATGCCCATGGTCATGAATTTAGTGGAATGTTGCTCAAGCCATCTGTGTGCAAAGAGTGTTAACGTGTCGCATTGTCTCGTTGAAAAATGATGGCATCGCGTACACTAAACGCAAATTCGTTACTGCTACAGCAGGCTGCTGCAGTTAAACTGAGAGGTATTGCGCCTCCAGTGGGAGGAACTAGTGGACACGTGCAGTCGCGGGCAGAGCTGGCAGGAAAGCAGAGAAGAGCACTTTCGGAACACTGACGCGTTAGCACCAACCCGACCGGCGCGTCCCACGTAACTGCCCTCATGTCTTCTTGGTGGCAGAGAGTGCTTCAGAGGGCGTTCCTCCGTCACCGGTACTTACCTAGCGACCCTAGTCAGTGGTGGACGATGTTCTCGAGGACTGAGAGTGGGTGTTATGCAAAACATCCGGTACTATGCCGGCCAAGCTAAGCCACAGTCTTAGCAAAGAAGCAGAACCAGATGTCATACGAAAGACAATTAAATTGGAAAATTCGAAAAACAATTCAAACAATGTTTTTCCTCTCAATAAAAGTGCTGTCCACACACAAATCACTTTTATTGTCGAGAAGAAGATAAACAATTGCACAGTTCATACTGGGAAGGGGGGTTATAAGAGTGAAATCTAACATTGACACAAGTGGATGAGCACGGTAAATGGAAAGAATATGACCAGTAATTGCAAGCATGGATAGTAAATTACAGCAAGAACACAAGAAAATAAGTTCGAACACCAGTAACATCGCCAAAGTGCATATTAAAGGCAACTAGCTGGCTGTGAAACATTACGGCTGAATAACTTGCTCCTGAAGGGAGTGGAACAATATTGCGTCCGTACGGAATCACTGACTGCAATGCGTGTTCTTCTTACCAAACTCGTTATGTAAATACAGACGGCAGCAGCAGCAGAAGCAGCTGAAGATTCTGTGCTCAGGTCTCCCTCTTCTCAGCGCTCAAGCAGAGACGTCGTCCTACACACATCAAAATAGGTTTTGCGTCGTCCGAGAGTTCCAGAACCTGTACAGAAAATTGGAATAGAGATCAACATAAACATCATTTCCGGCCTTTTTATTGCTCATCAAAACCACACATTGCATGTTGTACCACCATACAGCGAGGCCTTCAGAGGTGGTGGTCCAGATTTCTGTACACACAGGTACCCCTAACGCCTAGTAGCACGTCCTCTTGCACTGATGCATGCCTGTATTCGTCGTGGCGTACTATCCACAAGTTCATCAAGGCACTGTTAGTGCAGATTGTCCCACTCCTCAACGGCAATTTGGCCTAGATCCCTCAGAGTCTGTGGTGGGTTACGTCGTCCATAAATAGCCCTTTTCAATCTATCTCAGGTATGTTCGATAGTGTTCATGTCTGGAGAACATGCTGGCCACTCTAGTCGAGCGATGTCGTTATCCTGAACGAAGTCACTCACAAGACGTGCGCGATGGTGTCACCCATAAAGGCGACGGCCTCGCCAATATGTTGCCAATATGGTTGCACTATTGGTCGGAGGATGACATTCACGTATCGCACAGCCGTTAAGGCGCCTTCCATGACCACCAGCGGCGTCCGTCGGTCCCACATAATGCCACCCCAAAACAGCAGGGAACCTTCACCTTGCTGCACTCGCTGTTCGTTGTGTCTAAGACGTTCAGCCTGACCGGGTTGCCTCCAAACAAGTCTCCGACCATCGTCTGGTTGAAGGCATATGCGATTGGTGAACAGAACGTGATGCTAATCCTGAGCAGTCCATTTGGCATGTTGTTCGGCCCATCTGCACCGCGCTGCGTGGTGTCGTGGTTGCAAAGATGGACCTCACCATGGAAGTCGCGAGTGAAGATGCGCAACATGCAGCCTATTGTGCACAGTTTGAGTCGTAAACACGATGTCCTGTGGCTGCACGAAAAGCATTATTCAACATGGTGACGTTGCTGTCATGGTTACTTTGAGCGATAAGCCGAAAGTAGAGGTCGTCCACTGAAGTAGTAGCCCTTGGGCAGCCTGAACGAAGCATGTCATCGACAGTTCCTGTCTCTCTGTATCTCCTCTATGTCCGAGTAACATCGCTTTGGCTCACTCCGAGACTCCAGGACACTTACTGAGAGCCCTTCCTGGCACAAAGTAACAGTGCAGACGCGATCGAACCGCAGTATTGACCGTTTAGCCATGGGTGAACTATAGATAGCACGAGCAGTGAATCTTCCTCCTAGTGGAATGACCGGAACTGATCGGCTGTAGGACCTCCTCCGTCTAATAGACGCTGCTCACGCATGGTTGTTTACATCTTTGGGCGGGTTTAGTGGCATATCTGAACAGTCAAAGGGACTGTGTCTGTGATACAGTATTCACAGTCAACGCCTATCTTCAGGAATTCTGGGAACTGGGGTGACGTAAAACTTTTTTGGATGTGTGTATATGACAGCGGGGCTCAGTTGTCCTTACTCTTCTGTCGTCTAGCAGTATGTCATTACTCCGCTGTATTCTTCTTAGCAGGAGTTTAGTCCACGAAGACCTAGCAGACAGTGTCTTCAGTATTAATAGTCTAAATACTTTTTGTGTCAGAGCAGAGATCTCGCTGGCCAATGGTTGCAGACATTGCGAGCTTAAGTAAAAAGGTTAAACCATTTCCATCTATTTCAGTGTTTCGCTGCATCTCACCAATTGTACCCTGCGGTGGAGAGGAAGGCAGAAAATCTCACCCATTCTGTGATACAATTTCGAAACATACCTATGAGCCACTCCGCATATTGACACATACGAGAAAATCACTATGGAAGATAACAGTATGCACCAATCAGAACACTGGATTCTGAAATTTAAGCTGAACGTCCTTCTGTGACGTGGCACCATCTGGAAAGCGACACCTGACTGGAGATTCCTAATTTTTGTAAAGGATTCTATGAAAAACGTGGCGGTTTTTTTCGGCAGAAAAAGCCGTCTTGTCCACCATCCTTAGAGAGGGTGGACCGGGGAACACAAATGCTTTTCTGCATACCAGGAAATGAAACTTTCCCCTGCCTCTTACAAGTCTATGGCCCAGGATTTTAAGAAAGACACCTCTCTGTTCCCATCTAGCTCGTATGCTTTCAAGTTTGCTGTTCTCCACTGAGATGAAAAAAGAAAAGCAGGCAATAAAAGGGGCAGCTATTAGTGGTACTGAATCTTGATTGTAATTTGTATGTACTGTCAGAGATCGACTATTTGTTCATAAGATTGAGTAGAAAAATATTGTGAAATATGTTCCGTGCTTGTTGCAAACAAAACTGACCACATAACACATACAGCACACTACTAGGTGCGCATCTGGTCGACACAACTGCCTGCAGCCAGGATTAACTGGGTCATACCGAGCGAGGTGGCGCAGTGGTTAGCACACTGTACTCGCATTCGGGAGGACGACGGTTCAATCCCGCGTCCGGCCATCCTGATTTAGGTTTTCCGTGATTTCCCTAAATCGCTCCAGGCAATGCCGAGATGGTTCCTTCGAAAGGGCACGGCCGACTTCCTTCCTCGTCCTTCCGTAATCCGCTGAGACCGATGACCTCGCAGTTTGGTCTCTTCCCCCAACCAACCAACCAACCAACCAACCTACTGGGTCATACTAAAGGCCAACACTTTCTCATGATCCGCTGACAATGATCCTTGACGCTGCTGAGCTCATAAATCTGAATTCTTGCGATATCTATGATACACTATGACTGAAGTGTCTTAGACCGATTATCGACGTTCAGAGTCAGTGAACCCGTCATGTACTGCCACGTTCAATTTACAACCCTCTGTAACAAACTGATCAGATATCTTGTCTACCCTCATGTAACCGCAAGACTCGGCCGCCAAGCCATACAAGGCATGTCTTCAGATGCAACAATTTTTTCGTGGATTTTGCCCACTCAATTTGATTATTGATCAGCCTATGTTGCTGTTTCAAACCGGCTTATGGCAGGCTTCGATTAGTGTTTGTAACATTGAGACATTTGTCAGAAGTATGTAGACAATAACGGACTAATAGAGGACAGGAACGCAGGGAGGCATGAAATAGTTTAGTAACTGTAAATTAGATGACGTCTAGTCTCTCTGGACGATTAGTAAGGTGACAGTGACAAATATTGAGACATTCGAAACGTTGCTGTTGCAAGTGTTAAAAATATGTTAGACACAAATAATTAACAATGAAGATGTTCTAAGGCGAGTCAGTAAGGATGTGGAAATGGGGAACACAATCAAAACCAGAAAAGTGCAGAATTTGGTGTTGTCATGAGAGGAGAATGATGCCATATTCTATGGCTGATAATACACAGAAGTGAAAAAGTCATGGGAGAGGGATATGCACACAGATGGGGGTAGCATCGTGTACACAAGGTATAAAAGAGCAGTACATTTTACGGAGCTGTCATTTGCACGCAGGTGATTCATGTGGTAAGGTTTTCGACGTTATTAAGGCTGCAGGACTGGACTTAATAAACTTTGAACATGGAATGGTACTTAGAGGACTGGGATATCCTGTTTCGGAAAACATTAGGGAATTCAATATTCTGAGATACACAGTGTCAAGGGTGTGCCGAGAATACCAAATTTCAGGCCTTAGTCACATGATGGACAAGGTAGTGACGGACGGCTTTCACTTAACGACCGAAAGCAGCGGCGTTTGCACGGAGTTGTCAGTGCTAACAAACATGCAACATTCCGTGAAGTAGCCGCAGAAATCATTGTGACACGTACAACTAACGTATCCGTTAGAACAGTGCTATGAAATTTAGTGTTAATAGGCTATGGCGGCAGACAACTGACCAGAGTGCGTTTCTTATCAGCACATCATTGCCGGCAGCGTTTCTCCTGGGCTCTGGCCATATCGGTGTTACCCTTGAGGACCGCTAAACCGTAGCGTGGTCAGAAGACTCCCGATTTCAGTTGGTGCGAGTTCAAAAAAATGTTCAAATGTGTGTGAAATCTTATGGTACTTAACTGCTAAGGTCATCCTACTTAATCTAAACTATCCTAAGGACAAACGCACACACCCATGCCCGAGGGAGGAGTCGACCTCCGCCGGAACCAGCCGTGGTACGAGTTGATGGCAGTAGTGCACACTACGCGAAACCAGGTTGTCAACAAAGCACGTGCAAGCTGGTGGCGGCGGCTCCATAATCGTGAGGGATGCGTTTACACGGAATGGACTGGATGCTCTAGCCCAGCTGAACAGATGATTGACTGGAAACAGTTACGCTCAGCTAGATGGAACCATCTGTAACCATTCATGGACTTCATGTTCATAGACAACGCCATTATGTCAGCGGGCTACTAGTGTTTGTCATCGGCCTGAATAAGATTCTGGACAATTCAAGCGAAAGATTTGGCCACCTAGATCGTCCGACATGAAGCTCATAGAATATTTATGGGATACAGTCGAAGGATCAGCCCGGGTACAAAATTTCGCACCGGCAACACTTGCGCTGTCGCGGACAGCTATTAAGGCAGACTTGCTTGGTCCATACCATGTCGAGTTGCTGCACTATGCCGGAGACACCATATTAGGAGGTGTCTCATAACTTTTGTCACCTCAGTCTAGAAGGGATACTTGTAGGGTAAAGGTCAGTAGAAAAAACATCACGACTTCAGACTATGAAAGTATTTCGAATGCACTTGTCTATAGCTTGTCAGATCCGCAGAGTCAAATACGAGACTAGTCATAACGATAGCTAATCTCCGAAGAGGGACGGCACCTTCAGAAGTTCCGCTGGACGGACGCGCCACGGGAACGGTGTGCCTCACGTGTGGAGGGAGTGGGGCGGGCGCCGTGTGGCCGCCGCCAACAGCTGAGACCCGCCACGGCCACCTCGCCTCGCCCCGCCTCGCCGAGTCGAGTCGAGCGTCGCCAGTGTCAAGGCCGCCTTACGTAAGGGGCGTGGCGTGGCCCAGGGACTCTCTCTGGACAGCCCTGGCGGCAGCTCTCGCGGCCGCGGGCCGCGCCAGCCGTGTCAACCAGTCGCCGGCGCTCCGCCGTGCTTGCGGCACGCACATTCTTCGAAAAAGAACAGTCCGCCCGAAATCGTGAGAGCCGACGTTTACGCGGACCCCGCTGTGTTAGCTTTCGGAAGAAATATGGTAGCCTCTCATGCAAATACCGCCATTTAAACTTGAGTGCCATCTCATTCCGTCATAACCTCTCGTGATAATTTACTCAGGCGTAGGCAAAGAAAAAGCGCGAATGTCATCTTCCCTTCTTGCACAACGCTTATTCTGGAATCTGAAGGCCTAAATACTTACTGCCATGGTTTGAATTAGCGTAGTTTGCAGAAGATGGATTCCGGGATAGCTTCATCCATGTTTAATGACGAGCACCCATCGGAAGATCGTGGCAAGCGATCTAGCTCCTGCATTGACACACGGCTTACCACTTCAGATGAAACAAACACAGTCTAGGAGGAGCACTTTCTCTATTTACTTCTTTTGGTCATCTGACTGGTTTGATGCTGTCCGCCACAAGTTCACCTCCCCTCCCTTCACCACACACTAGCATTCACCCAGCTTCCTCAATTGTTTGTTGGTTATATTCCAATCCAGGTTTTCTCCTAAAGGTTTTGGCTCAAAGGGCTCTGGCCACTATCCGAGAACTTAGAACTACTTAAACCCAACTAACCTAACGACATCACAAACATCCATGTCCGAGGCATGATTCGCACCTGCGACTGTAGCGGTCGCGTGGTTCCAGACTGTAGCGCCTAGAATCGCTCGGCCACCCCGGCCGGGCAGCTTCCTCTAGTAACATGGAAGTTATTGCCTGGCGTCTTAACACATGTCCTGTCATCCTCTCCCTTTTTCTTATCAATGTCGTCCACATATATCTACTCTCGCCTGTTCTTCGGTGACCCTGCGCATTTCTTATGTCATCAGTCCACCTGATTTTCAGCATCAATATACAGCACTGCGTCTCAGACCCTTCATTCTCTTCTTCACAGCTTCTTTCCCACAGTCTGTGACTAAGTTCCATACAATGCTGTGATGCAGACGAACACACTCAGAAAATTCTTCCTCAAATTAAGGCGAATTTTTGATAATAGTTGACTTCCAGAATCAGATTATCACTCTGCAGCGGAGTGTGCGCTGATATGAAACTTCCTGGCAGATTAAAACTGTGTGGCGGACCGAGACTCGAACTCGGGACCTTTGCCTTTCACAGGCAGGTGCTCTACCAACTGAGCTACCCAAGCACGACTCACGCCCCCTCCCCACAGCAGGTTCGCAAGAGAACTTCTGTAGAGTTTGGAAGTTAGGAGACGAGGTATGGCAGAAGTACAGCTGTGAGGAGGGGCGTGAGTCGTGCTTGGGTAGCTCAGTTGGTAGAGCACTTGCCCGCAAAAGGCAAAGGTCCCGAGTTTGAGTCTCGGTCCGGCACACAGTTTTAATCTGTCAGGAAGCTTCAATAGTTGACTTCTTTTCGCCATGCATGTCCTCTTTGCTTGGGCTAGTATACTTTTTACGTCTTCCTTGCTTTGTCCGTCTTGTGTTATATCGATTCCAAGGTATGAGAATTTACTAAGTTCGAGGCCTCGGATGTTGTGCGTAATTTTATCGCTGATCTGACGTTTGCTACTCCTCATTAGTTTTCTCCTTTGATTCACACCCATCCATATTCTATATTCAGTAGACTGTTCAATTTGTTCTGCCTCACTTCCACTGAGGATACCAATGTCATTAGCGATTCCCTCATTGCGTCTTCAATGCATAAATTGAACAGTAGGGGCAAAAGACTATATCCGTGTCCCGCACCTTGTTAATCAGAGCTCTTCGTTCTTCGTCTTTCACTCTTATTGTTACCTCTTCGCCGTTGCACATATTGCATATTATCGGTCTTTACCTATAGCTTACCCCTATTTTTCTCAGAATTTCGAACATCTTGCCATAAGGAACATTGTCGAACGCTTTTCCTAGGTCGACAAATACTATGAATGTGTCTCGATTTTTCTTTGGTCTTGCTTCCATAACCAATCGCAACGTCAGAATTGCCTCTGGTGCTTTTACCTTTCCTAAAGCCAAACTGATCGTCATTTAGTATATTCTTTTCCATTCTTGTGGATATCATTCGATTCAGTGACTTGGATTTATGAGCTGTCAAGCTGATAGTGCGATAATTATCCTACTTGTTGGCTCTTTAAATCTTCGGAATTGTGTGGATGATGTTTTTCTGAAAGTCAGACGCTATATCGCCATACTCATAGATTATACATACAAACTTGAATAGTCGTTTTTTGCCACTTTCTACAATGATTTTAGAAATTTTGATGGAATGTTATATATCGCTTCTGCCTTATTCGATATTAAGTTTTCCAAAGCTCTTTTGATTTCTCATTCTAATATTGGATCCACTATCTCTTCTATATTGGCTTCTGTTTCCTGTTCTGTCACGCCATCAGAAAGTCTTCCGTCTTATATAGGCCTTCAATATACTCTTTCCCCCTATCAGCTCTCTCTTCTGCGTTTCACAGAGGAATTACCATTCCACTCTTAATGTTACCACCCTTCTCATTTCGCCGAACCTACTTTTGTCTTTTCTATATGCTGGCCGGCCGCGGTGGTCTAGCGGTTCTAGGCGCTCAGTCCGGAATCGAGCGACTGCTACGGTCGCAGGTTCGAATCCTGCCTCGGGCATGAATGTGTGTGATGTCCTTAGGTTAGTTAGGTTCAAGTAGTTCTAAGTTCTAGGAGACTTATGACCACAGATGTTGAGTCCCATAGTGCTCAGAGCCATTTGAACCATTTTTTCTATATGCAGAGCCGGTCCTTCCGACAATGATTTCTGTTTCGATTTCATCATATTTTTCATACAGCTATTTCGCCTTAGCTTCCCTGCATTTCCCACGTATTTAATTCCTAAGAGACTTTTATTTCAGTACTCCTGAACTTCCTTGCACCCTTTTGTACTTCCTTCTTGCATTGCCCAGTTGAAGTATTTCTTGTGTCGTCCATGGTTTCTTCGCCGTTACCTTCTTTGCACCAACGTTCTTACTTCCAACTTCTGTGATTGCCCTTTTTATAGATATCCATTCCCCTTCAACTGAGCTACCTAATGAGCTATCCCTTACTGCAATATTTATAGCCTCATAGAACTTCAAAAGTACCTCTTCACTCCTTAGTACTTTGGTTTTACATTTCTTTGCTCATTTATTCTTCCTGATTAGTCTCTTATACTTCAATCTACTCTTCATCACTACTGCTCCTGGGCATGCCTTACAATCCAGTATCTGATTTAGAATTCTTCGCCTAACCATGATGTAATCTGATTGAAATATTCCCTTATCTCCCAGCCTTTTCTGACTATACCTCCTCCTCTTGTGATTCTTGAACAGAATATTCAATATTACTATCTGAAATTCATTGCAGAACTCAGTTTGTCTTTCTCCTTCTAATTCCTATTCCCAAAACCATAGTCTCCGGTAATCCTTTCTTCTACTGCTTCCCTACAACCGCATTCCAATCCCCCATGACTAATACTTTCATCTCCATTTATGTACTGAATTCTGGTTCAATATCCTCATATACTTTCTCTGTATCTTCATGTTCGGCATGCGACGGCCGCATGTGTACCTGAAAAGTTGTTGTCGGTGTTGTTTTGCTGTCGATTCTGATGAGAAAAGCCCTATCACTCAACTGTTCACAATAGCCTGTTCTTTGACCTACCTTCCTGTTAATATGAAATCGTACTCTCGATGCACCATTTTTTGCTGCTGTTGATATTATCCTGTGCTGATCTGACCAGAAATCTTTTTTTTTCTTTTCAACTTCACTGACCTCCACTGTATCTAGAGTGGGCATTAAAATTTATATTTTCAGATTTTCTAGCTTCCCTACCACGTACGAACTTCTGACAGTCTGCGCTCAGGCCCGTAGAACGTTATCCTTTTCTTTATTTAATCTTTTTCTCATAGTCACCTCCCCATTGGGATTCCTCTCCTGGAAATCCGAATGGGGGACTATTCCGGAATCTTTGCCAATGGATAGATCATCATGACACTTTTCAGATACAGACCCCATGTCCTGTGGATGCACGTTATCTTTCTTTAATGCAGTGGTCTCTACTGGCTCTTGCATACTCATGCCACCGATCATTGCGTGTCTCGCCCCACAAGTATCTCAGTGTGCTATCCCCTTGCACGCACTCACCTCGATGTTGAGCTCACGGGTTATGCGTCGGTGGGAGGATGAGTGCCTGGAAGTGACTGACAATAAGCTCCGTATAGTCAAGCCCACAACGAGTGTGTGGTGTACTTCCTTTCAGCCCCATCGACGGGACGAGGTTCTCCTCACTCGGCTTCGAATAGGTCACAGCCCTATGACGCATGGCTACCTGCTCCGGCGAGAGGACCCTCCAATGTGTGGTGCTTGCGGCGTCCAGGTCTCTGTGCGCCACGTTTTATTGGATTGCGTTTTATTTTCTGACCAGCGGGCCGCAGCTGACTTGCCAGCGGACCTGCCATCTCTTTTAGGCAACACTCGGACGAATGTGGCTAAAGTTTTAAAGTTCTGTGACATGTCAAATGTTTTTACAAAGATTTTAGGGAGAGGATTTTAATTTGCTCACTGTGTGACAAGCTAGCCCATATTTTATGTAAGTGGGCAGCCAATAACTATTTCCTGTGACATTCTTGTTGCTATGTTTCCCCTTTCCTTAGGTTTTACTTTCATATGTAATATTTTCCTTCTTTTCCTGCTTTCTTTGAGTGTGTGCTTTAGTTTTCTTAGGTCTGTCCACGTTCGTTCCTTTTAATGTGTGTCAGGGCGCTGATGACCTCGATGTTGAGCGCCCATAAGCCCCAACACACCACCACCACCACCATTGCTGATTCTTCCTCCTTTAGGGGCAGTTTCCTACCCAAAGCATAAATGAGTGCCCTGAACCTCTGTCCGCTCCTCCGCTCTCTTTGACAAAGCTGTCGGCTGCAAGGGAGGTGAATTCTTATGCCCAAAGTCTTTGGCCGCCATTGCTGATGATTTTTATTCAAAATCTAAACCTTGGGAATGTTCGCCCCCGGGACCACTGACGTTTTGGTTAATCATCAAAGATGTTTCCCCTATCAGAGTGACTGTTAGATATAGTTAATGAGAATGAGGTGAGCTAAATGAGCGACACAGAATGGACAAGTGGGAGTGCATGAGTACGGGCGACTCACAGCACTGGAGTAGCGGTTCTGAGCGAGCTATAGATAGGGAAACTTGTGGGCGTGAATGAGAATTGCATGTTCAAAAGAAAGCGAGTATGTTTGAATGCCAAAATTTTTGGGTAAATTTTTAAAGATGCTGAGGTAGGTAGAATGAAGCAGCTGCTAACCCACTTTTCTGTCAGAGTTCTTTAAGAAATAGCATATTCGCCTGTTTGTGCTCCGGTAGGACCATTTTTCCATTCGTATAGTGTAGAATGTTTTATCTAGGTGGACAATCCTCTGAGGCACTTACCAGACTGATTCGACCTCACTGATCTGTGCAGCATACCATGTCACCACCATAAGGATGCAGATTGCTCCCCTTTTGCAGCACATCACATGCTTGTTTGTGATAGTTTACGAATTTTTATGCTTTGGGTGTGTGATTGTCTGCGTATCTCAGAAAATGTGAGTCGATCCTTAGAAAAAATTTCGTTTTTAGGGTCTTGTGGAAATGCACCCCTGTATTTACCAACAGAGCACTGCTAAATAAAACAACAGGAAAGCTGAAGTAAAGTGTGGAAGAGAACTGTAAATGAAATATCAATACAGATACAGTATTTGAAATTTATTCAAAGTGTTTTTGGAAGAGTCTGAAGATACAGAACTAATTAGATATATGTAATTTGCTTCTCTGTAAACCGTGTCTACCAATACTTTTATTGATTTGCTGGATATAGTGTGATAACTGATCTGTCTGACGCAAAGTGGAGTGAACGCACAAAATTAATTGCAGAAAACCAACAAGCTAGACTGAGGTCCATTGAATGACTCCCAATGAAATGTTAGATAACTGACACAGCTTACAAATCCTTGAGTATTTTGATACATAGTTGGCCCTGAAGGGTAGCTTGTGAGACTGCTGCGTACTCTCACCTCTGATTCGGTGTCATGCCACTTAATGATCTTAATTACGATCTGACTTCATACGTCATGATGAAATGATGGGCAGTAGTTAACGGTCTTGCTTGTGTGCTTTAGTGAAGGAATAGTGGTAAGCTTTAGCTGCGTTCAAAGGAATAGGGTACCAATTTAAACGACTGCAGTACAAGAGTATGGCGACTGAGGGCTGAGCATTTTTCCTGCAGAACGTGGGTGGAAACATTTCCAGACTGCTGAGTTCCACAGTCTCATTGTGCAGACATGTTGGTTGGCGCTGGTCGGTCAGCAGCCGTGTCCAGGTGGACTGACTAGTGCCGAGAAGTTGGCAGCACATTGTAGACCGGCAATAAAGTAGGGATGGGCTCTTGTTAGGCAGGAAGCCGACGAGACAACTGTGAGCATTCTACGAATTTCTGTTGGACACGTCATTGGCACCCAGACGTCCAGACTCAGTTACAAAACATACGTGTGAAACCCCTAGGCTTTTAGCGAGTTTATGGCCGTTCTTTGGAAACTTCGAAATGGATGCAACAGGGAGATAACGATCTTTTTATGGAGGGCTGTGGTTCCATCCTGGTCTTGTTGTTAGCAAAAGACATGGGATAAATGTGTGGGAAAGAGGCCATGAAGCTGAATTTTTTTTTCCTTTCTCCCAATTAACTTTAAAGTCTCTGATTGGTCAAATCAGTGTATGCAGAGAAAGGAGCAACCTCCCATTTTCAAATGGGGCACTGCAGTTTGTGATTGGCTTGTGCTTAAGTGGGAGATGTCTAAGAGATAAATCTGCTTTGCTATCAAGATAGCGAGGGAAGCACAGAGTAAGAGAAGAGGACACTCTGGTACTGGTGCTTCGCTAGTAAAGAACTGCAGGTCTCTACCTAAACGGTGAGACTTGTGTCCTTTGCTAGTGTGCCACTCAGAGCCTGCGCCAGTCAGCTTCCAAACCGTCAGAGGTACTGATTCTAGCATCACGCACGCAGTGAGTGATGCGTAGGTGTACTTACTTGTCTTGAGTCGGCCGTCTAAGCGTTTGAGATATTCCGTCATGATAGGTGTGGGACATAGTCAAATTGGTTTGGTAGAGCAGCAAATGGGTCCACCTGCGCACTGAAATCCACCGGGGTTTCAGTGGCTCATAGGGAAGTACCTGCATTCCGAATTAACCGAACGGGAGACTGCGTACTTGCATTTTTCGGGCATGCGCCATTAATAACTGGTTGCGTCTGTGCGCGACTTCAGTGCCGAACGAACCAAGGTGTGCCACCCTGACCAGCAGAAGGATAAAGTATTCGCTGCTATGGTGTAGAGCTCCAATATATGTTTCTCAGCACCCTCTTCTTTCGAACAGATGTGGCTTAAATTCAAAGAAATAGTAATTGAGGGATTTATACCAAGTAAATTAACAAACGAAGGAGCTGATCCTCCTTGATACACTAAACGTGTTAGAACGCTGTTGCAGAAACAACGAAACAAACATGCCAAATTTAAACAGACGCAAAATCCCCAAGATTGGCGATCTTTTACAGAAGCTCGAAATTTAGCGCGGACTTCATTGCGAGATGGCTATAACAGTTTCCACAACGAAACTTTGTCTCTAAACCTGGCAGAAAATCCGAACAGGTTCTGGTAGTATGTGAAGTATGTTAGCGGCAAAAAACAATTAATACCTTCCCTGCACTATAGCAATGGAGATACTATCGAAGACAGTACTGCCAAAGCAGAGTTACTAAACACAGCCTTCCGAAATGCCTTCACAAAAGAAGACGAAGTAAATATTCCAGAATGCGGATCGAGAACAGCTGCCAACATGAGTAACGTAGAGGTAAATATCCTCGGAATTGTGAAGCAACTTAAATCACTTAATAAAAGTAAGTGTTCTCGTCCAGACTGCATACCAATTAAGTTCCTTTCGGAGAAAGCTGAGGCATTAGCTCCATATTTAACAGTCACATAAAACCGTTTACTCGACGAAAGATCTGTACCCAAAGACTGGAAAGTTGCACAGGTCACCCCAATATTCAAGAATGGCAGTAGGAGTAATCCACTAAATCACAGGCCCATATCTTTAACGTCGATTTGCAGCAGGATTTTCGAACATATATTGTGTTCGAATATAATGAATTGCCTCCAAGAAGACGATCTATTGACACACGGTCAACATGGGTTTAGATAACATCGTTCTTGAGAAACACAACTAGCCCTTTATCTACATGAAGTACTGAGTGCTATTGACAAGGGATTTCAGATCGATTCCGTATTTCTGGATTTCCGGAGGGCTTTTGACACTGTACCACACAAGCGGATCGTTTTAAAATTGCGTGCTTATGGAATATCGTCTCAGTTATGTCACTGGATCAGTGATTTTCTGTCAGAGAGGTCACAGTTCGTAGTAATTGACGGAAAGCCACCGAGTAAAACAGAAGTGATATTTGTGCCATTCCCCGGATTCACATCAATGAATCCACATGAAGCGATTAGTGTTCTGGTTAGTGTCGTGTGTCGATCCCAAGCGGATCACTTTGTCTACCATAGACGCCATATTAGTGAAAGCGTTTGTCAAATAAAAATGTTTGTGTGACGTTTCTTTAGCCATTTTTTGTCTTGTGAGAAGAATGAATAAATCTATTGTTATACAGATTACAACTCTTCACTGTGTTCTGATTAACATATACCTTGCAATTTTATCAAAGTCCAAATTATGAAAGAAAGTAGCAAGTTTGCAATTTTTAATACAGGAGATAGAGGACGCAGACGAAAATGTGTAAAAAACACTACAGATCATCATGTCTAATACGTCGTAGGGGAACAGTTGGCATTAAAAATAGATTGCAACCGTCTCGAAACAGTTAAATACTCTACATTTACATCCATACTCCGCAAGCCAACTGACTGTGTGGCGGATTGTACCCTGAGTACCTCTATCGGTTCTGCCTTCTATTCCAGTCTCGTATTGTACGTGGAAAGAAGGATTGTCGGTATGCTTCTGTGTGGGCTCTAATCTCTCTGATTTTATCCTCATGGTCTCTTCGCGAGATATACGTAGGAGGGAGCAATATACTGTTTGACTCTTCGGTGAAGGTATGTTCTCGGAGCTTTAACAAAACCCGTACCGAGCTACTGAGCATCTCTCCTGCAGAGTCTTCCACTGGTAGTTTATCTATCATCTCCGTAACGCTTTCGCGATTACTAAATGATCCTGTAACGAAGCGCGCTGCTCTCCGTTGGATCTTCTCTATCTCTTCTATCAACCCTATCTGGTGCGGATCCCACACTGCTAAGCAGTATTCAAGCAGTGGGCGAACAAGCGTACTGTAACCTACTTCCTTTGTTGTCGGATTGCATTTCCTTAGGATTCTTCCAATGAATCTCAGTCTGGCATCTGCTTTACCGACGATCAACTTTATATGATCATTCCATTTTAAATCACTCCTAATGCGTACTCCCAGATAATTTATGGAATTAACTGCTTCCAGTTGCTGACCTGCTATTTTGTAGCTAAAATACTGGTCCTGAACGGCTTACAAGCCGTCCGTATGCCACTCATTCTACAAAGTAACGGCAAGTTCAGGTAACGGCCATGGAGGTGGATAGCGTTCATGCACTCTTCTCTCTGAAGCAGACCACAAAGTCTCCATAGTATTGCGATATGTTGATTGTGGTCGCCAAGGGAGAAGAAACAATTCAACCTCGAGTTTACAAAACCAGTCCTGGACGATGCGAGCTAAGTGAACAGGGGCGCTGTCTTCTTGGAACACAGAATCACCATTGTGCAACAAACATTGTACGTTAGGATTTATCTGATCTGCCAAAACGCGACCTCGCAGTGTAACTATGGGGTCCATGGAACACCATGATAAGGCTGCCAAAATCATCACCGAACCGTCACCATGTCTCACTCGACCAGAAGTTCAGTGTCAATCAAGACTCATCCTATCAAATGACTTTCTTCAATTGCTGGATAGTCCAAGTTTTATGGCTTCGGTACCACGTTTGTTTGTCATAGATATTTGCATCACTGATGAGCAGACTTGGAATTAACAACTCGCCCTTCGGTTCTCAACTTCCGGAGGTCCCTTCGAGTTGCTTTGGTGCTGACAGTTCCGTGCCTGAGACTTCTGGGGCAGCTTTTGCATCTATTGTCCAATTCTTTTCCTTCACATTCCTCTTCAATGACCATACTTCGCGACCACTCAACACACACTTCCGTCCGCGTTGCAGCTGGTGGATGATGCTTTCTCGCTTTCTTTTTATGCGGTATAAATCTTCGATGCGATGCCTCTTGAAACGCCAGACATTTCGGCTACCACGGCCAAGCAAGGGCTCACCGTACGAGCACCAACAATTGGCCCACGTTCGAATTCGCTTAGCTCCGCCATAGTGCACGCACAACTACACAGAACACTGTTTCGACCATCGCTGACATTTGCAAGGTATTGAGGACGTTGTACAGGTGTTGTTCGTGGTCAAATACAACAGTACAACCTCCTAATGTCCACGCATGCATTTCCATATTTTTGTCCAATCCCTGTAGGTAAGATCCGAAGACGAGCGATGCGCTTCGCTACGAATTCGTTTACTTTGCGCGAGAGCGTCATGTACACCCATCAGAGTACAATGGAAGACTCTAGGAAAGAATGTTGTTTTGATATGCGTGATGACAGAATTTGACAGATACGCTAAGTTAACTACATAATGAAGGAAGTACAGTATTCGAAAATGCATCTTTTTTGCGACCACAATGTAGATAATATAAGTCTGGAATTTTTACAGTTGTTTAGCATTGTCAGTACACTTATATGACGGAAAATAACGTGTAAAAACAGGTGTCGTTATGGTCACTTAAGGAAAGTACATTACTTAACATAAGTAGGGGATCTATTGCTTCGAATCTTTGAGGGTTGAAACGGACAGTCGTAAATACTGTAGATTCAAGCATCAAAAGATGAAATGTATTCAAAAATTGACAAACCTTTTTTATCTCACTACATCAAAGAAAAGATAGTCTGCTCTGTTATACTGTATAAGTCGCTCTCTGGCACAGTTCGAACTTCGGAGGGGGAAAGAAGTGTGAAAATAAAGGGATACCTATTTTGACTTATCTGCAGATACTCAATAGTTTCCGAGAAAATGACAGTCATAATTTCGACGCCACTTTATTAGCTTTCTCGCGCGGCGGAGTTGATAGCGCAGTAGCTCTGAACGCAGTCTCGAATATGAGTGTCGCGTGCTCAAATCCAATCGTAATGTCACATCATTATTTTTGTGACGACGTTAAATACAATGGAATTAATGACGAAAGAAATAAGCATTTCGAAAGTTATAAAAATAGATTTCATCTATTACCCCTGAGACGCATACTTTTACCGATCGGTGCAGAATTACTTTCGATGTTTACAGTAGTGGCTTATTCTCATCGCACAGCAAAGAGAAATCGCAGGTAGAAGTGATGTAATCAAAATACACGCCTCGATTCATAAGCAACTACAGGCACCAGCTTTCGAGAAAATGTTTCGACAGTGCGTGGTTTGCCGTGATATCGTCTCCAGGCCACAAAGTACTTGGCAAGGTTAACGAGGTTGCTTTTCTTAATGATGACTGTGGCATATGTGTCTTCACTCGTTGTTCGTGGTGCTCTGACTTTTTACGCTATGAAAGTTTTTATGATAGATATCGCCCATGGGAATGCACCGGTTCTCTGGGTGTGTAAAAAGTAAAAATCAAAGTGAAACCTGAAAGATACAATTTGTATGTTTTTCGTTTTCATTTACTGTTAATCATGTAAGATTATTTAAGATATGTGATAGCAAAATATGTTTTAATACAATGAACCATGGACCTTGCCGTTGGTGGGGAGGCTTGCGTGCCTCAGCGATACAGATTGCCGTACCGCAGGTGCAACCACAACGGAGGGCTATCTGTTGAGAGGCCAGACAAACGTGTGGTTCCTGAAGAGGGCAGCAGCCTTTTCAGTAGTTGCAGGGGCAACAGTCTGGATGATTGAATGATCTGGCCTTGTAACAATTACCAAAACGGCCTTGCTGTGCTGGTACTGCGAACGGCTGAGAGCAAGGGGAAACTACGGCCGTAATCTTTCCCGAGGGCATGCAGCTTTACTGTATGGTTAATGATGATGGCGTCCTCTTGGGTAAAATATTCCGGAGGTAAAATAGTCCCCCATTCGGATCTCCGGGCGGGGACTACTCAGGAGGATGTCGTTATCAGGAGAAAGAAAACTGGCGTTCTACGGATCGGAGCGTGGAATGTCTCATCCCTTAATCGGGCAGGTAGGTTAGAAAATTTAAAAAAGGAAATGGATAGGTTAAAGTTAGATATAGTGGAAATTAGTGAATTTCGGTGGCAGGAGGAACAAGACTTGTGGTCAGGTGACTACAGGGTTATAAACACAAAAGCAAATAGGGGTAATGCAGGAGTAGGTTTAATAATGAATTGGAAAATAGGAATGCGGGTAAGCTACTACAAACAGCATAGTAAACGCATTATTGTGGCAAAGATAGATACGAAGCCCACACCTACTACAGTAGTACAAGTTTATATGCCATCTAGCTCTGCAGATGACGAAGAAATTGAAGAAATGTATGATCAAATAAAAGAAATTATTCAGATAGTGAAGGGAGATGAAAATTTAATAGTCATGGGTCACTGGAATTCGGCAGTAGGAAAAGGGAGAGAAGGAAACGTAGTAGGTGAATATGGACTGGGGCAAATAAATAAAAAGAGGAAGCCGCCTGGTAGAATTTTGCACAGAGCACAACTTAATCATAGGTAACACTTGGTTCAAGAATCATAAAAGAAGGCTGTATACATGGAATAACCCTGGAGATACTAAAAGGTATCAGATAGATTATATAATGGTAAGACAGAGATTTAGGAACCAGGTTTTAAATTGTAAGACATTTCCAGGGGCAGATGTGGACTCTGACCACAATCTATTGGTTATGACCTGTAGATTAAAACTGAAGAAACTGCAAAAAGGTGGGAATTTGAGATGGGACCTGGATAAATTGAAAGAACCAGAGATTGTACAGAATTTCAAGGAGAGCATAAGGGAGCAATTGACAGGAATGGGGGAAAGAAATACAGTAGAAGAAGAATGGGTAGCTTTGAGGGATGAAGTAGTGAAGGCAGCAGAGGATCAAGTAGGTAAAAAGACGAGGGCTAGTAGAAATCCTCGGGTGGCAGAAGAAATATTGAATTTAATTGATGAAAGGAGAAAATATAAAAATGCAGTAAATGAAGCAGGCAAAAAGGAATACAGACGTCTCAAAAATGAGGTCGACAGGAAGTGCAAAATGGCTAAGCAGGGATGGCTAGAGGACAAATGTAAGGATGTAGAGGCTTATCTCACTATGGGTAAGATAGATACTGCCTGCAGGAAAATTAATGAGATCTTTCTAGATAAGAGAACCACTTGTATGAACATCAAGAGCTCAGATGGAAACCCAGTTCTAAGCAAAGAAGAGAAAGCAGAAAGGTTGAAGGGCGATGTACTTGAGGGCAATATTATGGAATTGGAAGAGGATGTAGATGAAGATGAAATAGGAGATACGATACTGCGTGTAGAGTTTGACAGAGCACTGAAAGACCTGAGTCGAAACAAGGCCCCGGAGCAGATAACATTTCATTGGAACTACTGACGGCCTCGGGAGAGCCAGTCCTTACAAAACTCTACCATCTGGTGAGCGAGATGTATGAGGCAGGCGAAATACCCTCAGACTTCAAGAAGAATATAATAATTCCAATCCCAAAGAAATCAGGGGTTGACAGATGTGAAAATTACCGAACTATCAGTTTAATAAGTCACAGCTGCAAAATACTAACACGAATTCTTTACAGACGAATGGAAAAACTAGTAGAAGCCGACCTCGGGGAAGATCAGTTTGGCTTCCGTAGGAATGTTGGAACACGTGAGGCAATACTGACTATACGAATTATCTTAGAAGAAAGATTAAGGAAAGGCAAACCTACGTTTCTAGCATTTGTAGACTTAGGGAAAGCTTTTGACAATTTTTACTGGAATACTCTCTTTCAAATTCTGAAGGTGGCAGGGGTAAAATACAAGAAGCGAAAGGCTATTTACAATTTGCACAGAAACCAGATGGCAGTTATAAGAGTCGAGGAGCATGATAGGGAAGCAATGGTTGGGAAGGGAGTGAGACAAGGTTGTAGTCTCTCCCCGATATTATTCAATCTGTATATTGAGCAAGCAGTAAAGGAAACAAAAGGAAAATTTGTAGTAGGTATTAAAATCCATGGAGAAGAAATAAAAACTTTGAGGTTCGCCGATGACATCGTAATTCTGTCAGAGACAGCAAAGGACTTGGAAGAGCAGTTGAACGGAATGGATAGTGTCTTTAAAGGAGGATATAAAATGAACATCAACAAAAACAAAACGAGGTTAATGGAATGTAGTCGAATTACGTCGGGTGATGCTGAAGGAATTAGATTAGGAAATGACACACTTAAGGTGGTAAAGGAGTTTTGCTATTTGGGGAGCAAAATAACTGATGACGGTCGAAGTGGAGAGGATATAAAATGTAGACTGGCAATGGCAAGAAAAGTGTTTCTGAAGAAGAGAAATTTGTTAACATCGAGTATAGATTTAAGTGTCAGGAAGTCATTTCTGAAAGTATTTGTGTGGAGTGAATCCATGTATGGAAGTGAAACATGGACGATAAATAGTTTGGACAAGAAGAGAATAGAAGCTTTCGAAATGTGGTGCTACAGAAGAATGCTGAAGATTAAATGGGTAGATCACATAACTAATGAGGAAGTATTGAATAGGATTGGGGAGAAGAGAACTTTGTGGCACAACTTGACCAGAAGAAGGGATCGGTTGGTAGGACATGTTCTGAGGCATCAAGGGATCACCAATTTGGTATTGGAGTGGTGCGTGGAGGGTAAAAATCGTAGAGAGAGACCAAGAGATGAATACAGTAAGCAGATTCAGAAGGATGTAGGTTGCACTAGGTACTGGGAGATGAAGAAGCTTGCACAGGATAGAGTAGCATGGAGAGCTGCATCAAACCAGTCTCAGGACTGAAGACCACAACAACAACAACAACAACAATTTGATGTGCTTATTTCTTTTGTCAATAACTGCATTGTACATCACGACGTCACAAAAAAAATTAATGTCACATACGTCCGTAACAACAAAAGAAAAAAAGTGCAATTATATTCGAACACGCGGCACCCAAACCCGAGACTTTGTTTTTAGCCACTTCAATACCACCTCATCTGCAACCTCACTACGCAATTCGAGCAAACTAATAAATTGACGTCGAAACTTTGATCGTCATTTTCTCGGAAACTAGTGTCAGCACTTAGGCTAATAAAGGAGTCGCTTCATTTCCACCGCTCTTTCATCCTGCTCTCTTATCCTGCCACCCCTTGTGGTGTCTTGTAACAACTAATGAGTACTTCAGGGGGAGGTCGAGAAGATAGTACAACACATATACAAATTATTAGTAAGTTACTAAAACCTGAGCATGTTAAATACTTAACGTCCACATAGCTGATACGTATTTGATGTCGGCGCTGACACTTATATAGTATTAGGACTGCAGAATTAGACTCCCATCAGAGTATAGGTCCCTGACGCTATATAAAGTTCAGATCAACTGTTCTATTCACACGCCGCCCGATGTGTACTATCCCGGTACTGTCGTCGTTAGCGATGTTTAAAGTGATTGCTGATTACATAGAGACTAGGGCTGAGCGCTGCAGCAATCAGAAATAAATAATTTTCTATCTGTGGTGGTGTAAGGAAAACGCATAGGGGAGTGTCTACGCCGACGTATCCGATTCGTTGATGCGTTAGCCAACGGCCATCTTCACTTTTGGTGCTGTCGTGAGGTACCAACTACAAATTTTAATAGTAGTGGAGGGTCGATCAGCTTATATCTCAGTGAAAAAAAAAAAAAAAAAATCTAAGATAAATTTGCATCTGGACTTTTGGCTTCTGTACCAAATAAAAAAAAAACAATGACACTCGAATAAAATATCAGAACACTCTAATACCTTCGTGCTACACCACAACTCACAAACAAAACCCACTGTTATCTGACGGATGATTCAATCATCACACGCTAAAGTGGAGCACTTCCAAAGACGTTGCATCGCAAAAAAGCTAAACACCTACGCCATCCGAACATGTTGTATGGATAATGATCTGATGGCATAGGAGGTCAGACTGATAGTGCATCTACAGCATTGGATCAAAAAAAGTGATTTGGAAATATTTTCGAGGTGAGCTACGGGGAGTGCAGGACGTTTTCAGACAGTGGAGAGATGATACAGAAGATATAAACCGATATTTATTCAAAGAAATCATGTTTTCTGTTCTAGATGGTTTACTTTTGTATGTAAGTACAAGTAAATGAGCCGTTACGAGGCGTATTCGTAAAATAAGGTCCGATTTGGGGCGAAATGGAAACCACTGTGGAAATCAGATGGAACTTAGCAAGATGTGTTGAGCACTATCTTTACTGTTCCTGTCGATCGCTTCACGTCGCTCTTTTCAGTTCAGAGCGTAAAGTGATGACGTAGAAATTCCTAAAACGGCTGTGTCTCCCGCCAAGTATGTGGATCTGGCGAGAGATTTCGCCTGAAGCTATGCAGCTCACATAACATAACATGAATCGCTGGCTACGTAGACAACATTTTGGCACAAACAACGAAAGGAAGCCCAGCGGACAGAATGGTCAGAAAGCACTGGCGACTACTTTCTGTGACGAGGGTACTGGAAGTTTGTAAAACGCCGCGACAAATGTCTTAAGTCGGAGCGGAGACTATTTAGAGAGGTCTCTGTAAGGTGTGGCTAAATGTTGCGAAAAAAAAAATTTTGATTTTCACTGTGGTTTTCATTTCGCGACCTATCGGACCCTCATACATACATCTCATTAGTCTTTAAAAATGGCTCTAAGCACTATGACACTTAACATCTGAGGTCATCAGTCCCTTAGAACGTAGAACTACGTAAACATAACTAACCTAGGGATATCACACACAACCATGCGCGAGGCAGGATTCGAACCTGCGACCGCAGCAGCAGCGCGGTTCCGGACTGAAACACTGAGAACCGCTAGGCCACATTAGTCGTTTAACTCATTGCTAAATGTCTTGACCTCATTTCCTCATTCATTGTTATGTAGCTGAATCTTCAGACAGGTGTCTCCATCCACAGCGATCTTCGGCCTTTCTTAACGTGGTGTGAAGAGACAGGCTGGTAATCTTTTTCGGTTGATCCAACCATCTGTTTGCTGCTCTCCCACGTGGCCTTCTGCCCTCAATTTTTCCTGCATGATGGTGTTCTCTAAATTATCCCCTTTCTTTCTCAAGATGAAGGCATCTTTGGCTGATTCTAAGCTCTTCTATTATTGAAACACTTTTTTTTATGTCCACGGTACAAGTAGCATCCTCCGACAACATGACTTCTCGAAGGCATCAATGCAGCTCTTATGACTATCTTTCATGGTCCAGATGTCGCATCCGTAAAAGAAGACTGGAAACACCAATGTTTATACCAAGCACATCTTCGTTATCTTATATACATATGACTACGTTAATATTCGGTAGTCTGTTGATCATGTTGACGTATTGAGGAAATGGTCAATGGAGCTTATGACGATAACAAATATCAAATTTACTGGAGTGAAACTCTCGAATTAATATATATATACACTACTGGCCATTAAAATTGCTACACCACGAAGATGACGTGCTACAGACGCGAAATTTAACCGACAGGAAGAAGATGCTGTGCTATGCAAATGATTAGCTTTTCAGAGCATTCACACAAAGTTGGCGCCGGTGGCGACACCTACAACGTGCTGAGATGAGGAAAGTTTCCAACCTATTTCCCATACACCAACAGCAGTTGACCGGCGTTGCCTGCTGAAACGTTGTTGTGATGCCTCGTGTACATCTACATCTACATCTACATTTGTACTCCGCAAGCCACCCAACGGTGTGTGGTGCAGGGCACTTTACGTGCCACTGTCATTACCTCCCTTTTCTGTTCCAGTCACGTATGGTTCGCGGGAAGAACGACTGTTGGAAAGCCTCCGTGCGCACTCGAATCTCTCTAATTTTACATTCGTGATCTCCTCGGGAGGTATAAGTAGGGGGAAGCAATATATTCGATACCTCATTCAGAAACGCACCCTCTCGAAACCTGACGAGCAAGCTACACCGCGATGCAGAGCGCCTCTCTTGCAGAGTCTCCCACTTGAGTTTGCTAAACATTTCCGTAACACTATCACGGTTACCAAATAACCCTGTGACGAAACGCGCCGCTCTTCTTTGGATCTTCTCTATCTCCTCCGTCAACCCTACCTGGTACGTATCCCACACTGGTGAGCAATACTCAAGTATAGGACGAACGAGTGTTTTGTAAGCCACCTCCTTTGTTGTTGGACTACATTTTCTAAGGACTCTCCCGATGAATCTCGACCTGGTACCCGCCTTACCAACAATTAATTTTATATGATCATTCCACTTCAAATCGTTCCGCACGCATTCTCCCAGATATTTTACAGAAGTAACCGATACCATATAATCATACAATAAAGGATCCTTCTTGCTATGTATCCGCAATACATTTCATTTGTCTATGTTAAGAGTCAGTTGCCACTCCCTGCACCAAGTGCCGATCCGCTGCAGATCTTCCTGCATTTCGCTACAATTTTCTAATGCTGCAACTTCTCTGTATACTACAGCATCATCCGCGAAAAGCCGCATGACACTTCCGACACTATCTACTAGGTCATTTATATATATTGTGAAAAGCAATGGTCACATAACACTCCCCTGTGGCACTCCAGAGGTTACCTTAACGTCTGTAGACGTCTCTCCATTGATAACAACATGCTGTGTTCTGTTTGCTAAAAACTCTTCAATCCAGCCACATAGCTGGTCTGATATTCCGTAGGCTCTTACTTTGTTTATCGGGCGACAGTGCGGAACTGTATCGAACGCCTTCCGGAAGTCAAGGAGGTCAAGGTTTGGTCTCACACGATCGCTGTTTCCGGAATCCATGTTGATTCCTACAGAGTAGATTCTGGGTTTCCAAAAACGACATGATAAGAGAGCAAAAAACATGTTCTAAAATTCTACAACAGATCGACGTCAGAGATATAGGTCTATAGTTTTGCGCATCTGCCCGACAACCCTTCTTGAAGACTGGGACTACCAGTGCTCTTTTCCAATCATTTGTAACCTTCCGTTCCTCTAGCGACTTGCGGTACACGGCTGTTAGAGGGGGGGGGGGCAAGTTCTTTCACGTACTGTGTGTAGAATCGAATTGGTATCCCGTCAGCTCCAGTGGACATTCCTCTATTGAGTGATTCCAAGGAGCAAGGAGGAGAAATGCGTTCCATCACGTTTCCGACTTTGATAAAGGTGGTATTGTAGCCTATCGCGATTGCTGCTTTCCGTATCGCGACATTGCTGCTCGCGTTGGTCGAAATCCAATGACTGTTAGCAGAATATGGAATCGTTGGGTTCAGGAGGGTAATATGGAACGCCGTGCTGGGTCCCAACGGCCTCGTACCACTAGCAGTCGAGATGACAGGCACCTTACCCGCATTGCTGTAACGGATCGTGCAGCCACGTCTCGATCCCTGAGTCAACAGATGGGGACGGTGGCAAGACAACAACCATCTGCACGAACAGTTCTACAATGTTTGCAGCAGCATGGACTATCACCTCGGAGACCATGGCTGCGTTTACCCTTGACGCTGCATCACAGACATGAGTGCCTGCAAGGGTGTACTCAACGACGAATCTTGGTGCACGAATGGCAAAACGTCATTTTTTCGGATGAGTCCAGGTTCTGTTTACAGCATCGTGATGGTCGCATCCGTGTTTGGCGACATCGCGGTGAACGCACATTGGAAGCGTGTATTCGTCATCGCAATCCTGGCATATCACCCAGCGTGTTGGTATGGGGTGCCATTGGTTATACGTGTCGGTCACCTCTTCTTCGCATTGACCGCACTTTGAACAGTGGACGTTACATTTCAGATGTGTTACGATCTGTGGCTCTAACCTTCATTTGATCCCTGCGAAACCCTACATTTCAGCAGGATAATCCACTACCGCATGTTGCAGGTTCTGTACGGGACCTTTCTGGATACAGAAAATGTTCGACTGCTGCCCTGGACAGCACATTCTCCAGATCTCTCAACAATTGAAAATATCTCGTCAATGGTGGCCGAGCAGCTGGCTCGTTACGATACGCCAGTCACTACTGTTGAAGAACTTTTGTATCGTGATGAAGTTGCATGGGCAGCTGTACCTGTACGTGCCATCCAAGCTCAGTTTGACTCAATGCCCAGGCGTATCAAGGCCGTCATTACGGCCAGAGGTGGTTGTTCTGGGTACTGATTTCTCAGGATCTATGCAACAAAAGCGCGTGAAAATAAAATAACATGTCAGTTCTAGTATAATATATTTGTCCAATGAATACCCGTTTGTCATCTGCATTTCTTCTTGGTGGAAGAATTTTAATGGCCAGTAACGTATGTTTTTACTATTTAAACAAAGTCATTACATGTGTTTTGCCAGACTATCTTATTAAACACAAGGAAAGTGACATATAGTTGTCCTGTTAAGTTTACGGTCCAGGAATCCATAGTAAATTATTTAGGATGACAATGAAAACCCTGCAGCAGTTTGGCTGTAACCCTCCTTCTGAGTATTGGTTGAGTTCATCTTCTCACCTTGCAGCGAAAGCCCTACTCTCAGAGGAACGTAAGTAGAAGAGATCGTATTTCCTCGTATATCAGTTGTACCCCAAGAAGCCTAACAATGACAGCAACACCTGGTTAGAGCGATACTTAGTCATATTCGAGAACTCAGAGCTTCTACAAATTCTACTACTTTCCTAATGTTATGTTTCACTTGACCACAGACGTAACCGAATACACAAATTAAGCTTTGTAAACTATGGAATGATACACCCTTCTGTGCTTACCGCCTAACAGACAGTAGGTAAAGATAAATGATTAAGGGGTAGTCGCACGTAATGTCACAGTTTTCATTTAGTATTATCTTTCTGGAACAATTGGTAATATTGGAATTCATTTTCCTACTCATTTAGCACACTGATTTGTGAATACTATAGGTGAAACTTGCAGCTATGTCACTGTTGTTTACCTACCGCCATCAGTGGTGTATGGTAAACACAGAACCACAGTTAACTAAGCTTGCAAGCATTTTTTTATAACTTATTCTGAACTAAATGTCATGTTGACACTTGACGCTGTAGGAGTGAATGTAAATTCTGAATGTAGCCTTACGTTGTTCTAAGCAAGTACAAACCAGTGCCGTTATCCTAGCGGTAATTACGCACAACAGCACGTGTTATTTTCATGAATACACATTCTGTGGGAGGCCTGGAGGAAGTGCGATACAGAGATATTAGAAAGTAACGGCATTGCAAGGTTCCTGTGAAACTCCGGCATTACTGATCTGTATCGCTATAGAACGGTCCGTTCCGGTAGCATTGTTCCCGGGGTGAAGGTTGCCTCGTGGCCGTGTATTGACAGATTTGGCGAACAGCGAGGGAAACGTTCAACGCTAGTAAACAGCTGTTGCAAACAGCTTCCGTTTGGCTACATGCCTAAAATACAACAGAGTATTTTTAGCTTAAAGTTTACCAGCTAGTCGATATCATGGTCATTATAAATATACGATCAGAGAAATGCTATACAGTTAGTAGGGGCGAGTGGTGAATTTGGAATCACTGCGTTGGGTGCCAACACCTAATATAAGCATCCTGCTTAGTATGGTATCTTCTTGTTCGACAAATATACAGTATGTGGTGACACACTGAACTCACAGACGTTTATTCTGCTTTCATCTTCGTTCTATGAAAATTATTATTTGTGCAGATTTACTTATGGATGGGTAGTATAGTGAACATGTTTCAGTCACAGGTGTTGTTCCTTAGACATAGAAGCAACTACCATCAGAAACGTAGCAATTCAAGTAGCTCTCCTCAAGTGTCTTTCGACGGCTGCATCTGTAATTCGTAAAGCATAGTAAGGTATCATTTACCAAGGCTATTTTTTCTTTACATTCACTGATCGAGGATGGAAGAATGATTTCGCACGTGCATCTGTGCAAGTCCAGTTTCCATCACGATAGCTCCTAAAAGAAGAATTTGTAGGGACTGGCTGATATCCCTTGTTTTAAAAGATAAAATATTTTTTTTAAATCAGGGAAGTACGTTTTATCGAGGCATTAGGCTTCTACCTATGAAAATTTTTCAGCTGTAGTTTGGATAATCTAATCTGATATGTTTCTCACACATTTAAGCAGTCTTCTTGTAACAGTATTTCTTAACAAATCTCTTCAGAAGAGTGGCAGAGCGCTTCAGAGTGAACTTGTAGAATATCGTTAGTAAGTTCCCTGATCATGCCGTTGTAATAGCGGGTGGCTTCAACTTGCCAGTTATAGACTGGGAGGGCTACGCTGTCAAAATTGGAGGTAGAAAGAGGGTTTCGCTTGACATTATTGTGGATGTTTTGTCTGACAATTACTTCTTGCAGGTAATTAGAGAATCAACACATGAAGGCAATTTTTAGACCTCCTTAGCGAATCAGTTAAAGTGGAGGAAGGTACCACTGATCATAAAGCTGTGGTAGCAGCTATGACTACGTGTATTACGAGGAAAATTAAGAAAGACAGGAAAATATATTTCCTTAGCAAGAGTGACAGGACAAAAATTGCAGAGTATCTGAAAATTTCACATCAAATATTCAACAATGCTGAGGACGAAGATGTGGAGCACAAATGGAAAAATTCAAAAATGTCTATACGCCTTAGACAAGTACGTTCCGAGCAAAGTCTCACCAATGGTTTAGTAGCTGTGTTAGAAAACTGCTACGTAAACAAGGAGAAGGGAATCGCTTAGTAGTGGAAAGGCATCAAGACCAGATGAGGTACCTATAGGATTCTACAAAGATTATATGCTCAAGTGAAGTCAAAATCTTGCTGGCAAAAAACAACAAAAAAAAAAAAAAAAAAAAAGAAGCTGAACGAAGCAAAAATGAACGAAAGGAGAGCAATTACAGTGGCTTTGAAAGAAGATTTTGTCAGCCAGTCCGAGAAAAATTCTTAACAGGTTTCGGTCTTACGTGAAATAAGTAAGCGGTTCTAAATCGTCAGTTCGGTTAGTCAGTGACTGCACTGCACCGAAACCGAAGATAATACAGGGACGGTCGAAATACTGAATTTGATCTTCCGAAATTGTTTCACCACGGAGGATCGCACCACACTCCCTCGTTTCAATCATCATACGAAATCCGATGTAGCAGATATTGAGATAACCGATCGCGGAACAGAAAGACAACTACAATCGCTTAGTAGTGGAAAGGCATCAAGACCAGATGAGGTACCTATAGGATTCTACAAAGATTATGCCAAACAGCTTGCTCCCCTTGTAGCAGCAGTTTATCGTAGATCGCTGGAGCAACGAAGCGCATCTAACGACTGGAAAAAAGGCGGGTCATTCCCGTTTTTGGGATGGGTCGTAGAAGAGGTGCACAATAGTTATAAGCCTGTATCTTTGATGTCAATCTATTGTAGAATTATGAAACATGTTTTATGCTCCAGAGTAATGAAGTTTTTGGCGAACTACACTCCTGGAAATTGAAATAAGAACACCGTGAATTCATTGTCCCAGGAAGGGGAAACTTTATTGACACATTCCTGGGGTCAGATACATCACATGATCACACTGACATAACCACAGGTACATAGACACAGGCAACAGAGCATGCACAATGTCGGCACTAGTACAGTGTATATCCAGCTTTCACAGCAATGCAGGCTGCTATTCTGCCATGGAGACGATCGTAGAGATGCTGATGTAGTCCTGTGGAATGGCTTGCCATGCCATTTCCATCTAGCGCCTCAGTTGGACCAGCGTTCGTGCTGGACGTGCAGACCGCGTGAGACGACGCTTCATCCAGTCCCAAACATGCTCAATGGGGGACTGATCCGGAGATCTTGCTGGCCAGGGTAGTTGACTTACACCTTCTAGAGCATGTTGGGTGGCACGGGATACATGCGGACGTGCATTGTCCTGTTGGAACAGCAAGTTCCCTTGCCGGTCTAGGAATGGTAGAACGATGGGTTCGATGACGGTTTGGATGTACCGTGCACTATTCAGTGCCCCCTCGACGATCACCAGAGGTGTACGGCCAGTGTAGGAGATCGCTCCCCACACCATGATGCCGAGTGTTGGCCCTGTGTACCTCGGTCGTATGCAGTCCTGATTGTGGCGCTCACCTGCACGGCGCCAAACACGCATACGACCATCATTGGCACCAAGGCAGAAGCGACTCTCATCGCTGAAGACGACACGATTCCATTCGTCCCTCCATTCACGCCTGTCGCGACACCACTGGAGGCGGGCTGCACGATGTTGGGGCGTGAGCGGAAGACGGCCTAACGGTGTGCGGGATCGTAGCCCAGCTTCATGGAGACGGTTGCGAATGGTTCTCGCCGATACCCCAGGAGCAACAGTGTCCCTAATTTGCTGGGAAGTGGCAGTGCGGTCCCCTGCGGCACTGCTTAGGATCCTACGGTCTTGGCGTGCATCCGTGCGTCGCTGCGGTCCGGTCCCAGGTCGACGGGCACGTGCACCTTCCGCCGACCACTGCCGACAACATCGATGTACTGTGGAGACCTCACGCCCCACATGTTGAGCAATTCGGCGGTACGTCCACCCGGCCTCCCGCATGCCCACTATACGCCCTCGCTCAAAGTCCGTCAACTGCACATACGGTTCACGTGCACGCTGTC
This sequence comes from Schistocerca gregaria, assembly GCF_023897955.1. NCBI lineage: Eukaryota > Metazoa > Arthropoda > Insecta > Orthoptera > Acrididae > Schistocerca > Schistocerca gregaria. Next base: position 914,048,003 of record NC_064922.1, read on the forward strand.
GCGGCATGCTACCAGTGTTAAAGACTGCGATGGAGCTCCGTATGCCACGGCAAACTGGCTGACACTGACGGCGGCGGTGCACAAATGCTGCGCAGCTAGCGCCATTCGACGGCCAACACCGCGGTTCCTGGTGTGTCCGCTGTGCCGTGCGTGTGATCATTGCTTGTACAGCCCTCTCGCAGTGTCCGGAGCAAGTATGGTGGGTCTGACACACCGGTGTCAATGTGTTCTTTTTTCCATTTCCAGGAGTGTATAATCTCCTCTATAAAAACCAACGTGGATTCCGTGTAGAAAAAGCAGATGTCAGACTGAGGTCTGTTAAGCAACACTTTCTACACAGTAAAAAATTATTTAGATGATAAAGAGTAAGAGTCTGGTGTAACATGTGACACAAGTATATAATAACAACCAAACGTTTATGTAATTTCACAACCCCTTGTTTTTCGTTTCTGCAATGTTTTATACCAATTTCTGCAGTGGTTAATACTGACATGTTATCCTCTTTGTGTACTCAACATCTGTCCCAGTATGAACTTTTGCTGACTCAATGTTTCACGCTTGGGAATCAGAAGTTCTGGACTGCAAAATCGAAACCAGACTTCGTCTTTTGATTTGGTTAGAACAGCTCGGTGGTAGTTAGACCGTCAGTGAGAGTGCACTGAGTGTTCCTGCTGCTAATAAGCCGAGTACACCATTCGTTTATTACATATTTTTACGAGATTCAGACAGGAGCGACTTCAGTAATGTATACGAACTGTGATTGCTGTGTACAGATTCCTTGACTTGCGCCATCGGGTGGTGGATTTCCGGGTTCTGCTTATTAGGTCAGGAGACCACTACACAAAGGAAACGGCTACAGGGTACCAGGGACTGTGCGGAAGGGCCTGGGCGGTTTTAGAGGTTACCAGATCTCAGGAAACCACAGAAAGGGCGTTCGTCTAAAAGCGGGCAAGTAAAACACAGCCAGGTAATAGTAGAAACGATCAGTATTGTAGTTGTAAATTGTCGTAGCTGTGGTGGGAAAGAACCAGAGCTCCAAGCCCTAATAGAAAGCGCTGAAGCTCTAATAGTTATAGGTACGGAAAGCTGCCTAAAGTTCAGCGGAAATTTTTTCAAACGACCTAACTGTGTTCAGAAAGGACTGAATAAATACAGTTGGTGGTGGAGTATTTATTGCTGTCAGAAGTATTTTACCTTGTAGTGAAATTGAAGTAGATGGTTCCTGCAAAATAGTTTGGGTAGAGGTTATACTTCACAATCGGACTAAACTATTAATTAAATCGTTTTACCGACCCCCCGACTCAGAAGATATAGTTCCTGAATAGTTCAATGAAAACTTGAGTCTCATTTCAAATAGGTGCCCGACTCATACAATTATAGTCGATGGTCACTTCAACCTACCCGCGATATGCTGAAAGAATTATACGTTCAAAGTCTGCGACAGGCATGAAACGTCATCCTAAATTGTAATGAATGCTTTCTCAAAACGGTTCAAATGGCTCTGAGCACTATGGGACTTAACATCAGAGGTCATCAGCTGAAGCGCCTAGAACCGCACGGTCACAGCGGCCGGCTTTTAACTGTCCTTCGACAACGATGTCATTAGAGACGGAGCGAAAATTCGGATTGTTTCAAGGATGGAGACAGTAATCGGACATCACACGAATCCATACCCGAGGCAGGATTCGAGCCTGCGACCGTAGTGGTCGCGCGGTTCCAGACCGAAGCGCCTAGAACGGCTCGGTCACACAGGCCGGATACGCTTTCTCAGAAAATTATTTTGAATAATTAGTTCATGAACCCACTCGAAGCGTAAATGGTTGCGAAAGCATGCATGACATGGTAGGAACAAATAATCCTGGAAAGTAGGTAGTATCATGAACGAATACATGGATTAGCGACCACAAGGCGGTTGCTGCTAGGCTGAATGCCTTAACACCCACAACCTTAAAAAAGAAACGCAAAGTACATGTATTTTAAAAAGCTGATAAAAATGCTCTTAACACCTTTTCAAGACACAGTTTCCACTTCCGCTCTGATCACGTAACAGTAGAAAAGATTTGGAATGATTTCAAAGAGATAGTATCGACGGCAATTGAGAGATATATACCACATAAACTAATAAGTGTTGATATTGATCCCCCATGGTTTATTAAACGGGTGAGATCGCTGTTGCAGAAGCATGCCAAATTTAAAAGAAGGCAAAGTCCCCAAGTTTGGCAGAGTTTTGTAATTTAGTGGCCAGGGCGCCCAGGAAGAAGATAAATAGCAGCACCGCCTTGTTTGTCGTGTAAAACATGTCGCTTGACACCAATGCCTGGACTGACGAAATGGCTGTACACCTTCGCGCGTAGCAAAGGTCGCCAGGCGAGCAAGGTGGCGGATTCTGCATGTGCAGCGTCGCAAGCTGTCCTACCAGTTTTCTGGCACTTGTCGACATACCTGTTTACGAGAAAGACACGTCAAAATAGTGGCCGAATACATCACGAAGTACCACGAGCTTTGTCAAGGGCGTTGTTCGTTGTAACTGCACCGTCCCCCGAAAACATTTGAGGGGATGATGGACATCTTAGAGGCCATCCTCGAAAAATGGCAACTGGCAACTGCTCCCGCCCCCCCCTCCCCCTCCCATGCGAGCTATCCTAGTATGAGACGCTCAAATTCAAGTCAACAAATGCCTCTTATCTGGAGTATTCACGTAGAGGACATGCGGCAGAAAACATCTATCCGAATGTTGTCTTCTTCAGTCGGAAGACTAGTTTGATGCTGCTCTCCACGTTAGTGTACCCTGTACACGCCTCTTCATCTATGTTATTTGAAATTTCTTGCTATAGTGAAACCTTGGTCTCTACAATTTTTTTTCCCGTTACATCACTCTTCATTATAAAAATGACTACTCGTTGCGTCAGGGCGCGTCCTATGAACCGATCCCACCATTTCAGTCAAGTTTTACTACAAATTTCTTTTCTCCCTGATTCGATTGAGTACTTCATTAATTACGTGATCTACCCATCCAATATTCAGCAGTCTTCTTTCCGTAGCACCTCATTTCTAAAGCTGCTTCTCTGTTACAAAAAATGGTTCAAATGGCTCTGAGCACTATGGGACTTTGCAGCTATGGTCATCAGTCTCCTAGAACTTAGAATTACTTAAACCTAACTAACGTAAGGACATCACACATCACCAAGTCACCACGAGGCAGAGAAAATCTCTGACCCCGCCGGGAATCGAACCCCGGAACCCGGGCGCGGGAAGCGAGAACGCTACTGCACATTTCACTCACGTGCAAGGCTGCCCACCATACAAATTGCTCCAGAAAGGCTTAGTAACGCTGTAGTTCATATTCATTCCTGTCAAATTTCTCTGTTTCAGAAACACATTTATTTCATTTGTTATTCTTGGTTTCATATCCTTACTACTTTGCCCATCATCAATTATTGTGCTGCTCAAATGGCTGAGCGCAGCTAATATTTACAGTGTCTCCTGTCCTGTTCTAACTGCCTTAGCACCGTCTGATCGCCTGTTAGAATTCGACTACAGTACATTACCCTTGTTTCACTTTTGTTGATATTCATCTTATAACCTCATTTGAAAACGATGTTCATCCCGTTCATCTGCTGTTCCAAGTTTCTTGCCGTAAATGACAGCATTACTAAACCGTCGGCGAACCATAGAAGTTTAATTTCTTCTCCACGAACTTAAATTCCCTTTCCAAATTTCTCTTTGTTCTCTTTTACTGCATGCTCAGTTTACTTCCTGAATAACATTGTATATAATTTACAACCACATCTGCCTAAAAGGTATCAGATAGATTATATAATGGTAAGACAGAGATTTAGGAGCCAGGTTTTAAATTGTAGGACATTTCCAGGGGCAGATGTGGGCTCTGACCACAATGTATTGGTTGTGACCTGTAGATTAAAACTGAAGAAACTGCAAAAAGTGGGAAATTAAGGAGATGGGACCTGGATAAACTGAAAGAACCAGAGGTTGTACAGAGTTTCAGGGACAGCATCAGGGAACAATTGACAAGACATACAGTAGAAGAAGAATGGGTAGCTTCGAGGGATGAACTAGTGAAGGCAGCAGAGGATCAAGTAGGTAAAAAGACGAGGGCTAGCAGAAATCCTTGGGTAACAGAAGAAATATTGAATTTAATTGATGAAAGGAGAAAATATAAAAATGCAGTAAATGAAGCAGGCAAAAAGGAATACAAAAAGTCTCAAAAACGAGATCGACAGGAAGTGGGAAATGGCTAAGCAGGGATGGCTAGATGACAAATGTAAGGATGTAGAGGCTTATCTCACTAGGGGTAAGAGAGATACTGCCTACAGGAAAATTAAAGAGACCTTTGAAGATAAGAGAACCACTTGTATGAACATCAAGAGCTCAGACGGAAACCCAGTTCTAAGCAAAAAAGGGAAAACAGAAAGGTGGAAAGAGTACATAGAGGGTCTATACAAGGGCGATGCATTTCAGGACAATATTATGGAAATGGAAGAGGATGTAGATGAAGATTAAATGGGAGATACGATAGTGCGTGAAGAGTTTGACAGGGCACTAAATGACCTTAGTCGAAACAAGGCCCCCGGAGTAGATAACATTCCATTGGAACTCCTGACAGCCTTGGGAGAGCCAGTCCTGACAAAACTCTACCATCTGGTGAGCAAGATGTATGAAACAAGCGAAATACCCTCAGACTTCAAGAAGAATATAATAATGCCAATCCCAAAGAAAGCAGGTGTTGACAGATGTGAAAATTACCGAAGAATCAGTTTAATAAGCCACAGCTGCAAAATACTAACACGAATTCTTTAGAGACGAATGGAAAAACTGGTAGAAGCCGACCACGGGGAAGATCAGTTTGGATTCCGTAAAAATATTGGAACACGTGAGGCAATACTGACACTACAACTTATCTTAGAAGAAAGACTAAGGAAAGGCAAACCTACGTTTCTAGCATTTGTAGACTTAGAGAAAGCTTTTGACAATGTTGACTGGAATACTCTCTTTCAAATTCGAAAGGTGGCAGGGATAAAATACAGGGAGCGAAAGGCTATTTACAATTTGTACAGAAACCAGATGGCAGTTATAAGAGTCGAGGGACATGAAGGGAAGCAGTGGTCGGGAAGGGAGTAAGACAGGGGTGTAGCCTCTCACCGATGTTATTCAATCTGTATATTGAGCAAGTAGTAAAAGAAACAAAAAAAAAACATTCGGAGTAGGTATTAAAACCCACGGAGAAGACATAAAAACTTTGAGTTTCACCGATGACATTGTAATACTGTCAGAGATAGCAAAAGACTTGGAAGAGCAGCTGAATGGAATGGAATGGAATGGACAGGAGGATATAAGATGAACATCAACAAAAGCAAAACGAGGATAATAGAATGTAGACGAATTAAGTCGGGTGATGCTGAGGGAATTAGATTAGGAAATGAGACACTTAAAGTAGTAAAGGAGTTTTGCTATTTGGGGAGTAAAATAACTGATTATGGCCGAAATAGAGAGGTATAAAATGCAGACTGGCAATGGCAAGGAAAGCGTTTCTGAAGAAGAGAAATTTGTTAACATCGAGTATAGATTTAAGTGTCTGGAAATCATTTCTGAAAGTATTTGTATGGAGTGTAGCCATGTATGAATGTGAAACATGGACGATAAATAGTTTGGACAAGAAGAGAATAGAAGCTTTCGAAATGTGGTGCTACAGAAGAATGCTGAAGATTAGATGAGTAGATCACGTAACTAGTGAGGAAGTATTGAATAGGATTAGGGAGAAGAGAAATTTGTGGCACAACTTCACCAGAAGAAGGGATCGGTTGGTAGGACATGTTCTAAGGCATCAAGAGATCACCAGTTTGGTATTGGAGGGCAGCGTGGAGGGTAAAAATCGTAGAGGGAGACCAAGAGATGAATATACTAAGCAGATTCAGAAGGATGTAGGTTGCAGTAGGTACTGGGAGATGAGAAGCTTGCACAGGATAGAGCAGCATGGAGAGCTGCATCAAACTAGTCTCAGAACTGAAGACCGCAACAACAACAACATCTGCCGTTAACTATTACCTCCGTCTCATGCCATTCGACCTTTATAACTGTACGCTGGCTTCTGTACAGGTTATAAAGAACCTTTCGTTCCGCACGTTTTATCCGTCGTATTCTTTTTATTATCTATGTCATTAACGAATTTTAACCTTTGGTCATTTTCAAGCACGTAGCTTCCACTTTTATTTTACATTATAATATATCACTGGTACCTGTGAACAGGAATACCTCTTACTTCCGTGCGTGTTTGGCACAGAAACAATATACTATTGTACACGGTTACATCTGTTATCCGGCTAATAGACGTAACCGTGTACAATAGTATATTGTTTTTGTGACGCATACGCACGGGAGTAAGATGTATTCCTGTGAACATATATTATAATGTATAATGAAGCTACCTCGCTATCTAGTCAAATGGTTCAAATGGGTCTAAGCACCATGAGACTGAACATCTGAGGTCATCAGTCCCCTAGACTTAGAACTACGTAAACCTAACTAACCTAAGGACATCACACACATCCATGCCCGAGGCAGGACTCGAAACTGCGACCGTAGCAGCATCGCGGTTCCGGACTGAAGCTCCTAGAACCTTCGGCCACAGCGGGCGGCTCAATCTAGTCATCGTGGTTTACATGACGCTGTTCTGCCTCACCTGAAATTGGCAGCAGTCGTCTGGAGAAATGCAGTCAGATGACTTTCGACTTTCAACGCGTCACAACTGCTACCACCTACAGCTATACCGACTGGCCCAGATTCAGCTGCTCAGTCAGAAGTTTCAGGAAGCAAGGAAGAGAGAATAGGATTCAACTGTCAAAATGGTTCAAATGGCTCCAAGCACTATGGGACTTAATATCTGAGGTCATCAGCTGAAGCGCCTAGAACCGCTCTGTCACAGCGGCCGGCTTTTAACTGTCCTTCGACAACGATGTCATTAGAGACGGAGCGAAAATTCGGATTGTTTCAAGGATGGAGACAGTAATCGGACCTGCCGTTTCAAGTAAATGATCGACATTTACTGGAGCAGTATAGGGAATCACGGAAAACCGAAATCAGGATGGCAGAACGCGGATTTGAAAGCGAGTCCAGTGTGCTAACCACTGCCCCAGTTTTCTCTCTCAGAGGTTTCATGTCACCGTCTACGCCTGCCACGGCCACAGGACTCCAGACGACACGTCGTAGTAATTGTGGTAAAGTAGTGGTAGCGGTTTAACTGATCTGCGGGTAACTGTTAAAAGCATACTGGAGTTGTCATGGTATTACAGTTTACGAAGATAGACTACGATCCCAATATAAAATCATTTACATGCTTACAGATCTGGTGTGACAAGCATAGGAGAGGTAGTCAGATGTGGCCTTATAGCAAAAGCATTCCGCATTTGCCTGAAGTAGTTTACTAAAACCACGCAAAACCTAAATCCGGACGACATTATGGCCGCCTGTTTCCTATATATGAGGTCTTTTTCTTAAAAACATGCAAACTCATTCGGTTTATTGCCAGTGTACAATACTGTTTCGTTTATACCTTGTTGCAAAAAAGGTCTTTAATACTGTGAAACGTTAGTGGTAACTGTACAGACGGAACACAGCACACTCAACAGAAGCTATTCGTATGGAGATATTATTTCATAACGTAACACTATCAGCTGACATCAAGGCAATGACTATTTGCGTATACATCTACGTGATTACTCTGTTATTCACAATAAAGTGCCTGATGGATGGTTCAATGACCTTCCTTGATGCCGTCTCTCTACCGTTCCACTCTCTAAATGCGCGCGGGGAAAACGAGCATTTAAATTTTTTTGTGCGAGCCCTGATTTCTCCTATTTTATCGTGATCTTCATTTCTCCCTAAGTTGGTGGGTGCCAACAGAATGTTTTCGCAATCGGAGGAGAAAACTGGTGATTGAAATTTCATGAGGAGATCCCCTCGCAACGAAAACGCCTTTCTTTTACTGATTGCCACTCCAATTCACGTATCATGTCTGCGGCACCATCTCCTCTATTTCGCGATAATACAAAAGGACTCGCCCTTCATTGAACTTTTCTGATGTCATCCGTCAGTCCCACCTCATGCGGATCCCACACCGCACAGCAATACTCCAGAATAGGTCAGACAAGCGTGGTGTAAGCAGTCTCCTTCGTGCAGTCATTCGTTTGCACTACCCGCAACATTATCCATGTGATCGTTCCAATTTAGGGTATTTGTAATTGTAATCCCTAAGTATTTAGTTGAATTTACAGTCTTCACATTTGTGTGATTTATAGGGTAATCGAAGTTTAGCGAATTTCTTTTAGTTCTCATGTGAATAACTTCACACTTTTCTAAATTCAGGGCAATTACCTCTTTTCGCACCATACAGATATCTTATCTAAATCATTTTGCAATTCGGTTTGGTCATCTGATGACTTTACAAGGCGGTAAATAACAGTATGATCTGCAAACAATCTGAGACGCCTACTCAGATTGTCTCCTATGTCGTTAATATAGATCAGGAACAATAGAGGGCCTACAACACTTACTTGGGGAACGCCGGATATTACTTCTGTTTTACTCGATTACTTTCCGTCTATTACTACGAACTGTGACCATCCTGACAGGATATCACGAATACAGACGCACAACTGAGGCGATATTCCATAGGCATCCAGTTTGGTTAGAAGAAGCTTGTGGGAACGGTATCGAAAGCCTTCTGGAAAAGCCGGTCGCGGTGGCCGTGCGGGACTACTACGGTCGCAGGTTCGAATCCTGCCTCGGGAATGTGATGTCCTTAGGTTAGTTAGGTTTAATTAGTTCTAAGTTCTAGGCGACTGATGACCTTAGAAGTTAAGTAGCATAGTGCTCAGAGCCATTTGAACCTTCTGGAAATCTAAAAATATGGAATAAATTTGACATCCCCTGTCGACAGCACCCATTACTTCATGAGTATAAAGAGTCACTCGAATAATTCAAGAATTCGAATAATTCATGAAATTATAAACTCAGACTGGAATCTATACCGCAGAGACAGGCTGGACAGTGGAGGGGGAGGCATGTTTATAGCGATAAGAAGTGCGATAGTATCGAAGGAAATTGACGGTGATACGAAATGTGAAATAATTTTGGTGAAGGTCACGGTTAAAGCTGGCTCAAACATGGTAATTGGATGTCTCTATAGGCCCTCTGGCTCAGAAGCTGTTGTGGCAGAGCACCTGTAGGATAATTTGGAAAATATTTCGAGTAGATTTCCCGACCATGTTATAGTTCTGGGTGGAGATTTTAATTTTCTGGATATAGACTGGGAAACTGAAACGTTTATAACGGGTGGCACGGACGAATGATCCAGTGAAATTTTTTTAAGTGTACTATCTGAAGTCTACCTTGAGCAGTTAAACAGAGAACCGACTCGTGGTGATAACATATTAGACCTTCTGCTGACACACAGACCCGAACTATTAGAAACAGTTAACGCAGAACAGGGAATCAGCGATCATAAAGCTGTTACCGCATCGATGATTTCAGCGGTAAATAGAAATATTAAAAAAGATAGGAAGATTTTTCTGTTTAGCAAAAGCAACAAAAAGCAGATTTCAGAGTACTTGACGGCTCAACACAAAAGTTTTGTCCCTAGAGTATGTGCCAAGCAAGATCGTAAGAGATGGAAAAGAGCCACCGAGATACAACAACCGAGTTAGAAAACTGCTGGGGAAGCAAAGGAAACTTCACAGCAAACATAAACACAGTCAAAACCATGCAGACAAACACAAATTGTTCGAAGTTCAATGTACTGATTTGGCAGAAAACCCTACGAAAATTTGGCCTTATGTCAAAGCGGTAGGTGGATCAATGCCCAGACACTCTGTGACAAAAATGGTACTGAAACAGAGGATGACAGACTAAAGGCCGAAATACTAAATGTCTTTTTCCAAAGCTGTTTCTCAGGGGAAGACTGTACTGTAGTTCCTTCTCTAGATTGTCGCGCAGGTCACAAAATGGTAGATATCGAAATAGATGACAGAGGGATAGAAAAAAAGTTAAAATCGCTCAAAATTGGAAAGGGCGCTGGACCTGATGGGATACCAGTTCGATTTTACACAGAGTACGCGAAAGAACTTGCCCCCATTCTGGCGGCGATGTACCGTAGGTCTCTAGTAGAGCGTACAGTTCCAAGGGATTGGAAAAGGGCACAGGTAATCCCCGTTTTGAAGAAGGGACATCGAACAGATGTGCAGAACTATAGACCTATAACTCTAATGTCGATCAGTTGTAGAATTTTGGAACACGTATTATGCTCGAGTACAATGACTTTTCTGGAGACTAGAAATCTACTCTGTAGGAAACAGCACGGGTTTCGAAAAAGACGATCACGTAAAATCCTGCTCGCGCTATTCGTCCACGAGATTCAGAGGGCCATAGACACGGGTTCACAGGTAGATGCCGTGTTTCTTGACTTCCGCAAGGCGTTTGATACAGTTCCCCACAGTCGTTTAATGAACAAAGTAAGACCATATGGACTATCAGGCCAACTGTGTGATTGGATTGAAGAGTTCCTAGATAACAGAACGAAGCATGTCATTCTCAATGGACAGAAGTCTTCCGAAGTAAGCATGATTTCAGGTGTGCCGCAGGGGAGTGTCGTAGGATCGCTGCTATTGACAATATACATAAATGACCTTGTGGATAACATCGGAAGTTCACTGAGGCTTTTTGCGGATGATGCTGCTGTATATGGAGAGGTTGTAACAATGGAAAATTGTACTGAATTGCAGGACGATCTGCAGCGAATTGACGCATGGTGCAGGGAATGGCAATTGAATCTCAATGTAGACAAGTGTAATGTGCTGCGAATACATAGAAAGAAAGATCCTTTATCATTATAGCTAGAATATAACAGGTCAGAACTGGAATCAGTTAACTCCATAAATTATCTAGGAGTGCGCATTAGAAGTGATATAAAATGGAATGATTATATAAAGTTGATCGTCGGTAAAGCAGATGCCAGACTGAGATTCATTGGAAGAATCCCAAGGAAATGCAATCCGAAAACAAAGGAAATAGGTTACAGTACACTTGTTCGCCCACTGCTCGAATACTGCTGAGCGATGTGGGATCCGTACCAGGTGGGGTTGATAGGGGAGATAGAGAAGATCCAACGGAGAGAAGCGCGCTTCGTTACAGGATCATTTAATAATCGCGAAAAAAATGGTTCAAATGGCTCTGAGCACTATGGGACTTAACATCTATGGTAATCAGTCCCCTAGAACTTAGAACTACTTAAACCTAACTAACCTAAGGACATCACACAACACCCAGCCATCACGAGGCAGAGAAAATCCCTGACCCCGTCGGGAATCGAACCCGGGAAGCCGGGCGTGGGAAGCGTGAACGCTACCGCACGACCACGACATGCGGGCAATAATCGCGAAAGCGTTACGGAGATGGTAGATAAACTCTAGTGGAAAACTCTGCAAGAGAGACGCTCAGTAGCTTGGTACGGGCCTTTGTTGAAGTTTCGAGAACATACCTTCACCGAGGAGTCAAGCAGTATGTTGCCCCCTCCTACGTATATCTCGCGAAGAGACCATGAGGATAAAATCAGAGAGATTAGAGCCCACACAGAAGCATACCGACAATCTTTCTTTCCACGAACAAGACGAGACTGGAATAGAAGGGAGAACAGGTAGAGGTACTCAAGGTACCCTCCGCCACACACCTCAGGTGGCTTGCGGAGTATGGATGTAGATGTAGATGAATGGCGAAACTGGATATCCAAACAACGATTAAACGGGATTCATTATACATTGCAGAAAATATCAGCCGGATTGAAAGTCTGAATATACGATCCTTAAATGAACCAGGCCACCTTGTACAATTACTGCGTGAATTTGATCTGTGTAAAATTGACATACTGAGTCAACTGGGTCTCGATGAAGTTCGTTGGACGAGCAGCGACCAAATACTCAGCAACGGTAACTCAGTACTTTACTCGTGACATACTAATCAGTGTATGCTTGGTGCTAGACTAGCATACTTATTGTTAGACAAAGAGCGGTGAAGGCTCTCATTGGATGGAAACTAGTTAATGATCGAATCATTACTGCGCGCTTTCATTCTATTCACACCAGGATAGCTACTGTGGAGATCTATGCAGTGACAGAAGATTCAAATGATGAAGATGATACATTTTATGAGCAGTTGCGGGATATATTTGATGAAATAACCAGTAATGATCTTTAATTTCATACGAGTGACGTGAATGAATTAATTAGCAATGATCGTAATGGCTTTCAACATGTTGTTTGACCCTTTATGACAACGCACGAATGATAAAGGTGAGCGTTTCAGATTATGCGGTAGACTTCACGGGATGTATATAAGCAATAGTTTCTTTCAAAGTAAAATTATACGTAAGAAGTTCTAGAGTTCGTATGATGGAAACACACTACATGAAATGGATTTCGTTTATATAAATAGCCGATGGAAGTCATCTTTCCGAGGTACACAAACTTATCGTGCTGTGGATGTTGGGTCGGACCATTTCTTGGCCAGAGCAGACTTGAAAGTAAGGTTCAAGTCGCAGCAACGCCGACAACTTAAGCAAGGGTTTGACCTTACAAAGCTAAAAGACAAGGACATAGAAAGTTCATTTGGAATCAGCCTTAAAAATCGATTCCAGGTGCTTCATGATCTGCATGATAACCTCCAATCTTAGTGGTTTAACTCGAGGGCTCTGTGAGTACATGTGCTGAAGAAACAATTGGGCAACGGAGAGGAACAAAGGAAAAGTGATAGATTCAAGACCGAACTTGGGATCTGATAGATGAAAGGAAGATGCAAAGACAACAGCGTAAACACACTAGTGGTCTAGCGATTCTAGGCGCTCAGTCAGGAACCGCGCGACTGCTGCGGTCGCAGCTTCGAATCCTGCCTCGGGCATGGATGTGTGTGATGTCCTTAGGTTTAAGTAGTTCTAAGTTCTAGGGGACTTATGACCACAGATGTTGAGTAACATAGTGCTCAGAGCCATTTTTGAACACGCTAAAGATCAAGAATATCTTCGAATAGCTAAACGAAATTTGCCAAGTTAGACAGCCGAATCAAAAGGAGTTTTGGAGCCAAGAAAAAAGTGGTTTGAACGGAGAGGTAGAGAGGTGCAATATACTGCCTCTCGAAATGAGAGTAGGGCATTGTACGGCTAGTGTTCGAGAACTCATTGAACTAAAGGATGCAAACGGCACACATCTGACCACAAAAAATGAACAAATTGTGAGATGGGTTGAGTACTTCAAAGAAACCTTAAAGCTACCCATGTAACACTTACAACTTCGACAGTGTGCCAAAAATGCAAGAGCTAATGGTAAAAACAGGTGATATTACAGAAGCAGCGGCAAAGTGTTTTACGTACTCTTCTAATAAGGGCTCTAGAAGATTGACAGCCGACTTTCGACATGGGAGATCTTGCTTCAAAAATAAGTTTATTCTGCCAGACGTTGTAAAGCAACGCACAGAACTCAACTGTCCACTGCACCTAAACTTCGTTGATTTAAAGGAAGCATGTGGTTGTACACCCAAAGAATCGTAGTGGGATACCGTAAGCCTTTACGGAATTCCTGATCATGTCATTGATGTTTCCAGAAACCTTTACGTGCTGTGCAACTGCAGAAGACGGCATTACTTCTTTTCTTGATATTCTGACAAGTGTCAGACAAGGACGAACTATGTCAGCTGTCATTTTCATGTAAGTCGTACATTTCATAACGAGAAAAACTATGGATAGCTCCAACATGGGCGTACGTTTGAAGGAACAATCAAGGCTTGCGGATCTGGATTTTGCTGATAGTGTCATTCTTCTGGCAGAAACCGCACAATGTTTACAACTAATGAGTTCCAATTTGGATGCAATGGTCAGTTCTGTAGGACTAAAGACGGCGATAACACGGAAACAATGGGCATAAAAGTGGAAATACATCTATTCAGTTCATAGTGCAATAGAATATACAACAAGATGCCGACCAATTTCCATATCTCGGCAATCTTATCTGTAGTGAAACGCTCACTGGTGCAGACATCACCAGTAGAACTGGGAAAACTTCTAAAATGTTCCAATGAATGTAATCCTTATGGAAATTAATCTCTATAAATAAGTCCTCAAAGCTTCGGCCGTACTCCTCTATCATCATACTGTTGGCTATATACTCGTGTGAGGCCTGGAAAAAGTCAGCACAATTAGCACACAAGCTCAATATTTTCCAGCTACAAGCTTGAGGCGAAGTTTGAAGATCAGCTATTGCGATACCGTCTACAACGAAGCCCTGAGGAGAAGTGATATATGCAGCCTGTACAAAACCGTTGTGGAAGAGGGCAGAAGCTTGCTTGGCATGTTATACGCATGAAAGGTAAAAGAATCCTCAAATCAGCAGTGTTGTGGAAACCAACGGATGAATACAGATGTAGAGGAAGACTTCGTAACACATGGAAAAGAACTTTTGCTAATTATCTTCATTGCATGGACATGAGCTGGGAGGAAGCTGAAAACCTGCTAGCCCATCGAGTTCGCTGGAGGAACGTTATTGTTCGATATGCTACCTAGGTTTGGAGGTACTAAGTTTAAGTTCTACACAATTTCAATACGTTCCAAATAATCAGCACAATGTGTTGCCACTTGTTTGATAACTAAATCCATACTGTCACTAAATTTCAGTGATCCCTGAAAATCACCATGAATATGAACTGCGATATCGGGAATTCGACTGAATAATGACATCCTTATCATGAGCTATCTTTTCATTTCAATTAGTGATGTATTATAGAAAATCTTAGTTGTGGATCGTTTCCGTCTACTTACCTAGTTTGGTACTTCCATGATTTTTCTTCCCCCCCCCCCCCCACCCCATCAACCATGGACTTTGCCGTTGGCGGGGAGGCTTGCGTGCCCCAGCGATACAGACAGCCGTACCGTAGGTGCAACCACAACGGAGGGGCATTTGTTGAGAGGCCAGACAAACGTGTGGTTCCTGAAGAGGGGCAGCAGCCTTTTCAGTAGTTGCAGGGACAACAGTTTGGAGGATTGACTGATCTGGCCTTGTAACACAAACCAAAACGGCCTTGCTGTGCTGATACTGCGAACGGTTGAAAGCAAGGGGAAACTACGGCCGTAATTTTTCCCGAGGGCATGCAGCTTTACTGTATGGTTAATGATGATGGCGTGCTCTTGGGTAAAATATTCCGGAGGTAAAATAGTCCCCCATTCGGATCACCGGACGGGGACTACTCAAGAGGATGTCGTTTCAGGAGAAAGAAAACTGGCGTTCTACGGATCGGAGCGTGGAATGTCAGATCCCTTAATCGGGCAGGTAGGTTAGAAAATTTAAAAAGGGAAATGGATAGGTTAAAGTTAGATATAGTGGGAATTCGTGACGTTCGGTGGAAGGAGGAACAAAACTTTTGGTCAGGCGAATACAGGGTTATAAATACAAAGTCAAATAGGGGTAATGCAGGAGTATTTTTAATAATGAATAGGAAAATAGGAATGCGGGTAAGCTACTACAAACAGCATAATGAACGCATTACTGTGGCCCAGATAGGCACGACGCCCACGCCTACTACAGTAGTACAAGTTTATATGCCAACTAGCTCTGCAGATGACGAAGAAGCTGAAGAAATGTATGATCAAATAAAAGAAATTATTTAGATAGTGAAGGGAGACGAAAATTTAATAGTCATGGGTGACCGGAATTCGGTAGTAGAAAAAGGTAGAGAAGGAAACGTAGTAGTTGAATATGGATTGGGGCTAAGAAATGAAAGAGGAAGCCGCCTGGTAGAATTTTGCACAGAACACAACTTAATCATAGCTAACATTTGGTTCAAGATTCATAAAAGAAGGTTGAATACATGGAAGAAGCGTGGAGACACTGACAGATTTCAGATAGATTATATAATGGTAAGACAGAGATTTAGGAACCAGGTTTTAAATTGTAAGAAATTTCCAGGGGCAGATGTGGACTCTGACCACAATCTATTGGTTATGAACTGTAGATTAAAACTAAAGTAACTGCATAATGGTGGGAATTTAAGGAGATGGGACCTGGATAAACTGACTAAACCAGAGGTTGTACAGAGCTATAGGGAGAGCGTAAGGGAACAAATGGTAGGAATGGGGGAAAGAAATACAGTAGAAGAAGAATGGGTAGCTTTGAGGGATGAAGTAGTGAAGGCAGCAGAGGATCAAGTAGGTAAAAAGACGAGGGCTAGTAGAAATCCTTGGGTAACAGAAGAAATATTGATTTTTATTGATGAAAGGAGAAAATATAAAAATGCAGTAAATGAAGCAGGTAAAAAGGAATACCAACGTCTCAAAAATAAGATCGACAGGAAGTGAAAAATGGCTAAGCAGGGATGGCTAAAGGATAAATGTAAGGATGTAGAGGCTTATCTCACTAGGGGTAAGATAGATACTGCCTACAGGAAAATTAAAGAGACCTTTGGAGAAAGGAAAACCACTTGTATGAATATCAAGAGCTCAGATAGAAACCCAGTTCTAAGCAAAGAAGGCAAAGCAGAAAGATGGAAGGAGTATATAGAGGGTCTATACAAGGGCGATGTACTTGAGGACAAAATTATGGGAATGGAAGAGGATATAGATGAAGATGAGGTGGGAGATACGATACTGCGTGAAGAGTTTGACAGAGCACTGAAAGACCTGAGTCGAAACAAGGCCCCGGGAGTAGACAACATTCCATTAGAACTACTGACGGCCTCGGGAGAGCCAGTCCTGACAAAACTCTACCATCTGGTGTGCAAGATGTATGAGACAGGCGAAATACCCTCAGACTTCAAGAACAATATAATAATTCCAATCCCAAAGAAAGCAGGTGTTGACAGATGTGAAAATTACCGAACTATCAGTTTAATAAGCCACAGCTGCAAAATACTAACACGAATTCTTTACAGACGAATGGAAAAGCTAGTAGAAGCCAACCTCGGGGAAGATCAGTTTGGATTCCGAAGAAAAACTGGAACACGTGAGGCAATACTGACCCTACGACGTACCTTAGGAGCTAGATTAAGGAAAGGCAAACCTCCGTTTCTAGCATTTGTAGACTTAGAGAAAGTTTTTGACAATTCCAATTATGAAGGTGGCAGGGGTAAAATATAGGGAGCGAAAGGCTTGTTACAATTTGTATAGAAACCAAATGGCAGTTATAAGAGTTGAGGGGCATGAAAGGGATGCAGCGGTTGGGAAGGAAGTGAGACAGGTTTGTAGTCTTTCCCCGATGTTATTAAATCTGTATATTGAGCAAGCAGTGAAGGAAACAAAAGAAAAATTCGAAGTAGGTATTAAAATTCATGGAGAAGAATTAGAAATCTTTGAGGTTCGCCGATGACATTGTAATTCTGTCAGAGACAGCAAAGGACTTGGAAGAGCAGTTGAACGGAATGGATAGTGTCTTGAAAGGAGGATATAAGATGAACATCAACAATAGAAAAACGAGGGTAATGGAATGTAGTCGAATTAAGTCGGGTGATGCTGAGGGTGTTAGATTAGGAAATGAGACACTTAAAGTAGTAAAGGAGTTTTGCTATTTAGGAAGTAAAATAACTGATGATGGTCGAAGTAGAGAGGATATAAAATGTAGACTGGCAATGGCAAGGAAAGCGTTTCTGAAAAAGAGAAATTTGTTAACATCGAGTATAGATTTAAGTGTCAGGAAGTCGTTTCTGAAAGTATTTGTATGGAGTGTAGCCATGTATGGAAGTGAAACATGAACGATATACAGTTTAGACAAGAAGAGAATAGAAGCTTTCGAAATGTGGTACTACAGAAGAATGCTGAAGATTAGATGGGTAGATCACATAACTAATGAGGAGGTATTGAATAGAATTGAGAATTGGAGAGAAGTTTGTGGCACAACATGACTAGGGATCGGTTGGTAGGACATGTTCTGAGGCATCAAGGGATCACCAATTTCGTATTGGTGGGCAGCGTGGGGGGTAAAAATCGTAGCGGCAGACCAAGAATACACCAAGCAGATTCAGAAGGATGTAGGTTGCAGTAGGTACTGGGAGATGAAGAAGCTTGCACAGGATAGAGTAGCATAGAGAGCTGCATCAAACCAGTCTCAGGACTGAAGACCACAACAACAACACATGTTTTTTCTGTCTATAGTCTGAGTAATAGTTGACTCGATTGAGCCAGTTCATTGCATTTGGCGGAAATATTGTCTCTATAGAGATCGTACCTGAGTGTGGCAGTGAAGTTATCAGGGAGCGTACGACAGGTGTAGGAGAAACCAAGTTAATTGTTGGATGTTTCTAAGAGCCACCCAATTCTGCTGTGACGGTTTTGCAATACTAGTTGGAGGCAATTTTTAACCTTCCGAGTATAGTCTGGGATGTCTGTCGATTCATTGCCGGGTACAGACAGACAGTCATGAGAAATACTCCTCATATTGTTTTCTGAAAACTTTCTTGAGCAGCTAGCTCGGCAGCCCACTCGTCGTAAAGCTACGCAGTTTCAGAACAGAGACCGGAAAACAAAATCCAGAATAACAGGGACTGGATGTGAATGTTACTCCTTCTAAATGAGAATCGGATTCAAACCCGAACAGTTAATGCATGAGTGTCTATCTCAACCAATTTGCAAGAGAACATTGTGAAGGGAGCTTCTTGGCGTAGACAGAGA
Organism: Schistocerca gregaria; assembly: GCF_023897955.1. Lineage (NCBI taxonomy): Eukaryota > Metazoa > Arthropoda > Insecta > Orthoptera > Acrididae > Schistocerca > Schistocerca gregaria. Next base: position 914,066,709 of record NC_064922.1, read on the forward strand.
CTGATGCCTCACAAAAGGCCGTTGCCCGCAGTGGCACCTAAAGATGCAGGTGTTCAGTAGACCAAACAACATATAAACTGGACACTGGAAGAGGAGTTAGTGTGTTCTTAGTGTCGTGACGTTGCCTCTTTTCAAATGATTCAAGTGGTCGATTGCACCGACGGTTCAATGTGGTCCTTAAGCTTCAAATGTACACTCCTGGAAAATGAAATAAGAACACCGTGAATTCATTGTCCCAGGAAGGGGAAACTTTATTGACACATTCCTGGGGTCAGATACATCACATGATCACACTGACAGAACCACATGTACATAGACACAGGCAACAGAGCATGCACAATGTCGGCACTAGTACAGTGTATATCCACCTTTCGCAGCAATGCAGGCTGCTATTCTCCCATGGAGACGATCGTAGAGATGCTCGATGAGGTCCTGTGGAACGGCTTGCCATGCCATTTCCACCTGGCGCCTCAGTTGGACCAGCGTTCGTGCTGGACGTGCAGACCGCGTGAGACGACGCTTCATCCAGTCCCAAACATGCTCAATGGGTGACAGATCCGGAGATCTTGCTGGCCAGGGTAGTTGACTTACACCTTCTAGAGCACGTTGGGTGGCACGGGATACATGCGGACGTGCATTGTCCTGTTGGAACAGCAAGTTCCCTTGCCGGTCTAGGAATGGTAGAACGATGGGTTCGATAACGGTTTGAATGTACCGTGCACTATTCAGTGTCCCCTCGACGATCACCAGAGGTGTACGGTCAGTGTAGGAGATCGCTCCCCACACCATGATGCCGGGTGTTGGCCCTGTGTGCCTCGGTCGTATGCAGTCCTGATTGTGGCGCTCACCTGCACGGCGCCAAACACGCATATGACCATCATTGGCACCAAGGCAGAAGCGACTCTCATCGCTGAAGACGACACGTCTCCATTCGTCCCTCCATTCACGCCTGTCGCGACACCACTGGAGGCGGGCTGCACGATGTTGGGGCGTGAGCGGAAGACGGCCAAACGGTGTGCGGGACCCTAGCCCAGCTTCATGCAGACGGTTGCGAATGGTCCTCGCCGATACCCCAGGAGCAGCAGTGTCCCTAATTTGCTGGGAAGTGGCGGTGCGGTCCCCTACGGCACTGCGTAGGATCCTACGGTCTTGGCGTGCATCCGTGCGTCGCTGCGGCCCGGTACCAGGTTGACGGGCACGTGCACCTTCCGCCGACCACTGGCGACAACATCGATGTACTGTGGACACCTCACGCCCCACGTGTTGAGCAATTCGGCGGTACGTCCACCCGGCCTCCCGCATGCCCACTATACGCCCTCGCTCAAAGCCCGTCAACTGCACATACGGTTCACGTCCACGCTGTCGCGGCATGCTACCAGTGTTAAACACTGCGATGGAGCTCCGTATGCCACGGCAAACTGGCTGATACTGACGGCGGCGGTGCACAAATGCTGCGCAGCAGGCGCCATTCGACGGCCAACACCGCGGTTCGTGGTGTGTCCGCTGTGCCGTGCGTGTGATCATTGCTTGTACAGCCCTCTCGCAGTGTCCGGAGCAAGTATGGTGGGTCTGACACACCAGTGTCAATGTGTTCTTTTTTCCATTTCCAGGAGTGTATGTAGCGTTTCAGGAATTACTGTAACCAACCGCGGTTTTTTCTTCAATTTTTATTTATTCATGACCCGTTTCGAATTGCCTGACTATTCATCATCAGATTATAAAATTTAGTTTGGAGTATTGTGGGGATCACGCATCTGTGGTAAATACAGAGACGAAAAAGTGAGCACTGTATATGGAAAGAATATAACGATTGTAAGATTAATTTGATGTTATTACTCACTGTTTTTATTCTGCACTGCTTGGAAAACATAATGTGTGCTTACCAGTATCGTTAAATATCAAGTGGAACAGGCACTTTTCAATCGATGGCGACTCCCACATACTTTCCAAATACATACAAACCAAGGAGTGTGGCTGTTGTCGTCCCCAAAGTGTTTTGTGGTGGCTGAGATTTTCTTTGCTCATTTTTCGTTTTGTGTGGCATTCGTAATAAAATATACATTTATTACATTACTTTCTTTATAAAGATTATTATTATGCTTTTACATTGCAAAATTTTCTTACGTTATTTACAAAATCTACAGTAAAGTGTTTAGGACAATGTTTCTGCTAGTGAAGTTATGTTTGACATGTTTCTGATTGCTGAATAAAGAGGAGAGTATGCATATGGTGAGGGGGGGGGGGGGGAAGGAGGGATGGAGGCATGGGGTGTGGGGAAGGGAGAGAGAGGGGGAGATAGAGAGATTGTGTGTGTGTGTAATAAAAAAAAAGAGGTCGAGAGAATGGTGTTTAGGTGTGGTATGAGCAAGGTGAGGAATGGGTATGGGAGTGAATGAGTACAGTATTTATTAGTTTTTCAAATTTAATGACTCTTTAAAATTTTGGAAGAATGGGTTCTTAGGTAAATCAATTTGTTCATTGAAGATGATATGGCGTGTTTCATTGTTACGTATGAAAATTTCTAATTGTTCCAAGAGGTACATTTTTATTCCTTTGTCTACAGTCTGTAGAATATGAAGGTTAGTTTTTATATGTGTGATTGAATGACTGTTTTGGGCTAGATGGGCTGCAAAAGTGGATTTATTAAAATTTTTTAAACTGAGTGCGTCAGTGTGCTCTTTGTATCAGACTTCAAAATTTCTTCCTGTCTGTCCTTACGTCGTAGCAAGAACAGCTGTCACAAGTTAATTTGTATATACCTGATTTGTTATATAGTTGGCTGGTTGTTTTAATGCTGTGAATTATTTTGTTTTGTATTTTGTTATTTGTGTGGAACCTGATTTTGACTTTGTGTGGTTTAAATAGTTTCGCAAGTTGATATCATAACTTATGAAGGAAAGGCATACAGACATATTTAGTATCTTCTGGTGCTTAGGAAAAGTTTGTTGATGATTTTTGGTTAGTTTTCATTTTTGCATCTAATTTGTCAACTGTGGTTGGGTCATAAGCATTATTGTGGGCTATTGTTTTTAAAATGTTTAGTTCCTTTGTTTTTACACCAGGTTCAACACGAATTTTGTTTACACGGTTAAGTGGTGATCTCAAAATTGCTAGTGCATGCTGATTTGGGTGGCATGATGCATTATTTATAACAACATCTTTTGTCATAATGAGATTTTCACTCTACAGCGGAGTGTGCGCTGATATGAAACTTCCTGGCAGATTAAAACTGTGTGACGGGCCGAGACTCGAACTCGGGACCTTTGCCTTTCGCGGGCAAACATCTGTTGTGGTAGGTTTCCTGTAAATTTTGAATTTGTGTTTGAACTTGAGACATGTTATGTGTAAGTCAAGAAAATTAATTCCCTGTTGTCTTTGGTGTTCAACAGTAAACTGTATTTTGGTATATATATTATTTAGCTTAGTGGCGATTTTTTCTATTTCAGTTGTTGTTCCATTGTATAGTATCAATGTGTCATCAACATAGCGTTTGTAATAAATGACTTTTGTCTTTTTCCATTGGATTATGTGTAAAGAATTTTGTTTTCCAGATCATTAATATAGATGTCAGCTAGTAGGTCAGCTAAACTACTGCCCATTACTAGACCGTCTTTCTGAATAGAGATTTTATTATTAAAAGAAAAGTAATTGTGAGACAACACTAATTCAAGCAAATTCATCAGTTCATAGATTTCTATGTTACTTAGCTTTTTATGATGCAGTAAGTTGTCTTTGATTATTTGGAGTGTTTCTGTTATAGGTATGTTGGTGTACAGGTTTACTATGTCGAGGGATGTAAATTTTGCATAAAGAACAGTTATGACCTAATTGACAGCATAAAAGACATGCCTATTCCCACAATGGCAATATCCTATGGCACATCGACAGGCCCGCTAAACCACCCGATCTAAGAACCGTATAAAATGTATGGTATTATTTGGAGCAGTGGTTGAAACGTAGCGATTCCTGTAGTTTGATAGCAATGCGGGATCTAAAGGTCAATGAGTGGTTCAATTCGATACTGAAAATTTCGATAAACTTGTGGACCCTCTCGATCGTCGAAACGAGGCCATTGTCAAGACTGGCAGGGATATTACACGGTATTAGCGTCACGTTCCCTGGCAGTTTTTTAAACGATTTACTTAATTTTTTCCGCCACCAGCGTTGAGGAGGTGCGGGGCTTTCGGGAAGGGCCCTACTGTCCTCATTGGCGTGACCTCCTCGGCTTCGTCAAGGTGGCGCGTGGGCATCGGCCTTTCAGCCGCCTGCGGACTGTGGAGGACGCGCTCCGCGGCTCTGTAGACCGGCCGGGGATCTCGTGTCGCCTGCCTCCGATAGGCTCGCCCCACTCCTTATGTGTCAACACTGCCCTTCAGTCCATCGCTTGGGACACGTTAACTTCTTTGTCTGCATTAATCCAATATTGATGTTTTGATATCATTCCGTCAAAAATTCACTGTTCTCCAAATTAGCTGTGGCACAATGTGTTTTTCTATTATCTATATACACCACTGACCATTAAAATTGCTTCACCACGAAAATAACGTGCTACAGAGGCGAAATTTAACCGACAGGAAGATGATGCTGTGATACGCAAATAATTGGCGTTTTAGACCATTCACACAAGGTTGGCGCCGGTGGCGACACCTACAACGTGCTAACATTAGGAAAGTTTCCAACCGATTTCTCATACACAAACAGCAGTTGAACGGCGTTGCCTGGTGAAACGTTGTTGTGATGATAAAGAGGAGAAATGCGTACCATCACGTTTCCGGCTTTGATAAAGGTCAGATTGTAGCCTATCGCGATTGTGGTTTATCGTATCGCGACATTGCTGATCGTCTCGATCCCTGAGTCAACAGATGGAGACGTTTGCAAGACAACAACCATCTGCACGAACAGTTCGACGACGTTTGCAGCAGCATGGACTATCAGCTCGGAGACCATGGCTGCATGCCATTGCATCACAGACAGGACCGCCTGCGATGGTGTACTCAACGACGAGCCTGGGAGCACGAATGGCAAAATGTCATTTTTTCGGATGAATCCACGTTCTGTTTACAGCATCATCATGGTCTCATCCATGCTTGGCGACACCGCGGTGAACGCACATTGGAAGCGTGTATTCGTCATCGCCATACTGGCGTATCACCCGGCGTGACGGTATGAAGTGCCATTGGTTACACTTCTCGGTCACCTCTTGTTCGCATCGACGGAACTTTGAACAGTGGACGTCACATTTCAAATGTGTTACGACCCGTGGCTCTATCCTTCATTCGATTCCTGCGAAACCCTACATTTCAGCAGGATAATACACGACCGCATGTTGCAGGTCCTGTACGGGCCTTTCTGTATACAGAAAATGTTCGACTGCTGCCCTGGCCTGCACATTCTCCAGATCTCTCACCAATTGAAAACGTCTGGCCAATGGTGTCCGAGCAACTGGCTCGTCACAATACGCCAGACACTACTCTTGAAGAACTGTGGTATCGTGTTGAAGGTGCAAGGGCATCTGTACCTGTACACGCCATCCAAGCTCTGTTTGACTCAATGCCCAGGCGTATCAAGTCCGATATTACGGCCAGAGGTGGTTGTTCTGGGTACTGATTTCTCAGGGTCTATGCACCCAAATTGCGTGAAAATGTAATCGTATGTCAGTTCCAGTATAATATATTTGTCCAATGAATACCCGTTTATCATCTGCATTTCTTCTTGGTGTAGAAATTTTAATTGTCAGTAGTGTACAAGTGGCAAGAAAGCAGTGTCATGACATGTTTCTCTTCGACTGTTGTTGTGACTTACTCGTTCTCGCTTAACGAAGAGAGATGAAAGCCCTAGGCGTAACCTGGGAAAAATAGAACTGGCCTGCAAAATATTCCAAGAAGACAGGAGCAAGATTGACCATGTTCGTCACAGACGGTACTAGAAACGGACTCCGTTGATTTCGATGCGGCACTGCACGCAATTTATCAAACTGTGAGGCACGCCTAAAATTTGTGCCTGAGGCATAGACACATTAGCGTTTTTTTTTGTGTTATGCTTTAACTCTTCCAGTGTGTGAGGACACTCTGCCCCGTAGGTAAAAATTCCAGGGGGAGGGATCGCCGATCGAGGCGGCCAGAAGATTGCACTGTCTATGCTGATTGTCCTCTCCTCACTGAATACCTGATGCACTTGCGACAATGTTACCAAGGGTGGTGTGTGCTGTTGCTCTGTCTCGCTGAAAATATCCATAGAGTTGTTCATCTTCTGCGAGTTGATCCGCATACAGATTAAACAATTTCTGAACATACAGTTTAGTATTAAGAGTATGGTCAACGAATAGTGTTACGATGCGGTTTCTATACATTGTGCACCAAACGCCAACCTTGAGTTTATACTACGGCTGATGCCGGCTTCATCTGAACAAGTGAAGAACTGAGGATCCAAAAGTCCTCATTCCACCTTACTCAGAAACCACCTGCAGAACTCAGTGCCAGGAGGTTCATCTGGATGACTTAATCATGCGCAGCAATAAATTTGTTAGGATACAGGTGCAGGGCCTTTTTGACAACCTTTCGACAAGCTGATCTCGTAATTTCCATTTCCACAGATAGACAGCATTGAGGTTTTGTGCGACTTAGTTCCAGGCTTTCCTCCATGTCTTCAAGGGTTCGAACTCCTTTCGGGTAGTTATGGTTTTTATTCGGTACAGTGCCTTTTCGCGCCATTTTTCCATGGATTTCTGAATAGCAGACCATGCTGTAGGTTTTTGCAAAACACTGTCAGTCTTAAACTCCTTCCCACGAATTGAGCTTCGAATAACACTCGATGAACAAGTGCTATTTTACTGAGAGCACCATTTTGTGTTGCTTTCAACTTGTCGCTAAACACGTCTGCTCCACCCATCCACTTAAACGTAATGGTACAGTGAAGTACTCAGCACAGATAGGGTTGATAGAAAAGATAGAGAAGATCCAACGGAGTGCAGCGCGCTTCGTTACAGGATCATTTAGTAATCGTAAAAGCGTCATGGAGATGATAGACTCCAGTGGAAGACTGTGCAAGAGAGACGCTCCGTAGGTCGGTACGGGCTTTTGTTGAAGTTTCGAGAACATACCTTCACCGAGGAGTCAAGCAGTATATTGCTCCCTCATACGTATACCTCGCGAAGAAACCACGAGGATAAAATCAGAGAGATTAGAGCCCACACAGAAGCATACCGACAATCCTTCTTTCCACGAATAATACGAGACTGGAATAGAAGGGACAACAGATAGAGGTACTCAAGGTACCCTCAGCCACACACCATCAGGTGGCTTGCGGAGTATGGATGTAGATGTAGATGTAGTAAACCCTGTAGAGTCACATGCGTAAATAACCGATTGGTGCACCGAAGTCACGATTTCCAGTATTTCCTGTTCATTAACGATGATTAGTTCAGAGTCAGTCTTATTAACATTTTTCGGGAAAGATTTACTTTTCCCGCCATATATCAAATGATATTTGCATCTTCTAAGCAACTAATAGTCATTTTTTCCATTTTCCGCCGATCCTTAGTTGCTTCAAAATTCACGGAAGCATGTTATGCCCTTGCAATTAAATTAAAGGCAGTTTTTCCCCCTTCGCTTTTTGCTTCTTTTAGTTATGAAGTATCTTCAGTGGAGATTTCCAGTGTTGCTAGTCCATTTTTGCGTTCCTGGAAATGTGTTTACTCTGTCCCCGTACTGCAGATTGCCGAATTGTGGCGTTTTTCACCCACATTTATTACAATATTTCATTTGCAGTTCCCGTTTTGCGTTGCACGTGTGATCAACACACTTACCACAACACTTGACTTGCGCTTTTTGTTATGTGTAAACTTGTGTGCAGCACATGATGAAAATAGCAAGTGAAGTGTTGTAATAAGTGTCGATGAAAAAACGCCTGAAATCGACCATCTGGAGTATGGGCACTGAGGAATCATGTCTCCAGGACCACACACATGCGATGGAAATATTGTAAATAGCCACTGAAAGTGCTTCATACATAAAAGAAGCGAAACGCATAACTCAAAAAACAAACATTCTTTGATGTAGTTGCAAAGACAGAACATACCATCATGAATTATAACTAGTTTTGTGTTCTCTGTTTTCTCAATGCAGACGGGTATTCGTTGCCATAGCCAGCTGCCATCCAGGTCTCCCAGTTTTAACTTAAAGTAAAATGCAATAAACTGTTTGAATGTTTGAGAAGGAATTGACGATTTGTCTGATTTTTCGTGAAAGGCAAGTTTTATTTTATCCATCTCTTTTCTTCCAGCTAATCGCTAAGTACCGTCACATACAATTCTTTCTATTTGCTCGATATTACGACTATCCATGTACAAAGACATGTGTTCGCAAAGGGACGCTGTAAAACAAAATATTTTGTACATTAAAATGTTTCTTTACAAAATAGGTGTACAAATGTTTTTGAATTTTGATATTATTGTTGCTAACGTTACAATTAAATATCTGATGTTAGAAATTGGAATAATACTTTTATGTACAGAAAAATTACAGTATAAGTTACATATACAAACGATCACAAAATCATCTTGAATGTGGCAGAACCACACATTTACTTTTAATTTAGAACATGCCATCTCCCGAAAATCATAAATGAATAATCGAATGCAGGGCATTTCGAAAATCAGAAACTGAACTGATCGACACCGCAAAAAGTAATTGGCGAGACCCAATCCTAAACAGACTGACAGCCCTGGTACCAATATAATATTTAAGTACCACAAGTAACCTTAACTTGATGTTAAGGATCAGTAATGCGAAATAATATTCTGGAATGAAAAGCTACTTGTCTGTGTAAACGATGGATCTAATAGTAGCAAAGCCTGAACATCAATTTGCAAACGTACCTGAGCACATGAGCTTAAGAGACAACATTCACACTCAAGCGACGGAAGATGCCGTTGTGCGCGAGGAAGAAACGCCATTCCAATTGCGGCGCTCAAGAATTCGTACGAGGTCTCCCACCCAACAATGACAATCCTCTTACTTCTTTTCCCTACAAATACGATGCGCCTACTAGCCAAAGCCGATGGCATAAGTAAGATGACACTCGACCCAGCCATGGAAGGTTCTAATGTAAATGTTGGAAGATATTTTCACGGGAAAAGGAAGAGGAAAAGAAGAAGCGTACAACTTCTAATCACTGCGACACAATTTCCTGGATTAAACAAAAACCCTTTCGTGAACTTAACGATATCCTTACTTACGGGATTGCGGTACAGATTCATGGGTGGGCTGAAGACTTGCTAACAAATTGGCTCGCTTCATTGCTACTGATGGAAAAAAACAACATGACAAGAAAAATTAGTATAGTGCACGTCAATGAAATGTGATAAATAATTAACACTTTTCTCGGATTTGCAAGAATTTTCGTCAACGTTCCTTGCAGCTACCTTCAGGCTTCTGACCTTGAATGCTTGTATTTCCGAGAAGAATTGAAACTACAAATTCTCCGTGTAAATCCTTGACAGCATATAAGTTCTAATACACCGTTACTTTCAGATATAATCAAACTGACCTGACAGACAACGTCTATGGCTTTCTGGAACTATTCTCAGCTCTTACGTTTGTACAAAGGCTAGTCACGTGGATAAGAAGTTGTTACTAAATGCAGGGATATGACAACGACAGGTGGATTGACTGACAGCTGACGCTCAATGTAAATCTACAGCTGTATCTAGATCCGGATCTATACTCCGCTAACCAACTTACCGTGTGTGGTGATGGCTGCTATTACAACTGTAATTTCACCTCTTTTCTCTTGTATTCGCGAATGGTGCGCGGTAAGAATGACTGCCGACAAGCCATCGTATCAGCTCTGATTTTTCAGATACCGTCGCTAATCGTTTGTGGGAGGAAGCAATACGTTACCAGAATCTTTTTGGAATATATGCTCTCGATAGTCTAGAAATCTCTTCTGCATGCACAGTACGCGTCTTGCAGTGTCTGCCAATGAAGTTTGTTGAGTATCTCCGCTTTATAACCGAACCCGTGACGAAAAGCATCGCTCTTTTTTGGAGCTGACGAGCCACATTCGAGAACCAGTCGAACGAGTGTTTCGTAAGCTGCTGTTTTCGTGGATGAATTACATGGTGTCTTTATGATTCTCCCAATAAATCTCAGCCTGGCCACTGATAATCCTACAAATAGTGTTATGTAGTGAGACCCCTTCAGACCTCTCTCAACAGCTAATCAAGTGTGTTTTACGGTTGTTCCTACACGGTCCAGTCATATTAATATGACCATCGCCTTTGTTCGACATCAACGTGCAACAGCCACTCACAGACGGAAGGTGGCAGAACCAGAAGTGGAGTGAATATAAGTCGTGTCTGGGGGACGCGGAACAGTGCAGTCGCTGTCGTAATGCCGAAACGGAGCGATTTATCTGACGTCTAAAAAGGGCATGATCATTAGCTTCCGGGCCGGATGGAAACATATATGAAGCGGCTCAGTTTGCAAACTGCTCGTGTGCTACCGTATGTAACGCCGCTACCCTTTGGACACAAATATGAAAAATATATAACTAGTCACCAAGATCCAAACTTTTCACAAAAAGAAAAACAAATTCCCTGTGTGCTAAGATTGCATGACTGGTAGCAAGTAGACTGAAAAGAAAGTAATAAAAAAGAAATAGAAGGGAATCTTGGTAGCAAAGTAACTTAATGTTTTTGAAAATGATAAAAAAGAAATAAAATCCATTAGTTTCAAGATCAGATAATAGTAGATCGCAAGATAGTAGACTTGTCGGTCACGGAGTCCAACAAGTGATCTTAAAGAATACTCCTTATGAGTACATTTTGAGGAGGCTGCGAAGTACAGAAGCTAAAGTTGTACATTGTTAATGGGCTTCTGGAGCTTGCCTTGTCGTGTCGTAACTGAACTTGTTCGCTCGTACGTTATATTGGTAGGCGATACGAGACGGTTTGTTTCATGTTGAAGATTTGCGATCTGCTAGAAATGATTAAAAACTGAAAGAGGTAAACCAGAAACTCGAAAATATCTTTGAAGTAATCCACGCTAAGAAAGTAACTGAATATATTGTCTTAATTTGGTTATTATCAACGAAGGACTGGCCTTGAACGCAATGTGATAGTTAATAGTTCAACTGACAGGGAGTGATGAATAGTGTAAACTGTGAGGAATATACATAAATGGCGTTGAAGTAAGTGGCGTGATCTGGATCTTGCTGTAAACTCTTTGGCTGAATTTACGTAACTAATACCACCCATCTGAAAGAAAGGTTACTTATTTAAGACAATGATAGGATGTGCATAGACTATAATAAACCATCATAAAGGGAATTTACAGTGTTTGACATTTATTTCCACCCATTTAATGTTACGTGCTCATCAAACATTTATCTGAGCGACAACATGGATTATCAACAGAGTGCAACATTCATAGATACTCTTTGGCGCTCTAGAAAGTTATCGTACTGATTCAGACAAATAAGCTCACGAGAACTGTAAACTTTCATAGATAAACTCATGATGTATATAGACTGTAAACATGATTAGGGCAATAATCTCAATTTGTTTGCATTTACGTATAGATACGCTCGTACACATCGGGGAGCAAATACACTATTGGCCATTAAAATTGCTACACCACGAAGATGACGTGCTACTGACGTGAAATTTAACCGACAGGAAGAAGATGCTGTGATATGCAAATGATTGGGTTTTCAGAGCATTCACACAACGTTGGAGACGGTGGCGACGCCTACAATATGCTGACATGAGGAAAGTTTCCAACCGATTTGTCATGCACAAACAGCAGTTGACCGGCGTTGCCTGATGAAACGTTGTTGTGATGAATCGTGTAAGGAGGAGAAATGCGTACCATCACGTTTCCGACTTTGATAAGGGTCGGATTGCAGCCTATCGCGATTGCGGTTTATCGTATCGCGACATTGCTGCTCGAGTTGGTCGAGATCAAATGACTGTTAGCAGAATATGGAATCGGTGGGTTCAGGAGGGTAATACGGAACGCCGTGCTGGATCACAACGGCCTCGTGTCACTAGCAGTCGAGATGACAGACATCTTATCCGCATGGCTGTAACGGATCGTGCAGCCACGTCTCGATCCCTGAGACAACAGATGGGGACGTTTGCAAGACAACAACCATCTGCACGAACAGTTCGACGACGTTTGCAGCAGCATGGACTATCAGGTCGGAGACCATGGCTACGGTTACCCTTGACGCTGCATCACAGACAGGAGCGCCTGCGTTGGTGTACTCAACGGCGAACCTGGATGCACGAATGACAAAAGGTCATTTTTTCAGATGAATCCAGGTTCTGTTTACAGCATCATAATGGTTGCAACCGTGTTTGGCGACATCGCGGTGAACGCACGTTGGAAGCGCGTATTCGTCAACGCCATACTGGCGTATCACCCGGCGTGATGGTATGGGCTGGCAGTGGTTACATGTCTCGGTCACCTATTTTTCGCACTGACAGCATTTTGAACAATGGACGTTACATTTCCGATGTGTTACGACCCGTGGCTCTACCCTTCATTTGATCCCTGCGAAACCCTACATTTCAGCAGGATAATGCACGACCGCATGTTGCAGGTCCTGTACGGGCCTTTCTGGATACAGAAAATGTTCGACTGCTGCCCTAGCCAGCACATTCCCCAGATCTCTCACCAATTGAAAACGTCTGGTTAATGGTGGCTGAGCAACTGGCTCGTCACAACACGCTAGTCACTTCTCTTGATGAACTGTGGTATCGTCTTGAAACTGCATGGGTATCTGTACCTGTAGACGCCATCTAAGCTCTGACTCAATGCCCAGGCGTATCAAGGCCGTCATTACGGCCAGAGGTGGTTGTTCTGGATACAGTATATTTGTCCAATGAATACCCGTTTATCATCTGCATTTCTTCTTGGTGTAGCAATTTTAATGGCCAGTAGTGTATTTATCTGAGTAAGCCGGCACAACTAACACGCACTCGGCGTAAATACAGCGCAGCAAGATAATTCTCTTTTGTGACTTTGCTCGCTAACATTCTACCTCAAGCCAGCCGGAGCCCGAGGTTCATTCATTAACAAACAATCAATATAAAAAGGGAGAGGGGAGAGTTACACGTACTTTAAGTATACGATGCATCACGGGCGATGGATTATGCGGGTGAACGACGGCAGCGGAGATGTGTGCTGGGAGGGGGGGGGGGGGGGGGGGGAGCATAACGTGCAACTGTTGAGCACGTGACCACCCAGACGAATCAAGGTCCTATCAAAAGAGTTTCCTCAACGAGTGTCCAGCGAAAGTTGAAGCGTATGGTCATCAGCAACACGGGCCTGGTTGACGCACCCATGTTCACTGCCGTTCGTCGGTGACGAAGGCTGGAATTTACACGCCAGTACCACTACTGCACGTCCTCTAACTGGCGACGGGTGGCCTTTCCAGGTGAATCACGTATTATGCTCCACACTGCGGGCTTTCACATCAGAAAATGTGAGATGATGAGGCGGTAGTCCTCAACTACGTACCCTCCGACTCAGCGTTGCAGTATTAAAAGTTTTGGCTGGTTTCGTTGTCTCGGAGCTGGGATACGTAGTTGCCGCATTACAGGCCAAATACTGCTGAGTCTACAGTAGACAACAAGAATACACACGTGAATAGAATGGTCGAAGGTTTCTATCACTCGGCAATTGCGGATTATGAACGTAACATATAAGTTATAAATGAAAGATTGCAATTAAATGAAATCTGCAGGCACTATCTTAACGACTTTAAATAATGAGTACGATAGTAGAAGTACTTTTGAGAATGCGGTACATTTCTGCAAAACACTTACTGGTGTCGATGGTCCAGCAATTAAATAAAATATAAGTTGAATAATAGGCAAACAATAGATTCCTATTGCACATAATTAAGTATGAACAACAACATAGGTCGCGAGATATTCACTTCTGAACGCATGGTACGACTTCATTGCAGAAGCCACGGAAATCACACAAGAGCACAGGTAGGCACTCCGAAATATTTCTATCCTCGGCGACCATGCGCAAAGCGCTCCACACTCTCCAAGTCTCTCCGCCGACTCCCGTCGCGCCTTCGCGTACAGCTTTTTCCGTGTCCTGTCCCGTACCGTCCTGCACTCTGTCCCGAACTCGCTTCCATCCAGTCTCCCCATTCACGAGCGCTGTGACTGGCTGGAGCGCTCGCGTCATGTGTTCAATCCAACGCATCCACACGAACATAATGAAACACCTACGAAATACTGGACTTATATTTAAATAATTTGAAATAAAATAAATATTCCTGCGGCTGGACCAAAAACACGCTATAACACACATTATTAGATACATAAACAAAATGAATAAACATACATCAAAAGAATGGAACAGAAGTAAGTCAGTAGCCTAATGACATTGTAATATCTAAACACGGTAAATAATTGAACAATCTCTCCATGAATAGTATATATCGGATGTAAACAAAGACATAGATGAAGAAATATACCGGGTGATCAAAAAGTCAGTATAAATTTGAAAACTGAATAAATCACGTTATAATGTAGATAGATAGGTACAAATTGACACACATGCTTGGAATGACATGGGGTTTTATTAGAAGCAAAAAAATTCAAAAGTTCAAAAATGCCCGACAGATGGTGCATCATCTGATCAGAATAGCAATACTTATCATAACAGACTAAGACAAAGCAATGATGATGTTCTTTACAGGAAATGCTCAATATGTCCACCATCATTCCTCAACAATAGCTGTAGTCGAGAAATAATGTTGTGAACAGTACTGTAAAGCATATCCGGAGTTATGGTGAGGCATTGGCTTCGGATGCTGTTTTCAGCATCCATAGAGATGTCGGGCGATCACGATACACTTGCGACTTTAGGTAACCCAAAAGCCAATAATAGCACGGACTGAGGTCTGGTGAGCTGGGAGGCCAAGCATAACGAAAGTAGCGGCTGAGCACACTATCATCATCAAACGACGCGCGCAAGAGATCTTTCACGCGTCTAGCAATATTTGCTTTTTTGGGTTCTAATAAAACCCCATGTTATTCCAAGCATGAGTGTCAATTTTTACCTCTCTATCTACATTATTCCGTGGTTTATTAAGTTTTCAAATTTATACTGACATTTTGATCACCCAGTATTTACAAGGATGTTGCTACCGTTTTTTCGTGTAACTGTGGACTACTTACGGCCTGATGCGATCGATATTAATCGGCCACTTTGACCTCCAATAACTCATGTACTATGCAAGTTACATGCCTGTAATCCATACCAATTTAGATTTGCACTAATAGCTTTCTAAAGACATGGAGATCGACGAAATTGGATCGGATCAAGTGCTTGGATTTTGGATATTCGTTGCTGGGTGTTACTTGCATAATTTACAGTCAGATACTACGTCGTGCAACTAATAGTAATGTAAATGTTACTTTTTGAGGTATCATGATTCATCTAGCTACTATTAATTCTCTATACGAACTGTGAAATGTCTGCCATTAAAGTTTCACAAAGTCCGCCATCTTCGTCACTCCCGGCGTGTCTCCTTCATCAACATAGCGTTAGCATGGAATTCCTAGGCACGCATCTGGAACCCTCTTGCTTCGGCCACCGTCTGGCACCACTTAGTCGGCCTGCCGAGCTGGCCCTGCGGTCACTGATACCTCCAAATTTAGAATATTTTCAGGGCGCGACGCCTCGCCCGTTACTTCACAACACACAGCGCGAAACGTTGAAACCAAACACCGTGTATATGTGATGGGCCGTGGAATGTTTTCGTGCCATTCCCTGGGTGGTCTCGTCATTGTGAAAAGCGCAATGGGTCAACACAATTATGTATTTATCGCTGGGGCCCATGTCCGTGCAACGTGTCACGCAGCTCTGAGTGTATGTGCGTAGTTCGAAGAACACAAGGGTGATTTCACCTACTTCCACGGCTACCAAACTCTCAGGAACAATACTCAATCGCGAATATGTGGGACCGACACGATAGGCGTATTTGCGCCATGCATCCTGAACCGAGGAACCTAGCGCAGCTGGCCACGAGACTGGATTCAGCAGTGGTTCCACTTCCCTGTCGGCGCCAGAACCTCACCGACTCTCATCGATCACGCCTCGAAGCGGTCCGCACTGCGAAAGGTGATTGTCGAGTATTTTGACAGGTGATCACATTACTGTGACCGGACAGTATATTTCTAGAGATATAGCATCACTAGTGTAATAAAGCAGCAACTGATGAATAGTTGCGAAGTAATGCGCGCAAATACAGGGGACAATCAGGTATTATTTGACTACACTATCGGCGAATGTTCTTCAGTAATAAGAGGTTCAGAGTCTAGAAGAGCTGCCGGCCGCAGTGGCCGAGCGGTTCTAGGCGCTTCAGTCCGGAACCATGCGACTGCTACGGTCGCAGGTTCGAATCCTGCCTCGGGCATGGATATGTTTGATGTCCTTAGGTTAGTTAGGTTCAAGTAGTTCTAAGTCTAGGGGACTGATGACCTCAGATGTTAAGTCCCATAGTGCTCAGAGCCATTTGAACCATCCACAAGAGCTGTCCACGGCGGCACACTTTAAATACTGAGGTACCTCTTATGAACGACGACATTTTAATCGAATGGAGACGCCCGCGATTGCTTTATATGTTGAAATTATTTTTGTTTCCTGGCACACGTACATTTGTCCACTTCCTGGCAAAAAAAGTGAGGCGCCCAGAAAGGAAGGAGGAAATGAAAAGAAACTTCATGTCCTGAGAGGGCCTGTGATGTAAGTGCGATGATTACATAATCGAGTCAAATTTGCGAAGAATTGTGCAGTCTAAGCCCAGTAGTCAGTATGACGTCGCATCCCCTCTACCCTGGAGATATATACTGATTCGCTGGTTGGAAAAGGTGTGATGAAGCCGTTGTA